>NC_064635.1:155559423-156188532 GCF_023864275.1 Schistocerca cancellata | reverse complement strand
CAAAATTCGCAATGCCGATTTATATTGACGAAAGTAACGTTTCGTGGAGTCTGTTTTTTGGCTCTTCCCTGGGGGCTCAGTTTGAGACCCCGATGCACCACAGCAAGTTTACTGTTACCCTTCGTCCATCACATTGACGATGAAACACAGAAATTGCATCCGGTTTCAATACAAAATTCGCAATGACGAGTTATATTGACGAGAGTATCTTTTCGGGGAGTCTGTTTTTTTGGCTCTTTCCTGGGGGCTCAGTGTGAGTGTCCGATGCACAACAGCAGGAATACTGTTACCCTTCGACCATCACATTGACGAAGAAACACAGAAATTGTATCAAGTTTCAATACAAAATTTGCAATGCCGACTTATATTGACGAGAGTAACGTTTCGGGGAGTCTGTTTTTTGGCTCTTCCCTGGGGGCTCAGTGTTAGACTCCGATGCACCACAGCTGGTTTACTGTGACCCTTCGACCATCACATTGACGATGATACACCGAAATTGCATCCGGTTTCAATAAAAATTCCCAATGAAGATTTCTTTCCATAGGAGTACCTTTTCGAAGAGTATGTAGTTTGACTCTTAACTGGGGGCCCAGTGCTAGACTCCGATGCACCACAGCAGGTTTACTGTTACCCTTCGACCATCACATTGACGACGAAACACAAAAATTGCATCCGGTTTCAATACAAAATTCGCAATGCCGATTTATATTGACGAGAGTAACGTTTCGGGGAGTCTGTTTTTTGGCTCTTCCCTGGGGGCTTAGTGTGAGACTCCGATGCACCACAGCAGGTTTACTGTTACCCTTCGACCATCACATTGACGATGAAACACAGAAATTGTATCAAGTTTCAATACAAAATTTGCAATGCTGATTTATATTGACGAGAGTAATGTTTCGGGGAGTCCGTTTATTGGCTCTTCCCTGGGGGCTCAGTGTTAGACTCCGATGCACCACAGCGGGTTTACTGTGACCCTTCGATCATCACATTGACGATGAAACACAGAAATAGCATCCGGAATCAATACAAAATTCGCAATGCCGATTTCTGTCCACAGGAGTACCGTTTCGAAGAGTATGTAGTTTTGCTCTTCCCTGGGGACCCAGTGTTAGACTCCGTGCACCACAGCAGGTTTACTGTTACCCTTCGACCATCACATTGACGATGAAACACAGAAATTGCATCCAGTTTCAATACATAATTCGAAATGCCGATTTATATTGACGAGATAACGTTTCGGGGAGTCGGTTTTTGGCTCATCCCTGGTGGCTCAGTGTGAGATTCCGATGCACCACAGCAGGTTTACTGTTACCCTTCGACCATCACATTGACGATGAAACACAGAAATTGCATCAAGTTTCAATACAAATTATGCAATGCAGATTTATATTGACGAGAGTAACGTTTCGGGTAGTCTGCTTTTTGGCTCCTTCCTGAGGGCTCAGTGAGAGACTCCGACGCACCACAGCAAGTTTACTGCTACCCATCGACCATCACATTGACGATGAAACACAGAAATTGCATCCGGTTTCAATACAAAATTCGCAATACCGATATCTGTCCACAGGAGTACCGTTTCGAAGAGTATGTAGTTTGGCTGTTCCCTGGGGGCTCAGTGTGAGACTCCGATGCACCACAGCAGGTTTACTGTTACCCTCCGACCATCACATTGACGATGAAACACAGAAATTGCATCCGGTTTCAATACATAATTCGAAATGGCGATTTATATTGACTAGAGTAACGTTTCGGGGAGTCTGTTTTTTGGCTCTTCCCTGGGGGCTCAGTTTGAGACCCCGATGCACCACAGCAGGTTTACTGTTACCCTTCGACCATCACATTGACGATGAAACACAGGTACTGCATCCGGTTTCAATTCAAAATTCGCAATTCCGATTTATACTGACGTGAGTAACGTTTCGGGGAGTCTTTTTTTGCTCTACCCTGAGGGCTCAGTGTGAGACTCCGATGCACCGCAGTACGAGTACAGTTACCCTTCGACCATCACATTGACGATGAAACACAGAAATTGCATCCGGTTTCAATACAAAATTCGCAATAACGACTTATATTGACGAGAGAAACTTTTCGGGGAGTCTGTTTTTGGGATCTTCCCTGGGGGCTCAGTGAGAGAATCCGATGCACCACAGCAGGTTTACTGTTACCCTTCGACCATCACATTGACAATGAAACACAGAAATTGCAACCGGTTTCAATACAAAATTCGCAATGCCGATTTATATTGACGAGAGTAACGTTTCGGGGAGTCCGTTTTTTCGCTCTTCCCTGGGGGCTTAGTGAGAGACCCCGATGCAAAACAGCAGGTTTACTGTTCCCCTCCGACCATCACATTGACGATGAACCACAGAAATTGCATCCGGTTTCAATACATAATTCGCAATGCCGATTTATATTGACGAGAGTAACGTTTCAGGGAGTCTTTTTTTTTGGCTCTTCCCTGGGGGCTCAGTGTGAGACTCCGATGCACCACAGTAGGTTTACTGTTACCCTTCGACCATCACATTGACGAAGAAACACAGATATTGCATCCGGTTTCAATACAAAATTCGCAATGCTGATTTATATTGACGAGAGTAACGTTTCGGGGAGTCTTTCTTTGGCTCTTCCCTGGGGGCTTAGTGTGAGACCCCGATGCACCACAGCAGGTTTACTGTTACCCTCCGACCATCATATTGACGATGAAACACAGAAATTGCATTCTGTTCCAATACATAATTCGAAATGCCGATTTATATTGACGAGAGTAACGTTTCGGCGAGTCTGTTTTTTGGCTCTTCCCTGGGGGCTCAGCTTGAGACCCCGATGCACCACAACAGGTTTACTGTTACCCTTTGACCATCACATTGACGATGAAACACAGGAATTGCATCCGGTTTCAATTCAAAATTCGCAATTCCGATTTATATTGACGAGAGTAACGTATCGGGGAGTCTTTTTTTGCTCTACCCTGAGAGCTCAGTGTGAAACTCCGACGCACCGCAGTACGTTTACAGTTACCCTTCGACCATCACATTGACGAAGAAACACAGAAATTGCATCCGGTTTCAATACAAAATTCGCAATGACGACTTATATTGACGAGAGAAACTTTTCGGGGAGCCTGTTTTTTGGCTCTTCCCTGGGGGCTCAGTGAGAGAATCCGATGCACCACAGCAGGTTTACTGTTACCCTTCGACCATCACATTGACAATGAAACACAGAAATTGCAACCGGTTTCAATACAAAATTCGCAATGCCGATTTATGTTGACGAGAGTAACGTTTCGGGGAGTCTGTTTTTTGGCTCATCCCTGGGGGCTCAGTGTGAGACTCCGATGCACCACAGCATGTTTACTGTTACCCTTCGACCATCACATTGACGATGATACACCGAAATTGCATCCGGTTTCAATAAAAATTCCCAATGAAGATTTCTGTCCATAGGAGTACCGGTTCGAAGAGTATGTAGTTTGGCTCTTCACTGGGGGCCCAGTGCTAGACTCCGATGCACCACAGCAGGTTTACTGTTACCCTTCGACCATCACATTGACGACGAAACACAGAAATTGCATCCGGTTTCAATACAAAATTCGCAATGCCGATTTATATTGACGAGAGTAACGTTTCGGGGAGTCGGTTTTTTGGCTCATCCCTGGTGGCTCAGTGTGAGATTCCGATGCACCTCAGCAGGTTTACTGTTACCCTTAGACCATCACATTGACGAGGAAACACAGAAATTGCATCAAGTTACAATACAAATTATGCAAAGCAGATTTATATTGACGAGAGTAACGTTTTGGGTAGTCTGCTTTTTGGCTCCTTCCTGAGGGCTCAGTGTGAGACTCCGATGCACCACAGCAAGTTTACTGTTACCCTTCGACCATCACATTGACGATGAAACACAGAAATTGCATCCGGTTTCAATACATAATTCGAAATGCCGATTTATATTGACGAGAGTAACGTTTCGGGGACTCCGTTTTTTGGCTCTTCCCTGGGGGCTTAGTGTGAGACCCCGATGCACCACAGCAGGTTTACTGTTACCCTTCGACCATCACATTGACGATGAAACACAGGTACTGCATCCGGTTTCAATTCAAAATTCGCAATTCCGATTTATACTGACGTGAGTAACGTTTCGGGGAGTCTTCTTTTGCTCTACCCTGAGGGCTCAGAGTGAGACTCCGATGCACCGCAGTACGATTACAGTTACCCTTCGACCATCACATTGACGATGAAACACAGAAATTGCATCCGGTTACAATACAAAATTCGCAATAACGACTTATATTGACGAGAGAAACTTTTCGGGGAGTCAGTTTTTGGGCTCTTCCCTGGGGGCTCAGTGGGAGAATCCGATGCACCACAGCAGGTTTACTGTTACCCTTCTACCATCACATAGACGATGAAACACAGGAATTGCATCCGGTTTCAATACAAAATTCGCAATGCCGATTTATTATGACGAGAGTAACGTTTTAAGGAGTCTTTTTTTGGCTCTTCCCTGAGGGCTTAGTGTGAAACTCTGATGCACCGCAGTACGTTTACAGTTACCCTTCGATCATCACATTGACGATGAAACACAGAAATTGCATCCGGTTTCAATACAAAATTCGCAATGGCGACTTATATTGACGAGAGTATCTTTTCGGGGAGTCAGTATTTTGGCTCTTTCCAGGGGGCTCAGTGTAAGACTCCGATGCACAACAGCAGGATTACTGTTACCCTTCGACCATCACATTGGCAATGAAACACAGAAATTGCATCCGGTTTCAATACAAAATTCGCATTGCCGTTTTATATTGACGAGAGTAACGTTTCAGGGAGTCTGTTTTTTGGCACTTCCCTGGGGGCTCAGTGTGAGACTCGGATGCACCACAATAGGTTTACTGTTACCCTTCGACCATCACATTGACGAAGAAACACAGAAATTGCATCCGGTTTCAATACAAAATTCGCAATGCCGATTTATATTGACGAGAGTAACGTTTCGGGGAGTCCGTTTTTTGGCTCTTCCCTGGGGGCTTAGTGTGAGACCCCGATGCACCACAGCAGGTTTACTGTTACCCTCCGACCATCACATTGACGATGAAACACAGAAATTGCATCCAATTTCAATACATAATTCGAAATGCCGATTTATATTGACGAGATAACGTTTCGGGGAGTCGGTTTTTTGGCCCATCCCTGGTGGCTCAGTGTGAGATTCCGATGCACCACAGCAGGTTTACTGTTACCCTTCGACCATCACATTGACGATGAAACACAGACATTGCATCCGGTTTCAATACAAAATTCGCAATGACGACTTATATTGACGAGAGTAACTTTTCGGGGAACCCGTTTTTTGGCTCTTCCCTGCGGGCTTAGTGTGAGACCCCGATGCACCACAGCAGGTTTACTGTTACCCTCCGACCATCACATTGACGATGAAACACAGAAATTGCATCCAATTTCAATACATAATTCGAAATGCCGATTTATATTGACGAGATAACGTTTCGGGGAGTCGGTTTTTTGGCCCATCCCTGGTGGCTCAGTGTGAGATTCCGATGCACCACAGCAGGTTTACTGTTACCCTTCGACCATCACATTGACGATGAAACACAGACATTGCATCCGGTTTCAATTCAAAATTCGCAATTCCGATTTATACTGACGTGAGTGACGTTTCGGGGAGTCTTCTTTTGCTCTACCCTGAGGGCTCAGAGTAAGACTCCGATGCACCGCAGTACGATTACAGTTACCCTTCGACCATCACATTGACGATGAAACACAGAAATTGCATCCGGTTTCAATACAAAATTCGCAATAACGACTTATATTGACGAGAGAAACTTTTCGGGGAGTCAGTTTTTGGGCTCTTCCCTGGGGGCTCAGTGGGAGAATCCGATGCACCACAGCAGGTTTACTGTTACCCTTCAACCATCACATAGACGATGAAACACAGGAATTGCATCCGGTTTCAATACAAAATTCGCAATGCCGATTTATATTGACGAGAGTAACGTTTCGTGGAGTCCGTTTTTTGGCTCTTCCCTGGGGGCTTAGTGTGAGACCCCGATGCACCACAGCAGGTTTACTGTTACCCTCCGACCATCACATTGACGATGAAACACAGAAATTGCATCCAATTTCAATACATAATTCGAAATGCCGATTTATATTGACGAGATAACGTTTCGGGGAGTCGGTTTTTTGGCCCATCCCTGGTGGCTCAGTGTGAGATTCCGATGCACCACAGCAGGTTTACTGTTACCCTTCGACCATCACATTGACGATGAAACACAGACATTGCATCCGGTTTCAATACAAAATTCGCAATGACGACTTATATTGACGAGAGTAACTTTTCGGGGAACCCGTTTTTTGGCTCTTCCCTGCGGGCTTAGTGTGAGACCCCGATGCACCACAGCAGGTTTACTGTTACCCTCCGACCATCACATTGACGATGAAACACAGAAATTGCATCCAATTTCAATACATAATTCGAAATGCCGATTTATATTGACGAGATAACGTTTCGGGGAGTCGGTTTTTTGGCCCATCCCTGGTGGCTCAGTGTGAGATTCCGATGCACCACAGCAGGTTTACTGTTACCCTTCGACCATCACATTGACGATGAAACACAGAAATTGCATCCAATTTCAATACATAATTGGAAATGCCGATTTATATTGACGAGATAACGTTTCGGGGAGTCGGTTTTTTGGCCCATCGCTGGAGGCTCAGTGTGAGATTCCGATGCACCACAGCAGGTTTACTGTTACCCTTCGACCATCACATTGACGATGAAACACAGAAATTGCATCAAGTTTCAATACAAAATTTGCAATGCCGATTTATATTGACGAGAGTAACGTTTTGGGGAGTCCGTTTTTTGGCTCTTCCCTGGGGGCTTAGTGTGAGACCCCGATGCACCACAGCAGGTTTACTGTTACCCTCCGACCATCACATTGACGATGAAACACAGAAATTGCATCCAATTTCAATACATAATTCGAAATGCCGATTTATATTGACGAGATAACGTTTCGGGGTGTCGGTTTTTTGGCCCATCCCTGGTGGCTCAGTGTGAGATTCCGATGCACCACAGCGGGTTTACTGTGACATTTCGATCATCACATTGACGATGAAACACAGAAATAGCATCCGGATTCAATACAAAATTCGCAATGCCGATTTCTGTCCACAGGAGTACCGTTTCGAAGAGTATGTAGTTTGGCTCTTCCCTGGGGACCCAGTGTTAGACTCCGATGCACCACAGCAGGTTTACTGTTACCCTTCGACCATCACATTTCCAATGAAACACAGAAATTGCATCCAGTTTCAATACATAATTCGAAATGCAGCTTTATATTGACGAGATAACGTTTCGGGGAGTCGGTTTTTTGGCTCATCCCTGGTGGCTGAGTGTGAGATTCCGATGCACCACAGCAGGTTTACTGTTACCCTTCGACCATCACATTGACGAGGAAACACAGAAATTGCATCAAGTTACAATACAAATTATGCAAAGCAGATTTATATTGACGAGAGTAACGTTTTGGGTAGTCTGCTTTTTGGCTCCTTCCTGAGGGCTCAGTGTGAGACTCCGATGCACCACAGCAAGTTTACTGTTACCCTTCGACCATCACATTGACGATGAAACACAGAAATTGCATCCGGTTTCAATACAAAATTCGAAATGCCGATTTATATTGACGAGAGTAACGTTTCGGGGAGTCCGTTTTTGGCTCTTCCCTGGGGGCTTAGTGTGAGACCCCGATGCACCACAGCAGGTTTACTGTTACCCTTCAACCATCACATTGACGATGAAACACAGGAATTGCATCCGGTTTCAATTCAAATTTCGCAATTCCGATTTATATTGACGAGAGTAACGTTTTAAGGAGTCTTTTTTTGGCTCTTCCCTGAGGGCTTAGTGTGAAACTCTGATGCACCGCAGTACGTTTACAGTTACCCTTCGATCATCACATTGACGATGAAACACAGAAATTGCATCCGGTTTCAATACAAAATTCGCAATGGCGACTTATATTGACGAGAGTATCTTTTCGGGGAGTCAGTATTTTGGCTCTTTCCAGGGGGCTCAGTGTAAGACTCCGATGCACAACAGCAGGATTACTGTTACCCTTCGACCATCACATTGGCAATGAAACACAGAAATTGCATCCGGTTTCAATACAAAATTCGCATTGCCGTTTTATATTGACGAGAGTAACGTTTCAGGGAGTCTGTTTTTTGGCACTTCCCTGGGGGCTCAGTGTGAGACTCGGATGCACCACAATAGGTTTACTGTTACCCTTCGACCATCACATTGACGAAGAAACACAGAAATTGCATCCGGTTTCAATACAAAATTCGCAATGCCGATTTATATTGACGAGAGTAACGTTTCGGGGAGTCCGTTTTTTGGCTCTTCCCTGGGGGCTTAGTGTGAGACCCCGATGCACCACAGCAGGTTTACTGTTACCCTCCGACCATCACATTGACGATGAAACACAGAAATTGCATCCAATTTCAATACATAATTCGAAATGCCGATTTATATTGACGAGATAACGTTTCGGGGAGTCGGTTTTTTGGCCCATCCCTGGTGGCTCAGTGTGAGATTCCGATGCACCACAGCAGGTTTACTGTTACCCTTCGACCATCACATTGACGATGAAACACAGACATTGCATCCGGTTTCAATACAAAATTCGCAATGACGACTTATATTGACGAGAGTAACTTTTCGGGGAACCCGTTTTTTGGCTCTTCCCTGCGGGCTTAGTGTGAGACCCCGATGCACCACAGCAGGTTTACTGTTACCCTCCGACCATCACATTGACGATGAAACACAGAAATTGCATCCAATTTCAATACATAATTCGAAATGCCGATTTATATTGACGAGATAACGTTTCGGGGAGTCGGTTTTTTGGCCCATCCCTGGTGGCTCAGTGTGAGATTCCGATGCACCACAGCAGGTTTACTGTTACCCTTCGACCATCACATTGACGATGAAACACAGAAATTGCATCCAATTTCAATACATAATTCGAAATGCCGATTTATATTGACGAGATAACGTTTCGGGGAGTCGGTTTTTTGGCCCATCCCTGTGGCTCAGTGTGAGATTCCGATGCACCACAGCAGGTTTACTGTTACCCTTCGACCATCACATTGACGATGAAACACAGAAATTGCATCAAGTTTCAATACAAAATTTGCAATGCCGATTTATATTGACGAGAGTAACGTTACGGGGAGTCCGTTTTTTGGCTCTTCCCTGGGGGCTTAGTGTGAGACCCCGATGCACCACAGCAGGTTTACTGTTACCCTCCGACCATCACATTGACGATGAAACACAGAAATTGCATCCAATTTCAATACATAATTCGAAATGCCGATTTATATTGACGAGATAACGTTTCGGGGTGTCGGTTTTTTGGCCCATCCCTGGTGGCTCAGTGTGAGATTCCGATGCACCACAGCGGGTTTACTGTGACATTTCGATCATCACATTGACGATGAAACACAGAAATAGCATCCGGATTCAATACAAAATTCGCAATGCCGATTTCTGTCCACAGGAGTACCGTTTCGAAGAGTATGTAGTTTGGCTCTTCCCTGGGGACCCAGTGTTAGACTCCGATGCACCACAGCAGGTTTACTGTTACCCTTCGACCATCACATTTCCAATGAAACACAGAAATTGCATCCAGTTTCAATACATAATTCGAAATGCAGCTTTATATTGACGAGATAACGTTTCGGGGAGTCGGTTTTTTGGCTCATCCCTGGTGGCTGAGTGTGAGATTCCGATGCACCACAGCAGGTTTACTGTTACCCTTCGACCATCACATTGACGAGGAAACACAGAAATTGCATCAAGTTACAATACAAATTATGCAAAGCAGATTTATATTGACGAGAGTAACGTTTTGGGTAGTCTGCTTTTTGGCTCCTTCCTGAGGGCTCAGTGTGAGACTCCGATGCACCACAGCAAGTTTACTGTTACCCTTTGACCATCACATTGACGATGAAACACAGAAATTGCATCCGGTTTCAATACATAATTCGAAATGCCGATTTATATTGACGAGAGTAACGTTTCGGGGAGTCCGTTTTTGGCTCTTCCCTGGGGGCTTAGTGTGAGACCCCGATGCACCACAGCAGGTTTACTGTTACCCTTCGACCATCACATTGACGATGAAACACAGGTACTGCATCCGGTTTCAATTCAAAATTCGCAATTCCGATTTATACTGACGTGAGTAACGTTTCGGGGAGTCTTCTTTTGCTCTACCCTGAGGGCTCAGAGTGAGACTCCGATGCACCGCAGTACGATTACAGTTACCCTTCGACCATCACATTGACGATGAAACACAGAAATTGCATCCGGTTTCAATACAAAATTCGCAATAACGACTTATATTGACGAGAGAAACCTTTCGGGGAGTCAGTTTTTGGGCTCTTCCCTGGGGGCTCAGTGGGAGAATCCGATGCACCACAGCAGGTTTACTGTTACCCTTCAACCACCACATAGACGATGAAACACAGGAATTGCATCCGGTTTCAATACAAAATTCGCAATGCCGATTTATTATGACGAAAGTAACGTTTCGGGGAGTCTGTTTTTTGGCTCTTCCCTTGGGGCTCAGTTTGAGACCCCGATGCACCACAGAAGGTTTACTGTTACCCTTCAACCATCACATTGACGATGAAACACAGGAATTGCATCCGGTTTCAATTCAAATTTCGCAATTCCGATTTATATTGAAGAGAGTAACGTTTTAAGGAGTCTTTTTTTGGCTCTTCCCTGAGGGCTTAGTGTGAAACTCTGATGCACCGCAGTACGTTTACAGTTACCCTTCGATCATCACATTGACGATGAAACACAGAAATTGCATCCGGTTTCAATACAAAATTCGCAATGGCGACTTATATTGACGAGAGTATCTTTTCGGGGAGTCAGTATTTTGGCTCTTTCCAGGGGGCTCAGTGTGAGACTCCGATGCACAACAGCAGGATTACTGTTACCCTTCGACCATCACATTGGCAATGAAACACAGAAATTGCATCCGGTTTCAATACAAAATTCGCATTGCCGTTTTATATTGACGAGAGTAACGTTTCAGGGAGTCTGTTTTTTGGCACTTCCCTGGGGGCTCAGTGTGAGACTCGGATGCACCACAATAGGTTTACTGTTACCCTTCGACCATCACATTGACGAAGAAACACAGAAATTGCATCCGGTTTCAATACAAAATTCGCAATGCCGATTTATATTGACGAGAGTAACGTTTCGGGGAGTCCGTTTTTTGGCTCTTCCCTGGGGGCTTAGTGTGAGACCCCGATGCACCACAGCAGGTTTACTGTTACCCTCCGACCATCACATTGACGATGAAACACAGAAATTGCATCCAATTTCAATACATAATTCGAAATGCCGATTTATATTGACGAGATAACGTTTCGGGGAGTCGGTTTTTTGGCCCATCCCTGGTGGCTCAGTGTGAGATTCCGATGCACCACAGCAGGTTTACTGTTACCCTTCGACCATCACATTGACGATGAAACACAGACATTGCATCCGGTTTCAATACAAAATTCGCAATGACGACTTATATTGACGAGAGTAACTTTTCGGGGAACCCGTTTTTTGGCTCTTCCCTGCGGGCTTAGTGTGAGACCCCGATGCACCACAGCAGGTTTACTGTTACCCTCCGACCATCACATTGACGATGAAACACAGAAATTGCATCCAATTTCAATACATAATTCGAAATGCCGATTTATATTGACGAGATAACGTTTCGGGGAGTCGGTTTTTTGGCCCATCCCTGGTGGCTCAGTGTGAGATTCCGATGCACCACAGCAGGTTTACTGTTACCCTTCGACCATCACATTGACGATGAAACACAGACATTGCATCCGGTTTCAATTCAAAATTCGCAATTCCGATTTATACTGACGTGAGTAACGTTTCGGGGAGTCTTCTTTTGCTCTACCCTGAGGGCTCAGAGTGAGACTCCGATGCACCGCAGTACGATTACAGTTACCCTTCGACCATCACATTGACGATGAAACACAGAAATTGCATCCGGTTTCAATACAAAATTCGCAATAACGACTTATATTGACGAGAGAAACTTTTCGGGGAGTCAGTTTTTGGGCTCTTCCCTGGGGGCTCAGTGGGAGAATCCGATGCACCACAGCAGGTTTACTGTTACCCTTCAACCATCACATAGACGATGAAACACAGGAATTGCATCCGGTTTCAATACAAAATTCGCAATGCCGATTTATATTGACGAGAGTAACGTTTCGGGGAGTCCGTTTTTTGGCTCTTCCCTGGGGGCTTAGTGTGAGACCCCGATGCACCACAGCAGGTTTACTGTTACCCTCCGACCATCACATTGACGATGAAACACAGAAATTGCATCCAATTTCAATACATAATTCGAAATGCCGATTTATATTGACGAGATAACGTTTCGGGGAGTCGGTTTTTTGGCCCATCCCTGGTGGCTCAGTGTGAGATTCCGATGCACCACAGCAGGTTTACTGTTACCCTTCGACCATCACATTGACGATGAAACACAGACATTGCATCCGGTTTCAATACAAAATTCGCAATGACGACTTATATTGACGAGAGTAACTTTTCGGGGAACCCGTTTTTTGGCTCTTCCCTGCGGGCTTAGTGTGAGACCCCGATGCACCACAGCAGGTTTACTGTTACCCTCCGACCATCACATTGACGATGAAACACAGAAATTGCATCCAATTTCAATACATAATTCGAAATGCCGATTTATATTGACGAGATAACGTTTCGGGGAGTCGGTTTTTTGGCCCATCCCTGGTGGCTCAGTGTGAGATTCCGATGCACCACAGCAGGTTTACTGTTACCCTTCGACCATCACATTGACGATGAAACACAGAAATTGCATCCAATTTCAATACATAATTCGAAATGCCGATTTATATTGACGAGATAACGTTTCGGGGAGTCGGTTTTTTGGCCCATCCCTGGTGGCTCAGTGTGAGATTCCGATGCACCACAGCAGGTTTACTGTTACCCTTCGACCATCACATTGACGATGAAACACAGAAATTGCATCAAGTTTCAATACAAAATTTGCAATGCCGATTTATATTGACGAGAGTAACGTTTCGGGGAGTCCGTTTTTTGGCTCTTCCCTGGGGGCTTAGTGTGAGACCCCGATGCACCACAGCAGGTTTACTGTTACCCTCCGACCATCACATTGACGATGAAACACAGAAATTGCATCCAATTTCAATACATAATTCGAAATGCCGATTTATATTGACGAGATAACGTTTCGGGGTGTCGGTTTTTTGGCCCATCCCTGGTGGCTCAGTGTGAGATTCCGATGCACCACAGCGGGTTTACTGTGACATTTCGATCATCACATTGACGATGAAACACAGAAATAGCATCCGGATTCAATACAAAATTCGCAATGCCGATTTCTGTCCACAGGAGTACCGTTTCGAAGAGTATGTAGTTTGGCTCTTCCCTGGGGACCCAGTGTTAGACTCCGATGCACCACAGCAGGTTTACTGTTACCCTTCGACCATCACATTTCCAATGAAACACAGAAATTGCATCCAGTTTCAATACATAATTCGAAATGCAGCTTTATATTGACGAGATAACGTTTCGGGGAGTCGGTTTTTTGGCTCATCCCTGGTGGCTGAGTGTGAGATTCCGATGCACCACAGCAGGTTTACTGTTACCCTTCGACCATCACATTGACGAGGAAACACAGAAATTGCATCAAGTTACAATACAAATTATGCAAAGCAGATTTATATTGACGAGAGTAACGTTTTGGGTAGTCTGCTTTTTGGCTCCTTCCTGAGGGCTCAGTGTGAGACTCCGATGCACCACAGCAAGTTTACTGTTACCCTTCGACCATCACATTGACGATGAAACACAGAAATTGCATCCGGTTTCAATACATAATTCGAAATGCCGATTTATATTGACGAGAGTAACGTTTCGGGGAGTCCGTTTTTGGCTCTTCCCTGGGGGCTTAGTGTGAGACCCCGATGCACCACAGCAGGTTTACTGTTACCCTTCGACCATCACATTGACGATGAAACACAGGTACTGCATCCGGTTTCAATTCAAAATTCGCAATTCCGATTTATACTGACGTGAGTAACGTTTCGGGGAGTCTTCTTTTGCTCTACCCTGAGGGCTCAGAGTGAGACTCCGATGCACCGCAGTACGATTACAGTTACCCTTCGACCATCACATTGACGATGAAACACAGAAATTGCATCCGGTTTCAATACATAATTCGAAATGCCGATTTATATTGACGAGAGTAACGTTTCGGGGAGTCCGTTTTTGGCTCTTCCCTGGGGGCTTAGTGTGAGACCCCGATGCACCACAGAAGGTTTACTGTTACCCTTCAACCATCACATTGACGATGAAACACAGGAATTGCATCCGGTTTCAATTCAAATTTCGCAATTTCGATTTATATTGAAGAGAGTAACGTTTTAAGGAGTCTTTTTTTGGCTCTTCCCTGAGGGCTTAGTGTGAAACTCTGATGCACCGCAGTACGTTTACAGTTACCCTTCGATCATCACATTGACGATGAAACACAGAAATTGCATCCGGTTTCAATACAAAATTCGCAATGGCGACTTATATTGACGAGAGTATCTTTTCGGGGAGTCAGTATTTTGGCTCTTTCCAGGGGGCTCAGTGTGAGACTCCGATGCACAACAGCAGGATTACTGTTACCCTTCGACCATCACATTGGCAATGAAACACAGAAATTGCATCCGGTTTCAATACAAAATTCGCATTGCCGTTTTATATTGACGAGAGTAACGTTTCAGGGAGTCTGTTTTTTGGCACTTCCCTGGGGGCTCAGTGTGAGACTCGGATGCACCACAATAGGTTTACTGTTACCCTTCGACCATCACATTGACGAAGAAACACAGAAATTGCATCCGGTTTCAATACAAAATTCGCAATGCCGATTTATATTGACGAGAGTAACGTTTCGGGGAGTCCGTTTTTTGGCTCTTCCCTGGGGGCTTAGTGTGAGACCCCGATGCACCACAGCAGGTTTACTGTTACCCTCCGACCATCACATTGACGATGAAACACAGAAATTGCATCCAATTTCAATACATAATTCGAAATGCCGATTTATATTGACGAGATAACGTTTCGGGAAGTCGGTTTTTTGGCCCATCCCTGGTGGCTCAGTGTGAGATTCCGATGCACCACAGCAGGTTTACTGTTACCCTTCGACCATCACATTGACGATGAAACACAGACATTGCATCCGGTTTCAATACAAAATTCGCAATGACGACTTATATTGACGTGAGTAACTTTTCGGGGAACCCGTTTTTTGGCTCTTCCCTGCGGGCTTAGTGTGAGACCCCGATGCACCACAGCAGGTTTACTGTTACCCTCCGACCATCACATTGACGATGAAACACAGAAATTGCATCCGGTTTCAATACATAATTCGAAATGGCGATTTATATTGACGAGAGTAACGTTTCGGGGAGTCTGTTTCTTAGCTCTTCCCTGGGGCCTCAGTTTGAGACACCGATGCAACACAGCAGGTTTACAGTTAATCTTCGACCATCACATTGACGTTGAAACACAGAAATTGCATCCGGTTTCAATAAAAACTTGCAATTCAGATTTCTGTCCACAGGAGTACCGTTTCGAAGAGTATGTAGTTTGGATCTTCCCTGGGGGCCCAGTGTTAGACTCAGATGCACCACAGCAGGTTTACTGTTACCCTTCGACCATCACATTGACGATGAAACACAGGAATTTCATCCGGTTTCAATACAAAATTCGCAATTCCGATTTATATTGACGAGAGTAACGTTTCGGGGAGTCTGTTTTTTGGCTCTTCCCTGGGGGCTCAGTGTGAGACTCCGATGCACCACCGTAGGTTTACTGTTACCGTTCGACCATCACATTGCCAATGAAACACAGAAATTGCATCCAGTTTCAATACAAAATTCGCAATGCCGATTTATATTGACGAGAGTAACGTTTCGAGGAGTCGGTTTTTTGGCTCTTCCCTGGGGGCTCAGTGTGAGACTCCGATCCACCACAGCAGTTTTATTGTTACCCTTCGACTATCACATTGACGATGAAACACAGAAATTGCATCCGGTTTCAATACAAAATTCGCAATGCCTATTTCTGTCCATAGGAGTACCGTTTCGAAGAGTATGTAGTTTGGCTCTTCCCTGGGGGCCCAGTGTTAGACTCCGAGCACCACAGCATGTTTTCTGCTACCCTTCGACCTTCACATTGACGATGAAACACAGAAATTGCATCCAATTTCAATACATAATTCGAAATGCCGATTTATATTGACGAGATAACGTTTCGGGGAGTCGGTTTTTTGGCTCATCCCTGGTGGCTCAGTGTGGGATTCCGATGCACCACAGCAGGTTTACTGTTACCCTTCGACCATCACATTGACGATGAAACACAGAAATTGCATCAAGTTTCAATACAAAATATGCAATGCAGATTTATATTGACGATAGAAACGTTTCGGGTAGTCTGTTTTTTGGCTCTTCCCTGGGGGCTCAGTGTGAGACTCCGATGCACCACAGCAAGTTTACTGTTACCCTTCGACCATCACATTGACGATGAAACACAGAATTTTGCATCCGGTTTCAATACAAAATTCGCAATAACGATTTCTGTCCACAGGAGTACCGTTTCGAAGAGTATGTAGTTTGGCTCTTCGCTGGGAGCCCAGTGTTAGACTCCGATGCAGCACAGCAGGTTTACTGTTACCCTGCGACCATCACATTGACGAGGAAACACAGATATTGATTCTGTTTCAATACAAAATTCGCAATGCCGATTTCTGTCCATAGGAGTACCGTTTCGAAGAGTTTGTAGTTTGGCTCTTCCCTGGGGGCCCAGTGTTAGACTCCGAGCACCACAGCATGTTTTCTGTTACCCTTCGACCATCACATTGACGATGAAACACAGGAATTGCATCCGGTTTCAATACAAAATTCGCAATTCCGATTTATATTGACGAGAGTAACGTTTCGGGGAGTCTGTTTTTTGGCTCTTCCCTCTGGGCTCAGTGTGAGATTCCGATGCACCATATAAAGGCACAATTGCATGCCGAGCGTGAGTTACCTCGGAAACGAGAAATATTAATTAAATAAATAATCAGTGACAAATAAATAAAGCCTATGGCACACAACTGCAGCGCTGTGTCGCTGATAAAACAAAAGCACAATTACGTTACTCTTATGTTTGATTAAGAAAGAGAGAGCTCTGGTAGAAGTGGTGCGAGAAGCACGTATTTTATTCTATTGTCTGGCACACCGCCATATTTCATGTTATAGAAGAATACTGCGAGTTGCAACCACACTAGGCACTCGATTCTGTAAAGAATTTATATTTATAAAAGTAAGTAGGATTATGAACTGTAGGCTTATTCATTGAATATATCTGATTTAACTAACTGTGTAACTTTTTATGTTTAGTAGACAATCACCTCTGTACGACGTATTGGCATGGCTGGCAAATTATTGAAATATTGAGATTTAGATTATGAGTCCGCACCTACCGCAGCAGTCTTTGGAAACGATTTATTTACGAAGTCCGATTATTTCAGTTTTATTTCACGGTCAACTACGAGTAACATTGTCTTTACGAGAAAGCCATTGTCAAGCGTCTGATACCGAATAATTAAACGTCCACGTTCCAGATAAGCAAATATTTATTACAATTACAATCACAATCACCATCATACAGATAGAAAAATTAATATTTAAATAATATTTTTTATTTTATTTATTTTATATTGGCGACTGCGTGTCGGACTTGTTATTTTGTCATTTGTTACATTGTTCTCTTTGTTTCATGTGAAAAATCAACTTTCTGGACCTGGACGTGAATGTATGAGAGATAACAAAAAATCTGAAGATATTTTCCAATTCTAAAATTTTGCGGGAAGACGCAATGAAACTTCCAGCAAAATAAGGTAAGACGCAGCATCTTTGCTTGACCAGACGTATAATTCAGTGTATTAGCTTTTCAGTAGATTCTGTAGTGTTTCTTTCGTGCATAACAGTTTTCAGTGATAAATTTCATTCTCAGTACTTTTCCTTAAACAATAACGTATGCAACAATACCAATACACGAGTGTACAATATGGCCGACTTCTGTACGATACGTAGTAACATGGACAGCAGCCATTACCAATAATCTCAAATTCAGTTTATATTTTTAAATTAACAGACAGCCATTGTTGCTACGAGCGATTCATGCTCAACTGCATTTTATTTTAAAATCAGTGTCAAATATTTTCTTGAAACATATATCACGTGTGGCATGGTAATAACTAGAAATCAATACGCAAAAATGGAACAGCAAAGACGTACTATTCAGACGCAATCCGACTCGGACGAGAGACAAATGTTAGAAAATGACTTTACGACAGCAACCGGTAGTGACGACTTGTCAAACATTGACGCAAGTGTTGACGGAAATTTTGGCAATAGGCCGTCCACTACAAAAATTTCAAAGTCTCAGTCAGAGCCCATGTTGATGCATGATGTCACGTCTAATGACGCGACGGGGGCACAGACCTTGCAAACAGTAAACATTGCCGACATGTTACAAATGCTAATGAAACAAAACGCCGAAAACATGGCAACCTTACAGACACAAAATGACGCAATAAAATCTGACCTCATAGCACTCAAGACAGGTAATGACACTTTATGTAAACGTGTGGAACTTATAGAGGCCACACTGACCAAACAGAAGACTGAACTCAGTACTAAATTTTCCCAGCTTAATACGAGACAAGAAAAGACTAAAACTGACATAGCACTTTTACAGACACAAGTAAAAAACCTTAATGTCACGTGTGAAGTTCTTACTGAACAAATTCAAACATATCCTTCAGTACATGACAACCTTGAAAAACGAATTACTGACGTACAGAATAAATTTGACAATGTTGAACAACACCTGACTGACATCTTACAATCTGATGCCACAGCTCATTTTCAAAATATTAATAAAGAATTTCATGATTGGGTAGTGAACAAAGACAAACATTTTGATAGATGCTTACGTGAAAATTTACCAACAATTGTGCACGACTCCGTAGCGCAATACATTACTAATAACAAACAGCTGATCAGCGACGCAGTACAATCCGTCACTGCACCCATGAGACAATTCACCGATCGACCACAGTCTGAATGTAACGAAAATATCAGTCAAAATGCACAGTTCAGGAACCAATATACATTCGAGTATGACACACACATACCGCACACGACAAACACACAAGAACAAAACACACCACGACTACAACACATACCACGATGTGCAAACACAAACACAAGCTATTATCATGGTAAACCACAGCAACATTATCGTAATTACTCGCCAGCTGAACATACCAGTAATTACAGTGGAATAAATCCATATCACAATACGAAGGAAGAAGAAAGCTTAATGAAACACAGGCAATTTCAGATTTTTATCCCAGAAAAACGAACCATTCATCCGGTGATTTTTCTTAAATCTTTTAGTAACGCATTTCCACGCACTTGGAGTGACCGGAAAAAGATTTCATATATTGTCGGTTACATCCAAGGCGATGCAGCTGTCTGGGCATACAGTCAAGCTGACGTATGTACCACGTACAATGAGTTTGAGCGTGCTTTTCTGAACAAATTCTGGTCGCAATCCGTCCAGGAGCGACTCAGAAGACAAATTTTAGAACCTGAAACTTTTAACAGTAAAAATGGCAACTTACGCAGATATTTTGAAAAATACTTGAACATGGGACACTTTTTAGACGAACCAGTCGCAACGCGTGATATACTCCGTGCGTTGAAGGCCAAATTGCCTTTCAACATTAAAGAAAAACTCCTACATATCCCGGATGACGATTCAGATTATTTTTTAACAGCCTTAGATTCGGTTGACATGTTACTTGAAGATCAGCGCTTCGCGCGGCAAAACAGCAGCCACAATGTTTACACTAGTGGTATGCAAAACATGCAGGCTTGCCAACTCAATTCTGGCGCGCCCACAGTTGGATACGCGGTACAGCAAAAACAGCAAACTCACATGCCGTTTCAATACGAAAATCAAAATCAACACGCGTATTCCAATGCAAACAATAGTTACAACAGTAATAACACTTCATGCGGCAATCCATACAAAAGGCACCGCGGTAATAACTACAACGGTAACAACGGATACAAAGGCAACAACAAAAACACAAACAGAAATAGAAATAATAATAACTACGAGCCAAGACAGCATCAAGGTTGGACTCGTAACGATCAGTACTTCCATTCAAACTCTGCTTTACCACAGCAGCCACCAGGACAAAATTGGAGCATACCTTACGACCGACAGGTAAGTTATAATGCGCAACAGCAATAACAACCGCAAAAGTTTGGAGATCATAATAGGCAATATCCGAATGTGAATATAATAGAAATGACACCTGATGCACAACCTCAATCTGTGTCAGTACCTAGTACAAATGCTAATCCAACAAACTAGAAACAGTCACTTCTATGCCCCAGGTCGTGGCTGAAGAATTCTTGCGGGGCGACTGCAATGTTAATCAGTTATTTGACACCACACTTGAACAACAGAATAATGATATGCCGAATAATTCTAAACAAAAATTACCTGTTTTATTTATAAGATACAACCCCAATGAGAATATATCAGATGAACTTTTACAAGACAGTACACAATGTCGTTCAAACACAAATGAAATTGTTTTAGCATCTACTACTGGTGTAGTAGGTGGGATTCCAACTACTATTATCCTAGATACAGGTGCAGCTGTGAGCGTTTTGTCTTTTAATTTCTATAAAAAGATGTGTGAATTGGAACCTGTGCCTGAGTTTCCTGCCAAAAACTGTAAAATAACTACTGCACTAGGTAATAAGTCATGTAGGGTTACGAAGCAAGTTTTTGTAAACATTAAAATAGGTAATGGAACCGTACAATGGCCATTCCTGGTTGTACAAAACCTTGTGACAAATTGCATATTAGGAATAGATATTATGAGCGAGAAGGACTCTGTTATAGACTTCTCCAAAGGTAAATGTATTTTAAATGATAAAGGCAGTGTAATTATTATTGATTTGGACAGGAGAACTCTAAAGCATGACAAACACTGTATAGGGTACAAGGTTCAGTTAGTAATTGACAATGACATTCAAGATATGCAAACACACTCATCTGACACAGAGCTAATGGACTTGAAAACATTGCTTGATCATAAGATAAGTGAAGCTACAGCTCTCAGTGTACATGAACGTATAAAACTACAGGAAGTGTTATCCAAATATTTATAAGTTTTTACCAAACGATTAGGTGTTATCAACACGTATGTATACAAGATTGAAGTTAAGCCTCACAAGATCTTCTACCACAAGACATATAACGTACCGTTATCTCAACGACCTGCTGTGTGGCAAGAAGTAAAACAAATGTTAGACTGGAAGGTCATTGAACCATCCCCCTCACCTTATTGTAGTCCTCCACTTGTTGTCAAAAAATTAAATGGAAGCATTAGGTTAGTGTTAGACACACGAGCAATTAATGAAATAATTTTACCGGTTCACACAAAACCCGAAAATTTAGAAGAGCAATTACAGAAATTTCTAGATGCAAAATATTTTTCCACAATAGATCTCGCTAATTCGTTTTGGCAGGTGGGTATCACTCCTGATTCACGGAAATATACTGCATTTATGTTCGGGGGGCGAACCTATCAGTTTTGTGTTCTACCTTTCGGACTGAATGTCAGCTCTGGGGTATTCATTACAGCCCTGGATACCGTGCTTGGCGACGATTTAGTTGAGACAGTCACACACTATGTAGATGATATACTGATAGCTACACAGTCTTGGAAGGAACACGTTGACACACTTCAAAGAATTTTAGAAAAATTTGCACAAGCTGGAGTCACAGCCAATCTTAGAAAATCAAAGTTTGGTTGCAGTGAGATAAAGTATTTAGGACATATCATTAATTCGCAGGGCATACGTCCGGATCCCAGTAAATTAGATGCTATCAGAAACTTTCCTAGCTCTCGTACTAAAAAGCAGTTAAAATCATTCCTTGGGCTATGTTCATTTTTCAGACGTTTTTTGCCACAACCACTTTTGAACAGTAAACATCTGCTAAATCTACTCAGAAAGAATCAAGTTTGGATCTGGTCGGAACAGTGCCAGAATGACTTTAATACAATTAAACATGCTTTAGTGGGTGCAAACTTATTGAGCCATCCAGATTTCAATTTAGACTTTTGTATGACTTGTGACGCTTCACGAACTGGCTTGGGATGTTGCTTATTTCAAGTTGTAAAGAATAAAGAAAAGGAACAGATAAGAATTATTGGGTTTGCAAGTCGTACTCTAACTGAATGTGAGCGTACATATTCCACTACTGAGTTAGAAACACTTTCCATAGTATGGGCATTCAAGAAATTCAATTATTATTTATTTGGAAAACATACAGTAATTTACACCGATCACCAGGCCCTGACATTTTTGTTAACTTGTAAACTTGTACATCCTAGACTATCACGATGGGCAGTTACACTTCAGAACTACTCTTTTGAAATTAAGTACATAAAAGGTAAGGACAACACCATTGCAGACGCTTTGTCTAGACTTCCACAAGGTATGAATGATACCAACAGTGACTTAGAAAATATAAATGACTACAGGATTCTCTTAATGCAAGATAAGCAGTATCACCAATATTATATTGATATGTGCAGAAACATGGCTAAATTACAAAAATCTGACCCTCACTGGTATAAGATAATAACATTACTGGTAGAAAAACACAATCATCCTTCGACTATGTATTACAAGTTACACAATGATGTGTTATTTTACCGCCGACATCCAAATGCTACTAACTGGTGTGTATGCATTCCCAAGGAGTCTGAACGTAATCTAATTTGGCACACACACTTAGTTTGGGGTCATTATGGGACGAAAAAGTGTTTGGCAAAGCTCAGCACATACTGTTATTTTAGCAATATGAGAAGAAAAATTTACAGGGAACTGAAAACATGTGTCATATGTCAAAAATCAAAACCTCAGAATTTATCCACAAAAACAGATTTACATTCTATTTTACCTAGTAAACCCCTGGAAATTCTGTGTACTGACATCAGTGGACCGCGTCCAGCAAGCTCTGGAGGCGTCAAATATATCTTAGCTTTTTACGATATATTTTCTAAACATGTCAAACTTTATGCTTTAAAATCCGCCACTGCAAGTGCTATAATACGAAGATTCTCAAGTGATTACCTGACGCACGTGGGAAAACCTAAAGCAATTCTGTCAGATAATGCAGCATATTACTCTGGGTACAAATGGAGAAATTTCTTGAAGGACAATAACATTAAAAGTATATTTATTTCGAGGTTTAGTCCACAATGTAACGCGACTGAGAGACTTTTCCGAGAATTAAATCGATTCATGAGGACCTATATTTCATCAAATCATACTAATTGGGTGTCCTACCTAAGTCTTTTCGAAGACGTACACAATAACTTAAATATTTATGATACAAATTACACACCTAACGAGATCATGTTCAATTGCAAACAGATCGATCAGTGGATAGAACCATTACCTAAGTTGTCAGACAAGGAAATCACACCTGAACAAAAAATAAAAGAAGTATTGACTACGCTGACACATCACGCACAGATACGAAACAAACATCACAGAAACATAATAAAAAGAAAACAAAAATTCGAGGTAGGAATGCTTGTACTACTTCGTACTCATCATAAATCTGTAGCACTCAAACGACGCAACGCTAAGTGGCGTCTGCTATATGAAGGACCTTATATAATTGTTAACATACCGCATCCTGGTGCGTATCTGTTACAACATCGTAGAACTAACAAAATTATTGGGCTATACGCACACCGAGATCTTAGAGCATTTCATGCTGAATAATGTCAAAGTCATACCCATCAAAATATTGCTAAGCAACTCGAAAAACTCTGTTGTTACAACACAGATAATAAGTGGTGTAGAAATTTTCATTTCAGCGTTCCAGAGTCGCAGTTGAAGGCAGAAGAACTCTTCTTTCAGCGCGCGCCACCACCTGGAAGACGGAATATCAAAATAAAATTTATGATTACGTAGCAGTGAATGATATATTAATTTTTCACGGAACATTTGTTATTGTAGGTACCACTGACTTGGTATGACACCTGACGAACCGACAGACGTCATCTGTGAAGGGATCTTTTACTTTGAGAAATAGATTAGACGCACATCTCTCAACACGAAAAGCATCTATCAGTAGTCAAGGCCACACAGACACTCTACACACACGCACAAAACGCGAGGAATCGAACATTTTTTCTCTCTTACTATTTTGAATATTTATTGAGTAGTGAAAACGCCTGGTCTTGCCTACTGATGTAATGAATGTTGTGTCTAACCTATCTTAATTTCAGATGACATCACGTGACACAATGTAATAACCTATAGCTATGTAATGATGATGCAAACATGTTTATGTGCAACTGTATTATGTTTATGCTAAGAAAATATGTGACGTGTGTATGTATAATTACTTAATTTTTTTAACTGATGTATCATGTAACTGTTAGAACAAAACGAGTGCCAAAAAGACATTGCATAGTGAACCTCTGTTCACGGACATTAACGAACATTACTAACTCTGCAACTACGCAGAAACCTATGTGAAAGAAACGGTTAATGCCATTCATTATGCAGCGTATCTATGTAAACGCGATGAATGATTTCTTTGATTAATAACTACGAACATTTAGGTGAGCTATATTCAGCAAAAAAAACTGAAAATGTGAAGGGCATAATTCGTGCATCGTCTAGTGACATTACTACAGTACCTAACTTCAAGATGTTAACTGGATTAAATGGACACAAAGTGCCTGTCCAGAAAACAACACGACGGGTGGAAGAATTTTGGTTGGAACTTCAGGGAATGAAATGTTCTCGAAATGTGACGGACACTCTTACCTGGACTGTCCATGGATCGACGCCAGCTATGTGCCGTCCGAGGTTCTGCAACCAAGCTTCCACGGAATGTAAAAAAAAAAAAAAAAAAACGAACTGCACGTGGACCAATTACTCGACGGGTCACGTCTGATCTGTAATGAGCAATGCCTTTAGTCACAACGAACTGCATCACAACGACTATAATGGAAATGGGAAATGGACACGCTTATGTATTAATCACGTTGTTATACAACGATGTTACTGTGATCAAAAAAACTTTACCACGACGATACTAACCTATAAAAAAATTATTGTGCAGCAGATGAATATGAACTGTAATAACGACACGATGTGTATAGGTCAACGCACCTGAAACATACGGACATTTTTCTTTGAAGTATTTCAAAACAATACTATGTAACTAAGAACATTCAACAATCTAAGTTGTATTGTGTGATAACAAATATTGTAAATTTAAAACTAAGTTACCTGTCATAGAATGTAGTCCTCATATGTAATCTTGGTTGAATATTTTCTTTGTGCAACGACTGAGAAACACGCGCACACGAACAATATGAACTGCAATACTGTGCCGCGTGATCTAACTGTATGATATAATGGCAGTGCCGGAGTCACACAGACGCTTCTGCGCATGCGCGCACTCTATCTGCCAACATAAGAACTTTTGCGGCGCACCCGCATCATTCAAATTTTGTATATAATGTGTATAATGTAGGTCATGTAAATAGTTGTAGATAACTTAGATTTTCTTGTGCCTTTAGGTGAATTGCTCGCCTGCAGGTGTGTCCTTTCGCCTCGCAATTCAGGGGGCAATATAAAGGCACATTTGCATGCCGAGCGTGAGTTTCCTCGGAAACGCGAAATATTAATTAAATAAATAATCAGTGACAAATAAATAAAGCCTATGGCACACAACTGCAGCGCTGTGTCGCTGATAAAACAAAAGCACAATTACGTTACTCTTATGTTTGATTAAGAAAGAGAGAGCTCTGGTAGAAGTAGTGCGAGAAGCACGTATTTTATTCTATTGTCTGGCACACCGACATATTTCATGTTATAGAAGAATACTGCGAGTTGCAACCAGACTAGGCACTCGATTCTGTAAAGAATTTATATTTATAAAAGTAAGTAGGATTATGAACTGTAGGCTTATTCATTGAATATATCTGATTTAACAAACTGTGTAACTTTTTATGTTTAGTAGACAATCACCTCTGTACGACGTATTGGCATGGCTGGCAAATTATTGAAATATTGAGATTTAGATTATGAGTCCGCACCTACCGCAGCAGTCTTTGGAAACGATTTATTTACGAAGTCCGATTATTTCAGTTTTATTTCACGGTCAACTACGAGTAACATTGTCTTTACGAGAAAGCCATTGTCAAGCGTGTGATACTGAATAATTAAACGTCCACGTTCCGAATAAGCAAATATTTATTACAATTACAATCACAATCACCATCATACAGATAGAAAAATTATTATTTAAATAATATATTTTATTTTATTTATTTTATAACCACAGTAGGTTTACTGTTACCCTTCGACCATCACATTGACGATGAAACACAGAAAATGCATCCGGTTTCAATACAAAATTCGCAATGCCGATTTATATTGACGAGAGTAACGTTTCAGGGAGTCTGTTGTTTTGCTCTTCCCTGGGGGCTCAGTGTGAGACTCCGATGCACCACTGTTGGTTTACTTTTATCCTTCGACCATCACATTGACGATGAAACACAGAAATTGCATCCGGTTTCAATACAAAATTCGCAATAACGACTTATATTGACGAGAGTAACTTTTCGGGGAGTCAGTTTTTTGGCTCTTCCCTGGGGGCTCAGTGTGAGACTCCGATGCACCACCGCAGGTTTACTGTTACCCTTCGACCATCACATTGACGATGAAACACAGAAATTGCATCCGGTTTCAATAAAAATTCGCAACGCCAATTTATATTGACGAGAGTAACGTTTCAGTGTGTCTGTTTTTTAACTCTTCCCTGGGTGCTCAGAGTGAATCCCCGATGCACCCTCCAACAATCACATTGACGTTGAAACACAGAAATTGCATCCGGTTTCAATACATAATTGGAAATGCCGATTTATATTGACGAGTGTAACGTTTCGGGGAGTCTCTTTTTTGGCTCTTCCCTGGGGGCTCAGTGTGAGACCCCGATGCACCACAGTAGGTTTACTGTTACCCTGCGACCATCACATTGACGAAGAAACACAGAAATTGATTCCGTTTCAATGCAAAATTCACAATGCAGACTTCTGTCCATAGGAATATCGTTTCGAAGAGTTTGTAGATTGGCTCTTCCCTGGGGGGCCAGTGTTAGACTCCGAGCACCACAGCACGTTTTCTGTTACCCTTCGACTTTCACATTGACGATGAAACACAGAAATTGCATCCGGTTTCAATACAAAATTCGCAATGCTGATTTCTGTCCATAGGAGTACCGTTTCGAAGAGTATGTAGTTTGGCTCTTCCCTGGGGGTCCAGTGTTGGACTCAGATGCAACACAACTGGTTTACTGTTACCCTTCGACCATCACATTGACGAAGAAACACAGAAATTGCATCCGGTTTCAATACAAAATTCGCAATGCCGATTTATATTGACGAGAGTAACGTTTCGGGGAATCCGTTTTTTGGCCTTTCCCTGGGGGCTTAGTGTGAGACCCCGATGCACCACAGCAGCTATACTGTTACCCTCCGACCATCACATTGACGATGAAACACAGAAATTGCATCCGGATTCAATACATAATTCGAAATGCCGATTTATATTGACGAGTGTAACGTTTCGGGGAATCCCTTTTTTGGCTCTTCCCTGGGGGTTCAGTATGAGACCCCGATGCACCACAGCAGGTTTACTGTTACCCTGCGACCATCACATTGACGAAGAAACACAGATATTGATTCCGTTTCAATACAAAATTCGCAATGCCGATTTCTGTCCATAGGAGTACCGTTTCGAATAGATTGTAATTTGGCTCATTCCTGGGGGCACAGTGTTAGACTCCGATGCACCACAGCAGGTTTACTGTTACCCTTCGGCCATCACATTGACGATGAGACACAGAAATTGCATCCGGTTTCAATAGAAAATTGGAAATGCCGATTTATATTGACGAGAGTAACGTTTCGGGGAGTCTGTTATTTGGCTCTTCCCTGGGGGCTCAGTGTGAGACTCCGATGCACCACAGCAGGTTTACTGTTACCCTTCGACCATAACATTGACACTGAAACACAGAAATTGCATCCGGTTTCAATACAAAATTCGCAATGCCGATTTATATTGACGAGAGTAACGTTTCGGGGAGTCGGTTCTTTGGCTCTTCCCTGGGGGATCAGTGTGAGACTCCGATGCACCACAGCAGGTTTACTGTTACCCTTCGACCATCACATTGACGATGAAACACAGAAATTGCATCCGGTTTCAATAAAAATTCGCAATGCCGATATATATTGACGAGAAAAACGTTTCGGTGTGTCTGTTTTGTGGCTCTTCCCTGGGGGCTCAGAGTGAATCCCCGATGCACCACAGCAGGTTTCCTGTTACCCTCCGACAATCACATTGACGTTGAAACACAGAAATTGCATCCGGTTTCAATACAAAATTCGCAATGCCGATTTCTGTCCATAGGAGTACCGTTTCGAAGAGTATGTAGTTTGGCTCTTCCCTGGGGGCCCAGTGCTAGACTCAGATGCACCACAACTGGTTTACTGTTACCATTCGACCATCACATTGACGAAGAAACACAGAAATTGCATCCGGTTTCAATACAAAATTCGCAATGCCGATTTATATTGAAGAGAGTAACGTTTCGGGGAATCCGTTTTTTGGCCTTTCCCTGGAGGCTTAGTGTGAGACCCCGATGCACCACTGCAGCTATACTGTTACCCTCCGACCATCACATTGACGATGAAACAAAGAAATTGCATCCGGTTTCAATACATATTTCGAAATGCCGATTTATATTGACGAGTGTAACGATTCGGGGAATCTCTTTTTTGCCTCTTCCCTGGGGGCTCAGTGTGAGACCCCGATGCACCACAGCAGGTTTACTGTTCCCCTGCGACCATCACATTGACGATGAAACAAAGAAATTAATTCCGTTTCAATACAAAATTCGCAATGCCGATTTCTGCCCATAGGAGTACCGTTTCGAAGAGTTTGTAATTTGGCTCATCCCTGGAAGCACAGTGTTAGATTCAGATGCACCACAACAGGTTTACTGTTACCCTTCGACCATCACATTGACGATGAAACACAGGAATTGCATCCGGTTTCAATACAAAATTCGCAATTCCGATTTATATTGACGAGAGTAACGTTTCAGCGAGTCTGTTTTTTGGCTCTTCCCTGAGGGCTCAGTGTGATTCTCCGATGCACCACAGTAGGTTTACTGTTACCCTTCGACCATCACATTGACGATGAAACACAGAAATTGCATCCGGTTTCAATACAAAACTCGCAATGACGACTTATATTGACGAGAGTAACTTTTCGGGGAGTCTGTTTTTTGGTTCTTCCCTGGGGGCTCAGTGTGAGACTCCGATGCACCACAGCAGGTTTACTGTTACCCTTCGACCATCACATTTCCAATGAAACACAAAAATTGCATCCGGTTTCAATACAAATTTCGCAATGCCGATTTATGTTGACGAGAGTAACGTCTCGAGGACTCGGTTTTTGGCTCTTCCCTGGGGGCTCTGAGTGAGACTCCGATGCTTCACAGTAGGTTTACTGTTACCCTTCGACCATCACATTGACGATGAAACACAGAAATTGCATCCGGTTTCAATACAAAATTCGCAATGCCGATTTATATTGACGAGAGTAACGTTTCGGGGAATCCGTTTTTTGGCCTTTCCCTGGGGGCTTAGTGTGAGACCCCGATGCACCACAGCAGGTTTACTGTTACCCTGCAACCATCACATTGACGAAGAAACACAGAAACTGATTCCGTTTCAATGGCAAATTCACAATGCAGATTTCTGTCCATAGGAATATCGTTTCGAAGAGTTTGTAGTTTGGCTCTTCCCTGGGGGTCCAGTGTTAGACTCCGAGCACCACAGCACGTTTTCTGTTACCCTTCGACCTTCACATTGACGATGAAACACAGAAATTGCATCCGGTTTCAATACAAAATTCGCAATGCTGATTTCTGTCCATAGGAGTACCGTTTCGAAGCGTATGTAGTTTGGCTCTTCCCTGGGGGTCCAGTGTTGGACTCAGATGCACCACAACTGGTTTACTGTTACCCTTCGACCATCACATTGACGAAGAAACACAGAAATTGCATCCGGTTTCAATACAAAATTCGCAATGCCGATTTATATTGACGAGAGTAACGTTTCGGGGAATCCGTTTTTTGGCCTTTCCCTGGGGGCTTAGTGTGAGACCCCGATGCACCACAGCAGCTATACTGTTACCCTCCGACCATCACATTGACGATGAAACACAGAAATTGCATCCGGTTTCAATACATAATTCGAAATGCCGATTTATATTGACGAGTGTAACGTTTCGGGGAATCTCTTTTTTGGCTCTTCCCTGGGGGCTCAGTGTGAGACCCCGATGCACCACAGCAGGTTTACTGTTACCCTTCGACCATCACATTGACGAAGAAACACAGAAATTGATTCCGTTTCAATACAAAATTCGCAATGCCGATTTCTGTCCATAGGAGTACCGTTTCGAATAGATTGTAATTTGGCTCATTCCTGGGGGCACAGTGTTAGACTCCGATGCACCACAGCAGGTTTACTGTTACCCTTCGGCCATCACATTGACGATGAGACACAGAAATTGCATCCGGTTTCAATAGAAAATTGGAAATGCCGATTTATATTGACGAGAGTAACGTTTTGGGGAGTCTGTTATTTGGCTCTTCCCTGGGGGCTCAGTGTGAGACTCCGATGCACCACAGCAGGTTTACTGTTACCCTTCGACCATAACATTGACACTGAAACACAGAAATTGCATCCGGTTTCAATACAAAATTCGCAATGCCGATTTATATTGACGAGAGTAACGTTTCGGGGAGTCGGTTCTTTGGCTCTTCCCTGGGGGATCAGTGTGAGACTCCGATGCACCACAGCAGGTTTACTGTTACCCTTCGACCATCACATTGACGATGAAACACAGAAATTGCATCCGGTTTCAATAAAAATTCGCAATGCCGATATATATTGACGAGAAAAACGTTTCGGTGTGTCTGTTTTGTGGCTCTTCCCTGGGGGCTCAGAGTGAATCCCCGATGCACCACAGCAGGTTTCCTGTTACCCTCCGACAATCACATTGACGTTGAAACACAGAAATTGCATCCGGTTTCAATACAAAATTCGCAATGCCGATTTCAGTCCATAGGAGTACCGTTTCGAAGAGTATGTAGTTTGGCTCTTCCCTGGGGGCCCAGTACTAGACTCAGATGCACCACAACTGGTTTACTGTTACCCTTCGACCATCACATTGACGAAGAAACACAGAAATTGCATCCGGTTTCAATACAAAATTCGCAATGCCGATTTATATTGAAGAGAGTAACGTTTCGGGGAATCCGTTTTTTGGCCATTCCCTGGGGGCTTAGTGTGAGACCCCGATGCACCACTGCACCTATACTGTTACCCTCCGACCATCACATTGACGATGAAAAAAAGAAATTGCATCCGGTTTCAATACATATTTCGAAATGCCGATTTATATTGACGAGTGTAACGTTTCGGGGAATCTCTGTTTTGCCTCTTCCCTGGGGGCTCAGTGTGAGACCCCGATGCACCACAGCAGGTTTACTGTTACCCTGCGACCATCACATTGACGATGAAACACAGAAATTGATTCCGTTTCAATACAAAATTCGCAATGCCGATTTCTGCCCATAGGAGTACCGTTTCAAAGAGTTTGTAATTTGGCTCATCCCTGGGGGCACAGTGTTAGATTCAGATGCACCACAACAGGTTTACTGTTACCCTTCGACCATCACATTGACGATGAAACACAGGAATTGCATCCGGTTTCAATACAAAATTCGCAATTCCGATTTATATTGACGAGAGTAACGTTTCGGCGAGTCTGTTCTTTGGCTCTTCTCTGAGGGCTCAGTGTGATTCTCCGATGCACCACAGTAGGTTTACTGTTACCCTTCGACCATCACATTGACGATGAAACACAGAAATTGCAGCCGGTTTCAATACAAAATTCGCAATGACGACTTATATTGACGAGAGTAACTTTTCGGGGAGTCTGTTTTTTCGTTCTTTCCTGGGGGCTCAGTGTGAGACTCCGATGCACCACAGCAGGTTTACTGTTACCCTTCGACCATCACATTTCCAATGAAACACAAAAATTGCATCCGGTTTCAATACAAATTTCGCAATGCCGATTTATATTGACGAGAGTGACGTCTCGAGGACTCGGTTTTTGGCTCTTCCCTGGGGGCTCAGAGTGAGGCTCCGATGCTTCACAGTAGGTTTACTGTTACCCTTCGACCATCACATTGACGATGAAACACAGAAATTGCATCCGGTTTCAATACAAAATTCGCAATGCCGATTTATATTGACGAGAGTAACGTTTCGGGGAGTCTCTTTTTTGGCTCTTCCCTGGGGTCTCAGTGTGAGACCCCGATGCACCACAGCAGGTTTACTGTTACCCTGCAACCATCACATTGACGAAGAAACACAGAAATTGATTCCGTTTCAATACAAAATTCGCAATTCCGATTTATATTGACGAGAGTAACGTTTCGGCGAGTCTGTTTTTTGGCTCTTCTCTGAGGGCTCAGTGTGATTCTCCGATGCACCACAGTAGGTTTACTGTTACCCTTCGACCATCACATTGACGATGAAACACAGAAATTGCATCCGGTTTCAATACAAAATTCGCAATGACGACTTATATTGACGACAGTAACTTTTCGGGGAGTCTGTTTTTTGGTTCTTCCCTGGGGGCTTAGAGTGAGTCCCCGATGCACCACAGCAGGTTTACTGTTACCCTCCGACCATCACATTGACGATGAAACACAGAAAGCTAATCCGGTTTCAATACATAATTCGAAAAGCCGATTAATAATGACGAGTGTAACGTTTCGGGGAGTCGCTTTTTTGGCTCTTCCCAGGGGTCTCAGTGTGAGACCCCGATGCACCACAGCAGGTTTACTGTTACCCTGCGACCATCACATTGACGAAGAAACACAGAAATTGATTCCGTTTCAATACAAAATTCGCAATGCCGATTTCTGTTCATAGGAGTACCGTTTCGAAGAGTTTTTAGTTTGGCTCTTCCCTGGGGGCTCAGTGTGAGACTCCGATGTACCACAGCAGGTTTACTGTTACCCTTCGACCATCACATTGACGATGAAACCCAGAAATTGCATCCGGTTTCAATAAAAATTCGCAATGCCGATTTACATTGACGAGAGTAACGTTTCAGGGACACTTTTTTTTTGGCTCTCCCCTGGGGGCTCAGTGTGAGACACCGATGCACCACAGCAGGTTTACTGTTACCCTTCGACAATCGCATTGACGAAGAAGCACAGAAATTGCATCCGGTTTCAATACAAAATTCGCAATGCCGAATTATATTGACGAGAGTAACGTTTCGGGGAGTCCGTTTTTTGGCCTTTCCCTGGGGGCTTAGTGTGAGACCCCGGTGCACGACAGCAAGTCTACTGTTAACCTCCGACGATCACACTGACGATGAAACACAGATATTGCATCCGGTTTCAATACAAAATTCGCAATGCCGATTTCTGTCCATAGGAGTACCGTTTCGAAGAGTTTTTAGTTTGGCTCTTCCCTGGGGGCTCAGTGTGAGACTCCGATGTACCACAGCAGGTTTACTGTTACCCTTCGACCATCACATTGACGATGAAACCCAGAAATTGCATCCGGTTTCAATAAAAATTCGCAATGCCGATTTACATTGACGAGAGTAACGTTTCAGGGACACTTTTTTTTTGGCTCTCCCCTGGGGGCTCAGTGTGAGACTCCGATGCACCACAGCAGGTTTACTGTTACCCTTCGACAATCGCATTGACGAAGAAGCACAGAAATTGCATCCGGTTTCAATACAAAATTCGCAATGCCGAATTATATTGACGAGAGTAACGTTTCGGGGACCCTGTCTTTTGGCTCTTCCCTAGGGGCTCAGTTGTAGAACCCGATGCACCACAGCAGGTTTACTGTTACCCTCCGGCTATCACATTGACGATGAAACACAGAAATTGCATCCGGTTTCAATACATAATTCGAAATGCCGATTTATATTGACGAGTGTAACGTTTCGGGGAGTCTGTTTTTTGGCTCTTCCCTGGGGGCTCAGAATGAGACCCCGATGCACCACAGCAGGTTTACTGTTACCCTCCGACTATCACATTGACGATGAAACACAGATATTGCATCCGGTTTCAATACATAATTCGAAATGCCGATTTATATTGACGAGTGTAACGTTTCGGGGAGTCTCTTTTTTGGCTCTTCCCTGGGGGCTCAGTGTGAGACCCCGATGCACCACAGCAGGTTTACTGTTACCCTGCGACCATCACATTGACGAAGAAACACAGAAATTGATTCCGTTTCAATGCAAAATTCACAATGCAGACTTCTGTCCATAGGAATATCGTTTCGAAGAGTTTGTAGTTTGGCTCTTCCCTGGGGGGCCAGTGTTAGACTCCGAGCACCACAGCTCGTTTTCTGTTACCCTTCGACCTTCACATTGACGATGAAACACAGAAATTGCATCCGGTTTCAATACAAAATTCGCAATGCTGATTTCTGTCCATAGGAGTACCGTTTCGAAGAGTATGTAGTTTGGCTCTTCCCTGGGGGTCCAGTGTTGGACTCAGATGCACCACAACTGGTTTACTGTTACCCTTCGACCATCACAATGACGAAGAAACACAGAAATTGCATCCGGTTTCAATACAAAATTCGCAATGCCGATTTATATTGACGAGAGTAACGTTTCGGGGAATCCGTTTTTTGGCCTTTCCCTGGGGGCTTAGTGTGAGACCCCGATGCACCACAGCAGCTATACTGTTACACTCCGACCATCACATTGACGATGAAACACAGAAATTGCATCCGGTTTCAATACATAATTCGAAATGCCGATTTATATTGACGAGTGTAACGTTTCGGGGAATCTCTTTTTTGGCTCTTCCCTGGGGGCTCAGTGTGAGACCCCGATGCACCACAGCAGGTTTACTGTTACCCTGCGACCATCACATTGACGAAGAAACACAGAAATTGATTCCGTTTCAATACAAAATTCGCAATGCCGATTTCTGTCCATAGGAGTACCGTTTCGAATAGATTGTAATTTGGCTCATTCCTGGGGGCACAGTGTTAGACTCCGATGCACCACAGCAGGTTTACTGTTACCCTTCGGCCATCACATTGACGATGAGACACAGAAATTGCATCCGGTTTCAATAGAAAAACGGAAATGCCGATTTATATTGACGAGAGTAACGTTTCGGGGAGTCTGTTATTTGGCTCTTCCCTGGGGGCTCAGTGTGAGACTCCGATGCACCACAGCAGGTTTACTGTTACCCTTCGACCATAACATTGACACTGAAACACAGAAATTGCATCCGGTTTCAATACAAAATTCGCAATGCCGATTTATATTGACGAGAGTAACGTTTCGGGGAGTCGGTTCTTTGGCTCTTCCCTGGGGGATCAGTGTGAGACTCCGATGCACCACTGCAGGTTTACTGTTACCCTTCGACCATCACATTGACGATGAAACACAGAAATTGCATCCGGTTTCAATAAAAATTCGCAATGCCGATATATATTGACGAGAAAAACGTTTCGGTGTGTCTGTTTTGTGGCTCTTCCCTGGGGGCTCAGAGTGAATCCCCGATGCACCACAGCAGGTTTCCTGTTACCCTCCGACAATCACATTGACGTTGAAACACAGAAATTGCATCCGGTTTCAATACAAAATTCGCAATGCCGATTTCTGTCCATAGGAGTACCGTTTCGAAGAGTATGTAGTTTGGCTCTTCCCTGGGGGCCCAGTGCTAGACTCAGATGCACCACAACTGGTTTACTGTTACCCTTCGACCATCACATTGACGAAGAAACACAGAAATTGCATCCGGTTTCAATACAAAATTCGCAATGCCGATTTATATTGAAGAGAGTAACGTTTCGGGGAATCCGTTTTTTGGCCTTTCCCTGAGGGCTTAGTGTGAGACCCCGATGCACCACTGCAGCTATACTGTTACCCTCCGACCATCACATTGACGATGAAACAAAGTAATTGCATCCGGTTTCAATACATATTTCGAAATGCCGATTTATATTGACGAGTGTAACGTTTCGGGGAATCTCTTTTTTGCCTCTTCCCTGGGGGCTCAGTGTGAGACCCCGATGCACCACAGCAGGTTTACTGTTACCCTGCGACCATCACATTGACGATGAAACACAGAAATTAATTCCGTTTCAATACAAAATTCGCAATGCCGATTTCTGCCCATAGGAGTACCGTTTCGAAGAGTTTGTAATTTGGCTCATCCCTGGGGGCACAGTGTTAGATTCAGATGCACCACAACAGGTTTACTGTTACCCTTCAACCATCACATTGACGATGAAACACAGGAATTGCATCCGGTTTCAATACAAAATTCGCAATTCCGATTTATATTGACGAGAGTAACGTTTCGGCGAGTCTGTTTTTTGGCTCTTCCCTGAGGGCTCAGTGTGATTCTCCGATGCACCACAGTAGGTTTACTGTTACCCTTCGACCATCACATTGACGATGAAACACAGAAATTGCATCCGGTTTCAATACAAAATTCGCAATGACGACTTATATTGACGAGAGTAACTTTTCGGGGAGTCTGTTATTTGGTTCTTCCCTGGGGGCTCAGTGTGAGACTCCGATGCACCACAGCAGGTTTACTGTTACCCTTCGACCATCACATTTCCAATGAAACACAAAAATTGCATCCGGTTTCAATACAAATTTCGCAATGCCGATTTATATTGACGAGAGTAACGTCTCGAGGACTCGGTTTTTGGCTCTTCCCTGGGGGCTCTGAGTGAGACTCCGATGCTTCACAGTAGGTTTACTGTTACCCTTCGACCATCACATTGACGATGAAACACAGAAATTGCATCCGGTTTCAATACATAATTCGCAATGCCGATTTATATTGACGAGAGTAACGTTTCGGGGAGTCTCTTTTTTTGGCTCTTCCCTGGGGTCTCAGTGTGAGACCCCGATGCACCACAGCAGGTTTACTGTTACCCTGCAACCATCACATTGACGAAGAAACACAGAAATTGATTCCGTTTCAATGCAAAATTCACAATGCAGATTTCTGTCCATAGGAATATCGTTTCAAAGAGTTTGTAGTTTGGCTCTTCCCTGGGGGTCCAGTGTTAGACTCCGAGCACCACAGCACGTTTTCTGTTACCCATCGACCTTCACATTGACGATGAAACACAGAAATTGCATCCGGTTTCAATACAAATTTCGCAATGCTGATTTCTGTCCATAGGAGTACCGTTTCGAAGAGTATGTAGTTTGGCTCTTCCCTGGGGGTCCAGTGTTGGACTCAGATGCACCACAACTGGTTTACTGTTACCCTTCGACCATCACATTGACGAAGAAACACAGAAATTGCATCCGGTTTCAATACAAAATTCGCAATGCCGATTTATATTGACGAGAGTAACGTTTCGGGGAATCCGTTTTTTGGCCTTTCCCTGGGGGCTTAGTGTGAGACCCCGATGCACCACAGCAGCTATACTGTTACCCTCCGACCATCACATTGACGATGAAACACAGAAATTGCATCCGGTTTCAATATATAATTCGAAATGCCGATTTATATTGACGAGTGTAACGTTTCGGGGAATCTCTTTTTTGGCTCTTCCCTGGGGGCTCAGTGTGAGACCCCGATGCACCACAGCAGGTTTACTGTTACCCTGCGACCATCACATTGACGAAGAAACACAGAAATTGATTCCGTTTCAATACAAAATTCGCAATGCCGATTTCTGTCCATAGGAGTACCGTTTCGAATAGATTGTAATTTGGCTCATTCCTGGGGGCACAGTGTTAGACTCCGATGCACCACAGCAGGTTTACTGTTACCCTTCGGCCATCACATTGACGATGAGACACAGAAATTGCATCCGGTTTCAATAGAAAATTGGAAATGCCGATTTATATTGACGATAGTAACGTTTCGGGGAGTCTGTTATTTGGCTCTTCCCTGGGGGCTCAGTGTGAGACTCCGATGCACCACAGCAGGTTTACTGTTACCCTTCGACCATAACATTGACACTGAAACACAGAAATTGCATCCGGTTTCAATACAAAATTCGCAATGCCGATTTATATTGACGAGAGTAACGTTTCGGGGAGTCGGTTCTTTGGCTCTTCCCTGGGGGATCAGTGTGAGACTCCGATGCACCACAGCAGGTTTACTGTTACCCTTCGACCATCACATTGACGATGAAACACAGAAATTGCACCCGGTTTCAATAAAAATTCGCAATGCCGATATATATTGACGAGAAAAACGTTTCGGTGTGTCTGTTTTGTGGCTCTTCCCTGGGGGCTCAGAGTGAATCCCCGATGCACCACAGCAGGTTTCCTGTTACCCTCCGACAATCACATTGACGTTGAAACACAGAAATTGCATCCGGTTTCAATACAAAATTCGCAATGCCGATTTCAGTCCATAGGAGTACCGTTTCGAAGAGTATGTAGTTTGGCTCTTCCCTGGGGGCCCAGTACTAGACTCAGATGCACCACAACTGGTTTACTGTTACCCTTCGACCATCACATTGACGAAGAAACACAGAAATTGCATCCGGTTTCAATACAAAATTCGCAATGCCGATTTATATTGAAGAGAGTAACGTTTCGGGGAATCCGTTTTTTGGCCTTTCCCTGGGGGCTTAGTGTGAGACCCCGATGCACCACTGCACCTATACTGTTACCCTCCGAGCATCACATTGACGATGAAACAAAGGAATTGCATCCGGTTTCAATACATATTTCGAAATGCCGATTTATATTGACGAGTGTAACGTTTCGGGGAATCTCTTTTTTGCCTCTTCCCTGGGGGCTCAGTGTGAGACCCCGATGCAGCACAGCAGGTTTACTGTTACCCTGCGACCATCACATTGACGATGAAACACAGAAATTGATTCCGTTTCAATACAAAATTCGCAATGCCGATTTCTGCCCATAGGAGTACCGTTTCGAAGAGTTTGTAATTTGGCTCATCCCTGGGGGCACAGTGTTAGATTCAGATGCACCACAACAGGTTTACTGTTACCCATCGACCATCACATTGACGATGAAACACAGAAATTGCATCCGGTTACAATACAAAATTCGGAATGCCGATTTATATTGACGAGAGTAACGTTTCGGGGAATCCGTTTATTGGCCTTTCCCTGGGGGCTTAGTGTGAGACCCCGATGCACCACTGCAGCTATACTGTTACCCTCCGACCATTACATTGGCGATGAAACACAGAAATTGCATCCGGTTTCAATACACATTTCGAAATGCCGATTTATATTGACGAGTGTAACGTTTCGGGGAATCTCTTTTTTGCCTCTTCCCTGGGGGCTCAGTGTGAGACCCCGATGCACCACAGCAGATTTACTGTTACCCTGCGACCATCGCATTGACGATGAAACACAGAGATTGATTCCGTTTCAATAAAAAATTCGCAAAGCCGATTTCTGCCCATAGGAGTACCGTTTCGAAGAGTTTGTAATTTGGCTCATCCCTGGGGGCACAGTGTTAGATTCAGATGCACCACAACAGGTTTACTGTTACCCTTCGACCATCACATTGACGATGAAACACAGGAATTGCATCCGGTTTCAATACAAAATTCGCAATTCCGATTTATATTGACGAGAGTAACGTTTCGGCGAGTCTGTTTTTTGGCTCTTCCCTGAGGGCTCAGTGTGATTCTCCGATGCACTACAGTAGGTTTACTGTTACCCTTCGACCATCACATTGACGATGAAACACAGAAATTGCAGCCGGTTTCAATACAAAATTCTCAATGACGACTTATATTGACGAGAGTAACTTTTCGGGGAGTCTGTTCTTTGGTTCTTTCCTGGGGGCTCAGTGTGAGACTCCGATGCACCACAGCAGGTTTACTGTTACCCTTCGACCATCACATTTCCAATGAAACACAAAAATTGCATCCGGTTTCAATACAAATTTCGCAATGCCGATTTATATTGACGAGAGTGACGTCTCGAGGACTCGGTTTTTGGCTCTTCCCTGGGGGCTCTGAGTGAGACTCCGATGCTTCACAGTAGGTTTACTGTTACCCTTCGACCATCACATTGACGATGAAACACAGAAATTGCATCCGGTTTCAATACAAAATTCGCAATGCCGATTTATATTGACGAGAGTAACGTTTCGGGGAGTCTCTTTTTTGGCTCTTCCCTGGGGTCTCAGTGTGAGACCCCGATGCACCACAGCAGGTTTACTGTTACCCTGCAACCATCACATTGACGAAGAAACACAGAAATTGATTCCGTTTCAATACAAAATTCGCAATACCGATTTATATTCACTAGAGTAACGTTTCGGCGAGTCTGTTCTTTGGCTCTTCTCTGAGGGCTCAGTGTGATTCTCCGATGCACCACAGTAGGTTTACTGTTACCCATCGACCATCACATTGACGATGAAACACAGAAATTGCATCCGGTTTCAATACAAAATTCGCAATGCCGATTTATATTGACGAGAGTAACGTTTCGGGGAATCCGTTTTTTGGCCTTTCCCTGGGGGCTTAGTGTGAGACCCCGATGCACCACTGCAGCTATACTGTTACCCTCCGACCATTACATTGGCGATGAAACACAGAAATTGCATCCGGTTTCAATACATATTTCGAAATGCCGATTTATATTGACGAGTGTAACGTTTCGGGGAATCTCTTATTTGCCTCTTCCCTGGGGGCTCAGTGTGAGACCCCGATGCACCACAGCAGATTTACTGTTACCCTGCGACCATCGCATTGACGATGAAACACAGAGATTGATTCCGTTTCAATAAAAAATTCGCAAAGCCGATTTCTGCCCATAGGAGTACCGTTTCGAAGAGTTTGTAATTTGGCTCATCCCTGGGGGCACAGTGTTAGATTCAGATGCACCACAACAGGTTTACTGTTACCCTTCGACCATCACATTGACGATGAAACACAGGAATTGCATCCGGTTTCAATACAAAATTCGCAATTCCGATTTATATTGACGAGAGTAACGTTTCGGCGAGTCTGTTTTTTGGCTCTTCCCTGAGGGCTCAGTGTGATTCTCCGATGCACTATAGTAGGTTTACTGTTACCCTTCGACCATCACATTGACGATGAAACACAGAAATTGCAGCCGGTTTCAATACAAAATTCTCAATGACGACTTATATTGACGAGAGTAACTTTTCGGGGAGTCTGTTCTTTGGTTCTTTCCTGGGGGCTCAGTGTGAGACTCCGATGCACCACAGCAGGTTTACTGTTACCCTTCGACCATCACATTTCCAATGAAACACAAAAATTGCATCCGGTTTCAATACAAATTTCGCAATGCCGATTTATATTGACGAGAGTGACGTCTCGAGGACTCGGTTTTTGGCTCTTCCCTGGGGGCTCTGAGTGAGACTCCGATGCTTCACAGTAGGTTTACTGTTACCCTTCGACCATCACATTGACGATGAAACACAGAAATTGCATCCGGTTTCAATACAAAATTCGCAATGCCGATTTATATTGACGAGAGTAACGTTTCGGGGAGTCTCTTTTTTGGCTCTTCCCTGGGGTCTCAGTGTGAGACCCCGATGCACCACAGCAGGTTTACTGTTACCCTGCAACCATCACATTGACGAAGAAACACAGAAATTGATTCCGTTTCAATACAAAATTCGCAATTCCGATTAATATTCACTAGAGTAACGTTTCGGCGAGTCTGTTCTTTGGCTCTTCTCTGAGGGCTCAGTGTGATTCTCCGATGCACCACAGTAGGTTTACTGTTACCCATCGACCATCACATTGACGATGAAACACAGAAATTGCATCCGGTTTCAATACAAAATTAGCAATGCCGATTTATATTGACGAGAGTAACGTTTCGGGGAATCCGTTCTTTGGCCTTTCCCTGGGGGCTTAGTGTGAGACCCCGATGCACCACTGCAGCTATACTGTTACCCCCCGACCATCACATTGGCGATGAAACACAGAAATTGCATCCGGTTTCAATACATATTTCGAAATGCCGATTTATATTGACGAGTGTAACGTTTCGGGGAATCTCTTTTTTGCCTCTTCACTGGGGGCTCAGTGTGAGACCCCGATGCACCACAGCAGGTTTACTGTTACCCTGCGACCATCACATTGACGATGAAACACAGAGATTGATTCCGTTTCAATGAAAAATTCGCAATGCCGATTTCTGCCCATAGGAGTACCGTTTCGAAGAGTTTGTAATTTGGCTCATCCCTGGGGGCACAGTGTTAGATTCAGATGCACCACAACAGGTTTACTGTTACCCTTCGACCATCACATTGACGATGAAACACAGGAATTGCATCCGGTTTCAATACAAAATTCGCAATTCCGATTTATATTGACGAGAGTAACGTTTCGGCGAGTCTGTTTTTTGGCTCTTCGCTGAGGGCTCAGTGTGATTCTCCGATGCACTACAGTAGGTTTACTGTTACCCTTCGACCATCACATTGACGATGAAACACAGAAATTGCAGCCGGTTTCAATACAAAATTCGCAATGACGACTTATATTGACGAGAGTAACTTTTCGAGGAGTCTGTTTTTTGGTTCTTCCCTGGGGGCTCAGTGTGAGACTCCGATGCACCACAGCAGGTTTACTGTTACCCTTCGACCATCACATTTCCAATGAAACACAAAAATTGCATCCGGTTTCAATACAAAATTCGCAATGTCGATTTATATTGACGAGAGTAACGTTTCGAGGACTTGGTTTTTGGCTCTTCCCTGGGGGCTCTGAGTGAGACTCCGATGCTTCACAGTAGGTTTACTGTTACCCTTCGACCATCACATTGACGATGAAACACAGAAATTGCATCCGGTTTCAATACAAAATTCGCAATGACGACTTATATTGACGACAATAACTTTTCGGGGAGTCTGTTTTTTGGTTCTTCCCTGGGGGCTTAGAGTGAGTCCCCGATGCACCACAGCAGGTTTACTGTTACCCTCCGACCATCACATTGACGATGAAACACAGAAAGCTAATCCGGTTTCAATACATAATTCGAAAAGCCGATTAATATTGACGAGTGTAACGTTTCGGGGAGTCTCTTTTTTGGCTCTTCCCTGGAGTCTCAGTATGAGACCCCGATGCACCACAGCAGGTTTACTGTTACCCTGCGACCATCACATTGACGAAGAAGCACAGAAATTGATTCCGTTTCAATACAAAATTCGCAATGCCGATTTCTGTCCATAGGAGTACCGTTTCGAAGAGTTTTTAGTTTGGCTCTTCCCTGGGGGCTCAGTGTGAGACTCCGATGTACCACAGCAGGTTTACTGTTACCCTTCGACCATCACATTGACGATGAAACCCAGAAATTGCATCCGGTTTCAATAAAAATTCGCAATGCCGATTTACATTGACGAGAGTAACGTTTCAGGGAGACTTTTTTTTTGGCTCTCCCCTGGGGGCTCAGTGTGAGACTCCGATGCACCACAGCAGGTTTACTGTTACCCTTCGACAATCGCATTGACGAAGAAGCACAGAAATTGCATCCGGTTTCAATACAAAATTCGCAATGCCGATTTATATTGACGAGAGTAACGTTTCGGGGAGTCCGTTTTTTGGCCTTTCCCTGGGGTCTTAGTGTGAGATCCCGGTGCACGACAGCAGGTCTACTGTTAACCTCCGACGATCACACTGACGATGAAACACAGAAATGGCATCCGATTTCAATACATAATTCGAAATGCCGATTTAAATTAACGAGAGTAACGTTTCGGGGACCCTGTCTTTTGGCTCTTCCCTAGGGGCTCAGTTGTAGAACCCGATGCACCACAGCAGGTTTACTGTTACCCTCCGGCTATCACATTGACGATGAAACACAGAAATTGCATCCGGTTTCAATACATAATTCGAAATGCCGATTTATATTGACGAGTGTAACGTTTCGGGGAGTCTGTTTTTTGGCTCTTCCCTGGGGGCTGAGAGTGAGACCCCGATGCACCACAGCAGATTTACTGTTACCCTCCGACTATCACATTGACGATGAAACACAGAAATTGCATCCGGTTTCAATACATAATTCGAAATGCCGAATTATATTGACGAGAGTAGCGTTTCGGGGAGACCCTTCTTTGGCTCTTCCCTGGGGGCTCAGTGTGAGACCCCGATGCACCACAGCAGGTTTACTGTTACCCTTCGACCATCACATTGACGATGAAACACAGGAATTGCATCCGGTTTCAATACAAAATTCGCAATGCCGATTTCTGTACATAGGAGTACCGTTTCGAAGAGTATTTAGTTTGGCTCTTCCCTGGGGGCCCAGTGTAGGACTCCGAGCACCACAGCATGTTTCCTGTTACTCTTCGACCTTCACATTGACGATGAAACACAGAAATTGCATCCGGTTCAATACAAAATTCGCAATGCCGATTTAAATTGACGAGGGTAACGTTTTGGGGTGTCGGTTCTTTGGCTCTTCCCTGGGGGCTCAGTGTGAGACTCCGATGCACCACAGCAGGTTTACTGTTACCCTTCGACCATCGCATTGACGAAGAAACACAGAAATTGCATCCGGTATCAATACAAAATTCGTAATGCCGATTTATATTGACGAGAGTAACGTTTCAGTGAGACTTTTTCTTTGGCTCTCCCCTGGGGGCTCAGTGTGAGACTCCGATGCACCACAGCAGGTTTACTGTTACCCTTCGACCATCACATTGACGAAGAAACACAGAAATTGCATCCGGTATCAATACAAAATTCGCAATGCCGATTTATATTGACAAGAGTAACGATTTGGGGATCCCGTTTTTTGGCCTTTCCCTGGGGGCTTAGTGTGAGACCCCGATGCACCACAGCATGTTTACTGTTACCCTCCGAGCATCACATTGACGATGAAACACAGAAATTGCATGCGGTTTCAATACAAAATTCGCAATGCCGATTTATATTGACGAGAGTAACGTTTCGGGGAGTCCGTTTTTTGGCCTTTCCCTGGGGGCTTAGTGTGAGACCCCGGTGCACGACAGCAGGTTTACTGTTAACCTCCGTCCATCACACTGACGATGAAACACAGAAATTGCATCCGGTTTCAATACATAATTCGAAATGCCGATTTATATTAACGAGAGTAACGTTTCGGGGACCCTGTTTTTTGGCTCTTCCCTAGGGGCTCAGTTGTAGACCCTGATGCACCACAGCAGGTTTACTGTTACCCTCCGACTATCACATTGATGATGAAACACAGAAAATTGCATCCGGTTTCAATTTAAAATTCGCAATGCCGATTTATATTGACGAGAGTAACGTTTCGGGGAGACTCTTCTTTGGCTCTTCCCTGGGGACTCAGTGTGAGACCCCGATGCACCACAGCAGGTTTACTGTTACCCTTCGACCTTGACATTGACGATGAAACACAAAAATTGCATCCGGTTTCAATACAATTTCGCAATGCCGATTTATATTGACAAGAGTAACGTTTCGGGGAGTCTGTTTTTTGGCTCTTCCCTAGGTTCCCAGTGTGAGACTCCGATGCACCACAGCAGATTTACCGTTGCCCTTCGACCATCACATTGACGATGAAACACAGAAATTGCAACCGGTTACTATACAAAATTCGCAATGCCGATTTCTGTCCACAGGAGTACCGTTTCAAAGAGTTGTAGTATGGCTCTTCCCTGGGGGCTCAGTGTGAGACCCCGATGCACCACAGCAGGTTTACTGTTACCCATAGACCATCACATTGACGAAGAAACACAGAAATTGCATCCGGTTTCAATACAAAATTCGCAATGCCGATTTATATTGACGATCGTAACGTTTCGAGGAGTCGGTTCTTTAGCTCTTCCCTGGGGGCTCAGTGTGAACTCCGATGCACCACAGCAGGTTTACTGTTACCCTCCGACCATCTCATTGACGATGAAACACAGAAATTGCATCCGGTTTCAATACATAGTTCGAAATGCCGATTTATATTGACGAGAGTAATGTTTCGGGGAGACTGTTTTTTGGCTCTTCCCCGGGGGCTCAGTGTGAGACCCCGATGCACCACAGCAAGTTTACTGTTACCCTTCGACCATCACATTGATGATGAAACACAGAAATTGCGTCCGATTTCAATACAAAATTCGCAATGCCGATATCTGTCCAAAGGAGTAACGTTTCGAAGAGTATGTAGTTTGGCTCTTCCCTTGGGGCCCAGTGTTAGACTCCAATGCTGCACAGCAGGTTTACTGTTAGCCTTCGACCATCACATTGACGATGAAACACAGTAATTGCTTCCGGTTTCAATACAAAATTCGCAATGCCGATTTCTGCCAATGGGAGTAACGTTTCGAAGAGTGTTAGACTCCGAGCACCACAGCTTGTTTTCTGTTACCCTTCGACCTTCACATTGACGATGAAACACAGAAATTGCATCCGATTTCAATACAAAATTCGCAATGACGACTTATATTGACGAGAGTAACGTTTCGGGGAGTCTCTTCTTTGGCTCTTCCCTGGGGGCTCAGTGTGAGACCCCTATGCACCACAGGTGCTTTACTGTTACCCTTCGACCATCACATTGACGATGAAACACAGGAATTGCATCCGGTTTCAATACAAAATTCGCAATGCCGATTTCTGTCCATAAGAGTACCGTTTCGAAGAGTATGTAGTTTGGCTCTTCCCTGGGGGCCCAGTGTAGGACTCCGAGCACCACAGCATGTTTCCTGTTACCCTTCGAACTTCACATTGACGATGAAACACAGAAATTGCATCCTGTTTCAATACAAAATTCGCAATGCCGATTTATATTGACGAGAGTAAAGTTTTGGGGTGTCGGGTTTTTGGCTCTTCCCTGGGGGCTCAGTGTGAAACTCCGATGCACCACAGCAGGTTTACTGTTACCCTTCGACCATCGCATTGACGATGAAACAAAGAAATTGCATCCGGTTTCAATACATAATTCGAAATGTCGATTTATATTGACGAGAGTAACGTTTCGGGGAGTCTGTTTTTTGGCTCTTCCCTGGGGGCTCAGTGTGAGACCCCGATGCACCACACCAGGTATACTGTTACCCTTCGACCATCACATTGACGATGAAACACAGAAATTGCATCCGGTTTCAATAAAAAATTCGCAATGCCGATATCTGTCCATAGGAGTAGCGTTTCGAAGAATATGAAGTTTGGCTCTTCCCTGGCGGCCCAGTGTTAGACTCCGATGCACCACAGCAGGTTTACTGTTACCCTTCGACCATCACATTGACGATGAAACACAGAAATTGCATCCGGTTTCAATACAAAATTCGCAATGCCGATTTCTGTCCACAGGAGTACCGGTTTGAAGAGCATGTAGTTTCGCTCGTCCCTGGGGCCCAGTGTTAGATTCCGAAGCACCACAGCAGGTTTACTGTTACCTTTCGAATGTCACATTGACGATGAAACACAGACATTGCATCCGGTTTCAATACAATTTCGCAATGCCTATTTATATGGACAAAAATAACGTTTCGGGGAGTCTCTTTTTTGGCTCTTCCCTTGGTTCTCAGTGTGAGACTCCGATGCACCACAGCAGATTTACTGTTGGCCTTCGACCATCACATTGACGATGAAACACAGAAATTGCAACCGGTTTCTATACAAAATTCGCAATGCCGATTTCTGTCCACAGGAGTACCGTTTCGAAGAGTTGTAGTTTGGCTCTTCCCTGGGGGCCCAGTATTAGACTCCGATGCACCACAGCAGGTTTACTGTTACCCTTCGACCATCACATTGACGATGAAACACAGAAATTGCATCCGGTTTCAATACAAAATTCGCAATGCCGATTTCTGTCCACAGGAGTACCGTTTCGAAGAGCATGTGGTTTGGCTCGTCCCTGGGGCCCAGTGTTAGATTCCGAAGCACCACAGCAGGTTTACCGTTACCCTTCAAATATCACATTGACGATGAAACACAGCCATTGCATCCGGTTTCAATATTATTTCGCAATGCCGTTTTATATTGACAAGAGTAAAGTTTCGGGGAGTCTGTTTTTTGGCTCTTCCCTTGGTTCCCAGTGTGAGACTCCGATGCACCACAGCAGATTTACTGTTGCCCTTCGACCATCACATTGACGATGAAACACAGAAATTGCAACCGGTTTCTATACAAAATTCGCGATGCCGATTTCTGTCCACAGGAGTACCGTTTCGAAGAGTTTGTAATTTGGCTCATCCCTGGGGGCACAGTGTTAGATTCAGATGCACCACAACTGGTTTACTGTTACCCTTCGACCATCACATTGACGATGAAACACAGGAATTGCATCCGGTTTCAATACAAAATTCGCAATTCCGATTTATATTGACGAGAGTAACGTTTCGGCGAGTCTGTTTTTTGGCTCTTCCCTGAGGGCTCAGTGTGATTCTCCGATGCACCACAGTAGGTTTACTGTTACCCTTCGACCATCACACTGACGATGAAACACAGAAATTGCATCCGGTTTCAATACAAAATTCGCAATGACGACTTATATTGACGAGAGTAACTTTTCGGGCAGTCTGTTTTTTGGTTCTTCCCTGGGGGCTCAATGTGAGACTCCGATGCACCACAGCAGGTTTACTGTTACCCTTCGACCATCACATTTCCAATGACACACAAAAATTGCATCCGCTTTCAATACAAATTTCGCAATGCCGATTTATATTGACGAGAGTAACGTTTCGAGGACTCGGTTTTTGGCTCTTCCCTGGGGGCTCTGAGTGAGACTCCGATGCTTCACAGTAGGTTTACTGTTACCCTTCGACCATCACATTGACGATGACACACAGAAATTGCATCCGGTTTCAATACAAAATTCGCAATGACGACTTATATTGACGAGAGTAACTTTTCGGGGAGTCAGTTTTTTGGTTCTTCCCTGGGGGCTTAGAGTGAGTCCCCGATGCACCACAGCAGGTTTACTGTTACCCTCCGACCATCACATTGACGATGAAACACAGAAAGCTAATCCGGTTTCAATACATAATTCGAAAAGCCGATTAATATTGACGAGTGTAACGTTTCGGGGAGTCTCTTTTTTGGCTCTTCCCTGGGGTCTCAGTGTGAGACCCCGATGCGCCACAGCAGGTTTACTGTTACCCTGCGACCATCACATTGACGATGAAACACAGAAATTGATTCCGTTTCAATACAAAATTCGCAAAGCCGATTTCTGTCCATAGGAGTACCGTTTCGAAGAGTTTTTAGTTTGGCTCTTCCCTGGGTTCTCAGTGTGAGACTCCGATGCACCACAGCAGGTTTACTGTTACCCTTCGACCATCACATTGACGATGAAACACAGAAATTGCATCCGGTTTCAATAAAAAATTCGCAATGCCGATTTATATTGACGAGAGTAACGTTTCGGGGAGTCCGTTTTTGGCCTTTCCCTGGGGGCTTAGTGTGAGACCCCGGTGCACGACAGCAGGTCTACTGTTAACATCCGACCATCACACTGACGATGAAACACAGAAATTGCATCCGGTCTCAATACATAATTCGAAATGCCGATTTAAATTAACGAGAGTAACGTTTCGGGGACCCTGTCTTTTGGCTCTTCCCTAGGGGCTCAGTTGTAGAACCCGATGCACCACAGCAGGTTTACTGTTACCCTTCGACCATCACAATGATGATGAAACACAGAAATTGCGTCCTATTTCAATACAAAATTCGCAATGCCGATATCTGTCCAAAGGAGTAACGTTTCGAAGAGTATGTAGTTTGGCTCTTCCCTTGGGGCCCAGTGTTAGACTCCAATGCTGCACAGCAGGTTTACTGTTACCCTTCGACCATCACATTGACGATGAAACACAGAAATTGCTTCCGGTTTCAATACAAAATTCGCAATGCCGATTTCTGCCAATGGGAGTAACGTTTCGAAGAGTGTTAGACTCCGAGCACCACAGCTTGTTTTCTGTTACCCTTCGACCTTCACATTGACGATGAAACACAGAAATTGCATCCGATTTCAATACAAAATTCGCAATGACGACTTATATTGACGAGAGTAACGTTTCGGGGAGTCTCTTCTTTGGCTCTTCCCTGGGGGCTCAGTGTGAGACCCCTATGCACCACAGCTGGTTTACTGTTACCCTTCGACCATCACATTGACGATGAAACACAGGAATTGCATCCGGTTTCAATACAAAATTCGCAATGCCGATTTCTGTCCATAGGAGTACCGTTTCGAAGAGAATGTAGTTTGGCTCTTCCCTGGGGGCCCAGTGTAGGACTCCGAGCACCACAGCATGTTTCCTGTTACCCTTCGAACTTCACATTGACGATGAAACACAGAAATTGCATCCTGTTTCAATACAAAATTCGCAATGCCGATTTATATTGACGAGAGTAAAGTTTTGGGGTGTCGGGTTTTTGGCTCTTCCCTGGGGGCTCAGTGTGAAACTCCGATGCACCACAGCAGGTTTACTGTTACCCTTCGACCATCTCATTGACGATGAAACAAAGAAATTGCATCCGGTTTCAATAAATAATTCGAAATGTCGATTTATATTGACGAGAGTAACGTTTCGGGGAGTCTGTTTTTTGGCTCTTCCCTGGGGGCTCAGTGTGAGACCCCGATGCATCACACCAGGTATACTGTTACCCTTCGACCATCACATTGACGATGAAACACAGAAATTGCATCCGGTTTCAATAAAAAAATTCGCAATGCCGATATCTGTCCATAGGAGTAGCGTTTCGAAGAGTATGAAGTTTGGCTCTTCCCTGGCGGCCCAGTGTTAGACTCCGATGCACCACAGCAGGTTTACTGTTACCCTTCGACCATCACATTGACGATGAAACACAGAAATTGCATTCGGTTTCAATAAAAAATTTGCAATGCCGATATCTGTCCATAGGAGTACCATTTCGAAGACTATGTATTTTGGCTCTTCCCTGGGGGCCCAGTGTTAGACTCCGATGCACCACAGCAGGTTTACTGTTACCCTTCGACCATCACATTGACGATGAAACACAGAAATTGCATCCGGTTTCAATACAAAATTCGCAATGCCGATTTCTGTCCACAGGAGTACCGTTTCGAAGAGCATGTAGTTTCGCTCGTCCCTGGGGGCCCAGTGTTAGATTCCGAAGCACCACAGCAGGTTTACTGTTACCTTTCGAATGTCACATTGACGATGAAACACAGACATTGCATCCGGTTTCAATACAATTTCGCAATGCCGATTTATATGGACAAAAATAACGTTTTGGGGAGTCTGTTTTTTGGCTCTTCCCTTGGTTCTCAGTGTGAGACTCCGATGCTCCACAGCAGATTTACTGTTGCCCTTCGACCATCACATTGACGATGAAACACAGAAATTGCAACCGGTTTCTATACAAAATTCGCAATGCCGATTTCTGTCCACAGGAGTACCGTTTCGAAGAGTTGTAGTTTGGCTCTTCCCTGGGGGCCCAGTATTAGACTCCGATGCACCACAGCATGTTTACTGTTACCCTTCGACCATCACATTGACGATGAAACACTGAAATTGCATCCGGTTTCAATACAAAATTCGCAATGCCGATTTCTGTCCACAGGAGTACCGTTTCGAAGAGCATGTAGTTTGGCTCGTCCCTGGGGCCCAGTGTTAGATTCCGAAGCACCACAGCAGGTTTACCGTTACCCTTCAAATATCACATTGACGATGAAACACAGACATTGCATACGGTTTCAATATTATTTCGCAATGCCGATTTATATTGACAAGAGTAAAGTTTCGGGGAGTCTGTTTTTTGGCTCTTCCCTTGGTTCCCAGTGTGAGACTCCGATGCACCACAGCAGATTTACTGTTGCCCTTCGACCATCACATTGACGATGAAACACAGAAATTGCAACCGGTTTCTATACAAAATTCGCGATGCCGATTTCTGTCCACAGGAGTACCGTTTCGAAGAATTTGTAATTTGGCTCATCCCTGGGGGCACAGTGTTAGATTCAGATGCACCACAACTGGTTTACTGTTACCCTCCGACCATCACATTGACGATGAAACACAGGAATTGCATCCGGTTTCAATACAAAATTCGCAATTCCGATTTATATTGACGAGAGTAACGTTTCGAGGACTCGGTTTTTGGCTCTTCCCTGGGGGCTCTGAGTGAGACTCCGATGCTTCACAGTAGGTTTACTGTTACCATTCGACCATCACATTGACGATGACACACAGAAATTGCATCCGGTTTCAATACAAAATTCGCAATTCCGATTTATATTGACGAGAGTAACGTTTCGGCGAGTCTGTTTTTTGGCTCCTCTCTGAGGGCTCAGTGTGATTCTCCGATGAACCACAGTAGGTTTACTGTTACCCTTCGACCATCACATTGACGATGAAACACAGAAATTGCATCCGGTTTCAATACAAAATTCGCAATGACGACTTATATTGACGAGAGTAACTTTTCGGGGAGTCTGTTTTTTGGTTCTTCCCTGGGGGCTTAGAGTGAGTCCCCGATGCACCACAGCGAGTTTACTGTTACCCTCCGACCATCACATTGACGATGAAACACAGAAAGCTAATCCGGTTTCAATACATAATTCGAAAAGCCGATTAATATTGACGAGTGTAACGTTTCGGGGAGTCTCTTTTTTGGCTCTTCCCTGGGGTCTCAGTGTGAGACCCCGATGCACCACAGCAGGTTTACTGTTACCCTGCGACCATCACATTGACGAAGAAACACAGAAATTGATTCCGTTTCAATACAAAATTCGCAATGCCGATTTCTGTCCATAGGAGTACCGTTTCGAAGAGTTTTTAGTTTGGCTCTTCCCTGGGGGCTCAGTGTGAGACTCCGATGCACCACAGCAGGTTTACTGTTACCCTTCGACCATCACATTGACGATGAAACCCAGAAATTGCATCCGGTTTCAATAAAAATTCGCAATGCCGATTTACATTGACGAGAGTTATGTTTCAGGGAGACTTTTTTTTTGGCTCTCCCCTGGGGGCTCAGTGTGAGACTCCGATGCACCACAGCAGGTTTACTGTTACCCTTCGACCATCGCATTGACGAAGAAGCACAGAAATTGCATCCGGTTTCAATACAAAATTCGCAATGCCGATTTATATTGACGAGAGTAACGTTTCGGGGAGTCCGTTTTTGGCCTTTCCCTGGGGGCTTAGTGTGAGACCCCGGTGCACGACAGCAGGTCTACTGTTAACATCCGACCATCACACTGACGATGAAACACAGAAATTGCATCCGGTTTCAATACATAATTCGAAATGCCGATTTAAATTAACGAGAGTAACGTTTCGGGGACCCTGTCTTTTGGCTCTTCCCTAGGGGCTCAGTTGTAGAACCCGATGCACCACAGCAGGTTTACTGTTACCCTCCGGCTATCACATTGACGATGAAACACAGAAATTGCATCCGGTTTCAATACATAATTCGAAATGCCGATTTATATTGACGAGTGTGACGTTTCGGGGAGTCTGTTTTTTGGCTCTTCCCTGGGGGCTCAGAGTGAGACCCCGATGCACCACAGCAGGTTTACTGTTACCCTCCGACTATCACATTGACGATGAAACACAGAAATTGCATCCGGTTTCAATACATAATTCGAAATGCCGAATTATATTGACGAGAGTAGCGTTTCGGGGAGACCCTTCTTTGGCTCTTCCCTGGGGGCTCAGTGTGAGACCCCGATGCACCACAGCAGGTTTACTGTTACCCTTCGACCATCACATTGACGATGAAACATGCATTCGGTTTCAATACAAAATTCGCAATGCCGATTTCTGTCCATAGGAGTACCGTTTCGAAGAGTATTTAGTTTGGCTCTTCCCTGGGGGCCCAGTGTAGGACTCCGAGCACCACAGCATGTTTCCTGTTACTCTTCGACCTTCACATTGACGATGAAACACAGAAATTGCATCCGGTTCAATACAAAATTCGCAATGCCGATTTAAATTGACGAGGGTAACGTTTTGGGGTGTCGGTTCTTTGGCTCTTCCCTGGGGGCTCAGTGTGAGACTCCGATGCACCACAGCAGGTTTACTGTTACCCTTCGACCATCGCATTGACGAAGAAACACAGAAATTGCATCCGGTATCAATACAAAATTCGTAATGCTGATTTATATTGACGAGAGTAACGTTTCAGTGAGACTTTTTCTTTGGCTCTCCCCTGGGGGCTCAGTGTGAGACTCCGATGCACCACAGCAGGTTTACTGTTACCCTTCGACCATCACATTGACGAAGAAACACAGAAATTGCATCCGGTATCAATACAAATTTCGCAATGCCGATTTATATTGACGAGAGTAACGATTTGGGGAGTCCGTTTTTTGGCCTTTCCCTGGGGGCTTAGTGTGAGACCCCGATGCACCACAGCATGTTTACTGTTACCCTCCGAGCATCACATTGACGATGAAACACAGAAATTGCATGCGGTTTCAATACAAAATTCGCAATGCCGATTTATATTGACGAGAGTAACGTTTCGGGGAGTCCGTATTTTGGCCTTTCCCTGGGGGCTTAGTGTGAGACCCCGGTGCACGACAGCAGGTTGACTGTTAACCTCCGACCATCACACTGACGAAGAAACACAGATATTGCATCCGGTTTCAATACATAATTCGAAATGCCGATTTATATTAACGAGAGTAACGTTTCGGGGACCCTGTTTTTTGGCTCTTCCCTAGGGGCTCAGTTGTAGACCCTGATGCACCACAGCTGGTTTGCTGTTACCCTCCGACTATCACATTGACGATGAAACACAGAAAATTGCATCCGGTTTCAATTTAAAATTCGCAATGCCGATTTATATTGACGAGAGTAACGTTTCGGGGAGACTCTTCTTTGGCTCTTCCCTGGGGACTCAGTGTGAGACCCCGATGCACCACAGCAGGTTTACTGTTACCCTTCGACCTTGACATTGACGATGAAACACAAAAATTGCATCCGGTTTCAATACAATTTCGCAATGCCGATTTATATTGACAAGAGTAACGTTTCGGGGAGTCTGTTTTTTGGCTCTTCCCTTGGTTCCCAGTGTGAGACTCCGATGCACCACAGCAGATTTACCGTTGCCCTTCGACCATCACATTGACGATGAAACACAGAAATTGCAACTGGTTTCTATACAAAATTCGCAATGCCGATTTCTGTCCACAGGAGTACCGTTTCAAAGAGTTGTAGTTTGGCTCTTCCCTGGGGGCTCAGTGTGAGACCCCGATGCACCACAGCAGGTTTACTGTTACCCTTAGACCATCACATTGACGAAGAAACACAGAAATTGCATCCGGTTTCAATACAAAATTCGCAATGCCGATTTATATTAACGATCGTAACGTTTCGAGGAGTCGGTTCTTTAGCTCTTCCCAGGGGGCTCAGTGTGAAACTCCGATGCACCACAGCAGGTTTACTGTTACCCTCCGACCTTCACATTTACGATGAAACACAGAAATTGCATCCGGTTATAAAAAACATAGTTCGAAATGCCGATTTATATTGACGAGAGTAATGTTTCGGGGAGACTGTTTTTTGGCTCTTCCCCGGGGGCTCAGTGTGAGACCCCGATGCACCACAGCAAGTTTACTGTTACCCTTCGACCATCACATTGATGAACAAACACAGAAATTGCGTCCGATTTCAATACAAAATTCGCAATGCCGATATCTGTCCAAAGGAGTAACGTTTCGAAGAGTATGTAGTTTGGCTCTTCCCTTGGGGCCCAGTGTTAGACTCCAATGCTGCACAGCAGGTTTACTGTTACCCTTCGACCATCACATTGACGATGAAACACAGAAATTGCTTCCGGTTTCAATACAAATTTCGCAATGCCGATTTCTGCCAATGGGAGTAACGTTTCGAAGAGTGTTAGACTCCGAGCACCACAGCTTGTTTTCTGTTACCCTTCGACATTCACATTGACGATGAAACACAGAAATTGCATCCGATTTCAATACAAAATTCGCAATGACGACTTATATTGACGAGAGTAACGTTTCGGGGAGTCTCTTCCTTGGCTCTTCCCTGGGGGCTCAGTGTGAGACCCCTATGCACCACAGCTGGTTTACTGTTACCCTTCGACCATCACATTGACGATGAAACACAGGAATTGCATCCGGTTTCAATACAAAATTCGCAATGCCGATTTCTGTCCATAGGAGTACCGTTTCGAAGAGTATGTAGTTTGGCTCTTCCCTGGGGGCCCAGTGTAGGACTCCGAGCACCACAGCATGTTTCCTGTTACCCTTCGAACTTCACATTGACGATGAAACACAGAAATTGCATCCTGTTTCAATACAAAATTCGCAATGCCGATTTATATTGACGAGAGTAACGTTTTGGGGTGTCGGGTATTTGGCTCTTCCCTGGGGGCTCAGTGTGAAACTCCGATGCACCACAGCAGGTTTACTGTTACCCTTCGACCATCACATTGACGATGAAACACAGAAATTGCATCCGGTTTCAATACGAAATTCGCAATGCCGATTTCTGTCCACAGGAGTACCGTTTCGAAGAGTTGTATTTTGTAAAGTTTCGGGGAGTATGTTTTTTGGCTCTTCTTTTGGTTCCCAGTGTGAGACTCCGATGCACCACAGCAGATTTACTGTTGCCGTTCGACCATCACATTGACGATGAAACACAGAAATTGCAACCGGTTTCTATACAAAATTCGCGATGCCGATTTCAGTCCACAGGAGTACCGTTTCGAAGAGTTGTAGTTTGGCTCTTCCCTGGGGGCCCAGTGTTAGACTCCGATGCACCACAGCAGGTTTACTGTAACCCTTCGACCATCACATTGACTTTGAAACACAGAAATTGCATCCGGTTTCAATACAAAATTCGTAATGCCGATTCATATTGACGAGAGTAACGTTTCGAGGAGTCGGTTTTTTTGGCTCTTTCCTGGGGCTCAGTTCCGATGCACCACAGCAGGTTTACTGTTACCCTTCGACTATCACATTGATGATGAAATACAGAAATTGCATCAGGTTTCAATACAAAATCCGCAATTCCGGTTTATATTTACGAGAGTAACGTTCGTGGAGTCTGTTTTTTGGCTCTTCCCTGGGGGCTCAGAGTGAGACCCCGATGCACCACAGCAGGTTTACTGTTACCCTCCGACCATCACATTGACGAAGAAACACAGAAATTGCATCCGGTTTCAATACAAAATTCGTAATGCCGATTCATATTAACGAGAGTAACGTTTCGAAGAGTCGGTTTTTTTGGCTCTTTCCTGGGGCTCAGTTCCGATGCACCACAGCAGGTTTACTGTTACCCTTCGACTGTCACATTGATGATGAAATACAGAAATTGCATCAGGTTTCAATACAAAATTCGAAATGCCGATTTGTATTGACGAGAGTAACGTTAGCGGGAGTCTGTTTTTTGGCTCTTCCCTGGGGGCTCAGTGTGAGACCCCGATGCACCACAGCAGGTTTACTGTCACCCTTAGACCATCACATTGACTAAGAAACACAGAAATTGCATCCGGTTTCAATACAAAATTCGTAATGCCGATTCATATTGACGAGAGTAACGTTTCGAGGAGTCGGTTTTTTTGGCTCTTTCCTGGGGCTCAGTTCCGATGCACCACAGCAGGTTTACTGTTACCCTTCGACTATCACATTGATGATGAAATACAGAAATTGCATCAGGTTTCAATACAAAATTCGAAATGCCGATTTGTATTGACGAGAGTAACGTTAGCGGGAGTCTGTTTTTTGGCTCTCCCCGGGGCTCAGTGTGAGACCCCGATGCACCACAGCAGGTTTACTGTTACCCTTCGACCATCACATTGACGATGAAACACAGAAATTGCATCCGGTTACGATAAAAAATTTGCAATGCCGATATCTGTCCATAGGAGTACTGTTTCGAAGAGTATGAATTTTGGCTCTTGCCTGGGGGCCCAGTGTTAGATTCCGAAGCACCACAGCAGGTTTACTGTTACCCTTCGGCCATCACATTGACGATGAAACACAGAAATTGCATCCGGTTTCAATACAAAATTCGTAATGCCGATTCATTTTGACGAGAGTAACGTTTCGAGGAGTCGGTTTTTTTGGCTCTTTCCTGGGGCTCATTTCCGATGCGCCACAGCAGGTTTACTGTTACCCTTCGACTATCACATTGACGATGAAATACAGAAATTGCATCAGGTTTCAATACAAAATCAGCAATTCGGATTTATATTTACGAGAGTAACGTTTCGTGGAGTCTGTTTTTTGGCTCTTCCCTGGGGGCTCAGAGTGAGACCCCGATGCACCACAGCAGGTTTACTGTTACCCTCCGACCATCACATTGACGATGAAAAACTGATATTGCATCCGGTTTCAATCCATAATTCGAAATGCCAATTTGAATTGACGAGAGTAACGTTTGCGGGAGTCTGTTTTTGGCTCTTCCTTGGGGCTCAGTGTGAGACCCTGATGCACCACAGCAGGTTTACTGTTACCCTTAGACTATCACATTGACGAAGAAACACAGAAATTGCATCCGGTTTCAATACAAAATTCGCAATGCCGATTTATATTGACGAGAGTAACGTTTCGAGGAGTCGGGTCTTTAGCTCTTCCCTGGGGGCTCAGTGTGAGACTCCGATGCACCATAGCAGGTTTACTGTTACCCCCCGACCATCACATTGACGATGAAACACAGAAATTGCATCCGGTTTCAATACATAGTTCGAAATGCCGATTTATATTGACGAGAGTAACGTTTCGGGGAGTCTGTTTTTTGGCTCTTCCCTTGGTTCTCAGTGTGAGACTCCGATGCACCACAGCAGATTTACTGTTGCCCTTCGACCATCACATTGACGATGAAACACAGAAATTGCATCCGGTTACGATAAAAAATTTGCAATGCCATTATCTGTCCATAGGAGTACTGTTTCGAAGAGTATGAATTTTGGCTCTTGCCTGGGGGCCCAGTGTTAGATTCCGAAGCACCATAGCAGGTTTACTGTTACCTTTCGAATATCACATTGACGATGAAACACAGACCTTGCATCCGGTTTCAATACAATTTCGCAATGCCGATTTATATGGACAAGAGTAACGTTTCGCGGAGTCTGTTTTATGGCTCTTCCCTTGGTTCTCAGTGTGAGACTCCGATGCACCACAGCAGATTTACTGTTGCCCTTCGACCATCACATTGACGATGAAACACAGAAATTGCATCCGGTTTCAATACAAAATTCGCAATACCGATTTATATTGACGAGAGTAACGTTTCGGGATTCTGTTTTTGCCCTTCCCTGGGGGCTCAGAATGAGACCCCGATGCACCACAGCACATTTACTGTTACCCTCCGACCATCTCATTGACGATGAAACACAGAAATTGCATCCGGTTACAATACAAACTTTGCAATTCCGATTTAAATTGACGAGAGTAACGTTTCGCGGAATCTGTTTTTAGCTCTTCCCTGGGGGCTCAGTGTGAGACTCCGATGCACCACAGCAAGTTTACTGTTACTCTTCGACCATCACATTGACGATGAAACACAGAAATTGCATCCGGTTTCAATAAAAAATTTGCAATGCCGATATCTGTCCATAGGAGTACCGTATCGAAGAGTATGTAGTTTGGCTCTTCCCTGGGGGCCCAGTGTTAGACTCCGATGCACCACAGCAGGTTTACAGTTACCCTTCGACCATCACAGTGACGAAAAAACACAGAAATTGCATCCGGTTTCAATACAAAATTCGCAATGCCGATTTATATTGACGAGAGTAACGTTTCGGGGAGACTGTCATTTGTCTCTTCCCTGGGGGCTCAGTGTGAGACTCCGATGCACCACGGCAGGTTTACTGTTACTCTTCGACCATCATATTGACGATGAAACACAGAAATTGCATCCGGTTTAAATACAAAATTCGCAATGCCGATTTATATTGACGAGAGTAATGTTTCAGGGAGTCTGTTTTTTGGCTCTTCCCTGGGGGCTCAGTGTTAGACCCCGATGCACCACAGCAGGTTTACTGTTACGCTAAGACCATCACAGTGACGAAAAAAAAACAGAAAATGCATCCGGTTTCAATACAAAATTCGCAATGCCGATGTATATTGAAGAATGTAACGTTTCGGGGAGTATGTTTTTTGGCTCTTCCCTGGGGGCTCAGTGTGAGGTTCCGATGCTCCACAGCAAGTTTACTGTTACCCTCCGACCATCACATTGACGATGAAACACAGAAATTGCATCCGATTTCAATACAAAATTCGCAATGCCGATATATATTGACGAGAGAAATGTTTCATGGAGACTGTCTTTTGTCTCTTCCCTGGGGGCTCAGTGTGAGACTCCGATGCACCACAGGAGGTTTACTGTTACCCTTCGACCATCACATTGACGATGAAGCAAAGATATTGCATCCGGTTTCAATAAAAAATTCGCAATGCCGATATCTGTCCATAGGAGTGCCGTTTCGAAGAGTATGAAGTTTGGGTCTTCCCTGGGGGCTCAGTGTTAGACTCCGATGCACCAAAGCAGGTTTACTGTTACACTTCGACCATCACAGTGACGGCAAAACACAGAAATTGCATCCGGTTTCAATACAAAATTCGCAATGCCGATTTATATTGACGAGAGTAACATTTCGGGGAGTCTGTTTTTTGGCTCTTCCCTGGGGGCTCAGTGTGAGACTCCGATGCTCCACAGCAAGTTTACTGTTACCCTTCGACCATCATATTGGCGATGAAACACAGAAATTACATCCGGTTTCAATACAAAATTCGCAATGCCGATATATATTGACGAGAGTAACGTTTCAGGGAGACTCTCTTTTGTCTCTTCCCTGGGGGCTCAGCGTGAGACTCCGATGCTCCACAGCAAGTTTACTGTTACCCTTCGACCATCACATTGACAATGAAACACAGAAATTGCATCTGGTTTCAATACAAAATTCGCAATGCCGATATATATTGACGAGAGAAACGTTTCAGGGAGACTGTCTTTTTTATCTTCCCTGGGGGCTCAGTGTGAGACTCCGATGCACCACAGCAGGTTTACTGTTACCCTTCGACCACCACATTGACGATGAAACACAAAAATTGCATCCGGTTTCAATAAAAATTTCGCAATGCCTATATCTGTCCATAGGAGTACCGTTTCGAAGAGTATGAAGCTTGGCTCTTCCCTGGGGGCTCAGTGTTAGACTCCGATGCACCAAAGCAGGTTTACTGTTACCCTTCGACCATCACAGTGACGGAAAAACACAGAAATTTCATCCGGTTTCAATACAAAATTCGCAATGCCGATTTATATTGACGAGAGTAACGTATCGGGATGTCTGTATTTTGGCTCTTCCCTGGGGGCTCAGTGTGAGATCCCGATGCACCACAGGAGGTTACCTGTTACCCTCCGACCATCACATAGACGATGAAACACAGAAATTGCATCCGGTTTCAATACAAAATTCGCAATGCCGATTTATATTGACGAGAGTAACTTTTCGGGGAACTTGTTCTTTGGCTCTTCCCTGGGGGCTCAGTGTGAGACTCCGATGCTCCACAGCAAGTTTACTGTTACCCTTCGACCATCACATTGACGATGAAACACAGATATTGCATCCGGTTTCAATACAAAATTCGCAAAGCCGATATATATTGACGAGAGAAAAATTTCAGGGAGACTGACTTTTGTCTCTTCCCTGGTGGCTCAGTGTGAGCCTCCGATGCACCACAGCAGGTTTACTGTTACCCTTCGACCATCACATATACGATGAAACACAGAAATTGCATCCGGTTTCAATAAAAAATTTGCAATGCCGATATCTGTCCATAGGAGTACCGTTTCGAAGAGTATGAAGTTTGGCTCTTCCCTGGGGGCCCAGTGTTAGACTCCTATGCACCACAGCAGGTTTACTGTTACCCTTCGACCATCACATTGACGATGAAACACAGAAATTGCATCCGGTTTCAATAAAAAATTTGCAATGCCGATATCTGTCCATAGGAGTACCGTTTCGAAGAATATGTAGTTTGGCTCTTCCCTGGGGGCCTAGTGTTAGACACCGATGCACCACAGCAGGTTTACTGTTACCCTTCGACCATCACATTGACGATGAAACACAGAAATTGCATCCGGTTTCAATACAAAATTCGCAATGCCGATTTCTGTCCACAGGAGTACCGTTTCGAAGAGTGTTAGACTCCGAGCACCACAGCATGTTTCTGTTACCCTTCGACCTTCACATTGACGATGAAACACAGAAATTGCATCCGGTTTCAATACAAAATTCGCAATGACGACTTATAGTGACGAGAGTAACTTTTGGGGGAGTCTGTTTTTTGGCTCTTCCCTGGGGGCTCAGTGTGAGACTCCGATGTACCTCAGCAGGTTTACTGTTACTCTTCGATCATCACATTTCCAATGAAACACAGAAATTGCATCCGGTATCAATACAAAATTCGCAATGCCGATCTATATTGACGAGAGTAACGTTTCGAGGAGTCGATTTTTTGGCTCTTCCGTGGGAGCTCAGTGTGAGACTCCGATGCACCATAGCAGGTTTACTGCTACCCTTCGACCAACATATTTACGATGAAACACAGAAATTGCACCCGGTTTCAATACAAAATTCGCAATGCCGATTTAAATTGACGAGAGTAACGTTTCGGGGAGTCTGTTTTTTGGCTCTTCCCTGGTGGCTCAGAGTGAGACCCCGATGCTCCACAGTAGGTTTACTGTTACACTCCGACCATCACATTGACGATGAAACACAGACTTTGCATCCGGTTACAATTCGAAATTTGCAATGCCGATTTACATTGACGAGAGTAACGTTTAGGGGAGTCTGTTTTTTGGCTTTTCCCTGGAGGCTCAGTGTGAGACTCCGATGCAGCACAGCAAGTTTACTGTTACCCTTCGACCATCACATTGACGATGAAACACAGAAATTGCATCTGGTTTCAATAAAAAATTTGCAATGCCGATATCTGTCCACAGGAGAAACGTTTCGAAGAGTATGTTGTTTGGCTCTTCCCTGGGGGCCCAGTGTTAGACTCCGATGCACCACAGCAGGTTTACTGTTACCCTTCGACCATCACATTGTCGATGAAACACAGAAATTGCATCCGGTTTCAATACAAAAATTCGCAATGCCGCCTTCTGCCCACAGGAGTACCGTTTCGAAGAGTATGTAGTTTGGCTCTTCCCTGGGGGCCCAGTGTTAGATTCCGATGCACCACAGCAGGTTTACTGATACACTTCGAATATCACATTGACGATGACACACAGACATTGCATCCGGTTTCAATACAATTTCGCAATGCCGATTTATATTGACAAGAGTAACGTTTCGGGGAGTCTGTTTTTTGGCTCTCCCCTTGGGGCTCAGTAAGACTCCGATGCACCACAGCAGATTTACTGTTACCCTTCGACCATCACATTGACGATGAAACACAGAAATTGCTTCCGGTTTCAATACAAAATTCGCAATGCCGATTTCTGCCAATGGGAGTAACGTTTCGAAGAGTGTTAGACTCCTAGCACCACAGCTTGTTTTCTGTTACCCTTCGACCTTCACATTGACGATGAAACACAGAAATTTCATCCGATTTCAATACAAAATTCGCAATGACTACTTATATTGACGAGAGTAACGTTTCGGGGAGTCTCTTCTTTGGCTCTTCCCTGGGGGCTCAGTGTGAGACCCCTATGCACCACAGCTGGTTTACTGTTACCCTTCGACCATCACATTGTCGATGAAACACAGGAATTGCATCCAGTTTCAATACAAAATTCGCAATGCCGATTTCTGTCCATAGGAGTACCGTTTCGAAGAGTATGTAGTTTGGCTCTTCCCTGGGGGCCCAGTGTAGGACTCCGAGCACCACAGCATGTTTCCTGTTACCCTTCGACCTTCACATTGATAATGAAACACAGAAATTGCATTCTGTTTCAATACAAAATTCGCAATGCCGATTTATATTGACGAGAGTAACGTTTTGGGGTGTCGGTGTTTTGGCTCTTCCCTGTGGGCTCAGTGTGAGACTCCGGTGCACCACAGCAGGTTTACTGTTACCCTTCGACCATCGCATTGACGATGAAACAAAGAAATTGCATCCGGTTTCAATACATAATTCGAAATGTTGATTTATATTGACGAGAGTAACGTTTCGGGGAGTCTGTTTTTTGGCTCTTCCCTGGGGGCTCAGTGTGAGACCCCGATGCACCACACCAGGTTTACTGTTACCCTTCGACCATCACATTGACGATGAAACACAGAAATTGGATCCGGTTTCAATAAAAAATTCGCAATGCCGATATCTGTCCATAGGAGTACCGTTTCGAAGAGTATGAAGTTTGGCTCTTCCCTGGGGGCCCAGTGTTAGACTCCGATCCACCACAGCAGGTTTACTGTTACCCTTCGACCATCACATTGACGATGAAACACAGAAATTGCATCCGGTTTCAATACAAAATTCGCAATGCCGATTTCTGTCCACAGGAGTACCGTTTCGAAGAGCATGTAGTTTGGCTCTTCCCTGGGGGCCCAGTGTTAGATTCCGAAGCACCACAGCAGGTTTACTGTTACCTTTCGAATATCACATTGACGATGAAACACACACCTTGCATCCGGTTTCAATACAATTTCGCAATGCCGATTTATATGGACAAGAGTAACGTTTCGGGGAGTCTGTTTTTTGGCTCTTCCCTGGGGGCTCAGAGTGAGACCCCGATGCACCACAGCAGGTTTACTGTTACCCTCCGACCATCACATTGACGATGAAACACAGAAATTGCATCCGGTTTCAATACATAATTCGAAATGCCGATTTGAATTGACGAGAGTAACGTTTGCGGGAGTCTGTTTTTGGCTCTTCCTTGGGGCTCAGTGTGAGACCCTGATGCACCACAGCAGGTTTACTGTTACCCTTAGACCATCACATTGACGAAGAAACACAGAAATTGCATCCGGTTTCAATACAAAATTCGCAATGCCGATTTATATTGACGAGAGTAACGTTTCGAGGGGTCGGGTATTTAGCTCTTCCCTGGGGGCTCAGTGTGAGACTCCGATGCACCATAGCAGGTTTACTGTTACCCCCCGACCATCACATTGACGATGAAACACAGAAATTGCATCCGGTTTCAATACATAGTTCGAAATGCCGATTTATATTGACAAGAGTAAAGTTTCGGGGAGACTGTTCTTTGGCTCTTCCCCGGGGGCTCAGTGTGAGACCCCGATGCACCACAGCAGGTTTACTGTTACTCTTCGACCATCACATTGACGATAAAACACAGATATTGCGTCAGGTTTCAATACAAAATTCGCAATGCCGATATTTGTTCAAAGGAGTAACGTTTCGAAGAGAATGTGGTTTGGCTCTTCCCTGGGGGCCCAGTGTCAGACTCCGATGCTGCACAGCTGGTTTACTGTTACCCTTCGACCATCACATTGACGATGAAACACAGAAATTGCTTCCGGTTTCAATACAAAATTCGCAATGCCGATTTCTGCCAATGGGAGTACCGTTTCGAAGATAGTCAGACTCCGAGCACCACAGCATGTTTTCTGTTACCCTTCGACCTTCACATTGACGATGAAACACAGAAATTGCATCCGATTTCAATACAAAATTCGCAATAGCGACCTATATTGACGAGAGTAAATTTTCGGGTAGTCTGTTTTTTGGCTTTTCCCTGGGTGCTCAGTGTGAGACTCCGATGCACCACAGCAGGTTTACTGCTATCCTTCGACCATCACATTGACGATGAAACACAGAAATTGCATCCGGTTTCAATACAAAATTCGCAATACCGATTTATATTGACGAGAGTAACGTTTCGGGGAGTCTGTTTTGGCACTTCCCTGGGGGCTCAGAATGAGACCCCGATGCACCACAGCAGATTTACTGTTACCCTCCGACCATCTCATTGACGATGAAACACAGAAATTGCATCCGGTTACAATACAAACTTTGCAATTCCGATTTACATTGACGAGAGTAACGTTTCGGGGAATCTGTTTTTAGCTATTCCCTGGGGGCTCAGTGTGAGACTCCGATGCACCACAGCAAGTTTACTGTTACCCTTCGACCATCACAGTGACGAAAAAACACAGAAATTGCATCCGGTTTCAATACAAAATTCGCAATGCAGATTTATATTGACGAGAGTATCGTTTCGGGGAGACTGTCTTTGTCTCTTCCCTGGGGGCTCAGTGTGAGACTCCGATGCACCACAGCAGGTTGACTGTTACTCTTCGACCATCACATTGACGATGAAACACAGAATTTGCATCCGGTTTAAATACAAAATTCCCAATGCCGATTTATATTGACGAGAGTAATGTTTCAGGGAGTCTGTTTTTTGGCTCTTCCCTGGGGGCTCAGTGTTAGACCCCGATGCACCACAGCAGGTTTACTGTTACGCTAAGACCATCACAGTGACGAAAAAAAACAGAAAATGCATCCGGTTTCAATACAAATTTCGCAATGCCGATTTATATTGAGGAATGTAACGTTTCGGGGAGTATGTTTTTTGGCTCTTCCCTGGGGGCTCAGTGTGAGACTCCGTTGCTCCACAGCAAGTTTACTGTTACCCTCCGACCATCACATTGACGATGAAACACAGAAATTGCATCCGGTTTCAATACAAAATTCGCAATGCCGATATATATTGACGAGAGAAATGTTTCATGGAGACTGTCTTTTGTCTCTTCCCTGGGGGCTCAGTGTGAGACTCCGATGCACCACAGCAGGTTTACTGTTACCCTTCGGCCATCACATTGACGATGAAGCAAAGATATTGCATCCGGTTTCAATAAAAAATTCGCAATGCCGATATCTGTCCATAGGAGTACCGTTTCGAAGAGTATGAAGTTTGGATCTTCCCTGGGGGCTCAGTGTTAGACTCCGATGCAAAAAAGCAGGTTTACTGTTACACTTCGACCATCACAGTGACGGCAAAACACAGAAATTGCATCCGGTTTCAATACAAAATTCGCAATGCCGATTTATATTGACGAGAGTAACGTTTCGGGGAGTCTGTTTTTTGGCTCTTCCCTGGGGGCTCAGTGTGAGACTCCGATGCTCCACAGCAAGTTTACTGTTACCCTTCGACCATCATATTGGCGATGAAACACAGAAATTGCATCCGGTTTCAATACAAAATTCGCAATGCCGATATATATTGACGAGAGAAACGTTTCAGGGAGACTCTCTTTTGTCTCTTCCCTGGGGGCTCAGCGTGAGACTCCGATGCTCCACAGCAAGTTTACTGTTACCCTTCGACCATCACATTGACAATGAAACACAGAAATTGCATCTGGTTTCAATACAAAATTCGCAATGCCGATATATATTGACGAGAGAAACGTTTCAGGGAGACTGTCTTTTGTCGCTTCCCTGGGGGCTCAGTGTGAGACTCCGATGCACCATAGCAGGTTTACTGTTACCCTTCGACCATCACATTGACGATGAAACACAAAAATTGCATCCGGTTTCAATAAAAATTTCGCAATGCCTATATCTGTCCATAGGAGTACCGTTTCGAAGAGTATGAAGCTTGGCTCTTCCCTGGGGGCTCAGTGTTAGACTCCGATGCACCAAAGCAGGTTTACTGTTACACTTCGACCATCACAGTGACGGAAAAACACAGAAATTTCATCCGGTTTCAATACAAAATTCGCAATGCCGATTTATATTGACGAGAGTAACGTATCGGGATGTCTGTATTTTGGCTCTTCCCTGGGGGCTCAGTGTGAGATCCCGATGCACCACAGGAGGTTTACTGTTACCCTCCGACCATCACATTGACGATGAAACACAGAAATTGCATCCGGTTTCAATACAAAATTCGCAATGTCGATTTATATTGACGAGAGTAACTTTTCGGGGAGCTTGTTTTTTGGCTCTTCCCTGGGGGCTCAGTGTGAGACTCCGATGCTCCACAGCAAGTTTACTGTTACCCTTCGACCATCACATTGACGATGAAACACAGAAATTGCATCCGGTTTCAATACAAAATTCGCAATGCCGATATATATTGACGTGAGAAAAGTTTCAGGGAGACTGTCTTTTGTCTCTTCCCTGGGGGCCCAGCGTTAGACTCCTATGCACCACAGCAGGTTTACTGTTACCCTTCGACCATCACATTGACGATGAAACACAGAAATTGCATCCGGTTTCAATAAAAAATTTGCAATGCCGATATCTGTCCATAGGAGTACCGTTTCGAAGAGTATGTAGTTTGGCTCTTCCCTGGGGGCCCAGTGTTAGACACCGATGCACCACAGCAGGTTTACTGTTACCCTTCGACCATCACATTGACGATGAAACACAGAAATTGCATCCGGTTTCAATACAAAATTCGCAATGACGACTTATAGTGACGAGAGTAACTTTTGGGGGAGTCTGTTTTTTGGCTCTTCCCTGGGGGCTCAGTGTGAGACTCCGATGTACCTCAGCAGGTTTACTGTTACTCTTCGATCATCACATTTCCAATGAAACACAGAAATTGCATCCGGTTTCAATACAAAATTCGCAATGTCGATCTATATTGACGAGAGTAACGTTTCGAGGAGTCGATTTTTTGGCTTTTCCGTGGGAGCTCAGTGTGAGACTCCGATGCACCATAGCAGGTTTACTGCTACCCTTCGACCATCACATTTACGATGAAACACAGAAATTGCACCCGGTTTCAATACAAAATTCGCAATGCCGATTTATATTGACGAGAGTAACGTTTCGGGGAGTCTGTTTTTGGCTCTTCCCTGGGGGCTCAGTGTGAGACTCCGATGCAGCACAGCAAGTTTACTGTTACCCTTCGACCATCACATTGACGATCAAATACAGAAATTGCATCAGGTTTCAATACAAAATCCGCAATTCCGATTTATATTGACGAGAGTAACGTTTCGGGGAGTCTGTTTTTTGGCTCTTCCCTGGGGGCTCAGAGTGAGACCCCGATGCACCACAGCAGGTTTGCTGTTACCCTTTGACCATCACATTGACGATGAAGCACAGAAATTGCATCCGGTTTCAATACAAAATTCGCAATGCCGATTTATATTGACGAGAGTAACGTTTCCAGGAGTGTGTTCTTTAGCTCTTCCCTGGGGGCTCAGTGTTAGACTCCGATGCACCACAGAAGGTTTACTGTTATCCTCCGACCATCACATTGACGATGAAACACAGAAATTGCATCCGGTTTCAATACATAGTTCGAAATGCCGATTTATATTGACGAGAGTAACGTTTCGGGGGGTCTGTTTTTTGGCCCTTCCCTGGGGGCTCAGTGTGAGTCCCCGATGCACCACAGCAGGTTTACTGTTACCTTTCGACCATCACATTGACGACGAAACACAGAAATGGCATCCGGTTTCAATACAAAATTCGCAATGCCGATTTCTGTCCATAGGGGTACCGTTTCGAAGAGTTGTAGTTTGGCTCTTCCCTGGGGGTCCAGTATTAGACTCCGATGCACCACAGCAGGTTTACTGTTACCCTTCGGCCATCACATTGACGATGAAACACAGAAATTGCATCCGGTTTCAATACAAAATTCGTAATGCCGAATCATATTGACGAGAGTAACGTTTCGAGGAGTCGGTTTTTTTGGCTCTTTCCTGGGGCTCAGTTCCGATGCGCCACAGCAGGTTTACTGTTACCCTTCGACTATCACATTGACGATGAAATACAGAAATTGCATCAGGTTTCAATACGAAATCCGCAATTCCGATTTATATTTACGAGAGTAACTTTTCGTGGAGTCTGTTTTTTGGCTCTTCCCTGGGGGCTCAGAGTGAGACCCCGATGCACCACAGCAGGTTTACTGTTACCCTCCGACCATCACATTGACGATGAAACACAGAAATTGCATCCGGTTTCAATACATAATTCGAAATGCCGATTTGAATTGACGAGAGTAACGTTTGCGGGAGTCTGTTTTTGGCTCTTCCTTGGGGCTCAGTGTGAGACCCTGATGCACCACAGCAGGTTTTCTGTTACCCTTAGACCATCACATTGACGAAGAAACACAGAAATTGCATCCGGTTTCAATACAAAATTCGCAATGCCGATTTATATTGACGAGAGTAACGTTTCGAGGAGTCGGGTCTTTAGCTCTTCCCTGGGGGCTCAGTGTGAGACTCCGATGCACCAAAGCAGGTTTACTGTTACCCTCCGACCATCACATTGACGATGAAACACAGAAATTGCATCCGGTTTCAATACATAGTTCGAAATGCCGATTTATATTGACGAGAGTAAAGTTTCGGGGAGACTGTTTTTTGGCTCTTCCCCGGGGGCTCAGTGTGAGACCCCGATGCACCACAGCAGGTTTACTGTTACTCTTCGACCATCACATTGACGATAAAACACAGAAATTGCGTCAGGTTTCAATACAAAATTCGCAATGCCGATATCTGTTCAAAGGAGTAACGTTTCGAAGAGTATGTGGTTTGGCTCTTCCCTGGGGGCCCAGTGTCAGACTCCGATGCTGCACAGCTGGTTTACTGTTACCCTTCGACCATCACATTGACGATGAAACACAGAAATTGCTTCCGATTTCAATACAAAATTCGCAATAACGACCTATATTGACGAGAGTAAATTTTCGGGTAGTCTGTTTTTTGGCTTTTCCCTGGGTGCTCAGTGTGAGACTCCGATGCACCACAGCAGGTTTACTGCTATCCTTCGACCATCACATTGACGATGAAACACAGATATTGCATCCGGTTTCAATACAAAATTCGCAATACCGATTTATATTGACGAGAGTAACGTTTCTGGGAGTCTGTTTTGGCACTTCCCTGGGGGCTCAGAATGAGACCCCGATGCACCACAGCAGATTTACTGTTACCCTCCGACCACCTCATTGACGATGAAACACAGAAATTGCATCCGGTTACAATACAAACTTTGCAATTCCGATTTACATTGACGAGAGTAACGTTTCGGGGAATCTGTTTTTAGCTCTTCCCTGGGGTCTCAGTGTGAGACTCCGATGCACCACAGCAGGTTTACTGTTACTCTTCGACCATCACATTGATGATGAAACACAGAATTTGCATCCGGTTTAAATACAAAATTCCCAATGCCGATTTATATTGACGAGAGTAATGTTTCAGGGAGTCTGTTTTTTGGCTCTTCCCTGGGGCCTCAGTGTTAGACCCCGATGCACCACAGCAGGTTTACTGTTACGCCAAGACCATCACAGTGACGAAAAAAAACAGAAAATGCATCCGGTTTCAATACAAATTTCGCAATGCCGATTTATATTGAGGAATGTAACGTTTCGGGGAGTATGTTTTTTGGCTCTTCCCTGGGGGCTCAGTGTGAGACTCCGATGCTCCACAGCAAGTTTACTGTTACCCTCCGACCATCACATTGACGATGAAACACAGAAATTGCATCCGGTTTCAATACAAAATTCGCAATGCCGATATATATTGACGAGAGAAATGTTTCATGGAGACTGTCTTTTGTCTCTTCCCTGGGGGCTCAGTGTGAGACTCCGATGCACCACAGCAGGTTTACTGTTACCCTTCGGCCATCACATTGACGATGAAGCAAAGATATTGCATCCGGATTCAATAAAAAATTCGCAATGCCGATATCTGTCCATAGGAGTACCGTTTCGAAGAGTATGAAGTTTGGATCTTCCCTGGGGGCTCAGTGTTAGACTCCGATGCAAAAAAGCAGGTTTACTGTTACACTTCGACCATCACAGTGACGGCAAAACACAGAAATTGCATCCGGTTTCAATACAAAATTCGCAATGCCGATTTATATTGACGAGAGTAACGTTTCGGGGAGTCTGTTTTTTGGCTCTTCCCTGGGGGCTCAGTGTGAGACTCCGATGCTCCACAGCAAGTTTACTGTTACCCTTCGACCATCACATTGACGATGAAACACAGAAATTGCATCCGGTTTCAATACAAAATTCGCAATGCCGTTATATATTGACGAGAGAAAAGTTTCAGGGAGACTGTCTTTTGTCTCTTCCCTGGGGGCTCAGTGTGAGCCTCCGATGCACCACGGCAGGTTTACTGTTACCCTTCGACCATCACATTGACGATGAAACACAGAAATTGCATCCGGTTTCAATAAAAAATTTGCAATGCCGATATCTGTCCATAGGAGTTCCGTTTCGAAGAGTATGAAGTTTGGCTCTTCCCTGGGGGCCCAGCGTTAGACTCCTATGCACCACAGCAGGTTTACTGTTACCCTTCGACCATCACATTGACGATGAAACACAGAAATTGCATCCGGTTTCAATAAAAAATTTGCAATGCCGATATCTGTCCATAGGAGTACCGTTTCGAAGAGTATGTAGTTTGGCTCTTCCCTGGGGGCCCAGTGTTAGACACCGATGCACCACAGCAGGTTTACTGTTACCCTTCGACCATCACATTGACGATGAAACACAGAAATTGCATCCGGTTTCAATACAAAATTCGCAATGCCGATTTCTGTCCACAGGAGTACCGTTTCGAAGAGAGTTAGACTCCGAGCACCACAGCATGTTTCTGTTACCCTTCGACCTTCACATTGACGATGAAACACAGAAATTGCATCCGGTTTCAATACAAAATTCGCAATGACGATTTATATTGACGAGAGTAACGTTTCGGGGAGTCTGTTTTTGGCTCTTCCCTGGGGGCTCAGTGTGAGACTCCGATGCAGCTCAGCAAGTTTACTGTTACCCTTCGACCATCACATTGACGATGAAACACAGAAATTGCATCTGGTTTCAATAAAAAATTTGCAATGCCGATATCTGTCCACAGGAGAACCGTTTCGAAGAGTATGTTGTTTGGCTCTTCCCTGGGGGCCCAGTGTTAGACTCCGATGCTCCACAGCAGGTTTACTGTTACCCTTCGACCATCACATTGACGATGAAACACAGAAATTGCATCCGGTTTCAATACAAAAATTCACAATGCCGCTTTCTGTCCACAGGAGTACCGTTTCGAAGGGTATGTAGTTTGGCTCTTCCCTGGGGGCCCAGTGTTAGATTCCGATGCACCACAGCAGGTTTACTGATACACTTCGAATATCACATTGACGATGACACACAGACATTGCATCCGGTTTCAATACAATTTCGCAATGCCGATTTATATTGACAAGAGTAACGTTTCGGGGAGTCTGTTTTTTGGCTCTCCCCTTGGGGCTCAGTGTAAGACTCCGATGCACCACAGCAGATTTACTGTTGCCCTTCGACCATCACATTGACGATGAAACACAGAAATTGCATCCGGTATCAATACAAAATTCGTAATGCCGATTTATATTGTCGAGAGTAACGTATCGAGGAGTCGGTTTTTTGGCTCTTTGCTGGGGCTCAGTTCCGATGCACCACAGCAGGTTTACTGTTACCCTTCGACCATCACATTGACGTTCAAATACAGAAATTGCATCAGGTTTCAATACAAAATCCGCAATTCCGATTTATATTGACGAGAGTAACGTTTCGGGGAGTCTGTTTTTTGGCTCTTCCCTGGGGGCTCAGAGTGAGACCCCGATGCACCACAGCAGGTTTGCTGTTACCCTTCGACCAACACATTGACGATGAAGCACAGAAATTGCATCCGGTTTCAATACAAAATTCGCAATGCCGATTTATATTGACGAGAGTAACGTTTCCAGGAGTGTGTTCTTTAGCTCTTCCCTGGGGGCTCAGTGTTAGACTCCGATGCACCACAGAAGGTTTACTGTTATCCTCCGACCATCACATTGACGATGAAACACAGAAATTGCATCCGGTTTCAATACATAGTTCGAAATGCCCATTTATATTGACGAGAGTAACGTTTCGGGGGGTCTGTTTTTTGGCCCTTCCCTGGGGGCTCAGTGTGAGTCCCCGATGCACCACAGCAGGTTTACTGTTACCTTTCGACCATCACATTGACGACGAAACACAGAAATGGCATCCGGTTTCAATACAAAATTCGCAATGCCGATATCTGTCCACAGGGGTACCGTTTCGAAGAGTATGTAGTTTGGCTCTTCCCTGGGGGCCCAGTGTTAGACCCCGATGCTGCACAGCAGGTTTACTGTTACCCTTCGACCATCACATTGACGATGAAACACAGAAATTACTTCCGGTTTCAATACAAAATTCACAATGCCGATTTCTGCCAATAGGAGTACCGTTTCGAAGAGAGTTAGACTCCGAGCACTACAGCATGTTTTCTGTTACCCTTCGACCTTCACATTGACGATGAAACACAGAAATTGCATCCGGTTTCAATACAAAATTCGCAATCACGACTTATAGTGACGAGAGTAATATTTCAGGGAGTCTGTTTTTTGGCTCTTCGCTGGGGCTCAGTGTGAGACTCTGATGCACCACAGCAGGTTAACTGTTACCCTGCGACCATCACATCGACAATGAAAGCCTGAAATTGCATCCGGTTTCAATACAAAATTCGCAATGCCGATTTATATTGACAAGAGACACATTTCGGGGAGTCGGGTTTTTGGCTCTTCCCTGGGGGCTCAGTGTGAGACTCCGATGCACCACAGCAGGTTTACTGCTACCCTTCGACCATCACATTGACGATGAAACACAGAAATTGCATCCGGTTTCAATACAAAATTCGCAATGCCGATTTATAATGACGACAGTAACATTTCGGGGAGTCTCTTTTATGGCTCTTCCCTGGGGCCTCAGAGTGAGACCCCGATGCACCACAGCAGGTTTACTGTTACCCTCCGACCATCACATTGACGATGAAACACCGAAATTGCATCCGGTTTCAATAAAAAATTAGCAATGCCGATATCTGTCCATAGGAGTACCGTTTCGAAGAGTATGTAGTTTAACTCTTCCCTGGGGGCCCAGTGTTAAACTCCGATGTACCACAGCAGGTTTACTGTTACCCTTCGACCACCACATTGACGATGAAACACAGAAATTGCATCCGGTTTCAATACAAAATTCGCAATGCCGCTTTCTGTCCACAGGAGTACAGTTTCGAAGAGTGTTAGACTCCGAGCACCACAGCATGTTTCTGTTACCCTTCGACCTTCACATTGACGATGAATCACAGAAATTGCATCTGGTTTCAGTACAAAATTCGCAATGACGACTTATAGTGACGAGAGTAACTTTTGGGGGAGTCTGTTTTTTGGCTCTTCCCTGGGGGCTCAGTGTGAGACTCTGATGCAACACAGCAGGTTTACTGTTACCCTGCGACCATCACATTGACAATGAAACACAGAAGTTGCATCCGGTTACAATACAAAATTCGCAATGCCGATTTATATTGACGAGAGTAACGTTTCGGGGATCGGGTTCTTGGCTCTTCCCTGGGGGCTCAGTGTGAGACTCCGATGTACCTCAGCAGGTTTACTGTTACTCTTCGATCATCACATTTCCAATGAAACACAGAAATTGCATCCGGTTTCAATACAAAATTCGCAATGCCGATCTATATTGACGAGAGTAACGTTTCGAGGAGTCGGTTTTTTGGCTCTTCCCTGGGAGCTCAGTGTGAGACTCCGATGCACCTTAGCAGGTTTACTGCTACACTTCGACCATCACATTTACGATGAAACACAGAAATTGCACCCGGTTTCAATACAAAATTCGCAATGCCGATTTATATTGACGAGAGTAACGTTTCGGGGAGTCTGTTTTTTGGCTCTTCCCTGGGGGCTCAGAGTGAGAACCCCATGCACCACAGTAGGTTTACTGTTACCCTCCGACCATCACATTGACGATGAAACACAGAAATTGCATCCGGTTACAATTCAAAATTTGCAATGCCGATTTACATTGACGAGAGTAACGTTTCGGGGAGTCTGTTTTTTGGCTTTTCCCTGGGGGCTCAGTGTGAGACTCCGATGCAGCACAGCAAGTTTACTCTTACCCTTCGACCATCACATTGACGATGAAACACAGAAATTGCCTCCGGTTTCAATAAAAAATTTGCAATGCCGATATCTGTCCACAGGAGAACCGTTTCGAAGAGTATGTTGTTTGGCTCTTCCCTGGGGGCCCAGTGTTAGACTCCGATGCACCACAGCAGGTTTACTGTTACCCTTCGACCATCACACTGACGATGAAACACAGAAATTGCATCCGGTTTCAATAAAAAATTCGTAATGCCAATTTATATTGATGAGAGTAACGTATCGAGGAGTCGGTTTTTTTGGCTCTTTGCTGGGGCTCAGTTCCGATGCACCACAGCAGGTTAACTGTTACCCTTCGACCATCACAATGACGATGATATACAGAAATTGCATCAGGTTTCAATACAAAATCCGCAATTCCGATTTATATTGACGAGAGTAACGTTTGCGGGAATCTGTTTTTTGGCTCTTTCCTGGGGGCTCAGTGTGAGACCCCGATGCACCACAGCAGGTTTATTGTTACCCTTCGACCATCACTTTGACGAATAAACACAGAAATTGCATCCGGTTTCAATACAAAATTCGCAATGCCGATTTATATTGACGAGAGTAACGTTTCCAGGAGTGTGTTCTTTAGCTCTTCCCTGGGGGCTCAGTGTTAGACTCCGATGCACCACAGAAGGTTTACTGTTATCCTCCGACCATCACATTGACGATGAAACACAGAAATTGCATCCGGTTTCAATACATAGTTCGAAATGCCGATTTATATTGACGAGAGTAACGTTTCGGGGGGTCTGCTTTTTGGCTCTTCCCTGGGGGCTCAGTGTGAGTCCCCGATGCTGCACAGCAGGTTTACTGTTACCCTTCGACCATCACATTGACGATGAAACACAGAAATTACTTCCGGTTTCAATACAAAATTCACAATGCCGATTTCTGCCAATAGGAGTACCGTTTCGAAGAGTGTTAGACTCCGAGCACTACAGCATGTTTTCTGTTACCCTTCGACCTTCACATTGACGATGAAACACAGAAATTGCATCCGGTTTCAATACAAAATTCGCAATGCCGATTTATAATGACGACAGTAACATTTCGGGGAGTCTCTTTTATGGCTCTTCGCTGGGGGCTCAGAGTGAGACCCCGATGCACCACAGCAGGTTTACTGTTACCCTCCGACCATCACATTGACGATGAAACACCGAAATTGCATCCGGTTTCAATAAAAAATTAGCAATGCCGATATCTGTCCATAGGAGTACCGTTTCGAAGAGTATGTAGTTTGGCTCTTCCCTGGGGGCCCAGTGTTAAACTCCGATGTACCACAGCAGGTTTACTGTTACCCTTCGACCACCACATTGACGATGAAATACAGAAATTGCATCCGGTTTCAATACAAAATTCGCAATGCCGCTTTCTATCCACAGGAGTACAGTTTCGAAGAGTGTTAGACTCCGAGCACCACAGCATGTTTCTGTTACCCTTCGACCATCACATTGACAATGAAACACAGAAGTTGCATCCGGTTACAATACAAAATTCGCAATGCCGATTTATATTGACGAGAGTAACGTTTCGGGGAGTCGGGTTCTTGGCTCTTCCCTGGGGGCTCAGTGTGAGACTCCGATGTACCTCAGCAGGTTTACTGTTACTCTTCGATCATCACATTTCCAATGAAACACAGAAATTGCATCCGGTTTCAATACAAAATTCGCAATGCCGATCTATATTGACGAGAGTAACGTTTCGAGGAGTCGGTTTTTTGGCTCTTCCCTGGGAGCTCAGTGTGAGACTCCGATGCACCTTAGCAGGTTTACTGCTACCCTTCGACCATCACATTTACGATGAAACACAGTAATTGCAAACGGTTTCAATACAAAATTCGCAATGCCGATTTATATTGACGAGAGTAACGTATCGAGAAGTCGGTTTTTTGGCTCTTCCCTGGGGGCTCAGTGTGAGACTCCGATGCACCACAGCGGGTTTACTGCTACCCTTCGACCATCACATTGACGATGAAACACAGAAATTGCATCCGGTTTCAATACAAAATTTGCAATGCCGATTTATAATGACGACAGTAACATTTCGGGGAGTCTCTTTTATGGCTCTTCCCTGGGGGCTCAGAGACCCCGATGCACCACAGCAGGTTTACTGTTACCCTCCGACCATCACATTGACGATGAAACACAGAAATTGCATCCGGTTTCAATAAAAAATTAGCAATGCCGATACCTGTCCATAGGAGTACCGTTTCGAAGAGTATGCAGTTTGGCTCTTCCCTGGGGGCCCAGTGTTAAACTCCGATGTACCACAGCAGGTTTACTGTTACCCTTCGACCACCACATTGACGATGGAACAGAGAAATTGCATCCGGTTTCAATACAAAATTCGCAATGCCGCTTTCTGTCCACAGGAGTACCGTTTCGAAGAGTACGTAGTTGGGCTCTTCCCTGGGGGCCCAGTGTTAGATTCCGATGCACCACAGCCGGTTTACTGTTACCCTTCGAATATCACATTGACGATGAAACACAGAAATTGCATCCGGTTTCAATACAAAATTCGCAATGCCGATTTATATTGACGAGAGTAACGTTTCAAGGAGTCTGTTTTTTGGCTCTTCCCTGGGGGCTCAGAGTGAGACCCCGATGCACCACAGCAGGTATAATGTTACCCTCCGACCATCACATTGACGATGAAACACAGACATTGCATCCGGTTTCAACACAAAATTCGCAATGCCGATTTCTGTCCATAGGAGTACCGTTTCGAAGAGTATGTAATTTGGGTCTAACCTTGGGGCCCAGTGTTAGACTCCGAGCACCACAGCATGTTTTCTGTTACCCTTCGACCTTCACATTGACGATGAGAAACAGAAATTGCATCCGGTTTCAATACAAATTTCGCAATGCGATTTCTGTCCACAGGAGTACCGTTTCGAAGAATATGTAGTTTGGCTCTTCCCTGGGGGCTAGTGTTAAACTCAGATGCACCACAACAGGTTTACTGTTACCCTTCGACCATCACATTGACGATGAAACACAGGAATTGCATCCGGTTTCAATACAAAATTCGCTATTCCGATTTATATTGACGAGAGTAAAGTTTCGGGGAGTCTATTTTTTGGCTCTTCCCTGGGGGCTCAGTGTGAGACTCCGTTGCACCACAGTAGGTTTAGAGTTACCCATCGACCATCACATTGACGATGAAACATAGAAATTGCATCCAGTTTCAATGCAAATTTCGCAATGACGACATATATTGACGAGAGTAATTTAACGGGGAGTCTGTTTTGTGGCTCTTCCCAGGGGGCTCAGTATGAGACTCCGATGCACCACAGCAGGTTTACTGTTACCCTTCGACCATCACATTGACATTGAAACACAGAAATTGCATCCGGTTTCAATACAAAATTCGCAATGCCGATTTATATTGACCCGAGTTACGATTCGGGGAGTCGATTTTTTGGCTCTTCCCTGGGGGCTCAGTATGAGACTCCAATGCTCCACAGCAGGTTTGCTGTTACCCTTCGACCATCACATTGACGATGAAACACAGAAATTGCATCCGGTTTCAATACAAATTTCGCAATGCCGATTTATATTGACGAGGGTAACGTTTCGGGGAGTCTGATTTTTGGCTCTTCCCTGGGGGCTCAGTGTTAGACTCCGATGCACCACAGCAGGTTTACTGTTACCCTTCGATCATCACATTGACGATGAAACACAGAAATTGCATCCGATTTCAACACAAAATTCGCAATGCCGCTTTCTGTCCACAGGAGTTCCGTTTCGAAGAGTATGTAGTTTGGCTCATACCTGGGAGCCCAGTGTTTGACTCCGATGCACCACAACAGGTTTACTGTTACCCTTCGACCATCACATTGACGATTAAACACAGGAATTGCATCCGGTTTCAACACAAAATTGGCAATGCCGACTTATATTGAAGAATGTAACGTTTCGGGGAGTCAGTTTTTTGGCTCCTCCCTGTTACCCTCCGACCATCACATTGACGATGAAACACAGAAATTGCATCCGGTTCCAATAAAAAATTAGCAATGCCGATATCTGTCCATAGGAGTACCGTTTCGAAGAGTATGTAGTTTGGCTCTTCCCTGGGAGCCCAGTGTTAAACTCCGATGTACCACAGCAGGTTTACTGTTACCCTTCGACCACCACATTGACGATGAAACAGAGAAATTGCATCCGGTTTCAATACAAAATTCGCAATGCCGCTTTCTGTCCACAGGAGTACCGTTTCGAAGAGTACGTAGTTGGGCTCTTCCCTGGGGGCCCAGTGTTAGATTCCGATGCACCACAGCAGGATTACTGTTACCCTTTGAATATCACATTGACGATGAAACACAGAAATTGCATCCGGTTTCAATACAATTTCGTAATGCCGATTTATATTGACAAGAGTAACGTTTCGGGGAGTCTGTTTTTTGGCTCTCCCCTTGGGGCTCAGTGTTAGACTCCGATGCACCACAGCAGGTTCACTGTTACCCTTCGACCATCAAATTGACGAAGAAACACGGAAATCGCATCCGGTTTCAATAAAAAATTCGCAATGCCGATTTATATTGACGAGAGTAACGTTTCGGGGAGTATGTTCTTTGGCTCTTCCCTGGGGGCTCAGTTTGAGACCCCGATGCACCACAGCAGGTTTACTGTTACCCTTCGACCATCACATTGACGATGAAACACAGAAATTGCGTCCGTTTTCAATACGAAATTCGCAATGCCGATTTCTGTCCACTGGAGTACCGTTTCGAAGAGTATATAGTTTGCCTCATCACTGGGAGACCAGTGTAAGACTCCGATGCACCACAGCAGGTTTACTGTTACCATTCGACCATCAAATTGACGATGAAACACAGAAATTGCATCCGGTTTCAATACAAAATACGCAATGCCGATTGATATTGACGAGAGTAACGTTTCGGGATTTCTGTATTTTGGCTCTTCCCTGGGGGCTCAGTGTGAGATCCCGATGCACCACTGCAGGTTTACTGTTACCCTCCGACAATCACATTGACGATGAAACAAAGAAATTGCATCCGGTATCAATACATAATTCGAAATGTCGATTTTTATTGACGAGAGTAACCTTTCGGGAGTCTGTTTTTTGGCTCTTGCCTGGGGGCTCAGTGTGAGACCCCGATGCACCACAGCAGGTTTACTGTAAACCTTCGACCATCACATTGACGATGAAACACAGAAATTGCAACCGGTTTCAATACAATATTCGCAATGCCGATTTCTATCCACAGGAGTACCGTTTCAAAGAGCTGTAGTTTGGCTCTTCCCTGGGTGACCAGTGGTAGAGTCCGATGCAATACAGCAGGTTTACTGTTACCCTTCGACCATCACATTGACGATGAAACACAGAAATTGCATCCGGTTTCAATACAAAATTCGCAATGCCGATTTCTGTCCACAGGAGTACCGTTTCGAAGAGTATGTAGTTTGCCGCTTCCCTGGGGGCTCAGAGTTAGGCTCCGATGCACCACAGCAGGTTGACTGTTGCCCTTCGACCACCACATTGACGATGAAACACAGAAATTGCATCCGGTTTCAATACATAATTAGCAATGCCGATTTATTTTGACGAGAGTAACGTTTCGGGGGGACTGTTTTTTGGCTCTTCCCTGGGGGCTCAGTGTGAGACTCCGATTCACCACAGCACGTTTACTGTTACCCTTCGACCATCACATTGACGATGAAACACAGAAATTGCATCCGGTTTCCATAGAAAATTCGTAATGCTGATTTATATTGACGAGAGTAACGTTTCGGGTAGTCTGTTTTTTGGCTCTTCCCTGGGGGCTCAGTGAGAGACCCTGATGCACCACAGCAGCTTTACTGTTAGCCTTCGACCATCACATTGATGATGAAACTCAGAAATTGCATCCGGTTTCAATACAAAATTCGCAATGCAGATTTCTGTCCACAGGAGTACCGTTTCGAAGAGTATGTAGTTTGCCTCTTCCCTGGGGGCTCAGAGTGAGGCTCCGATGCACCACAGCAGGTTGACTGTTGCCCTTCGACCACCACATTGACGATGAAACACAGAAATTGCATCTGGTTTCAATACAAAATTCGCAATGCCGATTAATAATGACGAGAGTAACGTTTCGGGGTGTCGGTTATTTGGCTCTTCCCTGGGAGCTCAGTGTGAGACTCCGATGCACCACAGCAGGTTTACTGTTACCCTTCGACCATCACATTGACGATGTAACACAGAAATTGCATCCGGTTTCAATACAAAGTTCGCAATGCGGATTTATATTGCCGAGAGTAACGTTTTGGGGGGTCTTTTTTTTGGCTCTTCCCTGGGGGCTTAGTGTGAGACTATGATGCACCACAGCAGGTTTACTGTTACCCTTCGACCAACACATTGATTATGAAACACAGAAATTGCATCCGGTTTCAATACAAAATTCGTAATGCCATTTATATTGAAGAGAGTAACTTTTCGGGCAATCTGTTCTTTGGCTCTTCACTTGGGGTTCAGTGTGAGACTCCAATGCACCAAGGTAGGTTTACTGTTACCCTTCGACCATCACATTTTCAATGAAACACAGAAATTGCATCCGGTTTCAATACAAAATTCGCAATGCTGATTTTCGTCCACAGGAGTAGCGTTTCGAAGGGGATGTAGTTTGTCTCTCCCCTGGGGGCCCAGTGTTAGACTCCGATGCACCACAGTGGGTTTACTGTTACCCTTCGACCATCACATTGCCAATTAAACTCAGAAATAACATCCGGTTTCAATACAAAATCCGTAATGCCAGTTTACATTGACGAGAGTAACGTATCGAAGAGTCGGTTTTTTTGGCTCTTTCCTGGGGTTCAGTTCCGATGCACCACAGCAGGTTTACTGTTCCCCTTCGACCATCACATTGACGATGAAATACAGAATTTGCATCCCGTTTCAATACAAAATCCGCAATTCCGATTTATATTGACGAGAGTAACGTTTCGGGGTGTCTGTTTTTTGGCTCTTACCTGGGGGCTCAGATTGAGACACCGATGCACCACAGCAGGTTTACTGTTACCCTCCGACCATCACATTGACATTGAAACACAGAAATTGCATCCGGTTTCAATACATAATTCGAAATGCCGATTTGTATTGACGAGAGTAACGTTTGCGGTAGTCTGTTTTTTGGCTCTTCCCTGGGGGCTCAGTGTGAGACTCCGATGCACCACAGCAGGTTTACTGTTACCCTCCGACCATCAAATTGACGATGACACACAGAAATTGCATCCGGTTTCAATACATAGTTCGAAATGCCGATTTATATTGACGAGAGTAACGTTTCGAAGATTCGGTTTTTTAGCTCTTAACTGGGGGCTCAGTGTGAGACCCCGATGCACCACAGCAGGTTTACTGTTACCCTTCGATCATCACATTCACGATGAAACACAGAAATTGCATCCGGTTCCAATACAAAATTCGCAATGCCGTTTACTGTCCACAGGAGTACCGTTTCGAAGAGTATGTAGTTTGGCCCTTCCCTGGGGGCTCAGTGTTAGACTCCGATGCTGCACAGCAGGTTTACTGTTAAACTTCGACCATCACATTGACGATGAAACACAAAAATTGCTTCCGGTTTCAATACAAAATTCGCAATGCCGATTTATATTGACGAAAGTAACGTATCGGGGAGTCTGTTTTTGGCTCTTCCCTGGGGGCTCAGTGTGAGACTCCGATGCACCACAGCGAGTTTACTGTTACCCTTCGACCATCACATTGACGATGAAACACAGAAATTGCATCCGGATTACATACAAAATTCGCAATGCCGATTTATATTGACGGGAGTAACGTTTCGTGGTGTCTGTCTTTTGGCTCTTCCCTGGGTGCTCAGTGAGAGACTCCGATGCCCCACAGCAGGTTTACTGTTACCCTTCGACCATCACATTTACGAAGAAACACAGATATTGCATCCGGTTTCAATACAAAATTCGCAATGCTGATTTATATTGACGCGAGTAACGTTTCAGGGAGTCTGTTTTTTAGCTCTCACCTGGGGCCTCAGTGTGAGACTCCGTTTCAGGGAGTCTGTTTTTTAGCTCTCACCTGGGGCCTCAGTGTGAGACTCCGATGTTCCACAGCAGGTTTACTGTTACCCTTCGACCATCACATTGACGAAGAAACACAGAAATCGCATCCGGTTTCAATAAAAAATTCGCAATGCCGATTTATATTGACGAGAGTAACGTTTCGGGGAGTATGTTCTTTGGCTCTTCCCTGGGGGCTCAGTTTGAGACCCCGATGCACCACAGCAGGTTTACTGTTACCCTTCGACCATCACATTGACGATGAAACGCAGAAATTGCATCCTGTTTCAATACATAATTCGAAATGCAGATTTATATTGACGTGTGTAACGTTTCGGGGAGTCTCTTTTTTAGATCTTCCCTGGGGGCTTAGAGTGAGACCCCGATGCACCACAGCAGGTTTACTGTTACCCATCGGCCATCACATTGACGATGAAACACAGAAATTGATTCCTTTTCAATACAAAATTCGCAATGCCGATTTCTGTCAACTGGAGGACAGTTTCGAAGAGTATATAGTTTGCCTCTTCACTGGGAGCCCAGTGTAAGACTCCGATGCACCACAGCAGGTTTACTGTTACCCTTCGACCATCACATTGACGATGAAACACAGGAATTGCACCCGGTTTCAATACAAAATTCGCAATTCCGATTTATATTGACGAGAGTAATGTTTCGGGGAGTTTATATTTTGGCTCTTCCCTGGGGGCTCAGTGTGAGACTCCGTTGCACCACAGTAGGTTTAGAGTTACCCATCGACCATCCCATTGACGATGAAACATAGAAATTGCATCCAGTTTCAATACAAATTTCGAAATGACGACATATATTGACGAGAGTAACTTATCGGGGAGTCTTTTCTTTGGCTCTTCCCTGGGGGCTAAGAGTGAGATTCCGATGCACCACAGCACGATTACTGTTACCCTTCGACCATCTAATTGACGATGAAACACAGAAATTGCATCCGGTTTCAATATATAATTAGCAATGCCGATTTATTTTGACGAGAGTAACGTTTCGGGGGGTCTGTTTTTTGGCTCTTCCCTGGGGGCTCAGTGTGGGACTCCGATTCACCACAGCACGTTTACTGTTACCCTTCGACCATCACATTGACGATGAAACACAGAAATTGCATCCGGTTTCAATATATAATTAGCAATGCCGATTTATATTGACGAGAGTAACTTTTCGGGCAATCTGTTCTTTGGCTCTTCACTTGGGGTTCAGTGTGAGACTCCAATGCACCAAGGAAGGTTTACTGTTACCCTTAGACCATCACATTTCCAATGAAACACAGAAATTGCATCCGGTTTCAATACAAAATTCGCAATGCTGATTTTCGTCCACAGGAGTAGCGTTTCGAAGAGGATGTAGTTTGTCTCTTCCCTGGGGGCCCAGTGTTAGACTCCGATGCACCACATTAGGTTTACTGTTACCCTTCGACCATAACATTGCCAATTAAACTCAGAAATTACATCCGGTTTCAATACAAAATTCGCAATGCCGATTTATATTGACGAGAGTAACGTTTCGAGGAGTCGGTTCTTTGGCTCTACCCTGGGGGCTCAGGGTAAGACTCCAATGCACTACAGCAGGTTTACTGTGACCCTTCGACCATCACATTGACGATAGAACACAGAAATTCATCCGGTTTCAATACAAAATTAGCAATGCCGATTTATTTTGACGAGAGTAACGTTTCGGGGGGTCTGTTTTTTGGCTCTTCCCTGGGGGCTCAGTGTGAGACTCCGATGCACCACAGCAGGTTTACTGTTACCCTTCGACCATCACATTGACGATGAAACACAGAAAACCTCATCCGGTTTCAGTACAAAATTCGCAATGCCGATTTCTGTCCACAGGAGTACCGTTTCGGAGCGGATGTAGTTTGTCTTTTCCCTGGGGACTCAGTGTGAGACTCCGATACACCACAGCAGGTTTACTATTACCCTTCGACCATCACATTTCCAATGAAACACAGAAATTGCATCCGGTTTCAATACAAAATTCGCAATACGATTTCTGTCCACAGGAGTACCGTTTCGAAGAGTATGTAGTTTGGCTCTTCCCTGGGGGACTAGTGTTAGACTCAGATGCACCACAATAGGTTTACTGTTACCCTTCGACCATCACATTGACGATGAAACACAGGAATTGCATCCGGTTTCAATACAAAATTCGCAATTCCGATTTATATTGACGAGAGTAACGTTTCGGGGAGTCTATTTTTTGGCTCTTCCCTGGGGGCTCAGTGTGAGACTCCGTTGCACCACAGTAGGTTTAGAGTTACCCATCGACCATCACATTGACGATGAAACATAGAAATTGCATCCAGTTTCAATACAAATTTCGCAATGACGACATATATTGACGAGAGTAACTTATCGGGGAGTCTGTTTTTTGGCTCTTCCCTGGGGGCTCAGTATGAGACCCCGATGCACCACAGCACGATTACTGTTACCCTTCGACCATCAAATTGACGATGAAACACAGAAATTGCATCCGGTTTCAATACATAATTAGCAATGCCGATTTATTTTGACGAGAGTAACGTTTCGGGGGGGCTGTTTTTTGGCTCTTCCCTGGGGGCTCAGTGTGGGATTCCGATTCACCACAGCACGTTTACTGTTACCCTTCGACCATCACATTGACGATGAAACACAGAAATTGCATCTGGTTTCCATAGAAAACTCGTAATGCTGATTTATATTGACGAGAGTAACGTTTCGGGTAGTCTGTTTTTTGGCTCTTCCCTGGGGGCTCAGTGTGAGACCCTGACGCACCACAGCAGCTTTACTGTTACCCTTCGACCATCACATTGACGATGAAACACAGAAAACCTCATCCGGTTTCAATACAAAATTCGCAATGCCGATTTCTGTCCACAGGAGTACCGTTTCGGAGCGGATGTAGTTTGTCTTTTCCCTGGGGACTCAGTGTGAGACTCCGATGCACCACAGCAGGTTTACTATTACCCTTCGACCTTCACATTTCCAATGAAACACATAAATTGCATCCGGTTTCAATACAAAATTCGCAATGCCGATTTCTGTCCATAGGAGTACTGTTTCGAAGAGTATGTAGTTTGGCTCTTTCCTTGGGGCCCAGTGTTAGACTCCGAGCACCACAGCATGTTTTCTGTTACCATTCGACCTTCACATTGACGATGAGACACAGAAATTGCATTCGGTTTCAATACAAAATTCGCAATGCGATTTCTGTCCACAGGAGTACCGTTTCGAAGAGTATGTAGTTTGACTCTTCTCTGGTGGCTCAGAGTTAGGCTCCGATGCACCACAGCAGGTTGACTGTTGCCCTTCGACCACCACATTGACGATGAAACACAGAAATTCCATCCGGTTTCAATACAAAATTCGCAATGCCGATTTATATTGACGAGAGTAACTTTTCAGGGAGTCTGTTTTTTGGCTCTTCCCTGGGGGCTCAGAGTGAGATTCCGATGCACCACAGCACCATTACTGATACCCTCCGACCATCAAATTGACGATGAAACACAGAAATTGCATCCAGTTTCAATACATAATTAGCAATGCCGATTTATTTTGAAGAGAGTAATGTTTCGGGGGGTCTGTTTTTTGGCTCTTCCCTGGGGGCTCAGTGTGAGACTCCGATTCACCACAGCACGTTTACTGTTACCCTTCGACCATCACATTGACGATGAAACACAGAAATTGCATCCGGTTTCCATAGAAAATTCGTAATGCTGATTTATACTGACGAGAGTAACGTTTCGGGTAGTCTGTTCTTTGGCTCTTCCCTGGGGGCTCAGTGAGAGACCCTGATGCACCACAGCAGCTTTACTGTTACCCTTCGACCATCAAATTGACGATGAAACACAGAAATTGCATCTGGTTTCAATACAAAATTCGCAATGCCGTTTTATAATGACGAGAGTAACGTTTCGGGGAGTCGGTTCTTTGGCTCTTCCCTGGGAGCTCAGTGTGAGACTCCGATGCACCACAGCAGGTTTACTGTAACCCTTCGACCATCACATTGACGATGTAACACAGAAATTGCATCCGGTTTCAATACAAAATTCGCAATGCCGATTTATATTGACGAGAGTAACGTTTTGGGGGGTCTTTTATTTGGCTCTTCCCTGGGGGCTCAGTGTGAGACTCCAATGCACCAAGGTAGGTTTACTGTTACCCTTCGACCATCACATTTCCAATGAAACACAGAAATTGCATCCGGTTTCAATACAAAATTCGCAATGCAGATTTTCGTCCACGGGAGTAGCGTTTCGAAGAGGATGTAGTTTGTCTCTTCCCTGGGGGCCCAGTGTTAGACTCCGATGCACCACAGTAGGTTTACTGTTACCCTTCGACCATCACATTGCCAATTAAACACAGAAATTACATCCGGTTTCAATACAAAATTCGCAATGCCGATTTATATTGACGAGAGTAACGTTTCGAGGAGTCGGTCCTTTGGCTCTACCCTGGGGGCTCAGGGTGAGACTCCAATGCACTACAGCAGGTTTACTGTGACCCTTCGACCATCACATTGACGATAGAACACAGAAATTCATCCGGTTTCAATACAAAATTAGCAATGCCGATTTATTTTGACGAGAGTAACGTTTCAGGGGGTCTGTTTTTTGGCTCTGCCCTGGGGGCTCAGTGTGAGACTCCGATGCACCACAGCAGGTTTACTGTTACCCTTCGACCATCACATTGACGATGTAACACAGAAATTGCATCCGGTTTCAATACAAAATTCGCAATGCCGATTTATATTGACGAGAGTAACGTTTTGGGGGGTCTTTTTTTGGCTCTTCCCTGGGGGCTCAGTGTGAGACTCCGATGCACCACAGCAGGTTTACTGTTACCCTTCGACCATCACATTGATTATGAATCACAGAAATTGCATCCGGTTTCAATACAAAATTCGCAATGCGATTTCTGTCCACAGGAGTACCGATTCGAAGAGTATGTAGTTTGGCTCTTCCCTGGGGGCATAGTGTTAGACTCAGATGCACCACAACAGGTTTACTGTTACCCTTCGACCATCACATAGACGATGAAACACAGGAATTGCATCCGGTTTCAATGCAAAATTCGCAATTCCGATTTATATTAACGAGAGTAACGTTTCGGGGAGCCTATTTTTTGGCTCTTCCCTGGGGGCTCAGTGTGAGACTCCGTTGCACCACAGTAGGTTTAGAGTTACCCATCGACCATCACATTGACGATGAAACATAGAAATTGCATCCAGTTTCAAAACAAATTTCGCAATGACGACATATATTGACGAGAGTAACTTATCGGGGAGTCTGTTTTTTGGCTCTTCCCTGGGGGGTCAGTATGAGACTCCGATGCACCACAGCAGATTTACTGTTACCCTTCGACCATCGCATTGACATTGAAACACAGAAATTGCATCCGGTTTCAATACAAAATTTGCAATGCCGATTTATATTGACCAGAGTAATGTTTCGGGGAGTCGATTTTTGGCTCTTCCCGGGGGCTCAGTATGAGACTCCGATGCTCCACAGCAGGTTTGATGTTACCCTTCGACCATCACATTGACGATGAAACACAGAAATTGCATCCGGTTTCAATACAAAATTCGCAATGCCGATTTATATTGACGAGAGTAACGTTTCGGGGAGTCTGATATTTGGCTCTTCCCTGGGGGCTCAATGATAGACTCCGATGCACCACAGCAGGTTTACTGTTACCCTTCGATCATCACATTGACGATGAAACACAGAAATTGCATCCGATTTCAACACAAAATTCGCAATGCCGATTTCTGTCCACAGGAGATCCGTTTCGAAGAGTATGTAGTTTGGCTCTTACCTGGGAGACAATGTGTTAGACTCCGATGCACCACAACAGGTTTACTGTTACCCTTCGACCATCACATTGACGATGAAACACAGGAATTGCATCCGGTTCCTACACAAAATTGGCAATGCCGATTTATATTGAAGAATGTAGCGTTTCGGGGAGTATGTTTTTTGGCTCTTCCCTGGGGGCTCAGTGTGAGACTCCGATGCTCCACAGCAAGTTTACTGTTACCCTTCGACCATCACATTGACGATGAAACACAGAAATTGCATCCGGTTTCAATACAAAATTCGCAATGCCGCTTTATATTGACGAGAGTAACGTTTCAGGGAGTCTGTTTTTTGGCTGTTCCCTGGGGGCTCAGTGTTAGTCTCCGATGCAACACAGCAGGTTTACTGTAACCCTTCGACCATCACAGTGACGAAAAAACACAGAAATTGCATCCGGTTTCAATACAAAATTCGCAATGCCGATTTATATTGACGAGAGTAACGTTTCGGGATATCTGTATTTTGGCTCTTCCCTGGGGGCTCAGTGTGAGATCCCGATGCACCACTGCAGGTTTACTGTTACCCTCCGACAATCACATTGACGATGAAACAAAGAAATTGCATCCGGTATCAATACATAATTCGAAATGTCGATTTTTATTGACGAGAGTAACCTTTCGGGGAGCCTGTTTTTTGGCTCTTGCCTTAGGGCTCAGTGTGAGACCCCGATGCACCACAGCAGATTTACTGTTGCCCTTCGACCATCACATTGACGATGAAACACAGATATTGCAACCGGTTTCAATACAAAATTCGCAATGCCGATTTCTGTCCACAGGAGTACCGTTTCAAAGAGCTGTAGTTTGGCTCTTCCCTGGGGGCTCAGAGTTAGGCTCCGATGCACCACAGCAAGTTGAGTGTTGCCCTTCGACCACCACATTGACGATGATACACAGAAATTGCATCTGGTTTCAATACAAAATTCGCAATGCCGATTTATATTGACGAGAGTAACGTTCGGGGGAGTCGGTCTTTTGGCTCTTCCCTGGGGGCTCAGTGTGAGACTCCGTTGCACCACAGTAGGTTTAGAGTTACCCATCGACCATCACATTGACGATGAAACATAGAAATTGCATCCAGTTTCAAAACAAATTTCGCAATGACGACATATATTGACGAGAGTAACTTATCGGGGAGTCTGTTTTTTGGCTCTTCCCTGGGGGGTCAGTATGAGACTCCGATGCACCACAGCAGGTTTACTGTTACCCTTCGACCATCACATTGACATTGGAACACAGAAATTGCATCCGGTTTCAATACAAAATTCGCAATGCCGATTTATATTGACCAGAGTAATGTTTCGGGGAGTCGATTTTTTGGCTCTTCCCTGGGGGCTCAGTGTGAGACTCCAATGCTCCACAGCAGGTTTGCTGTTACCCTTCGACCATCACATTGACGATGAAACACAGAAATTGCATCCGGTTTCAATAAAAAATTCGCAATGCCGATTTATGTTGACGAGAGTAACGTTTCGGGGAGTCTGATATTTGGCTCTTCCCTGGGGGCTCAGTGTTAGACTCCGATGCACCACAGCAGGTTTACTGTTACCCTTCGATCGTCACATTGACGATGAAACACAGAAATTGCATCCGATTTCAACACAAAATTCGCAATGCCGATTTCTGTCCACAGGAGTTCCGTTTCGAAGAGTATGTAGTTTGGCTCTTACCTGGGAGCCCAGTGTTAGACTCCGATGCACCACAACAGGTTTATTGTTACCCTTCGACCATCACATTGACGATGAAACACAGAAATTGCATCCGGCTTCAATACAAAATTCGCAATGCCGCTTTATATTGACGAGAGTAACGTTTCAGGGGGTCTGTTTTTTGGCTGTTCCCTGGGGGCTCAGTGTTAGTCTCCGATGCAACACAGCAGGTTTACTGTTACCCTTCGACCATCACAGTGACGAAAAAACACAGAAATTGCATCCGGTTTCAATACAAAATTCGCAATGCCGATTTATATTGATGAGAGTAACGTTTCGGGATATCTGTACTTTGGCTCTTCCCTGGGGGCTCAGTGTGAGACCCCGATGCTCCACTGCAGGTTTACTGTTACCCTCCGACAATCACATTTACGATGAAACAAAGAAATTACATCCGGTATCAATACATAATTCGAAATGTCGATTTTTATTGACGAAAGTAACATTTCCGGGAGTCTGTTTTTTGGCACTTGCCTTAGGGCTCAGTGTGAGACCCCGATGCACCACAGCAGATTTACTGTTGCCCTTCGACCATCACATTGACGATGAAACACAGAAATTGCAACCGGTTTCAATACAAAATTCGCAATGCCGATATCTGTCCACAGGAGTACCGTTTCAAAGAGCTGTAGTTTGGCTCTTCCCTGGGGGGCCATTGGTAGAGTCCGATGCAATACAGCAGGTTTACTGTTACCCTTCGACCATCACATTGACGATGAAACACAGAAATTGCATCCGGTTTCAATACAAAATTCGCAATGCCGATTTCTGTCCACAGGAGTACCGTTTCGAAGAGTATGTAGTTCGCCTCTTCCCTGGGGGCTCAGAGTTAGGCTCCGATGCACCACAGCAGGTTGACTGTTGCCCTTCGACCACCACATTGACGATGAAACACAGAAATAGCATCCGGTTTCAATAGAAAATTCGCAATGCCGATTTGTATTGACGAGAGTAACTTTTCAGGGAGTCTGTTTTTTGGCTCTTCCCTGGGGGCTCAGAGTGAGATTCCGATGCACCACAGCACGATTACTGTTACCCTTCGACCATCAAATTAACGATGAAACACAGAAATTGCATCCGGTTTCAATACGTAATTAGCAATGCCGATTTATTTTGACGAGAGTAACGTTTCGGGGGGTCTGTATTTTGGCTCTTCCCTGGGGGCTCAGTGTGAGACTCCGATTCACCACAGCACGTTTACTGTTACCCTTCGACCATCACATTGACGATGAAACACAGAAATTGCATCCGGTTTCCATAGAAAATTCCTAATGCTGATTTATATTGACGAGAGTAACGTTTCGGGTAGTCTGTTCTTTGGCTCTTCCCTGGGGGCTCAGTGAGAGACCCTGATGCACCACAGCAGCTTTACTGTTACCCTTCGACCATCACATTGATGATGAAACTCAGAAATTGCATCCGGTTTCAATACAAAATTCGCAATGCAGATTTCTGTCCACAGGAGCACCGTTTCGAAGAGTATGTAGTTTGCCTCTTCCCTGGGGGCTCAGAGTTAGGCTCCGATGCACCACAGCAGGTTGACTGTTGCCCTTCGACCACCACATTGACGACGAAACACAGAAATTGCATCTGGTTTCAATACAAAATTCGCAATGCCGATATATAATGACGAGAGTAACGTTTCGGGGAGTCGGTTTTTTGACTCTTTTCTGGGAGCTCAGTGTGAGATTCCGTTGCACCACAGTAGGTTTACTGTTACCCTTCGACCATCACATTGCCAATTAAACACAGAAATTACATCCGGTTTCAATACAAAATTCGCAATGCCGAATTATATTGACGAGAGTAACATTTCGAGGAGTCGGTCCTTTGGCTCTACCCTGGGGGCTCAGGTTGAGACTCCAATGCACTAAAGCAGGTTTACTGTGACCCTTCGAGCATCACATTGACGATAGAACACAGAAATTCATCCGGTTTTAATACAAAATTAGCAATGCCGATTTATTTTGACGAGAGTAACGTTTCGGGGGGTCTGTTTTTTGGCTCTTCCCTGGGGGCTCAGTGTGAGACTCCGATGCACCACAGCAGGTTTTCTGTTACCCTTCGACCAACACATTGACGATGTAACACAGAAATTGCATCCGGTTTCAATACAAAATTCGCAATCCCGATTTATATTGACGAGAGTAACGTTTTGGGGGGTCTTTTTTTTGGCTCTTCCCTGGGGGCTCAGTGTGAGACTCCGATGCACCACAGCAGGTTTACTGTTACCCTTCGACCATCACATTGATTATGAAACACAGAAATTGCATCCGGTTTCAATACCAAATTCGCAATGCCGATTTATATTGACGAGAGTAACTTTTCGGGGTATCTGTTCTTTGGCTCTTCACTTGGGGCTCAGTGTGAGACTCCAATGCACCAAGGTAGGTTTACTGTTACCCTTCGACCATCACATTTCCAATGAAACACAGAAATTGCATCCGGTTTCAATACAAAATTCGCAAAGCTGATTTTCGTCCACAGGAATAGCGTTTCGAAGAGTATGTAGATTGTCTCTTCCCTGGGGGCCCAGTGTTAGACTCCGATGCACCACAGGAAGTTTACTGTCACCCTTCGACCATCACATTGCCAATTAAACACAGAAATTACATCCGGTTTCAATACAAAATTCGCAATGCCGATTTATATAGACGAGAGTAACGTTTCGAGGAGTCGGTCCTTTGGCTCTACCCTGGGGGCTCAGGGTGAGACTCCAATGCACTACAGCAGGTTTACAGTTACCCTTCGACCATCACATTGACGATGAAACACAGAAATTGCATCCGGTTTCCATACAAAATTCGTATTGCCGATTTATATTGACGAGAGTAACATTTCGGGTAGTCTGTTTTTTGGCTCTTACCTGGGGGTTGAGTGAGAGACCCCGATGCACCACAGCAGGTTTACTGTTACCCTTCGACCATCACATTGATGATGAAACACAGAAATTGCATCCGGTTTCAATACAAAATTCGCAATGCCGGTTTTCGTCCACAGGAATAGCGTTTCGAAGAGTATGTAGTTTGTCTCCTCTCTGGGGGCCCAGTGTTAGACTCCGATGCACAACAGCAGGTTTACTGTTACCCTTCGACCATCACATTGACGATGAAACACAGAAATTGCATCCGGTATCAATACAAAATTCGCAACGCCGATTTCTGTCCACAGGAGTACCGTTTCGAAGAGTATGTAGTTTGGCTCTTCCCTGGGGGCTCAGAGTTAGGCTCCGATGCACCACAGAAGGTTGAGTGTTGCCCTTCGACCACCACATTGACGATGAAACACAGAAATTGCATCTGGTTTCAATACAAAATTCGCAATGCCGACTTATATTGACGAGAGTAACGTTTGGGGGAGTCGGTTTTTTGGCTGTTCCCTGGGGGCTCAGTGTGAGACTCCGATGCACCACAGCAGGTTTACAGTGACCCTTCGACCATCAAATTGACGATGTAACACAGAAATTGCATCCGGTTTCAATACAAATTTCGCAATGCCGATTTATATTGACGAGAGTAACGTTTCGGGGAGCCTGTTTTTTGGCTCTTCCCTGGGGTCTCAGTGTGAGACCCCGATGCACCACATCAGGTTTACTGTTACCCTTCGACCATCACATTGACGATGAATCATAGGAATTGCATCCGGTATCAATACAAAATTCGCAATGCCGATTTCTAGCCACAGGAATACCATTTCGAAGAGTATGTAGTTTGGCTCTTACCTGGGGGCTCAAAGTTAGGCTCCGATGCACCACAGCCGGTTGACTGTTGCCCTTCGACCACAACATTGACGATGAAACACAGAAATTGCATATGGTTTCAATACAAAATTCGCAATGCTGATTTATATTGACGAAAGTAACGTTTCGGGGAGTCGGATTTTTAGCTCTTCCCTGGGGACCCAGTGTTAGACTACGATGCACCACAGCAGGTTTACTCTTACCCTTCGACCATCACATTGACGATGAAACATAGAAATTGCGTCCGGTTTCTATACAAAATTCGCAATGCCGATTTATATTGACGTTAGTAACTTTTCGGGGAGTCTGTTTTTTGGCTCTTCACTTTGGGCTCAGTGTGAGACCCCAATGCACCAAGACAGGTTTACTGTTACCCTTCGTCCATCACATTAACGATGAAACACAGAAATTGTATCCGGTTTCAATACAAAATTCGCAATGCTGATTTATATTGACGAGAGTAACTTTTCGGGGAGTCTGTTCTTTGGCTCTTCACTTGGGGCTCAGTGTGAGACTACAATGCACCAAGGCAGGTTTACTGTTACCCTTCGACCATCACATTGACGATGAAACACAGAAATTGCGTCCGGCTTCAATACAAAATTCGCAATGCCGATTTTCGTCCACAGGAGTAGCGTTTCGAAGAGGATGTGGTTTGTCTCTTCCCTGGGGGCCCAGTGTTAGACTCCGATGCACCACAGCAGGTTTACTGTTACCTTTCGACCATCACATTGCAAATGTAACACAGAAATTGCATCCGGTTTCAATACAAAATTCGCAGTGCCGATTTATATTGACCAAAGTAACGTTTCGGGGAGTCGGTTTTTTAGCTCTTCCCTGGGGACCCAGTGTTAGACTACGATGCACCACAGCAGGTTTACTCTTACCCTTCGACCATCACATTGACGATGAAACACAGAAATTGCGTCCGGTTTCAATACAAAATTCGCAATGCCGATACATATTGACGAGAGTAACGTTTCGGGGAGCCTGTTTTTTGGCTCTTCCCTGGGGTCTCAGTGTGAGACCCCGATGCACCACATCAGGTTTACTGTTATTGTCCGACCTTCACATTGACGATGAAACACAGAAATTGCATCCGGTTTCAATACATAATTTGAAATGCCGATTTATATTGACGAGAGTAACGTTTCGGGGAGCCTGTTTTTGTCTCTTCCCGGTGGGCTTAGTGTGAGACCCCGATGCACCACAGCAAGTTTATTGTTACCCTTCGAATATCACATTGACGATGAAACACAGAAATTGCATCCGGTATCAATACAAAATTCACAATGCCGATTTCTGTCCACAAGAGTACCGTTTCAAAGTGTATGTAGTGTGGCTCCTCCGTGGGGGCCCAGTGTTAGACTCCGATGCGCCACAGCAGGTTAATTGTTACCCTTCGACCATCACATTGACGATGAAACACAGATATTGCATCCGGTTTCAATACAAAATGATCAATGCCGATTTCTGTCCACAGGAGTACCATTTCGAAGAGTATGTAGTTTGGCTCTTCTCTGGGTCCCAGTGTTAGACTCCGATGCACCACAGCAGGTTTACTGTTACAATTCGAATATCACATTGAGGTTTAAACACAGAAATTGCATCCGGTTTCTATACAAAATTCGCAATGCCGATTTATATTGACGTTAGTAACTTTTCGGGGAGTCTGTTTTTTTAATCTTCACTTTGGGCTCAGTGTGAGACCCCAATGCACCAAGACAGGTTTACTGTTACTCTTCGTCCATCACATTGACGATGAAACACAGAAATTGTATCCGGTTTCAATACAAAATTCGCAATGCTGATTTATATTGACAAGAGTAACGTTTCGGGGAGTCTGTTTTTTGGCTCTTCCCTGGGGGCTCAGTGTGAGACTCCGATGCACCACAGAAGGATTACTGTTACCCTTCGGCCATCACATTGACGAAGAAACACAGAAATTGCATCCGGTTTCATTACAAATTCTCAATGCCGATTTCTGTCCACAGGAGTACCGTTTCGAAGAGTATGTAGTTTGGCTCTTTCCTGGGGCCCAGTGTTAGAGTCCGATGCACCACAGCAGGTTTACTGTTACCCTCCGACCATCACATTCACGATGAAACACAGAAATTGCATCCGGTTTCAATACAAAATTCGCAATGCCGATTTATATTGACGAGAGTAACTTTTCGGGGAGTCTGTTCTTTGGCTCTTCACTTGGGGCTCAGTGTGAGACTCCAATGCACCAAGGCAGGTTTACTGTTACCCTTCGACCATCACATTGACGATGAAACAGAGAAATTGCGTCCGGCTTCAATACAAAATTCGCAATGCCGATTTTCGTCCACAGGAGTAGCGTTTCGAAGAGGATGTAGTTTGTCTCTTCCCTGGGGGCCCAGTGTTAGACTCCGATGCACCACAGCAGGTTTACTGTTACCTTTCGACCATCACATTGCCAATGTAACACAGAAATTGCATCCGGTTTCAATACAAAATTCGCAGTGCCGATTTATATTGACGAGAGTAACGTTCCGAGGAGTCGGTCTTTTGGCTCTTCCCTTGGGGCTCAGTGTGTGACTCCGATGCACTACAGCAGGTTTACTGTTACCCTTCGACCATCACATTGACGATGAAACACAGAAATCGCATCCGGTTTCAATACATAATTTGAAATGCCGATTTATATTGACGAGAGTAACTTTTCAGGGAGCCTGTTTTTTGGCACATCCCTGGGGGCTCAGTGTGAGACCCCGATGCACCACAGCAGGTTTACTGTTACCCTCCGACCATCACATAGACGATGAAACACAGAAATCGCATCCGGTTTCAATACATAATTTGAAATGCCGATTTATATTGACGAGAGTAACTTTTCAGGGAGCCTGTTTTTTGGCACATCCCTGGGGGCTCAGTGTGAGACCCCGATGCACCACAGCAGGTTTACTGTTACCCTTCGACCATCACATTGACGATGACACACAGAAGTTGCATCCGGTATCAATACAAAATTCGCATTGCCGATTTCTGTCCACAGGAGTACCGTTTCGAAGAGGATGTAGTTTGGCTCTTCCCTGGGGGCCTAGTGTTAGACTCTGATGTACCACAGCAGGCTTAGTGTTACCCTCCGACCATCATATTGACGATTATACACAGAAATTGCATCCGGTTTCAATACATAATTCGCAATGCCGAATTATATTGACAAGAGTAGTGTTTCGGGGATTCTGTTTTTTGGCTCTTCCCTGGGGGCTCAGTGTGAGACTCCGATGCACCACAGCATGTTTACTGTTACCCTTCGGCCATTACATTGACGAAGAAACACAGAAATTGCATCCGGTTTCAATGCAAAGTTCACAATGTCGATTTATATTGACGAGAGTAACGTTTCGGGGAGTCTGTTCTTTGGCTCTTCCCTGGGGGCTCACTGTGAGACCCCGTTGAACCACAGCGGGTTTACTGTTACCCTTCGTCCATCACGACGACGATGAAACACAGAAATTGAATCCGGTTTCAATACAAAATTCGCAATGCCGATTTCTGTCAACAGGTTTGCCGTTTCGAAGAGCATGTAGTTTGGCTCTTCCCTGGGGGCCCAGTGTTAGACTCTGATGCACCACAGCAGGCTTAGTGTTACCCTCCGACCATCACATTGACGATGAAACACAGAAATTGCATCCGGTTTCCAGACAAAATTCGTAATGCCGATTTATAATGACGAAAGTAACGTTTTGGGGAGTCTGTTTTTTGTCTCTTCCCTGGGGACCCAGTGTTAGACTCCGATGCACCACAGCATGTTTACTGTTACCCTTCGACCATCACATTGACGATGAAACAAAGAAATTGCATAAGGTTTCATTACAAAATTCGCAATGCTGATATATATTGACGAGAGTTACGTTTCGGGGAGTCTGTTTTTTGTCTCTTCCCTGGGGGCTCAGTGTGAGACCCCGATGAACCACAGCTGGTTTACTGTTACCCTTCGACCATCACAATTGACGATGAAACACAGAAATTGAATCCGGTTTCAATACGAAATTCGCAATGCCGATTTCTGTCCACAGGAGTGCCGTTTCGAAGAGTTTGTAGTTTGGCTCATCCCTGGGGGCCCAGTGATAGACTCCGATGCACCACAGCAGGTTTACTGTTACCATTCGACCATCACATTGACGATGAAACACAGAAATTGCATCTGGTTTCAATACAAAATTCGCAATGCCGATTTCTGTCCACAGGTGTACCGTTTCGAAGAGTTTGTAGTTTGGCTCTTCCCTGGGGACCCAGTGTTAGACTCCGAGCACCACAGCAGGTTTACTGTTACCCTTCGACCATCACATTGACGATGAAACACAGAAATCGCATTCGGTTTCAATAGATAATTTGAAATGCCGATTTATAATGACGAGAGTAACGTTTCGGGGAGCCTGTCTTTTGGCTCTTCCCTGGGGGCTCAGTGTGAGACCCAGATGCACCACAGCAGGTTTACTGTTATCCTTCGACCATCACATTGACGATGAAACACATAAATTGCATCCGGTTCCAATACAAAATTCGCAATGCCGATTTCTGTCCATAGGAGTACCGTTTCAAAGAGTATGTGGTTTGGCTCTTCCCTGGGGGCCCAGTGTTAGACTCTGAGCACTACAGCATGTTTTCTGGTACTCTGGTACCCTTCGACCTTCACATTGACAATGAAACACAGAAATGCATCCGGTTTCAATACAAATTTCTCAATGCCGATTTCTGTCCATAGGAGTACCGTTTCGAACAGTATGTAGTTTGGCTCTTCCCTGGAGGCCCAGTGTTAGACTCCGGGCACCACAGCAGGTTTACTGTTACCCTTCGACCATCACATTGACGATGAAACACAGAAATTGCATCCGGTTTGAATACAAATTTCGCAATGCCGATTTCTGTCCACAGGAGCACCGTTTCGAAGGGTATGTAGTTTGGCTCTTCCCTGTGGGCCCAGTGTTAGACTCCGAGCACCACAGCAGGTTTACTGTTGTCCTTCGACCATCACATTGATAATGAAACACATAAATTGCATCCGGTATCAATACAAAATTCGCAATGCCGATTTCTGTCCACAGGAGTACCGTTTCGAAGAGGATGTAGTTTGGCTCTTCCCTGGGGGCCCAGTGTTAGACTCCGATACACCACAGCAGGTTTACTGTTACCCTTAGACCATCACATCGACGATGAAACACAGAAATTGCATCTGGTTTAAAATACAAAATTCGCAATGCCGATTTCTGTCCACAGGAGTACCGTTTCGAAGAGTATGTAGTTTGGCTCTTACCTGGGGGCCCTGTGTTAGACTCCGAGCACTACAGCATGTTTTCTGTTACCCTTCGACCTTCACATTGACAATGATACATAGAATTTGCATCCGGTTTCAATACAAATTTCGCAATGCCGATTTCTATCCATAGGAGTACCGTTTCAAACAGTGTGTAGTTTGGCTCTTCCCTGGAGGCCCAGTGTTAGACTCCGATGCACCACAGCAGGTTTACTGTTACTCTTCGTCCATCGCATTGACGATGAAACACATAAATTGCATCCGGTTTCAATACAAAATTAGCAATGCTGATTTATATTGACAAGAGTAACGTTTCGGGGAGTCTGTTTTTTGGCTCTTCCCTGGGGGCTCAGTGTGAGACTCCGATGCACCAAAGCATGTCTACTGTTACCCTTCGGCCATTACATTGACGATGAAACACAGAAATTGCATCCGGTTTCAATACAAAATTCAAAATGTCGATTTATATTGACGAGAGTAACGTTTTGGGGAGTCTGTTCTTTGGCTCTTCCCTGGGGGCTCAGTGTGAGACCCCGTTGAACCACAGCGGGTTTACTGTTACCCTTCGTCCATCACGATGACGATGAAACACATAAATTGCATCCGGTTTCAATTCAAAATTCGCAATGCCGATTTCTGTCCACAGGAGTGGCGTTTCGAAGGGTATGTAGTTTGGCTCTTCCCTGTGGGCCCAGTGTTAGACTCCGATGCACCACAGCAGGTTTACTGTTACCCTCCGACCATCACATTCACGATTAAACACAGAATTTGCATCCGGTTTCAATACAAAATTCGCAATGCCGATTTCGGTCCATATGAGTACCGTTTCGAAGAGTATGTGGTTTGGCTCTTCCCTGGGAGACCAGTGTTAGACTCCGAGCACCACAGCATGTTTTCTGTTACCCTTCGACCATCACATTGGCGATGAAACACAGAAATTGCTTCCCGTTTCAATACAAAATTCGCAATTCCGATATCTGTCCATATGAGTACCGTTTCGAAGAGTATGTGGTTTGGCTCGTCCCTGGGAGACCAGTGTTAGACTCCGAGCACCACAGCATGTTTTCTGTTACCCTTCGACCATCACATTGACGATGAAACACAGAAATTGCATCCCGTTTCAATACAAAATTCGCAATTCCGATATCTGTCCGTAGGAGTACCGTTTCGAACAGTATGTAGTTTGGCTCTTCCCTGGGGGCCCAGTGTTAGACTCCGATGCACCACAGCAGGTTTACTGTTACCCATCGACCATCACATTGACGATGAAAATCAGAAATTGCATCCGGTTTCATTACAAAATTCGCAATGCCGATTTCTGTCCACAGGAGTGGCGTTTCGAAGGGTATGTAGTTTGGCTCTTCCCTGTGGGCCCAGTGTTAGACTCCGAGCACCACAGCAGGTTTAATGTTACCCTTCGACCATCACATTGACGATGAAACACAGATATTGCATCTGGTTTCAATACTAAATTCGCAATGCCGATTTCTGTCCACAGGGGTACCGTTTCGAAGAGTATATAGTTTGGCTCTTCCCTGGGGGCCCAGTGTTAGACTCCGAGCACCACAGCAGATTTACTGTGACCCTTCGACCATCACATTGACAATGAAACACAGAAATTGCATCCGGTTTCAATTCAAAATTCAAAATGCCGATTTCTGTCCATAGGAGTACCGTTTCGAAGAGTATGTAGTTTGGCTCTTTCCTGGGGGCCCAGTGTTAGACTCCGATGCACCACAGCAGGTTTACTGTTACCCTTCGACCATCACGTTGACGATGAAACAGAGAAATTACATCCGGTTTCAATACAAAATTCGGAATGCCGATTTATATTGACGAGAGTAACGTTTCGAAGAGCCTGTTTTTTGACTCTTCCCTGGGGGCTCTGTGTGACACTCCGATGCACCACAGCAATTTACTGTTACCCTTCGACCGTCACATTGACGATGAAACACAGATATTGCATCCGGTTTCAATACAAAATTCGCAATGCCGATTTATATTGACGAGAGTAACGTTTCGGGAAGTCTGTTTTTTGGCTCTTCCCTGGGGGCTCAATGTGAGATTCCGATGCACCACAGCAGCTTTACTGTTACCCATCGACCATCACTTTGACGATTAAACACAGAAATGGCGTCCAGGTCCAATACAAAATTCGTAATGCCGTTATATATTGACGAGACTAACGTTTCGAAGAGCCTGTTTTTTTACTCTTCCCTGGGGGCTCTGTGTGACACTCCGATGCACCACAGCAATTTACTGTTACCCTTCGACCGTCACATTGACGATGAAACACAGATATTGCATCCGGTTTCAATACAAAATTCGCAATGCCGATTTATATTGACGAGAGTAACGTTTCGGGAAGTCTGTTTTTCGGCTCTTCCCTGGGGGCTCAGTGAGAGACTCCGATGCACCACAGCAGAATTACTGTTACCCTTCGACCATCACATTGATGATGAAACACAGAAATTGCATCCGGTATTAATACAAAATTCGCAATGCTTATTTCTATCCACAGGAGTACCGTTTCGAAGAGTATGTAGTTTGGCTCTGCCCTGGGGACCCAGTGTTAGACTCCGATGCACCACAGCAGGTTTACTGTTACCCATCGACCATCACATTGACGATGAAACACAGAAATTGCATCCGGTTTCAATACAAAATTCGCAATGCCGATATCTGTACACAGGAGTACCGTTTCGAAGCGTATGTAGTTTGGTTCTTCCCTGGGGGCCCAGTGTTAGACTCCGATGCACCACAGCAGGTTTACTGTTACCCTTCGACCGTCACATTGACGATGAAACACAGAAACGTCCTCCGGTTTCAATACAAAATTCGCAATGCCGATTTATGTTGACGAGAGTAACTTTTCGGGGAGTCTGTTCTTTGGCTCTTCCCTGAGGGCTCAGTGTGGGACTCCGATGCACCACAGCAGGTATACTGTTACCCTTCGGCCATCACATTGACGATGAAACACAGAAATTGCATCCGGTTTCAATACAAAATTCTTAATGCCGATTTATATTGACGAGAGTACCGTTTCGGGGAGTCTGTTTTTTGGCTCTTCCCTGGGGCCTCAGTGTGAGACTCCGTTGCACCACAGCAAGTTCACTGTTACCCTTCGACCATCACATTGACGATGAAACACAGAAATTGCATCCGGTTTCAATACAAAATTGACACTGCCGATTTATATTGACGAGAGTAACGTTTCGGGGAGTCTATTTTTTGGCTCTTCCCTGGGGTCTGAGTGGGAGACTCCGTTGCACCACAGCAAGTTCACTGTTACCCTTCGACCATCACATTGACGATGAAACACAGAATTTGCATCCGGTTTCAATACAAAATTCGCAATGCCGATTTCTGTCCACAGGAGTACCGTTTCGAACAGTACGTACGAGGGCGGTTCAGAAAGTAACCTCCGATTGGTCCCAGTGCGGGTTGCGGGGGGAGTAGCGACGCCATCTGTGCGTTCACGCACTCAACAGGTCAGTCGGCATCAAGCCGTGGTCGAGTGAACGTCGTACCTGCGCTAGTTTAGTTTTTGTGGCAGTTTGAAATGTGTGCTGCAATAGAAAACCCCGCCAAATATGAAGCGCGTTGTGTTATAAGGGTTTTTACAGCCAAAGGATATTCTGCAGCAGCTATTCATCGTGAGCTTTGTGCCGTGTACGGACCAAGAGTTATGAGTGAAGGAGTTGTCCGTGAATGGGTACGTTTATTTGAAAGTGGACGAGAAACCGTTCATGATGAAGAGAGGAGTGGTAGACCATCATTGGTGACTGACGAACTCGTTCAGACAGTTGATGCAAAAGTTCGTGAAAATCGACGTTTCTCAATGTCGGAGTTGTCTACTGGTTTTCCACACATTTATAAGACTCTCTTGTACGAGATAGTGACAGCAAGATTGGGTTACCGTAAGTTCTGTGCACGATGGGTGCCCAAAATTCTTACCGACCACCACAAAACTCAAAGAATGGCCTCTGCATTAGACTTTCTGTCACATTATGAGGACAAAGGAGAACCATTGTTAAACAGAATCGTGACCGGTGACGTGAACCCTGAGACAAAAGAACAATCAAAGATGTGGGCACATTCAAATTCACCTACCAAACCAAGAAAAGCATAGCAAGATTTTTCTGCCAGAAAACTGATGGCAACGGTGTTTTGGGATGCCAAAGGGGTGTTGTTGGTTGAATTCATGGAACGTGGTACGACCATTAATCAAGACGTTTACTGTGAAACAATAAAAAGTTACGACGGGCTATACAGAACAAACGCCGTGGTATGCTGACTTCCGGTACCGTTTTTTTGCACGATAACGCCCGTCCTCACTCTGCTCGCAGAACGACGGGCCTTCTTGAGTCCTTCAAGTGGGACGTTATCAACCAACCACCTTACAGCCCAGACCTGGCGCCAAGTGATTATCACCTCTTCATGCATTTGAAGAAATGGCTCGGGTCACAGCGGTTTGATGACGACGAAGAGCTCAAAGATGCGGTCACAGGCTGGCACCAGGCACAAGCGGGTGATTTTTATGCAGAAGGAATTTCAAACTTGTGAGGAGATACGATAAGTGCCTCAATTGATATAGAGACTATGTAGAAAAATAGTGCAAAGATGTAGTTGTAAGATTTATATATTAAATATTTTTATTTAACTTGGAGTATTTTTTTAAATCAACCGGAGGTTACTTTCTGAACGGCCCTCGTAGTTTGTCTCTTCCCTGGGGGCCCAGTGTTACACTCAGATGAACCACAGCAGGTTTACTTTTACCATTCGACAATCACATTGACGATGAAACACAGAAATTGCATCCGGTTTCAATACAAAATTAACAATGCCGATTTCTGTCCACAGGAGTACCGTTTCGAAGAGTATGTAGTTTGGCTCTTCCCTGGGGGCCCAGTGTTATACTCCAATGCACCACAGCAGGTTTACTGTTACCCTTCGACCATCACATAGACGATGAAACACAGAAATTGCATCCGGTTTCAATACAAAATTCGCAATGCTGATTTCTGTCCACAGGAGTACCGTTTCGAAGAGTATGTAGTTTGGCTCTTCCCTGGGGGCCCAGTGTTAGACTCCGATGCACCACAGCAGGTTTAATGTTACCCTTCGACCATCACATTGACAATGAAACACAGAAATTGCATCCGGTTTCAATACAAAATACGCAATGCCGATTTATATTGACGAGAGAAACGTTTTGGGGAGTCTGTTTTTTGGCTCTTCCCTGGGGGCTCAGTGAGAGACTCCGATGCACCACAGTAGTTTTACTGTTACCCTTCGACCATCACATTGACGATGAAACACAGAAATTGAATCCGGTTTCAATACCAAATTCGCAATGAAGATTTATATTGACGAGAGTAACGTTTGAGGGAGTCGGCTATTTGGCTCATCCCTGGGGGCTCAGTGTGGGACTCCGATGCACCACAGCAGGTTTACTGTTAAACTTCGACCATCACATTGACGACGAAACACAGAAAATGCATCCGGTTTCAATACAAAATTCGTAAAGCCGATTTATGTCCACAGGAGTACCGTTGCGAAGAGTATGCAGTTTGGCTCTTCCCTGGGGGCCCAGTGTTAGACTCCGATGCAGCACAGTAGGTTTACTGATACCCTTCGACCATCACATTGTCGATAAAACACAGAAATTGCATCCGGTTTCAATACAAAAATCGCAATGCGGATTTATATTGACGAAAGTAACGTTTCAGGAAGTCGGCTATTTGGCTCTTCCCTGGGGGCTCAGTGTGACCCTCCGATGCACCACAGCAGGTTTACTGTTACCCTTCGACCATCACATTGACGATGAAACACAGAAATTGCATCCGGTTTCAATACAAAAATCGCAATGCCGATTTTTATTGACGAGTGTAACGTTTCAGCGAGTCTGTTTTTTGGCTCTTCCCTGGGGGCCCAGTCTTAGACTCCGATGCACCACAGCAGGTTTACTGTTACCCTTCGACCATCACATTGACGATGAAACACAGTAATTGCATCCGCTTTCATACATAATTCGCAATGCCGATTTACTTTGACGAGAGTATCGTTTCGGGGAGTCAGTTACTTGGCTCTTCCCTGGCGGCTCAGTGTGAGACTCCGATGCACCACAGCAGATTTACTGTTACCCTTCGACCATCACATTGAATATGAAACACAGAAATTGCATCCGGTTTCAATACAGAATTCGCAATGCCGATTTCTGTCCACAGGAGTAACGTTTCGAAGAGTATGTAGTTTGTTTCTTCCCTGGGGGCCCAGTGTTAGACTCCGATGCACCACAGCAGGTTTACTGTTACCCTTCGACCATCACATTAACGATGAAACACAAAAATGGCATCCGGTTTCAATACAAAATTCGAATTGCTGATTTCTGTCCACAGGAGTAGCGTTTCGAAGAGTATGTGGTTGGCTCTTCCCTGGGGGCCCAGTGTTAGACACCGATGGACCACAGCAGGTTTACTGTTACCCTTCGACCATCACATTGACGATGAAACAGAGAAATTGCATCCGGTTTCAAAACAAAATTCGCAAAGCAGATTTATATTGACGAGAGTAACGTTTCGTGGAGTATGTTTTTGCTCTTCCCTGGGGGCTCAGTGTGAGTCTCCGATGCACCACGGCATGTTTACTGTTACCCTTCGACCATCACTTTGACGATGAAACACAAAAATGGCATCCGGTTTCAATACAAAATTCGCAATGCCGTTTTCTGTCCGCAGGAGTACCGTTTCGAAGAGTATGTTGTTTGGCTTTTCCATGGGGGCCCAGTGTTAGACACCGATGGACCACAGCAGGTTTACTGTTACCCTTCGACCATCACATTGACGATGAAACACAGAAATTGCATCCGGTTTCAATACAAAATTCGCAATACCGATCTATATTGACGAGAGTAACGTTTCGGGAAGTCTGTTTTTTGGCTCTTCCCTGGGGGCTCAGTGTGACACTCCGATGTACCATAGCAGGTTTACTGTTACCCTTCGACCATGACATTGACGATGAAACACAGAAATTGCATCGGGTTTGAATACAAAATTCGCAATGCTGATTTCTGTCCACAGGAGTACCGTTTCGAAGAGTATGTAATTTGGCTCTTCCCTGGGGGCCCAGTGTTAGGCTCCGATGGACCACAGCAGCTTTACTGTTACCCTTCGACCATCACATTGACGATGAAACAGAGAAATTGCATCCGGTTTCAAAAAAAAATTTGCAATGTCGATCTATACTGACGAGAGTAAGGTTTCGGGGAGTCGGTTCTTTGGCGCTTCCCTGGGGGCTCAGTGTGAGACTCCGATGCACCACAGCAGGCTTACTGTTACCCTTCGACCATCACATTGACAATGAAACACAGGAATTGAATACGGTTTCAATACAAAATTCGTAATGCCGATTTATATTGACGAGAGTAACGATTCGGGAAGTCGGTTTTTTGGCTCTTCCCTCGGTGCTCAGTGTGAGACTCCGATGCACCACAGCAGGTTTAATGTTACCCTTCGACCATCACATTGACGATGAAACACAGAAATTGAATCCGGTTTCAATACCAAATTCGCAATGAAGATTTATATTGACGAGAGTAACGTTTCAGGGAGTCGGCTATTTGGCTCATCCCTGGGGGCTCAGTGTGGGACTCCGATGCACCACAGCAGGTTTACTGTTAAACTTCGACCATCACATTGACGACGAAACACAGATCTTGCATCCGGTTTCAATACAAAATTCGTAAAGCCGATTTCTGTCCACAGGAGTACCGTATCGAAGAGTATGCAGTTTGGCTCTTCCCTGGGAGCCCAGTGTTGGACTCCGATGCACCACAGCAGGTTTATTGTTACCCTTCGACCATCACATTGACGATAAAACACAGGAATTGCATCCGGTTTCAATACAAAATTCGCAGTGCCGATTTATATTGACGAGAGTAACGTTTCGGGGAGTCGGTTTTTGGCTCTTCCCTGGGGGCTCAGTGTGAGACTCCGATGCACCACATCAGGTTTACTGTTAAACTTCGACCATCACTTTGTAGAAAAAACACAGAAATTGCATCGGGTTCCAATAAAAAATTCGCAAAGCCGATTTATATTAACGAGAGTAAAGTTTCAGGGAGTCTGTTCTTTGGCTCTTCCCTGGGGGCTCAGTGTGAGACCCCGATGCACCACAGCAGGTTTACTGTTACCCTTCGACCATCACATTGACGATGAAAAACAGAAATTGCATCCGGTTTCAATACAAAATTCGCAATGCCGAATTCTGTCCACAGGAGTACCGTTTCGAAGAGTATGTAGTTTGGCTCTTCCCTGGGGGCCCAGTGTTAGACTCCGATGCAGTACAGTAGGTTTACTGTTACCCTTCGACAATCACATTGTCGATAAACCACAGAAATTGCATCGGGTTACAATACAAAAATCGCAATGCCGATTTATATTGACGAAAGTAACGTTTCAGGAAGTCGGCTATTTGGCTCTTCCCTGGGGGCTCAGTGTGACCCTCCGATGCACCACAGCAGGTTTACTGTTACCCTTCGACCATCACATTGACGATGAAACACAGAAATTGCATCCGGTTTCAATACAAAATTCGCAATGCCGATTTCTGTCCACAGGAGTAACGTTTCGAAGAGTATGTAGTTTGTTTCTTCCCTGGGGGCCCAGTGTTAGACTCCGATGCACCACAGCAGGTTTACTGTTACCCTTCGACTATCACATTAACGATGAAACACAAAAATGGCATCCGGTTTCAATACAAAATTCGAATTGCTGATTTCTGTCAACAGGAGTAGCGTTTCGAAGAGTATGTGGTTGGCTCTTCCCTGGGGGCCCAGTGTTAGACACCGATGGACCACAGCAGGTTTACTGTTACCCTTCGACCATCACATTGACGATGAAACAGAGAAATTGCATCCGGTTTCAAAACAAAATTCGCAAAGCCGATTTATATTGACGAGAGTAACGTTTCGTGGAGTATGTTTTTGCTCTTCCCTGGGGGCTCAGTGTGAGTCTCCGATGCACCACGGCATGTTTACTGTTACCCTTCGACCATCACTTTGACGATGAAACACAGAAATTGCAACCGGTTTCAATACAAAATTCGCAATGCCGTTTTCTGTCCACTGGAGTACCGTTTCGAAGAGTATGTTGTTTGGCTTTTCCCTGGGGGCCCAGTGTTAGACTCCGATGCACCACAGCAGGTTTACTGCTACCCTTCGACCATCAATTTGACGATGAAACACAGGAACTGCATCCGGTTTCAAATCAAAATTCGGAATGCCTATTTATATTGACGAGAGTAACGTTTCGGTGAGTCGGTCTTTTGGCTCTTCCCTGGGGGCTCAGTGTGAGACTCCGATGCACCACAGCAGGTTTACTGTTACCCTTCGACCATGACATTGACGATGAAACACAAGAATTGCATCCGGTTTCAATACAAAATTCGCAATGCCGATTTATATTGACGAGAGTGACGTTTCGGGGAATCGGTTTTTTTGGCTCTTCCCTGGGTGCTCAGTGTGAGACTCCGATGCACCACAGCAAGTTTAATGTTACACTTCGACCATCGCATTGACAATGAAACACAGAAATCGCATCCGGTTTCAATACAAAATTCGCAATGGCGACTTATATTGACGAGAGTACCTTTTTGGGGAGTCTGTTTTTCGGCTCTTCCTTGGGGGCTCAGTGTGAGACTCCGATGCACCACAGCAGGTTTACTGTTACCCTTCGACCATCACATTGACGATGAAACACAGAAATTGCATCCGGTTTCAATACAAAATTCGCAATACCGATCTATATTGACGTGAGTAACGTTTCGTGAAGTCTGTTTTTTGGCTCTTCCCTGGGGGCTCAGTGTGACACTCCGATGTACCATAGCAGGTTTACTGTTACCCTTCGACCATGACATTGACGATGAAACACAGAAATTGCATCCGGTTTGAATACAAAATTCGCAATTCTGATTTCTGTCCACAGGAGAACCGTTTCGAAGAGTATGTAATTTGGCTCTTCCCTGGGGGCCCAGTGTTAGACTCCGATGGACCACAGCAGCTTTACTGTTACCCTTCGAACATCACATTGACGATGAAACACAGAAATTGCATCCGGTTTCAATACAAAATTCGCAATGCCGATTTATATTGACGAGAGTAACGTTTCGGGGAGTCTGTTTTTGCTCTTAGCTGGGGCTCAGTGTGAGTCTCCGATGCACCACAGCAGGTTTACTGTTACCCTTCGACCATCACTTTGACGATGAAACACAGGTACTGCATCCGGTTGCAAAACAGAATTCGCAATGTCGATCTATACTGACGAGAGTAAGGTTTCGGGGAGTCGGTTCTTTGGCGCTTCCCTGGGGGCTCAGTGTGAGACTCCGATGCACCACAGCAGGTTTACTGTTACCCTTCGACCATCACGTTGACGATGAAACACAGAAATTGAATCCGGTTTTAATACAAAATTCACAATGCCGATTTATATTGACGAGAGTAACGTTTCAGGGAGTCGGCCATTAGGCTCTTGCCTGGGGGCTCAGTGTGAGACTCCGATGCACCATAGCAGGTTTACTGTTAAACTTCGACCATCACATTGACGATGAAACACAGAAATTGCATCCGGTTTCAATACAAAATACGCAATGCCGATTTCTGTCCACAGGAGTACCGTTTCGAAGAATATGTAGTTTGGCTCTTCCCTGAGGGGATAGTGTTACACTCCGATGCTCCACAGCAGGTTTACTATTACCCTTCGACCATCACATTGACAATGAAACACAGGAATTGAATACGGTTTCAATACAAAATTCGTAATGCCGATCTATATTGACGAGAGTAACGTTTCGGGACGTCGGTTTTTTGGCTTTTCCCTGGGTGCTCAGTGTGAGACTCCGATGCACCACAGCAGGTTTAATGTTACCCTTCGACCATCACATTGACGATGAAACATAGAAATCGCATCCGGTTTCAATACAAAATTCGCAATGACGACTTATATTGACGAGAGTACCTTTTCGGGTAGCCTGTCTTTGGCTTTTCCCTGGGGGCTCAGTGTGAGTCTCCGATGTACCACAGCAGGTTTACTGTTACATTCGACCATGACATTGACGATGAAACACAGAAAATGCATCCGTTTTCAATACAAAATTCGCAATGCCGATTTATATTGACGTGAGTAACGTTTCGGGAAGTCTGTCTTTGGCTCTTCCCTTAGGGCTCAGTGTGAGACTCCGATGCACCATAGCACGTTTACTGTTACCCTTCGACCATGACATTGACGATGAAACACAGAAATTGCATCCGGACCAATACAAAAATCACAATGCCGATTTCTGTCCACAGGAGTAATGTTTCGAAGAGTAAGTAGTTTGGCTCTCCCCTGGGGGCCCAGTGTTAGACTCCGATGCAGCACAGTAATTTTACTGTTAAACGTCGACCATCACATTGACGAAGAAACACAGAAATTGCATCGGGTTTCAATACAAAATTCGGAATGCCGATCTATATTGACGAAAGTAACGTTTCAGGGAGCCTGTTTTTTGGCTCTTCCCTGGGGGCTCAGTGTGAGACCCCGAAGCACAACAGCAGGTTTACTGTTACCCTTCGACCATCGCATTGACGATGAAACACAGAAATTCAATCCGGTTTCAATACAAAACTCGCAATGCCGATTTATATTGACGAGAGTAACGTTTCGGGGAGTCTGTTTTTGCTCTTCCCTGGGGGCTCAGTGTGAGTCTCCGATGCACCACAGCAGGTTTACTGTTACCCTCCGACCATCACTTTGACGGTGAAACACAGATACTGCATCCGGTTTCAAAACAAAATTCGCAATGTCGATCTATACTGACGAGAGTACGGTTTCGGGGAGTCGGTTCTTTGACGCTTCCCTGGGGGCTCAGTGTGAGACTCCGATGCACCACAGCAGGTTTACTGTTACCCTTCGACCATCACGTTGACGATGAAACACAGAAATTGAATCCGGTGTTAATACAAAATTCACAATGCCGATTTATATTGACGAGAGTAACGTTTCAGGGAGTCGGCCATTAGGCTCTTGCCTGGGGGCTCAGTGTGAGACTCCGATGCTCCATAGCAGGTTTACTGTTAAACTTCGACCATCACATTGACGATGAAACACAGAAATTGCATCCGGTTTCAATACAAAATTCGCAATGCCGATTTCTGTCCACAGGAGTACCGTTTCGAAGAATGTGTAGTTTGGCTCTTCCCTGGGGGAATAGTGTTACACTCCGATGCTCCACAGCAGGTTTACTATTACCCTTCGACCATCACATTGACAATGAAACACAGGAATTGCATCCGGTTTCAATACAAAATTCACAATGCCGATTTCTGTCCACACGAGTTATGTATCGAAGAGTATGTAGTTTGGCTCTTCCCTGGGGGCCCAGTGTTAGACTCCGATGCACCACAGCAGGTTTTCTGTAACCCTTCGACCATCAGATTGACGATGTAACACAGGTATTGCATCCTGTTTCAATACAAAATTCGCAATGCCGATTTATATTGACGAGAGTAACGTTTCGGGAAGTCTGTTCTTTGGCTCTTCCCTGGGGGCTCAGTGTGAGACTCCGATGCACCACAGCAAGTTTACAGTTACCCTTCGACCATCACATTGACGATGAAACACAGAAATTGCATCCGGTTTCAATACAAAATTCGCAATGCCGATTTATATTGACGTGAGTAACGTTTCGGGAAGTCTGTTTTTTGGCTCTTACCTTGGGGCTCAGTGTGAGACTCCGATGCACCATAGCACGTTTACTGTTACCCTTCGACCATGACATTGACGATGAAACACAGAAATTGCATCCGGACCAATACAAAAATCACAATGCCGATTTCTGTCCACAGGAGTAATGTTTCGAAGAGTTAGTAGTTTGGCTCTCCCATGGGGGCCCAGTGTTAGACTCCGATGCACCACAGCGGGTTTACTGTTACCCTGCGACCATCACTTTGACGATGAAACACAGAAATTGCATCCGGTTTCAATACAAATTTCGCAATGCCGATTTCTCTCCACAGGAGTACCTTTTCGAAGAGTATGCAGTTTGTCTCTTCCCAGGGGGCCCAGTGTTAGACTCCGATGCACCACAGCAGGTTTACTGTTACCCTTCGAACATCACATTGACGATGAAACACAGAAATTGCATCCGGTTTCAATACAAACTTCGCAATGCCGATTTCTGTCCACAGGAGTACCGTTTCGAAGAGTATGTAGTTTGGCTCTTCCCTGGGGGCCCAATGTTAGACTCCGATGCAGCACAGTAAGTTTACTGTTAAACGTCGACCATCACATTGACGAAGAAACACAGAAATTGCATCAGGTTTCAATACGAAATTCGGAATGCCGATCTATATTGACGAAAGTAACGTTTCAGGGAGCCTGTTCTTTGGCTCTTCCCTGGGGGCTCACTGTGAGACCCCGATGCACAACAGCAGGTTTACTGTTACCCTTCGACCATCGCATTGACGATGAAACACAGAAATTCCATCGGGTTTCAATACAAACTTCGCAATGCCGATTTCTGTCCACAGGAGTATCGTTTGAAGAGTATGTAGTTTGGCTCTTCCCTGGGGGACCAGTGTTGGACTCCGATGCAGCACAGCAGGTCTACTGTCACCCTTCGACCATCACATTTACGATAAAACACAGAAATTGCATCCGGTTTCCATACAAAATTCGCAATGCCGATTTCTGTCCATAGGATAACCGTATCGAAGAATATGTTGTTTGGCTTATCCCTGGGGGCCCAGTGTTAGGCTGCGATGAACCACAGCAGGTTTACTGTTACCCTTCGACCATCAAATTGGCGATGAAACATAGAAATTGCATCTGGTTTCAATACAAAATTTGCAATGCCGATTTCTGTCCACAGGAGTAACGTTTCGAAGAGTATGTAGTTTGTTTCTTCCCTGGGGGCCCAGTGATAGACTCCGATGTACCACAGCAGCTTTACTGTTACCCTTCGATCATCACATTGACGATGAAACACAGAAATTGCATCCCCTTTCAATACAAAATTCGCAATGCTGATTTCTGTCCACAGGAGTACCGTTTCGAAGAGTATGTAGTTTGGCTCTTCCCTGGGGGCCCAGTGTTATACTCCGATGCACCACAGCAGGTTTACTGTTACCCTTCGACCATCACATTGACGACGAAACACAGAAATTGAATCAGGTTTTAATACGAAATTCGCAATGCCGATTTATATCGACGAGAGTAACGTTGCAGGGAGTCGGCAATTTGACTCTCCCCTGGGGGCTCAGTGTGAGACTCTGATGCACCACAGCAGGTTTACTGTTTGACCATCGCATTGACGATGAAACACAGGAATTGCATCCGGTGTCAATACAAAATTCGCAATGCCGATTTATATAGACGAGAGTAACGTATCGAAGAGTCTGTTTTTTGGCTCTACCCTGGGGCTCAGTTCCGATGCACCACAGCAGGTTTACTGTTACCCTTCGACCATCACACTGACGATGAAACACAGAAATTGCGTCCGGTTTCAATACAAAATTCGCAACGCCGATTTCAGTCCACAGGAGTACCGTGTCGAAGAGTATGTTGTTTGGCTTTACCCTGGGGTCCCAGCGTTAGACTCCGATGCACCACAGCAGGTTTACTGTAACCCTTCGACCATCACATTGACGATGAAACACAGAAATTGAATCCGGTTTTAATACAAAATTCGCAATGCCGATTTATATTGACGAGAGTAACGTTTCAGGGAGTCGACTATTTGGCTCTTCCCTGGGGGCTCAGTGTGAGACTCTGATGCACCACAAAAGGTTTACTGTTAAACTTCGACCATCGCATTGGCGATGAAACATAGAAATTGCATCCGGTTTCAATACAAAATTCGCAATGCCGATTTCTGTCCACAAGAGTAATGTTTCGAAGAGTATGTAGTTTGGCTCTTCCCTGTGGGCCCAGTGTTAGACTCCGATGCAACACAGCAGGTTTACTGTTACCCTTCTACCATCACATTGACGATGAAACACAGGAATTTCATCCTGTTTCAATACAAAATTCGCAATGCCGATTTATATTGACGAGAGTGCCGTTTCGGGGGGTCGGTTTTTTGGCTCTTCCCTGGGTGCTCAGTGTGAGACTCCGATACACCACAGCAGGTTTAATGTTACCCTTCGACCATCACATTGACGATGAGACACAGGAATTTCATCCGGTTTCAATACAAAATTCGCAATGCCGATTTATATTGACGAGGGTAACGTTTCGGGGAGTCGGTTTTTTGGCTCTTCCCTAGGTGCTCAGTGTGAGACTCCGATACACCACAGCAGGTTTAATAGTACCCTTCGACCATCACATTGACGATGAAACACAGGAATTGCATCCGGTTTCAATACTAAATTCGCAATGACGACTTATATTGACGAGAGTACCTTTTCGGGGAGTCTGTTTTTTGGCTCTTCCCTAGGTGCTCAGTGTGAGACTCCGATACACCACAGCAGGTTTAATGTTACCCTTCGCCCATCACTTTGACGATGAAACACAGAAATTGCATCCGGTTTCAATACGAAATTCGCAATGCCGATTTCTGTCCACAGGAGTAACGTGTCGAAGAGTATGTTGTTTGGTTTTTCCCTGGGGGCCTAGTGTCAGACTCCGATGCACCACAGCAGGTTTACTGTAACCCTTCGACCATCAGATTGACGATGAAACACAGGAATTGCATCTGGTTTCAATACAAAATTCGCAATGCCGATTTATATTGACGAGAGTGACGTTTCGGAGAGTCGGTTTTTTGACTCTTCCCTGGGTGCTCAGTGTGAGACTCCGATACACCACAGCAGATTTAATGTTACCCTTCGACCATCACATTGACGATGAAACACAGGAATTGCATCCGGTTTCAATACAAAATTCGCAATGCCGATTTATATTGACGAGAGTAACGTTTCGGGGAGTCGGTTGTTTTGCTCTTCCCTGGGTGCTCAGTGTGAGACTCCGATACACCACAGCAGGTTTAATGTTACCCTTCGACCATCACATTGACGATGAAACACAGGAATTGCATCCGGTTTCAATACAAAATTCGCAATGACGACTTATATTGACGAGAGTACCTTTTCGGGGAGACTGTTTTTTGGCTTTTCCCTGTGGGCTCAGTGTGAGATTGGATGCACCACAGCAGGTTTACTGTTACCCTTCGACCATCACATTGACGATCAAACACAGAAATTGCATCCGGTTTCAAAACAAAATTCGCAATGCCGATTTATATTGACGAGAGTACCGTCTCGGGAAGTCTGTTTTTTGGCTCTTCCCTGGGGGCTCAGTGTGAGACTCCGATGCACCACAGCAGGTTTACAGTTACCCTTCGACCATCACATTGACGATGAAACACAGAAATTGAATCCGGTTTTAATACAAAATTCGCAATGCCCATTTATATTGACGAGAGTAACGTTTCAGGGAGTCGGCTATTTGGCTCTTCCCTGGGGGCTCAGTGTGAGACTCTGATGCACCACAGCCGGTTTACCGTTAAACTTCGACCATCGCATTGACGATGAAACATAGAAATTGCATCCGGTTTCAATACAAAATTCACAATGCCGATTTCTGTCCACACGAGTTATGTTTCGAAGAGTATGTAGTTTGGCTCTTCCCTGGGGGCCCAGTGTTAGACTCCGATGCACCACAGCAGGTTTTCTGTAACCCTTCGACCATCAGATTGACGATGTAACACAGGTATTGCATCCGGTTTCAATACAAAATTCGCAATGCCGATTTATATTGACGAGAGTAACGTTTCGGGAAGTCTGTTCTTTGGCTCTTCCCTGGGGGCTCAGTGTGAGACTCCGATGCACCACAGCAAGTTTACAGTTACCCTTCGACCATCACATTGACGATGAAACACAGAAATTGCATCCGGTTTTAATACAAAATTCGCAATGCCGATTTATATTGACGTGAGTAACGTTTCGGGAAGTCTGTTTTTTGGCTCTTACCTTGGGGCTCAGTGTGAGACTCCGATGCACCATAGCACGTTTACTGTTACCCTTCGACCATGACATTGACGATGAAACACAGAAATTGCACCCGGACCAATACAAAAATCACAATGCCGATTTCTGTCCACAGGAGTAATGTTTCGAAGAGTAAGTAGTTTGGCTCTCCCATGGGGGCCCAGTGTTAGACTCCGATGCACCACAGCGGGTTTACTGTTACCCTGCGACCATCACTTTGACGATGAAACACAGAAATTGCATCCGGTTTCAATACAAATTTCGCAATGCCGATTTCTCTCCACAGGAGTACCTTTTCGAAGAGTATGCAGTTTGTCTCTTCCCAGGGGGCCCAGTGTTAGACTCCGATGCACCACAGCAGGTTTACTGTTACCCTTCGAACATCACATTGACGATGAAACACAGAAATTGCATCCGGTTTCAATACAAATTTCGCAATGCCGATTTCTGTCCACAGGAGTACCGTTTCGAAGAGTATGTAGTTTGGCTCTTCCCTGGGGGCCCAATGTTAGACTCCGATGCAGCACAGTAAGTTTACTGTTAAACGTCGACCATCACATTGACGAAGAAACACAGAAATTGCATCAGGTTTCAATACGAAATTCGGAATGCCGATCTATATTGACGAAAGTAACGTTTCAGGGAGCCTGTTCTTTGGCTCTTCCCTGGGGGCTCACTGTGAGACCCCGATGCACAACAGCAGGTTTACTGTTACCCTTCGACCATCGCATTGACGATGAAACACAGAAATTCCATCGGGTTTCAATACAAACTTCGCAATGCCGATTTCTGTCCACAGGAGTATCGTTTGAAGAGTATGTAGTTTGGCTCTTCCCTGGGGGACCAGTGTTGGACTCCGATGCAGCACAGCAGGTCTACTGTCACCCTTCGACCATCACATTTACGATAAAACACAGAAATTGCATCCGGTTTCCATACAAAATTCGCAATGCCGATTTCTGTCCATAGGATAACCGTTTCGAAGAATATGTTGTTTGGCTTATCCCTGGGGGCCCAGTGTTAGGCTGCGATGAACCACAGCAGGTTTACTGTTACCCTCCGACCATCAAATTGGCGATGAAACATAGAAATTGCATCTGGTTTCAATACAAAATTTGCAATGCCGATTTCTGTCCACAGGAGTAGCGTTTCGAAGAGTATGTAGTTTGTTTCTTCCCTGGGGGCCCAGTGATAGACTCCGATGTACCACAGCAGCTTTACTGTTACCCTTCGATCATCACATTGACGATGAAACACAGAAATTGCATCCCCTTTCAATACAAAATTCGCAATGCTGATTTCTGTCCACAGGAGTACCGTTTCGAAGAGTATGTAGTTTGGCTCTTCCCTGGGGGCCCAGTGTTATACTCCGATGCACCACAGCAGGTTTACTGTTACCCTTCGACCATCACATTGACGACGAAACACAGAAATTGAATCAGGTTTTAATACGAAATTCGCAATGCCGATTTATATCGACGAGAGTAACGTTGCAGGGAGTCGGCAATTTGACTCTCCCCTGGGGGCTCAGTGTGAGACTCTGATGCACCACAGCAGGTTTACTGTTAAACTTTGACCATCGCATTGACGATGAAACACAGGAATTGCATCCGGTTTCAATACAAAATTCGCAATGCCGATTTATATAGACGAGAGTAACGTATCGAAGAGTCTGTTTTTTGGCTCTACCCTGGGGCTCAGTTCCGATGCACCACAGCAGGTTTACTGTTACCCTTCGACCATCACACTGACGATGAAACACAGAAATTGCGTCCGGTTTCAATACAAAATTCGCAATGCCGATTTCAGTCCACAGGAGTACCGTGTCGAAGAGTATGTTGTTTGGCTTTACCCTGGGGGCCCAGCGTTAGACTCCGATGCACCACAGCAGGTTTACTGTAACCCTTCGACCATCACATTGACGATGAAACACAGAAATTGAATCCGGTTTTAATACAAAATTCGCAATGCCGATTTATATTGACGAGAGTAACGTTTCAGGGAGTCGACTATTTGGCTCTTCCCTGGGGGCTCAGTGTGAGACTCTGATGCACCACAAAAGGTTTACTGTTAAACTTCGACCATCGCATTGGCGATGAAACATAGAAATTGCATCCGGTTTCAATACAAAATTCGCAATGCCGATTTCTGTCCACAAGAGTAATGTTACGAAGAGTATGTAGTTTGGCTCTTCCCTGGGGGCTCAGTGTTAGACTCCGATGCAACACAGCAGGTTTACTGTTACCCTTCTACCATCACATTGACGATGAAACACAGGAATTTCATCCTGTTTCAATACAAAATTCGCAATGCCGATTTATATTGACGAGAGTGCCGTTTCGGGGGGTCGGTTTTTTGGCTCTTCCCTGGGTGCTCAGTGTGAGACTCCGATACACCACAGCAGGTTTAATGTTACCCTTCGACCATCACATTGACGATGAGACACAGGAATTTCATCCGGTTTCAATACAAAATTCGCAATGCCGATTTATATTGACGAGGGTAACGTTTCGGGGAGTCGGTTTTTTGGCTCTTCCCTAGGTGCTCAGTGTGTGACTCCGATACACCACAGCAGGTTTAATAGTACCCTTCGACCATCACATTGACGATGAAACACAGGAATTGCATCCGGTTTCAATACTAAATTCGCAATGACGACTTATATTGACGAGAGTACCTTTTCGGGGAGTCTGTTTTTTGGCTCTTCCCTAGGTGCTCAGTGTGAGACTCCGATACACCACAGCAGGTTTAATGTTACCCTTCGCCCATCACTTTGACGATGAAACACAGAAATTGCATCCGGTTTCAATACGAGATTCGCAATGCCGATTTCTGTCCACAGGAGTAACGTGTCGAAGAGTATGTTGTTTGGTTTTTCCCTGGGGGCCTAGTGTCAGACTCCGATGTACCACAGCAGATTTACTGTTACCCTTCGACCATCACATTGACGATGAAACACAGAAATTGAATCCGGTTTTAATACAAAATTCGCAATGCCGATTTATATTGACGAGAGTAACGTTTCAGGGAGTCGGCTATTTGGCTCTTCCCTGGGGGCTCAGTGTGAGACTCTGATGCACCACAGCCGGTTTACTGTTAAACTTCGACCATCGCATTGACGATGAAACATAGAAATTGCATCCGGTTTCAATACACAATTCGCAATGCCGATTTCTGTCCACAGGAGTTATGTTTCGAAGAGTATGTAGTTTGGCTCTTCCCTGGGGGCCCAGTGTTAGACTCCGATGCCCCACAGCAGGTTTACTGTTACCCTTCGACCATCAGATTGACGATGAAACACAGGAATTGCATCTGGTTTCAATACAAAATTCGCAATGCCGATTTATATTGACGAGAGTGACGTTTCGGAGAGTCGGTTTTTGACTCTCCCCTGGGTGCTCAGTGTGAGACTCCGATACACCACAGCAGATTTAATGTTACCCTTCGACCATCACATTGACGATGAAACACAGGAATTGCATCCGGTTTCAATACAAAATTCGCAATGCCGATTTATATTGACGAGAGTAACGTTTCGGGGAGTCGGTTGTTTTGCTCTTCCCTGGGTGCTCAGTGTGAGACTCCGATACACCACAGCAGGTTTAATGTTACCCTTCGACCATCACATTGACGATGAAACACAGGAATTGCATCCGGTTTCAATACAAAATTCGCAATGACGACTTATATTGACGAGAGTACCTTTTCGGGGAGACTGTTTTTTGGCTTTTCCCTGTGGGCTCAGTGTGAGACTGGATGCACCACAGCAGGTTTACTGTTACCCTTCGACCATCACATTGACGATCAAACACAGAAATTGCATCCGGTTTCAAAACAAAATTCGCAATGCCGATTTATATTGACGAGAGAACCGTTTCGGGAAGTCTGTTTTTTGGCTCTTCCCTGGGGGCTCAGTGTGAGACTCCGATGCACCACAGCAGGTTTACAGTTACCCTTCGACCATCACATTGACGATGAAACACAGAAATTGAATCCGGTTTTAATACAAAATTCGCAATGCCCATTTATATTGACGAGAGTAACGTTTCAGGGAGTCGGCTATTTGGCTCTTCCCTGGGGGCTCAGTGTGAGACTCTGATGCACCACAGCCGGTTTACCGTTAAACTTCGACCATCGCATTGACGATGAAACATAGAAATTGCATCCGGTTTCAATATAAAATTCGCAATGCCGATTTCTGTCCACAGGAGTTATGTTTCGAAGAGTATGTAGTTTGGCTCTTCCCTGGGGGCCCAGTGTTAGACTCCGATGCACCACAGCAGGTTTACTGTAACCCTTCGACCATCAGATTGACGATGAAACACAGGAATTGCATCCGGTTTCAATACAAAATTCGCAATGCCGATTTATATTGACGAGAGTAACGTTTCGGGAGGTCTGTTTATTGGCTCTTCCCTGGGGGCTCAGTGTGAGACTCCGATGCACCACAGCAGGTTTACAGTTACCCTTCGACCATCACATTGACGATGAAACACAGAAATTGAATCCGGTTTCAATACAAAACTCGCAGTGCCGATTTATATTGACGAGAGTAACGTTTCGGGAGGTCTGTTTATTGGCTCTTCCCTGGGGGCTCAGTGTGAGCCTCCGATACACCACAGCAGGTTTAATGTTACCCTTCGACCATCACATTGGCGATGAAACACAGAATTTGCATCTGGTTTCAACACAAAATTCGCAATGCCGATTTCTGTCCACAGGTGTACCGTTTAGAAGAGTATGTAGTTTGGCTCTTCCCTGGGGGCCTAGTGTTAGACTCCGATGCACCACAGCAGGAGTACTGTTACCCTTCGACCACCACATTGACGATGAAACACAGAAATTGCATCCGGTTTCAATACAAAATTCGCAATGCTGATTTCTGTCCACAGGAGTACCATTACGAAGAGTATGTAGTTTGGCTCTTCCCTGGGGGCCCAGTGTTAGACTCCGATGCACGACAGCAGGTTTACTGTTACCCTTCGACCATCACATTGACGATGTAACACAGAAATTGCATCCGGTTTCAAAACAAAAATCGCAATGTCGATTTATATTGACGTGAGTAACGTTTCAGGGAGCCTGTTTTGTGGCTCTCCCTGGGGGCCCAATGTTAGACTCCGATGCACCACAGCAGGTTTACTGTTACCCTTCGACCATCACATTGACGATGAAACACAGAAATTGCATCCGCTTTCAATACAATATTCGCAATGCCGATTTCTGTCCACAGGAGTACCGTTTCGAAAAGTATGTAGTTTGACTCTTCCCTGGGGGCCTAGTGTTAGACTCCGATGCACCACAGCAGGTTGACTGTTACCCTTCGACCACCACGATGACGATGAAACACAGAAATTGCATCCGGTTTCAATACAAAATTCGCAATGCCGATATCTGTCCACAGGAGTACCATTTCGAAGAGTATGTAGTTTGGCTCTTCCCTGGGGGCCCAGTGTTAGACTCCGATGCACCACAGCAGGTTTACTGTTACCCTTCGACCATCACATTGACGATGAAACACAGAAATTGCATCCGCTTTCAATACATAATTCGCAATGCCTATTTATATTGACGAGAGTAGCGTTTCGGGGAGTCATTCTCTTGGCTCTTCGCTGGGGGCTCAGTGTGAGACTCCGATGCACCACAGCAGGATTACTGTTACCCTTCGACCATCACATTGACGATGAAACACAGAAATTGCATCCGGTTTCAATACGAAATTCGCAATGCCGATTTATATTGACGTGAGTAACGTTTCGGGAAGTCTGTTTTTTGGCTCTTCCCTCGGGGCTCAGTGTGAGACTCCGATGCACCATAGCAGGTTTACTGTTACCTTTCGACCATGACATTGACGATGAAACACAGAATTGCATCCGGACCAATACAAAATTCACAATGCCTATTTCTGTCCACAGGAGTAATGTTTCGAAGAGTAAGTAGTTTGGCTCTTCCCTGGGGGCCCAGTGTTAGACTCCGAGGCACCACAGCAGGTTTACTGTTACCCTTCGACTACCAAATAGACGATGAAACACAGAAATTGCATCCGGTTTCAAAACCAAAATCGCAATGCTGATTTATATTGACGAGAGTAACGTTTTGGGGAGTCTGTTTTTGGGCTCTTACTTGGGGGCTCAGTGTGAGAATCCGATGCACCACAGTAGGTTTACTGTTACCCTTCGACCATCGCATTGACGATGAAACACAGAAATTGCATCTGGTTTCAATACAAAATTCGCAATGCCGATTTCTGTCCACAGGAGTATCGTTTCGAAGAGTATGTAGTTTGGCTTATCCCTGGGGGCCCAGTGTTAGAGTCCGATGCACCACAGCAGGTTTACTGTTACCTTTCCACCATCAAATTGACGATGAATCATAGAAATTGCAGCCGGTTTCAATACAAAATTTGCAACATCGATTTCTGTCCATCAGAGTACCGTTTCGAATAGTATGTAGTTTGGCACTTCCCTGGGGGCCCAGTGTTAGAATCCGATGCACCACAGCAGGATTACTGTTAAACTTCGACCATCACATTGACGATGAAACACAGAAACTGCATCCGGTTTCAATTCAAAATTCAAAATGCCGATTTATATTGACGAGAGTAACATTTCGTGTAGTCTGTTTTTTGGCCATTCCCTGGGGGCACAGTGTGACACTCCGATGCAACACAGCATATTTACTGTTAGCCTTCGGACATCACATTGATGATGAAACACAGAAATTGCATCCGGTTTCAATACAAAATTCGGAATGCCGATATATATTGACGAGAGTAACGTTTCAGGGAGCCTGTTTTGTGGCTCTTCCCTGGGGGCCCAATGTTAGACTCCGATGCACCACAGCAGGTTTACTGTTACCCTTCGACCACCACGATGACGATGAAACACAGAAATTGCATCCGGTATCAATACAAAATTGGCAATGCCGATTTCTGACCACAGGAGTACCATTTCGAAGAGTATGTAGTTTGGCTCTTCCCTGGTGGCCCAGTGTTAGACTCCGATGCACCACAGCAGGTTTACTGTTACCCTTCGACCATCACATTGACGATGAAACACAGAAATTGCATCCGCTTTCAATACATAATTCGCAATGCCGATTTATATTGACGAGAGTTGCGTTTCGGGGAGTCATTCTCTTGGCTCTTCGCTGGGGGCTCAGTGTGAGACTCCGATGCACCACAGCAGGTTTACTGTTACCCTTCGACCATCACATTGACGATGCAACACAGAAATTGCATCCGGTTTCAATACAAAATTCGCAATGCCGATTTCTGTCCACAGGAGTACCTTTTCGAAGAGTATGCAGTTTTTCTCTTCCCTGGGGGCCCAGTGTTAGACTCCGATGCACCACAGCAGGTTTACTGTTACCCTTCGACCATCACACTGACGATGAAACACAGAAATTGCATCCGGTTTCAATACAAAATCGCAATGCCGATTTCTGTCCACAGGAGTACCGTTTCGAAGAGTATGTAGTTTGGCTCTTCCCTGAGGGCCCAGTGTTAGACTCCGATGCACCACGGCAGGTTTACTGTTACCCTTCGACCATCACATTGACGATGATACACAGAAATTGCATCCGGTTTCAATACAAAAATCGCAATGCCGATTTATATTGAAGAGAGTAGCGTTTCGGGGAGTCTGTTTCTTGGCTCTTCCCTGGGGGCTCAGTGTGAGACTCCGATGCACAACAGCAGGTTTACTGTTACCCTTCGACCATCACATTGACGATGATACACAGAAATTGCATCCGGTTTCAATTTATAAAATCGCAATGCCGATTTATATTGACGAGAGTAGCGTTTCGGGGAGTCTGTTCCTTGGCTCTTCCCTGGGGGCTCAGTGTGAGACTCCGATGCACCACAGCAGGTTTACTGTTACCCTTCGACCATCACATTGACGATGAAACACAGAAATTGCAACCGGTTTCAATACAAAATTCGCAATACCGATTTATATTGACGAGAGTAACGTTTCGGGGAGTCTGTTTTTTGGCTCTTAACTGGGGGCTCAGTGTGAGACTTCGATGCACCACAGCAGGTTCACTGTTACCCTTCGACCATCACATTGACGATGAAACACAGAAATTGCATGCGGTTTCAATACAAAATTCGCAATGCCGATTTATATTGACGAGAGTAACGTTTCTGGGAGTCTGTTATTTGGCTCTTCGCTGGGGGCTCAGTGTGAGACTCCGATGCACCACAGCAGGTTTAGTGTTACCCTTTGACCATCACATTGACGATGAAACACAGTAATTGCATCCGGTCTCAATACAAAATTTGCAATGCCGATTTCTGTCCACAGGAGTACCGTTTCGATAGAGTATGTAGTTTGTTTCTTCCCTGGAGCCCAGTGTTAGACTCCGATGTACCACAGCAGGTTTACTGTTACCCTTCGACCATCACATTGACGATGAAACACAGAAATTGCATCCGGTTTCAATACAAAATTCGCAATGCCGATTTCTGTCCACAGGAATACCGTTTCGAAGAGTATGTCGTTTTGCTTCTCCCTGGGGGCCCAGTGTTAGACTCCAATGCACCACAGCAGGTTTACTGTTACCCTTCGACCATCAGATTGACGATGAAACAGAGGAAGTGCATCCGGTTTCAAAACAAAATTCGCAATGCCGATTAATATTGACGAGAGTAACGTTTCGGGGAGTCGGTTTTTTGGCTCTTCCCTGGGGGCTCAGTGTGAGACTCCGATGCACCACAGCAGGTTTACTGTTACCCTTTGACCATCACATTGACGATGAAACACAGAAATTTAATCCGGTTTTAATACAAAATTCGCAATGCCGATTTATATTGACGAGAGTAACGTTTCAGGGAGTCGGCTATTTGGCTCTTCCCTGGGGGCTCAGTGTGAGACTCCGATGCACTACAGCAGGTTTACTGTTACCCTTTGACCATCGCATTGACGATGAAACACAGAAATTGCATCCGATTTTAATCCAAAATTCGCAATGCCGTTTTATATTGACGTGAGTAACGTTTCGGGAAGTCTGTTCCTTGGCACTTACCTGGGGGCTCAGTGTGAGACTCCGATGCACTACAGCAGGTTTACTGTTACCCTGTGACCATCAAATTGACGATGAAATACAGAAATTGCATCCGGTTTTAATACAAAATTCGCTATGCCGATTTATATTGACGTGAGTAACGTTTCAGGAAGTCTGTTTTTTGGCTCTTCCCAGGGGACTCAGTGTGAGACTCCGATGCACCACAGCAGGTTTACTGTTACCCTTCGACAATCAAATTGACGATGAAACACAGAAATTGCATCCGGTTTCAATACAATATTCGCAATGCCGATTTATATTGACGAGAGTAGCGTTTCGGGGAGTCTGCTTTTTGGCTCCTTCCTGAGGGCTCAGTGTGAGACTCCGATGCACCACAGCAGGTCTACTGTTACCTTTCGACCATCACATTGACGATGAAACACAGAAATTGCATCCGGTTTCAATACAAAATTCGCAATGCCGATATCTGTCCACAGGAGTACCGTTTCGAAGAGTATGTAGTTTGTCTCTTCCCTGTGGGCCCAGTGTTAGACTCCGATGCACCACAGCAGGTTTACTGTTACCCTTCGACCATCACATTGACAATGAAACACAGAAATTGCATCCGGTTTCAATACAAAATTCGCAATGCTGATATCTGTCCACAGGAGTACCGTTTCGATGAGTATGTAGTTTGTCTCTTACCTAGGGGCCCAGTGTATACTCTGACGCACCACAGCAGGTTTACTGTTACGCTTCGACCATCACATTGACGATGAAACACAGAAATTGGATACGGTTTCAATACAAAATTCGCAATGCCGACTTATATTGACGAGAGCTACGTTTCGGGAAGTTTGTTTTTTGGCTCTTCCCAGGGGACTCAGTGTGAGACTCCGATGCACCACAGCAGGTTTACTGTTACCCTTCGACCATCACATTGACGATGAGACACAGAAATTGAATCCGGTTTCAATACAAAATTCGCAATGCTGATTTATATTGACGAGAGTAACGTTTCAGGGAGTCGGCTATTTGGCCCTTCCCTGGGGTCTCAGTGTGAGACTCCGATGCACCACAGCAGGTTTACTGTTACCCTTCGACCATCACATTGACGATGAGACACAGAAATTGAAACCGGTTTCAATACAAAATTCGCAATGCTGATTTATATTGACGAGAGTAACGTTTCAGGGAGTCGGCTATTTGGCCCTACCCAGGGGGCTCAGTGTGAGACTCCGATGCACTACAGCAGGTTTACTGTTACCCTTTGACCATCACATTGACGATGAAACACAGAAATTGCATCCGGTTTCAATACAAAATTCGCAATGCCGATTTCTGTCCACAGGAGTACCGTTTCGAAGAGTATGTAGTTTGTCTCTTCCCTGGAGGCCCAGTTTTAGACTCCGATGCACCACAGCAGGTTTACTGTTATCCTTCGACCATCACATTGACGATGAAACACAGTAATTGCATCCGGTTTCAATACAAAATTCTCAATGCTGATTTCTGTCTACAGGAGTACCGTTTCGAAGAGTATGTAGTTTGGCTCTTCCCTAGGGGCCCAGTGTATACTCCGATGCACCACAGCAGGTTTACTGTTACGCTTCGACCATCACATTGACGATGAAACACAGAAATTGCATCCGGTTTAAATACAAAATTCGCAATGCCGACTTATATTGACGAGAGTAACGTTTTGGGAAGTCTGTTTTTTGGCTCTTCCCAGGGGACTCAGTGTGAGACTCCGATGCACCACAGTAGGTTTACTGTTACCCTTCGACCATCACATTGACGATGAAACACAGAAATTGCTACCGGTTTCAATACAAAATTCGCAATACCGATTTATATTCACGAGAGTAACGTTTCAGGGAGTGTGCTTTTTGGCTCTTAACTGGGGGCTCAGTGTGAGACTTCGATGCACCACAGCAGGTTCACTGTTACCCTTCGACCATCACATTGACGATGAAACACAGAAATTGCATGCGGTTTCAATACAAAATTCGCAATGCCGATTTATATTGACGAGAGTAACGTTTCGGGGAGTCTGTTATTTGGCTCTTCTCTGGGGGCTCAGTGTGAGACTCCGATGCACCACAGCAGGTTTACTGTTACCCTTTGACCATCACATTGACGATGAAACACAGAAATTGCACGCGGTTTCAATACAAAATACGCAATGCCGATTTATATTGACGAGAGTAGCGTTTCGGGGTGACTGCTTTTTGGCTCCTTCCTGAGGGCTCAGTGTGAGACTCCGATGCACCACAGCAGGTTTACTGTTAATTTTCGACCATCACATTGACGATGAAACACAGAAATTGCATCCGGTTTCAATACAAAATTCGCAATTCCGATTTCTGACCACAGGAGTAAAGTTTCGGAGAGTATGTAGTTTGTCTTTTCCCTGGGGGCCCAGTGTTAGACTCCGATGCACCACAGCAGGTTTACTGTTACGCTTCCACCATCACATTGACGATGAAACACAGAAATTGCGTCCCGTTTCAATACAAAATTCACAATGCCGACTTATATTGACGAGAGTAACGTTTCGGGAAGTCTGTTTTTTGGCTCTTTCCTGGGGACTCTTTGTGAGACACCGATGCACCACAGCAGGTTTACTGTTACCCTCCGACCATCACATTGACGATGAAACACAGAAATTGAATCCGGTTTCAACTCAAAATTCGCAATGCCGATTTATATTGACGAGAGTAACGTTTCAGGGAGTCGGCTATTTGGCACTTCCCTGGGGGCTCAGTGTGAGACTCCGATGCACTACAGCAGGTTTACTGTTACCCTTTGACCATCACATTGACGATGAAACAGAAATTGCATCCAGTTTTAAAACAAAATTCGCAATGCCGATTTATATTGACGTGAGTAACATTTCGGGAAGTCTGTTTTTTGGCTCTTACTTGGGGGCACAGTGTGAGACTCCGATGCACCACAGCAGGTTTACTGTTACGCTTCCACCATCACATTGACGATGAAACACAGAAATTGCGTCCCGTTTCAATACAAAATTCACAATGCCGACTTATATTGACGAGAGTAACGTTTCCGGAAGTCTGTTTTTTGGCTCTTCGCAGGGAATCAGTGTGAGACTCCGATGCACCACAGTAGGTTTACTGTTACCCTTCTACCATCACATTGACGATGAAACACAGAAATTGAATCCGGTTTCAATACAAAATTCGCAATGCTCATTTATATTGACGAGAGTAACGTTTCAGGGAGTCGGCTATTTGGCTCTTCCCTGGGGGCTCAGTGTAAGACTCCGATGCACTACAGCAGGTTTACTGTTACCCTTTGACCATCACATTGACGATGAAACACAAAAATTGCATCCGGTTTTAATACAAAATTCGCAATACCGATTTATATTGACGTGAGTAACGTTTCGGGATGTCTGTCCTTTGGCTCTTCCCTGGAGACTCAGTGTGAGACTCCGATGCACCACAGCAGGTTTACTGTTACCCTTCGACCATCACATTGACGATGAAACAGAGAAATTGCATCCGGTTTTAATACAAAATTCACAATGCCGATTTCTGTCCACAGGAGTAATGTTTCGAAGAGTAAGTAGTTTGGCTCTTCCCTGGGGGCCCAGTGTTAGAATCCGATGCACCACAGCAGGTTTACTGTTACCCTTCGACAATCACATTGACGATGAAACACAAAAATTGCATCCGGTTCCAATACAAAATTCGCAATGCCGATTTATATTGACGAGAGTAGCGTTTTGGGGAGTCTGCTTTTTGGCTCCTTCCTGAGGGCTCAGTGTGAGACTCCGATGCACCACAGCAGGTTTACTGTTACCCTCCGCCCATCACATTGATGATGAAACACAGAAATTGCGTCCGGTTGCAATACGAAATTCGCAATGCCGATTTCTCTCCACAGGAGTACCTTTTCGAAGAGTATGCAGGTTGTCTCTTAACTGGGGGCCCAGTGTTAGACTCCGAAGCACCACAGCAGGTTTACTGTTTCGCTTCGACCATCACATTGACGATGAAACACAGAAATTGCATCCGGTTTCAATACAAAATTCGAAATGCTGATTTCTGTTTACAGGAGTACCGATTCGAAGAGTATGTAGTTTGGCTCTTCCCTGGGGGCCCAGTGTTAGACTCCGATGCACCACAGCAGGTTTACTGTTACCCTTAAACCATCACATTGACGATGAAACACAGAAATTGCAACCGGTTTCAATACAAAATTCGCAATACCGACTTATATTCACGATCGTAACGTATCGGGGAGTCTGTTTTTTGGCTTTTAACTGGGGGCTCAGTGTGAGACTTCGATGCACCACAGCAGGTTCACTGTTACCCTTCGACCATCACATTGACGATGATACACAGAAATTGCATGCGGTTTCAATACAAAATTCGCAATGCCGATTTATATTGACGAGAGTAACGTTTCGGGGAGTCTGTTATTTGGCTCTTCTCTGGGAGCTCAGTGTGAGACTCCGATGCACCACAGCAGGTTTACTGTTACCCTTTGACCATCACATTGACGATGAAACACAGAAATTGCACCCGGTTTCAATACAAAATTCGCAATGCCGATTTATATTGACGAGAGTAGCGTTTCGGGGTGTCTGCTTTTTGGCTCCTTCCTGAGGGCTCAGTGTGAGACTCCGATGCACCACAGCAGGTTTACTGTTACCTTTCGACCATCACATTGACGATGAAACACAGAAATTGCATCCGGTTTCAATACAAAATTCGCAATGCCGATTTATATTGACGAGAGTAACGTTTCGGGAAGTCTGTCTTTTGGCTCTTTCCTGGGGACTCTCTGTGAGACTCCGATGCACCACAACAGGTTTACTGTTACCCATCGACCATCACATTGACGATGAAACACAGAAATTGCATCCGGTTTCAATACAAAATTCGCAATGCGGATTTCTGTCCACAGGAGTACCGTTTCGAAGAGTATGTACTTTGTCTCTTCCCTGGGGGCCCAGTGTTAGACTCCGATGCACCACAGCAGGTTTACTGTTACCCTTCGACCATCACATTGACGATGAAACACAGAAATTGCATCCGGTTTCAATACAAAATTCGCAATGCTGATTTCTGTCCACAGGAGTACCGTTTCGAAGAGTATGTAGTTTGGCTCTTCCCTAGGGGCCCAGTGTAGACTCCGATGCACCACAGCAGGTTTACTGTTACGCTTCGACCATCACATTGACGATGAAACACAGAAATTGCATCCGGTTTCAATAAAAAATTCGCAATGCCGACTTATATTGACGAGAGTAACGTTTCGGGAAGTCTGTTTTTTGGCTTTTCCCAGGGGACTCAGTGTGAGACTCCGATGCACCACAGCAGGTTTACTGTTACCCTTCGACCATCACATTGACGATGAAACACAGAAATTGAATCCAGTTTCAATACAAAATTCGCAATGCTAAATTTATATTGACGAGAGTAACGTTTCAGGGAGTCGGCTATTTGTCTCTTCCCTGGGGGCTCAGTGTGAGACTCCGATGCACTACAGCAGGTTTACTGTTACCCTTTGACCATCACATTGACGATGAAACACAGAAATTGCATCCGGTTTTAATACAAAATTCGCAATACCGATTTATATTGACGTGAGTAACGTTTCGGGAAGTCTGTTTTTTGGCTCTTCCCTGGGGGCTCAGTGTGAGACTCCGATACACCACAGCAGGTTTACTGTTACCCTTCGACCATCACATTGACGATGAAACAGAGAAATTGCATCCGGTTTTAATACAAAATTCACAATGCCGATTTCTGTCCACAGGAGTAATGTTTCGAAGAGTAAGTAGTTTGGCTCTTCCCTGGGGGCCCAGTGTTAGAATCCGATGCACCACAGTAGGTTTACTGTTACCCTTCGACAATCACATTGACGATGAAACACAAAAATTGCATCCGGTTTCAATACAAAATTCGCAATGCCGATTTATATTGACGAGAGTAGCGTTTTGGGGAGTCTGCTTTTTGGCTCCTTCCTGAGGGTTCAGTGTGAGACTCCGATGCACCACAGCAGGTTTACTGTTACCCTCCGACCATCACATTGATGATGAAACACAGAAATTGCGTTCGGTTTCAATACAAAATTCGCAATGCCGATTTCTCTCCACAGGAGTAACTTTTCGAATAGTATGCAGTTTGTCTCTTCCCTGGGGGCCCAGTGTTAGAATCAGATGCACCACAGCAGGTTTACTGTTTCCCTTCGACCATCACATTGACGATGAAACACAGAAATTGCATACGGTTTCAATACAAAATTCGCAATGCTGATTTCTGTTTACAGGAGTACCGATTCGAAGAGTATGTAGTTTGGCTCTTCCCTGGGGGCCCAGTGTTAGACTCCGATGCACCACAGCAGGTATACTGTTACCCTTCGACCATCACATTGACGATGAAACACAGAAATTGCAACCGGTTTCAATACAAAATTCGCAATACCGACTTATATTCACGAGAGTAACGTATCGGGGAGTCTTTTTTTGGCTTTTAACTGGGGGCTCAGTATGAGACTTCGATGCAGCACAGCAGGTTCACTGTTACCCTTCGACCATCACATTGACGATGAAACACAGAAATTGCATGCGGTTTCAATACAAAATTCGCAATGCCGATTTATATTGACGTGAGAAACGTTTCGGGGAGTCTGTTATTTGGCTCTTCTCTGGGAGCTCAGTGTGAGACTCCGATGCACCACAGCAGGTTTACTGTTACCCTTTGACCATCACTTTGACGATGAAACACAGAAATTGCACGCGGTTTCAATACAAAATTCGCAATGCCGATTTATATTGACGAGAGTAGCGTTTCGGGGTGACAGCTTTTTGACTCCTTCCTGAGGGCTCAGTGTGAGACTCCGATGCATCACAGCAGGTTTACTGTTACCCTTCGACCATCACATTGACGATGAAACACAGAAATTGAATCCGGTTTCAATACAAAATTCGCAATGCAGATTTATATTGACGAGAGTAACTTTTCAGGGAGTCGGCTATTTGGCTCTTCCCTGGGGGCTCAGTGTGAGACTCCGATGCACTACAGCAGGTTTACTGTTACCCTTTGACCATCACATTGACGATGAAACACAGAAATTGCACCCGGTTTCAATACAAAATTCGCAATGCCGATTTATATTGACGAGAGTAGCGTTTCGGGGAGTCTGTTTTTTGGCTCTTAACTGGGGGCTCAGTGTGAGACTTCGATGCACCACAGCAGGTTCACTGTTACCCTTCGACCATCACATTGACGATGAAACACAGAAATTGTATGCGGTTTCAATACAAAATTCGCAATGCCGATTTATATTAACGAGAGTAACGTTTCGAGGAGTCTGTTATTTGGCTCTTCCCTGGGGGCTCAGTGTTGAAAGTCCGACGCACCACAGCAGGTTTACTGTTACCCTTTGACCATCGCATTGACGATGAAACACACAAATTGCATCCAGTTTCAATACAAAATTCCCAAAGCCGATTTATATTGACGAGAGTAACGTTTCTGGAAGTCTGTTTTTTGGCTCTTCCCTGGGGGCTCAGTGTGAGACTCCGATGCACCACAGCAGGTTTACTGTTACCCTTAGACCATGACATTGACGATGAAACACAGGAATTGCATCCTGACCAAACCAAAATTCACAATGCCGATTTCTGTCCACAGGAGTAATATTTCGAAGAGTAAGTAGTTTGGCTCCTCCCTGGGGGCCAGTGTTAGAATCCGATGCACCACAGCAGGTTTACTGTTACCCTTCGACAATCACATTGACGATGAAACAGAGAAATTGCATCCGGTTTCAATACAAAATTTGCAATTCCGATTTATATTGACGACAGTAGCGTTTCGAGGAGTCTGTTCTTTGGCTCCTCCCTGAGGGCTCAGTGTGACACTCCGATGCTCCACAGCAGGTGTACTGTTACCCTTCGACCATCACATTGACGATGAAACACAGAAATTCCATCCGGTTTCAATACAAAATTCGCAATGCCGAATTCTCTCCACAGGAGTACCTTTTCGAAGAGTATGCAGTTTGTCTCTTCCCTGGGGGCCCAGTGATGGACTCCGATGCACATCAGCAGGTTTACTGTTACCCTTCGACCATCACATTGACGATGAAACACAGAAATTGCATCCGGTTTCAATACAAAAATCGCAATGCCGATTTATATTGACGAGAGTAACGTTTCAGCGAGTCTGTTTTTTGGCTCTTCCCTGGGGGCCCAGTGTTAGACTCCGATGCACCACAGCAGGTTTACTGTTACCCTTCGACAATCACATTGACGATGAAACACAGATATTGCTTCCGGTTTCAATACATAATTCGCAATGCCGATTTATATTGACGAGAGTAGCGTTTCGGGGAGTCTTTTACTTGGCTCTTCCCTGGGGGCTCAGTGTGAGACTCCGATGCACAACAGCAGGTTTACTGTTACCCTTCGACCATCACATTCGCGATGAAACACAGAAATTGCATCCGGTATCTATATAAAATACGCAATGCAGATTTCTGTCCACAGGAGTACCGTTTCGAAGACTATGTTGATTGGCTCTTCCTGGGGGCCCAGTGTTAGACTCCGATGCACCACAGTAGGTTTACTGTTACCCTTCGACCATCACATTGACGATGAAACACAGGAACTGCATCCAGTTTCAATACAAAATTCGCAATGCCGATTTATATTGACGAGAGTAACGTTACAGGGAGTCGGCTATTTGGCTCTTCCCTGGGGGCTCAGTGTGAGACTCCGATGCACCACAGCAGGTTTACTGTTACCCTTCGACCATCACATTGACGATGAAACACAGAAATTGAATCCGGTTTCAATACAAAATTCGCAAAGACGATTTATATTGACGAGAGTAACGTTTCAGGGAGTCGGCTATTTGGCTCTTCCCTGGGGGCTCAGTGTGAGACTCCGATGCACCACAGCAGGTTTACTGTTAAACTTCGACCATGACATTGACGATGAAACACAGAAATTTCATCCGGACCAATACAAAATTCACAATGCCGATTTCTGACCGCAGGAGTAATGTTTCGAAGAGTAAGTAGTTTGGCTCTTCCCTGGGGGCCCAGTGTTAGACTCCGATGCACCACAGCAGGTTTACTGTTACCCTTCGACAATCACATTGACGATGAAACACAGAAATTGCATCCAGTTTCAATACAAAATTCGCAATGGCGATTTATATTGACGAGAGTAGCGTTTCGCGGAGTCTGTTTTTTGGCTCCTCCCTGAAGGCTCAGTGTGAGACTACGATGCACCACAGTAGGTTTACTGTTACCCTTCGACCATCACATTGACGATGAGACACAGAAATTGCATCCGGTTTCAATACAAAATTCGCAATGCCGATTTCTCTTCACAGGAGTACCATTTCGAAGAGTATGCAGTTTGTCTCTTCCCTGGGGGCCCAGTGTTATACTCCGATGCACCACAGCAGGTTTACTGTTACCCTTCGACCATCACATTGACGATGAAACACAGAAATTGCATCCGGTTTCAATACAAAATTCGCAAAGCTATTTCTCTCCACAGGAGTACCGTTTTGAAGAGTATGTTGATTGGCTCGTCCCTGGGGGCCCAGTGTTAGACTCCGATGCACCACAGTAGGTTTACTGTTACCCTTAGACCATCACATTGACGATGAAACACAGGAACTGCATCCAGCTTCAATACAAAATTCGCAATGTCGTTTTTAATTGACGAGAGTCACGTTTCGGGGAGTCGGTTCTTTGGCTCTTCCCTGGGGGCTCAGTGTGAGACTCCGATGCACCACAGCAGGTTTACTGTTACCCTTCGACCATCACATTGACGATGAAACACAGAAATTGCATCCGGTTTCAATACAAAATTCGCAATGCAGATTTCCCTTCACAGGAGTACCATTTCGAAGAGTATGCAGTTTGTCTCTTCCCTGGGAACCCAGTGTTAGACTCCGATTCACCACAGCATGTTTACTGTTACCCTTCGACCATCACATTGACAATGAAACACAAAAATTGCATCCGGTTTCAATACAAAATTCGCAATGGCGATTTCTGACCACAGGAGTACCGTTTCGAAGAGTAAGTAGTTTGCCTCTTCCCTGAGGGCCCAGTGTTAGACTCCGATGCACCACAGCAGGTTTACTGTTACCCTTCGACAATCACATTGACGATGAAACAGAGAAATTGCACCCGGTTTCAATACAAAATTTGCAATTCCGATTTATATTGACGAGAGTAGCGTTTCGGGGAGTCTGTTTTTTGGCTCCTCCCTGAGGGCTCAGTGTGACACTCCGATGCTCCACAGCAGGTGTACTGTTACCCTTCGACCATCACATTGACGATGAAACACAGAAATTGCATCCGGTTTCAATACAAAAATCGCAATGCCGATTTATATTGACGAGAGTTGCGTTTCGGGGCGTCTTTTACTTGGCTCTTCCCTGGGGGCTCAGTGTGAGACTCCGATGCACAACAGCAGGTTTACTGTTACCATTCGACCATCACATTGGCGATGAAACACAGAAATTGCATCCGGTATCTATATAAAATTCGCAATGCAGATTTCTGTCCACAGGAGTACCGTTTCGAAGAGTATGTTGATTGGCTCTTCCTGGGGGCTCAGTGTTAGACTCCGATGCACCACAGTAGGTTTACTGTTACCCTTCGACCATCACATTGACGATGAAACACAGGAACTGCATCCAGTTTCAATACAAAATTCGCAATGCCGATTTATATTGACGAGAGTAACGTTACAGGGAGTCGGCTATTTGGCTCTTCCCTGGGGGCTCAGTGTGAGACTCCGATGCACCACAGCAGGTTTACTGTTAACCTTCGACCATCACATTGACGATGAAACACAGAAATTGAATCCGGTTTCAATACAAAATTCGCAAAGACGATTTATATTGACGAGAGTAACGTTTCAGGGAGTCGGCTATTTGGCTCTTCCCTGGGGGCTCAGTGTGAGACTTTGATGCACCACAGCAGGTTTACTGTTGCCCTTCGACCATCACATTGACGATGAAACACAGAAATTGCATCCGGTTTCAATACAAAATTCGCAATGCCGATTTATATTGGCGAGAGTAACGTTTCGGGGAGTCTGTTTTTTGGCTCTTCCCTGGGGGCTCAGTGTCAGACTCCGATGCACCACAGAAGGTTTACTGTTACCCTTCGCCCATCACATTGACGATGAAACACAGAAATTGCATCCGGTTTCAATACAAAATTCGCAATGCTATTTCTCTCCACAGGAGTACCGTTTCGAAGAGTATGTTGATTGGCTCGTCCCTGGGGGCCCAGTGTTAGACTCCGATGCACCACAGTAGGTTTACTGTTACCTTTCGACCATCACATTGACGATGAAACACAGAAATTGAATCCGGTTTCAATACAAAATTCGCAAAGCCGATTTATATTGACGAGAGTAACGTTTCAGGGAGTCGTCTATTTTGCTCTTAGCTGGGGGCTACGTGTTAGACTCCGATGCACCACAGCAGGTTTACTGTTACCGTTCGACAATCACATTGACGATGAAATACGGAAATTGCATCCGGTTTCAATACAAAATTCGCAATGCCGATTTATATTGACGAGAGTAGCGTTTCGGGGAGTCTTTTTTTGGCTCCTCCCTGAACGCTCAGTGTGAGACTCCGATGCACCACAGCAGGTTTACTGTTACCCTTCGACCATCACATTGACGATGAAACACAGAAATTGCATCCGGTTTCAATACAAAATTCGCAATGGCGATTTATATTGACGAGAGTAACGTTTCAGGGAGTCGTCTATTTGGCTCTTCCCTGGGGGCTAAGTGTTAGACTCCGATGCAGAACAGCAGGATTACTGTTACCCTTCGACAATCACATTGACGATGAAACAGAGAAATTGCATCCGGTTTCAATACAAAATTCGCAATGCCGATTTATATTGACGAGAGTAGCGTTTCGGGGAAACTTTTTTTGGCTCCACCCTGAAGGCTCAGTGTGAGACTCCGATGCACCACAGCAGGTTTACTGTTACCTTTCGACCATCACATTGACGATTAAACACAGAAATTGCATCCGGTTTCAATACAAAATTCGCAATGCAGATTTCCCTCCACAGGAGTACCATTTCGAAGAGTATTTAGTTTGTCTCTTCCCTGGGATCCCAGTGTTAGACTCCGATTCACCACAGCATGTTTACTGTTACCCTTCGACCATCACATTGACGATGAAACACAAAAATTGCATCCGGTTTCAATACAAAATTCGCAATGGCGATTTCTGACCACAGGAGTACCGTTTAGAAGAGTATGTAGTTTGCCTCTTCCCTGATGGCCCAGTGTTAGACTCCGATGCACCACAGCAGGTTTACTGTTGCCCTTCGACCATCACATTGACGATGAAACACAGAAATTGCATCCGGTTTCAATACAAAATTCGCAATGCCGATTTATATTGACCAGAGTAACGTTTCGGGGAGTCGGTTTTTTGGCTCTTCCCTGGGGGCTCAGTGTGAGACTCCGATGCACCACAGCATGTTTACTGTTACCCTTCGACCATCACATTGACGATGAAACACAGAAATTGCATCCGGTTTCAATACAAAATTCGCAATGCAGATTTCCCTTCACAGGAGTACCATTTCGAAGAGAATGCAGTTTGTCTCTTCCCTGGGGGGCCCAGTGTTAGACTCCGATGCACCACAGATTGTTTACTGTTACCCTTCCACCATAACATTGACGATGAAACACAAAAATTGCATCCGGTTTCAATACAAAATTCGCAATGCCGATTTTTGTTCACAGGAGTACCGTTTCGAAGAGTATGTAGTTTGGCTCTTCCCTGGGGGCCCAGTGTTATACTCCGATGCACCACAGCAGGTTCACTGTTACCCTTCGACCAACACATTGACGAAAAAAACAGATATTGCAACCGGTTTCAATTCATAATTCGCAATGCCGATTTACATTGACGAGAGTAGCGTTTCGGGGATTCTGTTCCTTGGCTCTTCCCTGGGGGCTCAGTGTGAGACTCCGATGCACCACAGCAGGTTTACTGTTATCCTTCGACCATCACATTGACGATGAAACACTGAGATTGCATCCGGTGTCAATATAAAATTCGTAAAGCAGATTTCTGTCCACAGGAGTACCGTTTCGAAGAGTATGTTGATTGGCTCTTCCCTGGGGGCCAGTGTTAGACTCCGATGCTCCACAGTAGGTTTACTGTTACCCTTCGACCATCACATTGACGATGAAACAAAGGAACTGCATCCAGTTTCAATACAAAATTCGCAATGCCGATTTATATTGACGAGGGTAACGTTTCGGGGAGACGGTTCTTTGGCTCTTCCCTGGGGGCTCAGTGTGAGACTCCGATGCACCACAGCAGGTTTACTGTTACCCTTCGACCATCACATTGACGATGACACACAGAAATTGAAACCGGTTTAAATACAAAATTCGCAAAGCCGATTTATATTGACGAGAGTAACGTTTCAGGGAGTCGGCTATTTGGCTGTTCCCTGGGGGCTCAGTGTGAGACTCCGATGCACCACAGCAGGTTTACTGTTAAAATTCGACCATCACATTGACGATGAAACACAGAAATTGCATCCGGTTTCAGTACAAAATTCGCAATGCTGATTTCTGTCCACAGGAGTACCGTTTCGAAGAGTATGTAGTTTGGCTCTTCTCTGGGGGCCCAGTGTTAGTCTCCGATGCACCACAGCAGGTTTACTGTTGCCCATCGACCATCTCATTGACGATGAAACACAGGAATTGCATCCGGTTTCATTACAAAATTCGCAATGCCGATTTATATTGACGAGAGTAACGTTTCAGGGAGTCGGCTATTTGGCTCTTCCCTGGGGGCTCAGTGTGAGACTCCGATGCACCACAGCAGGTTTAATGTTACCCTTCGACCATCACATTGACGATGAAACACAGAAATTGCATCCGGTTTCTATACAAAATTCGCAATGCCGATTTCTCTTCACAGGAGTACCATTTCAAAGAGTATGCAGTTTGTCTCTTCCCTGGGGGTCCAGTGTTAGACTCCGATGCACCACAGCAGGTTTACTGTTACCCTTCGACCATCACAATGACGATGAAACAAAAAAATTGCATCTGGTTTCAATACAAAATTCGCAATGGAGATTTCTGTCCACAGGAGTACCGTTTCGAAGATTATGTAGTTTGGCTCTCCCCTTGGGGCTCAGTGTGAGACTCCGATGCACCACAATAGGTTTACTGTTACCCTTCGACCATCACATTGACGATGAAACACAGAAATTGCATCCATTTTAATACAAAATTCGCAATGACGACTTATTATGACGAGAGTAACTTATCGGGGAGTCTGTTCTTTGGCTCTTCCCTGGGGGCACAGTGTGAGACTCCGATGCACCACAGCAGGTTTACTGTTACCCTTCGACCATCACATTGACGATGAAACACATAAATTGCATCCGGTTTCAATACAAAATTCTCAATGCGCGTTTTATATTGACGAAGCTAACGTTTCGGGGAATCTGTTTTTTGGCGCTTCCCTGGGTCTCAGTGTGAGTCTCCGATGCACCACAGCAGGTTTACTGTTACCCTTCGACCATCACATTGACGATGAAACACAGAAATTGCATCCGGTTTCTATACAAAATTCGCAATGCCGATTTATATTGACGAGAGTACCGTTTCGGGGAGCCTGTTTCTTGGCTCTTCCCTGGGGGCTCAGTGTGATACTCCGATGCACCACAGCAGGTTTACTGTTACCCTTCGACCATCACATTGACGATGAAACACAGATATTGCATCCGGTTTCAATACAAAATTCGCAATGCCGATTTCTGTCTACAGGAGTACCGTTTCGAAGAGTGTGCAGTTTGTCTCTTCCCTGGGGGCCCAGTGTTAGACTCCGATGCACCACAGCAGGTTTACTGTTACCCTTCGACCATCATATTGACATTGAAACACAGAAATTGCATCCGGTTTCAATACAAAATTCGCAATGCAGATTTCTGTCCACAGGAGTACCGTTTCGAAGAGTATGTTGATTGGCTCTTCCCTGTGGGCCCAGTGTTAGACTCCTATGCACCACAGTAGGTTTACTGTTACCCTTCGACCATCACATCGACGATGAAACACAGGAACTGCATCCAGTTTCAATACAAAAATCGCAATGCCGATTTATATTGACGAGAGTAACGTTTCAGGGAGTCTTTATTTGGCTCTTCCCTGGGGGCTAAGTGTGAGACTCCGATGCACCACAGCAGGTTTACTGTTAAACTTCGACCATCACATTGACGATGAAACACAGAAATTGCATCCGGTTTCAATACAAAATTCGTAATGCCGATTTCTGTCCACAGGACTACCGATTCGACGAGTGTGTGGTTTGGCTCTTCCCTAGGGGCCCAGTGTTAGACTCCAGTGCACCACAGCGGATTTACTGTTACCCTTCGACCATCACATTGACGATGAAACACAAAAATTGCATCCGGTTTCAATACAAAAATCGCAATGGCGATTTCTGGCCACAGGAGTAACGTTTCGAAGAGTATGTAGTTTGGCTCTTCCCTGGGGGCCCAATGTTGGACTCCGATGCACCACAGCAGGTTTACTGTTACCCTTCGACCATCACATTGACGATGAAACACAGAAATTGCATCCGTTTTTAATACAAAATTCGCAATGACGACTTATATTGACGAGAGTAACTTTTCGGTGAGTCTGTTCTTTGACTCCTCCCTGGGGGCTCAGTGTGAGACTCCGATGCACCACAGCTGGTTTACTGTTACCCTTCGACCATCACACTGTCGATGAAACACAGAAATTGCATCCAGTTTCAATACAAAATTCGCAATGCCGATTTATATTGACCAGAGTAACGTTTCAGGGAGTCGGTTTTTTGGCTCTTCCCTGGGGGCTCAGTGTGAGACTCCGATGCACCACAGCATATTTACTGTTACCCTTCGACCATCACATTGACGATGGAAATGGAAATGAGCGTTTGGCGTCATTGGCCGGGAGGCCCCTCACGGGGCAGGTCCGGCCGCCTTGGCGCAGGTCTTATTACATGCGGCGCCACATTGGGCGACCTGCACGCCGGATGGGGATGAAATGATGATGAACACAACACAACACCCAGTCCCCGAGCGGAGTCTGTTTTTTGGATATTCCCTGGGGGCTAAGTATGAGACTCCGATGCACCACAGCAGGTTTGCTGTTACCCTCCGACCATCACAATTACGATGAAACACAGAAATTGCATCCGGTTTCAATACAAAGTTCTCTAAGCCGTTTTATATTGACGAGTGTAACGTTTCTGGGAGACTGTTTTTCTGCACTGCCCTGGGGGCTCAGTGTGAGACTCAGATGCACCACATCAGGTTTACTGTTACCCTGCGACCATCACATTGACGATGAAACACAGAAATTGCATCCGGTTTCAATACAAAATTCGCAATGCCGATTTATATTGACGATAGTAACGTTTCGGGGAGTCTGTTATTTGGCTCTTCCCTGGGGGCTCAGTGTAAGGCTTCGATGCACCACAGCAGGTTTACTGTTAACCTTCGACCATGACATTGACGATGAATCGCAGAAATTGCATCCGGATCAATACAAAATTCACAATGCTGATTTCTGACCACAGGAGTACCGTCTCGAAGAGTAAGTAGTTCGGCTCTTCCCTGGGGGCTCAGTGATAGCCTCCGATGCACCACGGCAGGTTTGCTGTTACCCTTCGACTATCACATTGACGATGAAACACAGTAATTGCATCCGGTTTCAATGCAAATTTCGCAATGACGATTTATATTGACGAGGGTAACGTTTCGGGAAGTCTGTCTTTTGGATCTTCCCTGGGGGCTAAGTGTGAGACTCCGACGCACCACAGCAGATTTACTGTAACCCTACGACCATCATATTGACGATGAAACACTGAAATTGCATCCGATTTCAATACAAAATTCTCAATGCGCGTTTTACATTGACGGAGGTAACGTTTCGGGGAGTCTGTAATTTGGCTCTTCCCTAGGGCTCAGTGTGAGACTCCGATGCACCACAGCAGGTTTACTGTTACCCTTCGACCATCACATTGGCCTTGAAACACAGAAATAGCATCCGGTTTCAATACAAAATTCGCAATGCCGATTTATATTGACGAGATTAATGTTTCAGGGAGTCTGTTTTTTGGCTTTTCCCTGGGGTCTCAGTGTGAGACTCCAATGCACCACAGCAGGTTTACTGTTACCCTTCGACAATCACATTGACGATGAAACACAGAAATTGCATCCGGTTTCAATCCAAAATTCTCAATGCCGTTTATATTGATGAGGGTAACTTTTTGGGGAGTCTGTTGTTTGGCTCTTCCCTGGGGCCTCAGTGTCAGACTCCAATTCACCACAGTAGGTTTTCTTTTACCCTTTGACCATCACATTGACGATGAAACACAGAAATTGGATCCGGTTTCTATACAAAATTCGCAATGCCAATTTCTGTCCACAGGAGTACCGTTTCGAAGTGTATGTAATTTGGCTCTTCCCTGGGGGCCCAGTGTTATACTCCGATGCACCACAGAATGTTTACTGTTTCGCTTCGACCATCACATTGACGATGAAACACAGAAATTACATCCGGTTTCAATACAAAATTCGCAATGCCGATTTCTGTCCACAGGACTACCGTTTCGAAGAGTATGTAGTTTGGGTCTTCCCTGGGGGCCCTGTGTAAGACTCCGATGCACCACAGCAGGTTTATTGTTACCCTTCGACCATCACATTGACGATGAACACAGAAAATTCAACCGGTTTCAATACAAAATTCGCAATGCCGATTTCCGTCCACAGGTGTACCGTTCCGAAGAGTATGACGTTTGTCTCTTCCCTGGGGGCCCAGTGTTCCATTCCGATGCACCACAGCAGGTTTACTGTTACCCTACGACCATCACATTGACGATGAAACGCAGAAAGTGCATCCGGTTTCAATACAAAATTCGCAATGCCGATTTTAATTGACGAGAGTAACGTTTCGGGGATTCTGTAATTTGGCTCTTCCGTGGGCGCTCATTGTGAGATTCCGATGCACCACAGCAGGTTTACTGTTACCCTTCTACCATCACATACACGATGAATCACAGAAATTGCATCTGGTTTCAATACAAAATACGCAATGCCGATTTATATTGACGGGAATGACGTTTCGGGAGTCTGTTTTTTGGCCTTTCCCTGGGGGCTCAGTGTGAGTCTCAGATGCACCACAGCAGGTTTACTGATACCCTTCGACCATCACATTGACGGTGAAACACAGAAATTGCATCCGGTTTCAATACAAAGTTCTCAAAGCCGTTTTATATTGACGAGAGTAACGTTTCTGGGAGACTGTTTTTCAGCTCTTCCCTGGGGGCTCAGTGTGAGACTCAGATGCACCACATCAGGTTTACTGTTACCCTGCGACCATCACATTGACGATGAAACACAGAAATTGCATCTGGTTTCAATACAAAATTCACAATGCTGATTTCTGACCACAGGAGTACCGTTTCGAAGAGTAAGTAGGTCGGCTCTTCCCTGGGGGCTCAGTGTGAGACTCAGATGCACCACATCAGGTTTGCTGTTACCCTTCGACCCTCACATTGACGATGAAACACAGAAATTGCATCCGGTTTCAATGCAAAATTCGCAATGCCGATTTATATTGACGAGAATAACGTTTCAAGGGGTCTGTTTTTTGGGTCTTCCCTGCAGGCTCAGTGTGAGACTCCGATACACCACAGCAGGTTTACTGTTACCCTTCGACCATCACATTGGCCTTGAAACACAGAAATAGCATCCGGTTTCTATACAAAATTCGCAATGCCGATTTATATTGACGAGAGTAATGTTTCAGGGAGTCTGTTTTTGGCTCTTCCTTGGGGGCTCAGTGTGAGACTCCGATGCACCACAGCAGGTTTACTGTTACCCTTCGACAATCACATTGACGATGAAACACAGAAATTGCATCCGGTTTCAATACAAACTTCTCAATGCTGATTTATATTGATGAGGGTAACTTTTTGGGGAGTCTGTTGTTTGGCTCTTCCCTGGGGCCTCAGTGTCAGACTCCAATTCACCACAGCAGGTTTTCTTTTACCCTTTGACCATCACATTGACGATGAAACACAGAAATTGGATCCGGTTTTAATAGAAAATTCGCAATGCCAATTTCTGTCCACAGGAGTACCGTTTCGAAGAGTATGTAGTTTGGCTCTTCCCTGGGGGCCCAGTGTTATACTTCGATGCACCACAGAATGTTTACTGTTACGCTTCGACCATCACATTGACGATGAAACACAGAAATTGTATCCGGTTTCACTAAAAAATTCGCAATGCCGATTTTAAATGACGAGAGTAAGGTTTCGGGGTGTCTGTAATTTGGCTCTTCCCTGGGGGCTCATTGTGAGATTCCGATGCACCACAGCAGGTTTACTGTTACCCTTCGGCCATCACATTGACGATGAAACACAGAAATTTCATCTGGTTTCAATACAAAATTCGCCATGCCGATTTATACTGACGGGAATGACGTTTCGGGAGTCTGTTCTTTGACCTTTCCCTGTGGGCTCAGTGTGAGACTCCGTTGCACAACAGCAGGTTCACTGTTACCTTTCGAAAATCACATTGACGATGAAACACAGAAATTGCATCTGGTTTCAATACATAATTCGCAATGCTGATTTCTGTCCACAAGAGAACCGTTTCGATGAGTATGTAGTTTGGCTATTCCCTGGGGGCCCAGTGTTAGACTCCGATGCACCACAGCAGGTTTATTGTTACCCATCGACCATCACATTGACGATGAAACACAGAAATTGCATCCTGTTTCAATACAAAATTCGCAATGCCGATTTTAATTGACGAGAGTAACCTTTCGGGGAGTCTGTAATTTGGCACTTCCCTGGGGGTCATTGTGAGATTCCGATGCACCACAGCAGGTTTACTGTTACCCTTCGACCATCACATTGACGATGAAACTCAGAAATTGCATCTGGTTTCAATACAAAATTCGCAATGCCGATTTATATTGACGGGAATGACGTTTCGGGAGTCTGTTCTTTGGCCTTTCCCTGGGGGCTCAGTGTGAGACTCAGATGCACCACAGCAGGTTTACTGTTACCCTTCGACCATCACATTGACGATGAAACACAGAAATTGCATCCGGTTTCAATACAAAGTTCACAAAGCCGTTTTATATTGACGAGAATAACGTTTCGGGGAGTCTGTAATTTGGCTTTTCCCTGGGGGCTCAGTGTGAGTCTCCGATGCACCACAGCAGGTTTACTGTTACCCTTCGACCATCACATTGCCGATGAAACACAGATATTGCATGCGATTTCAATACAAAATTCGCAATGCCGATTTATATTGACAAGTGTAACGTTTCGGGGAGTCTGTAATTTGGCTCTTCCCTGGGGGCCCAGTGTTAGACTCCGATGCACCACAGCACGTTTACAGTTACCCTTCGACAATCACATTGCCGATGAAACACAGAAATAGCATCCGGTTTCAATACAAAATTCGAATTTGCCGATTTCTGTCCACAGGAGTACCGTTTCGAAGAGTATGTAGTTTGGCTCTTCCCTGGGGGCCCAGTGTTATACCCCGATGCACCACAGAAGGTTTACTGTTACCCTTCGACCATCACATTGACGATGAAACACAGAAATTGCATCCGGATTCAATACATAATTCGCAATGACGATTTCTGTCCACAGGAGTACAGTTTCAAGGAGTATGTAGTTTGGTTCTTCCCTGGGGGCCCAGTGTTAGACTCCAATGCAACACAGCAGGTTAATTGTTGCCCTTCGACCATCACATTGACGATGAAACGCAGATATTGCATGCGATTTCAATAAAAAATTCGCGATGCCGATTTATATTGAAGAGAGTAACTTTTCGGGGAGTCTGTTCCTTTGGCTGTTCCGTGGGGGCTCAGTGTGAGACTCCGATGCACCACAGCACGTTTACTGTTACCCTTCGACAGTCACATTGCCGATGAAACACAAAAATTGCATCCGGTTTCAATACAAAATTGGAATTTGCCGATTTCTGTCCACAGGAGTACCGTTTCGAAGAGTATGTAGTTTGGCTCTTCCCTGGGGGCCCAGTGTTATACCCCGATGCACCACAGAAGGTTTACTCTTACCCTTCGACCATCACATTGACGATGAAACACAGAAATTGCATCTGGTTTCAATACAAAATTCGCAATGCCGATTTATACTGACGGGAATGACGTTTCGGGAGTCTGTTCTTTGACCTTTCCCTGTGGGCCCAGTGTGAGACTCAGATGCACCACAGCAGGTTTACTGTTACCCTTCGACCATCACATTGACGATGAAACACAGAAATTGCATCCGGTTTCAATACAAAGTTCACAAAGCCGTTTTAAATTGACGAGAGTAACGTTTTGGGGAGTCTGTAATTTGGCTCTTCCCTGGTGGCTCAGTGTGAGACTCCGGTGCACCACAGCAGGTTTACTGTTACCCTTCGACCATCACATTGCCTTGAAACACAGATATTGCATGCGATTTCAATACAAAATTCGCAATGCCGATTTATATTGACGAGAGTAACGTTTCGGGGAGTCTTTTCCTTGGCTCTTCCCTGGCGGCTCAGTGTGAGACTCCGTTGCACAACAGCAGGTTTACTGTTACCTTTCGAAAATCACATTGACGATGAAACACAGAAATTGCATCCGGTTTCAATACATAATTCGCAATGCTGATTTCTGTCCACAAGAGAACCGTTTCGATGAGTATGTAGTTTGGCTATTCCCTGGGGGCCCAGTGTTAGACTCCGATGCACCACAGCAGGTTTATTGTTACCCATCGACCATCACATTGACGATGAAACACAGAAATTGCATCCGGTTTCAATACAAAATTCGCAATGCCGATTTTAATTGACAAGAGTAACCTTTCGGGGAGTCTGTAATTTGGCACTTCCCTGGGGGTCATTGTGAGATTCCGATGCACCACAGCAGGTTTACTGTTACCCTTCGACCATCACATTGACGATGAAACACAGAAATTGCATCTGGTTTCAATACAAAATTCGCAATGCCGATTTATATTGACGGGAATGACGTTTCGGGAGTCTGTTCTTTGGCCTTTCCCTGGGGGCTCAGTGTGAGACTCAGATGCACCACAGCAGGTTTACTGTTACCCTTCGACCATCACATTGACGATGAAACACAGAAATTGCATCCGGTTTCAATTCATAATTCGCAATGCCGATTTCTGTCCACAGGAGAACCGTTTCGAAGAGTATGTACTTTGGCTATTCCCTGGGGGCCCAGTGTTAGACTCCGACGCACCACAGCAGGTTTATTGTTACCCTTCGACCATCACATTGACGATGAAACACAGAAATTGCATCCGGTTTCAATACAAAATTCGCAATGCCGATTTTAATTGACGAGAGTAATGTTTCGGGGAGTCTGTAATTTGGCTCTTCCCTGGGGGTCATTGTGAGATTCCGATGCACCACAGCAGGTTTACTGGTACCCTTCGACCATCACATTGACGATGAAACACAGAAATTGCATCTGGTTTCAATACAAAATTCGCAATGCCGATTTATATTGACGGGAATGACGTTTCGGGAGTCTGTTCTTTGGCCTTTCCCTGGGGGCTCAGTGTGAGACTCAGATGCACCACAGCAGGTTTACTGTTACCCTTCGACCATCACATTGACGATGAAACACAGAAATTGCATCCGGTTTCAATACAAAGTTCACAAAGCCGTTATATATTGACGAGAATAACGTTTCGGGGAGTCTGTAATTTGGCTTTTCCCTGGGGGCTCAGTGTGAGTCTCCGATGCACCACAGCAGGTTTACTGTTACCCTTCGACCATCACATTGCCGATGAAACACAGATATTGCATGCGATTTCAATACAAAATTCGCAATGCCGATTTATATTGACAAGAGTAACGTTTCGGGGAGTCTGTAATTTGGCTCTTCCCTGGGGGCCCAGTGTTAGACTCCGATGCACCACAGCACGTTTACAGTTACCCTTCGACAATCACATTGCCGATGAAACACAGAAATTGCATCCGGTTTCAATACAAAATTCGAATTTGCCGATTTCTGTCCACAGGAGTACCGTTTCGAAGAGTATGTAGTTTGGCTCTTCCCTGGGGGCCCAGTGTTATACCCCGATGCACCACAGAAGGTTTACTGTTACCCTTCGACCATCACATTGACGATGAAACACAGAAATTGCATCCGGATTCAATACATAATTCGCAATGACGATTTCTGTCCACAGGAGTACCGTTTCAAGGAGTATGTAGTTTGGCTCTTCCCTGGGGGCCCAGTGTTAGACTCCAATGCAACACAGCAGGTTAATTGTTGCCCTTCGACCATCACATTGACGATGAAACGCAGATATTGCATGCGATTTCAATAAAAAATTCGCGATGCCGATTTATATTGAAGAGAGTAACTTTTCGGGGAGTCTGTTCCTTTGGCTGTTCCGTGGGGGCTCAGTGTGAGACTCCGATGCACCACAGCACGTTTACTGTTACCCTTCGACAATCACATTGCCGATGAAACACAGAAATTGCATCCGGTTTCAATACAAATTTGGAATTTGCCGATTTCTGTCCACAGGAGTACCGTTTCAAAGAGTATGTAGTTTGTCTCTTCCCTGGGGGCCCAGTGTTAGACTCCGATGCACCACAGCAGGTTTACTGTTACCCTACGACCATCACATTGAAGATGAAACACAGACAGTGCATCCGGTTTCAATACAAAATTCGCAATGCCGATTTTAAGTGACGAGAGTAACGTTTCGGGGGTCTGTAATTTGGCTCTTCCCTGAGGGCTCATTGTGAGATTCCTATGCACCACAGCAGGTTTACTGTTACCCTTCGACCATCACATTCACGATGAAACACAGAAATTGCATCCGGTTTCAATACATAATTCGCAGTGCCGATTTATATTGACGAGAGTAAGATTTCGGGGAGTCTGTTTTTGGCTCTTCCCTGGGGGCTCAGTGTGTGACTCCGATGCACCACAGCAGGTTTACTCTTACCCTTCGACCATCACATTGAATATGAAACACAGAAATTGCATCGGGTTTCATTACAAAATTCGTAATGCCGATTTATATTGACGAGAGTACCTTTTTCAGGGAGTCTGTTTTTTGGCTCTTCCTCGGTGGCTCAGTGTGAGTCTCCGATGCACCACAGCAGGTTTACTGTTACCCTTCGACTATGACATTGACGATGAAACACAGATATTGCTTCCAGTTTCAATACAAAATTCGCATAGCCGATTTCTGTCCTCAGGAGTGCCGTTTCAAAGAGTATGTAATTTGGCTCTTCCCCGATGAACCAGTGTTAGACTCCGATGTACTGCAGTAGGTTTACTGTTACCCTTCGACCATCACATTGACAGAAATTGCATCCGGTTTCAATCAAAATTCGCAATTCCGATTTATATTGACGAGAGTAACGTTTCGGGGAGTCTATTCTTTGGCTCCTCCCTGGTGGCTCAGTGTGAGACTCCGATGCACAACATCAGGTTTACTGTTACCCTTCGACCATCACATTGACGATGAAACACAGAAATTGCATCCGGATCAATACAAAATTCGCAATGCCGATTTCTGTCCACAGTAGTACCGTTTCGAAGAGTATGTACTTTGGCTCTTCCCTGGGGGCACAGTGTTAGACTCCGAAGCACCACAGCAGGTTTACTGTTACCCTTCGACCATCACATTAACGATGAAACACAGAAATTGCATCCGGTTTCAATATAAATTTCGCAATGCCGAATTCCGTTCACAGGTGTACCGTTTCGAAGAGTAGGTAGTTTGGCTCTTCCCTGGGGGCCCAGTGTTAGACTCCGATGCACCACAGCAAGTTTACTGTTACCCTACGACCATTACGTTGAAGATGAAACACAGAAAGTGCATCCGGTTTCAATACAAAATTCGCAATGCCGATTTTAATTGACGAGAGTAACGTTTCGGGCAGTCTGTTCTTTTGGCTGTTCCCTGGGGGCTCAGTGTGAGACTCCGATGCACGACAGCTGGTTTACTGTTACCCTTCGATTATCAAATTGACGATGAAACAGAAAGTGCATCCGGTTTCAATACAAAATTCGCAATGCCGATTTTAATTGACGAGAGTAACGTTTCGGGGAGTCTGTAATTTGGCTCTTCCCTGGGGGCTCATTGTGAGATTCCGATGCACCACAGCGGGTTTACTGTTACCCTTCGACCATCACATTCACGATGAAACATAGAAATTGCTTCCGGTTTCAATACAAAATTCGCAATGCCGATTTATATTGACGAGAGTAACATTTCGGGGAGACTTTTTTTGGCTCTTCCCTGGGGGCTCAGTGTGAGACTCCGAAGCACCACAGCAGGTTTACAGTTACCCTTCGATCATCACACAGAAGATGAAACACAGAAATTGCATCCGATTTCAATACAAAATTCGCAATGCCGATTTTAATTGACGAGAGTAACATTTCGGGGAGTCTGTTTTTTGGCTTTTCCTTGGGGGCTCAGTGTGAGACTCCAATGCACCACGGCAGGTTTACTGTTACCCTTCGACTATGACATTGACGATGAAACACAGAAATTGCTTCCGGTTTCAATACAAAATTCGCAAAGGCGATATCTGTCCTCAGGAGTACCGTTTCGAAGGGTATGTACTTTGGCTCTTCCCTGGAGGCCCGGTGTTAGACTCCGATGCGCCACAGTGGGTTTACTGTTACCCTTCGAGCATCAAATTGACGATGAAACACAGAAATTGCATCCGGTTTCAATACAAAATTCGCAATATCAATTTATATCGACAAGAGTAACGTTTCGGGGAGTCTGTTATTTGGCTCTTCCTTGGGGTCTCAGTGTTAGACTCCGATGCACCACGGCAGGTTTACTGTTACCCTTCGACCATCACACTGACGATGAAACACAGAAATTGCATCCGGTTTCAGTACAAAATTCGCAAAGCGGTTTTATATTGACGAGAGTAACGTTTCGGGGATACATTTTTTTCTCTTCCCTGGGGGCTTAATGTTAGACTCCGATGCTACACGGCAGGTTTACTGTTACCCTTCGACCATCACATTGACGATGAAACACAGAAATTGCATCCGGTTTCAATACAAAATTAGCAATGCCGATTTATATTGACGAAAGTAACGTTTCGGTGAGTCTGTTATTTGGCTCTTCCTTGGGGTCTCAGTGTTAGACTCCGATGCACCACGGCAGGATTACTGTTACCCTTCGACCATCACATTGACGATGAAACACAGAAATTGCATCCGGTATCAATACAAAATTCGCAATGCCGATTTATATCGACAAGAGTAACGTTTCGGGGAGTCTGTTTTTCGGCTCTTCCCTGGGGGCTCAGTGTGAGACTCCGATGCACCACAGCAGGTTTACTCTTACCCTTCGAACATCACATTGACGATGAAACCCAGAAATTGCATTTAGTTTCAATACAAAATTCGCAATGCCGATTTATATTGACGAGAGTAACGTTTTGGCGAGTCTGTTTTTTGGCTCTTCCGTGGGGGCTCAGTGTGGGACTCCGATTCACCACAGCAGGTTTACTGTTACCTTTCGACCATCACATTGACGATGAAACACAGAAATTGCTCCCGGTTTCAATACAAAATTCGCTATACCGATTTATATTGACGAGATTAACGATTCGGGTAGTCTGTTTTTCGGCTCTTCCCTGGGGGCTCAGTGCGAGACTCCGATGCACCACAGCAGGTTTACTGTTACCCTTCGACCATCACATTGATGATGAAACACAGATATTGCATCCGGATCAATACAAAATTCGCAATGCCGATTTCTGTCCACAGTAGTACCGTTTCGAAGAGCATGTACCTAGGCTCTTCCCTGGGGGCCCAGTGTTAGACTCCGATGCACCACAGCAGGTTTACTGTTACCCTTCGACCATGACATTGACGATGAAACACAGAAATTGCATCCGGTTTCAATGCAAAATTCGCAATGCCGTTTTATATTGACGAGAGTAACGTTTCGAGGAGTCAGTTTTTTGGGTCTTCCCTGGGGGCTCAGTGTGAGACTCCGACGCACCACAGCAAGTTTACTGTTACCCTTCGACCATCAAATTGACGATGAAACACAGAATTTGCATCCGGTTTCAATACAAAATTCGCAATGCCGATTTATATTGACGAAGGTAACGTTTCGGGGAGTCTGTAAATTGGCTCTTCCCTGGGGGCTCAGTGTGAGACTCCGATGCACCACAGCAGGTTTACTGTTACCCTTCGACCATCACATTGACGATGAGACACAGAAATTGCATCCGGTTTCACTACAAAATTCGCAATGCCGATTTCTGTCCACAGGAGTACCGTTCCGAAGAGTATGTAATTTGGCTCTTCCCTGGGGGCCCAGTGTTATACTCCGATGAACCACAGTAAGGTTTACTGTTACCCTTCGACCATCACATTGACGATGAAACACAGATATTGCATGCGATTTCAATACAAAATTCGCAATGCCGATTTACGTCCACAGGTGTACCGTTTCGAAGAGTAGGTACTTTGTCCCTTCCCAGGTGGCCCAGTGTTAGACTCCGATGCACCACAGCAAGTTTACTGTTACCCTACGACCATCACGTTGAAGATGAAACACAGAAAGTGCATCCGGTTTCAATACAAAATTCGCAATACCGATTTTAATTGACGATAGTAACGATTCGGGTAGTCTGTAATTTGGCTCTTCCCTGGGGTCTCATTTTGAGATTCCGATGCACCGCTGCAGGTTTCCTGTTACCCTTCGACCATCACATTCACGATGAAACATAGAAATTGCTTCCTGTTTCAATACAAATTTCGCAATGCCGAGTTCTGTCCACAGGATTACCGTTTCGAAGAGTATGTAGTTTGGCTCTTCCCTGGGGGACCTGTGTTAGACTCCGATGCACCACAGTAGGTTTACTGTTACCCTTCGATCATCACATTGACGATGAAACACAGAAATTGCACCCGATTTCAATACAAAATTCGCAATGCCGATTTATATTGACGAGAGTAACATTTCGGGGAGTCTGTTCTTTGGCTCTTCCTTGGGGGCTCAGTGTGAGACTCCGATGCACCAAAGCAGGTTTACTGTTACCCTTCGACTATGACATTGACGATGAAACACAGAAATTGCTTCCGGTTTCAATACAAAATTCGCAAAGCCGATTTCTGTCCTCAGGAGTACCGTTTCGAAGATTATGTACTTTGGCTCTTCCCTGGAGGCCCGGTGTTAGACTCCGATGCACCACAGTAGGTTTACTGTTACCCTTCGAGCATCACATTGACGATGAAACAGAGAAATTGCATCTGGTTTCAATACAAAATTCGCAATGCCGATTTATATTGACGAGAGTGACGTTTCGGGAGTTTATTTTTTGGCGTTTCTCTGGCGACTCAGTGTGAGACTCCGATGGACCACAGCAGGTTCACTGTTACCCTTTGACTATCACATTGACGATGAAACACAGAAATTGCATCCGTTTTCAATACAAAATTCGCAAAGCCGTTTTATATTGACGAGAGTAACGTTTCGGAGATACATTTTTTTGCTCTTCCCTGGGGGCTCAATGTTAGACTCCGATGCAACACGGCAGGTTTACTGTTACCCTTCGACCATCACATTGACGATGAAACACAGAAATTGCATCCGGTTTCAATACAAAATTAGCAATGCCGATTTATATTGACGAGAGTAACGTTTCGGGGGTTTGTTATTTGGCTCTTCCCTGGGGGCTCAGTGTTAGACTCCGATGCACCACGGCAGGTTTACTGTTACCCTTAGACCATCACATTGACGATGAAACACAGAAATTGCATCCGGTTTTATTACAAAATTCGCAATGCCGATTTATATCGACGAGAGTAACGTTTCGGGGAGTCTGATTTTCGGCTCTTCCATGGGGGCTCACTGTGAGACTCCGATGCACCACACAAGGTTTAATGTTACCTGCCGACCATCACATTGACGATGAAACACAGAAATTGCTCCCGGTTTTAATACAAAATTCGCAATGCAGATTTATATTGACGAGATTAACGATTCGGGTAGTCTGTTTTTCGGCTCTTCCCTGGGGGCTCAGTGCGAGACTCCGATGCACCACAGCATTTTTACTGTTACCCTTCGACCATCACATTGATGATGAAACACAAAAATTGCATCCGGTTTCAATACAAAATTCGCAATGCCGATTTATATTGACGAGAGTAACGCTTCGGGGAGTCTGTCTTTTGGCTCTTACCTGGGGGCTCATTGTGAGACTCCGATGCACCACAGCAGGTTTACTGTTACCCTGCGACCATCACATTGACGATGAAACACAGAAATTGCATCTTGTTTCAATACAAAATTCGCAATGCCGATTTATATTGACGAGATTAACGTTTCGGGGTGTCTGTTTTTTGGCTCTTCCCTGGGGGCTAAGTGTGAGCCTCCGATGCACCACAGCAGGTTTACTGTTACCCTTCGACCTTGACATTGATGATGAAACACAGAAATTGCATCCGGATCAGTACAAAATTCACAATGCCGATTTCTGTCCACAGGAGTACCGTTCGAAGAGTATGTATTTTGGCTCTTCCGTGGGGGCCCAGTGTTAGACGCCGATGCACCACAGCAGGTTTACTGTTACCCTTCGACCATCACATTGACGATGAAACACAGAAATTGCATCCGGTTTCAATACAAAATTTGCAAGGCCGATTTATATTGACGAGCGTAATGTTTCAAAGAGTCTGTTCTTTGGCTCCACCCTGGGGGCACAGTGTTAGACTCCGATGCACCACAGCAGGTTTACTGTTACCCTTCGACCGTCACATTGACGATGAAACACAGAAATTGCATCCGTTTTCAGTACAAAATTCGCAATGCCGATTTCCGTCCACAGGTGTACCGTTTCGAAGAGTAGGTAGTTTGTCTCTTCCCTGTGGGCCCAGTGTTAGACTCCGATGCACCACAGCAGGTTTATTGTTACCCTTCGACCATCACATTGACGATGAAATAGAGAAATTGCATCCGGTTTCAATACAAAATTTGCATTGCCGATTTATATTGACGAGAGTAGTGTTTCAGGGAGTCTGTTTTTTGGCTTTTCCCTGAGGGCTCAGTATGAGACTCCGATGCCACACAGCAGGTTTACTGTTACCCTTCGACCATCACATTGACGATGAAACACAGATATTGCATCCGGTTTCAATACGATGTTCGCAATGCCGATTTATATTGACGAGTGTAACGTTTTGGGGAGTCTGTTTTTTGGCTCTTCCCTGGGGGCTTAGTGTTAGACTCCGATGCAACACGGCGGGTTTACTGTTACCCTTCGACAATGACATTGACGATGAAAATTAGGGATTTCATCCGGTTTCAATACGTAATTCGCAATGCCGATTTATATTGACGAGAGTAACGTTTCGGGGAGTCTGTTTTTTAACACTTCCCTGAGACTCAGTGTGAGACTCCGATGCACAACAGCAGGTTTGCTGTTACCCTTTGACCATTACAATGACGATGAAACACGGAAATTGCATGCGGTTTCAATACAAAACTCGCAATGCCGATTTATATTGACGAGAGTATCGTTTCGGGGAGTCTGTTTTTCGGCTCTTCCCTGGGGGCTCAGTGTGAGACTCCAATGCACCACAGCAGGTTTACTGTTACCCTTCGACCATCACATTGACGATGAAACACAGAAATTGCATCCGGTTACAATACAAAATTCGCAATGCCGGTTTATATTGACGAGAGTAAAGTTTCGGGGAGTCTGTTTTTCGGATCTTCCCTGGGGGCTCAGTGTTAGACTCCGATGCACCACAGCAGGCTTACTGTTACCCTTCGACCATCACATTGACTATGAAACACAGAAATTGCACCCGGATCACTACAAAATTCACAATGACGATTTATGTCCAAAGGTGTACCGTTTCGATGAGCATGTTCTTTGGCTCTTCCCTGGGGGCCCAGTGTTAGACTTCGATGCACCACAGCAGGTTTGCTGTTACCCTTCGACCATCACATTGACGATGAAACACAGAAATTGCATCCGGTTTCAATACAAAATTCGCAATCCCGATTAATATTGACGAGAGTAACGTTTCGGAGAGTCTGTTCTTCGGCTCTTCACTGGGGGCTCAGTGTGAGACTCTGATTCACCACAGTTGGTTTACTGATACCCTTCGACCATCATATTGACGATGAAACACAGAAATTGCATTCGGATCAATACAAAATTCACAATGCTGATTTCTGTCCACAGGAGTACCTTTTCGAAGAGTATGTACTGTCTCTCTTCCCTGAGGGCCCAGTGTTGACTCCGATGCACCACAGCAGGTTTCCTGTTACCCTTCGACCATCGCATTGACGATGAAACACGGATATTGCTTCCGGTTTCAATACAAAATTCGCAATGCCGATTTATATTGACAAAAGTAACGTTTCGGGGAGTCTGTTTTTCGGCTCATCCCTGGGGCTCGGTGTGAGACTCCAACGCACCACAGCAGGTTTACTGTTACCCTTCGACCATCACATTGACTATGAAACACAGAAATTGCATCCGGTTTAAATACAAAATTCTCAATGCCGATTTATATTGACGAAAGTAACGTTTCGCGGAGTCTGTTCTTCGGCTCTTCCCTGGGGGCTCAGTGTGAGACTCCGTTGCACTACAGCAGGTTTACTGTTACCCTTCGACTATCACATTGACGATTAAAACAGAAATTGCATCCGGTTTCAATACAAAAATCGCAATGCCGATTTATATTGACGAGAGTAACTTTTCGGGGAAATCTGTGCTTTGGCTATTCCCTGGGGGCTCAGTGTGAGACTTCAATGCAACACAGCAGGTTTACTGTTACCCTTCGACCATCACATTGACGATGAAACACAGAAATTGCATCCGGTTACAATACAAAATTCGCAATGCCGGTTTATATTGACGAGAGTAACGTTTCGCGGAGTCTGTCTTTCGGCTCTTCCCTGGGGGCTCAGTGTGAGACTCCGATGAACCACAGCAGGTTTACTGTTACCCTTCGACCATCACATTGACGATGAAACACAGAAATTGCATCCGGTTTCAAGACAAAACTCGCAATGCCGATTTATATTGACGAGAGTATCGTTTCGCGCAGTCTGTTTTTCGGCTCTTCCCTGGGGGCCCAGTGTTAGACTCCGATGCACCACAGCAGGTTTACTGTTACCCTTCGACCATGACATTGACGACGAAACACAGAAATTGCATCCGGTTTCAATGCAAAATTCGCAATGCCGTTTTATATTGACGAGAGTAACGTTTCGAGGAGTCAGTTTTTTGGGTCTTCCCTGGGGGCTCAGTGTGAGACTCCGACGCACCACAGCAAGTTTACTGTTACCCTTCGACCATCAAATTGACGATGAAACACAGAATTTGCATCCGGTTTCAATACAAAATTCGCAATGCCGATTTATATTGACGAAGGTAACGTTTCGGGGAGTCTGTAATTTGGCTCTTCCCTGGGGGCTCAGTGTGAGACTCCGATGCACCACAGCAGGTTTACTGTTACCCTTCGACCATCACATTGACGATGAGACACAGAAATTGCATCCGGTTTCACTACAAAATTCGCAATGCCGATTTCTGTCCACAGGAGTACCGTTCCGAAGAGTATGTAATTTGGCTCTTCCCTGGGGGCCCAGTGTTATACTCCGATGAACCACAGTAAGGTTTACTGTTACCCTTCGACCATCACATTGACGATGAAACACAGATATGGCATGCGATTTCAATACAAAATTCGCAATGCCGATTTCCGTCCACAGGTGTACCGTTTCGAAGAGTAGGTACTTTGTCCCTTCCCAGGTGGCCCAGTGTTAGACTCCGATGCACCACAGCAAGTTTACTGTTAGACTACGACCATCACGTTGAAGATGAAACACAGAAAGTGCATCCGGTTTCAATACAAAATTCGCAATACCGATTTTAATTGACGATAGTAACGATTCGGGGAGTCTGTAATTTGGCTCTTCCCTGGGGTCTCATTTTGAGATTCCGATGCACCGCTGCAGGTTTCCTGTTACCCTTCGACCATCACAATCACGATGAAACATAGAAATTGCTTCCTGATTCAATACAAAATTCGCAATGCCGATTTCTGTCCACAGGATTACCGTTTCGAAGAGTATGTAGTTTGGCTCTTCCCTGGGGGACCTGTGTTAGACTCCGATGCACCACAGTAGGTTTACTGTTACCCTTCGATCATCACATTGACGATGAAACACAGAAATTGCATCCGATTTCAATACAAAATTCGCAATGCCGATTTATATTGACGAGAGTAACATTTCGGGGAGTCTGTTCTTTGGCTCTTCCTTGGGGGCTCAGTGTGAGACTCCGATGCACCAAAGCAGGTTTACTGTTACCCTTCGACTATGACATTGACGATGAAACACAGAAATTGCTTCCGGTTTCAATACAAAATTCGCAAAGCCGATTTCTGTCCTCAGGAGTACCGTTTCGAAAATTATGTACTTTGGCTCTTCCCTGGAGGCCCGGTGTTAGACTCCGATGCACCACAGTAGGTTTACTGTTACCCTTCGAGCATCACATTGACGATGAAACAGAGAAATTGCATCTGGTTTCAATACAAAATTCGCAATGCCGATTTATATTGACGAGAGTGACGTTTCGGGAGTTTATTTTTTGGCGTTTCTCTGGCGACTCAGTGTGAGACTCCGATGCACCACAGCAGGTTCACTGTTACCCTTTGACTATCACATTGACGATGAAACACAGAAATTGCATCCGTTTTCAATACAAAATTCGCAAAACCGTTTTATATTGACGAGAGTAACGTTTCGGAGATACATTTTTTTGCTCTTCCCTGGGGGCTCAATGTTAGACTCCGATGCAACACGGCAGGTTTACTGTTACCCTTCGACCATCACATTGACGATGAAACACAGAAATTGCATCCGGTTTCAATACAAAATTAGCAATGCCGATTTATATTGACGAGAGTAACGTTTCGGGGGTTTGTTATTTGGCTCTTCCCTGGGGGCTCAGTGTTAGACTCCGATGCACCACGGCAGGTTTACTGTTACCCTTTGACCATCACATTGACGATGAAACACAGAAATTGCATCCGGTTTTATTACAAAATTCGCAATGCCGATTTATATCGACGAGAGTAACGTTTCGGGGAGTCTGATTTTCGGCTCTTCCATGGGGGCTCACTGTGAGACTCCGATGCACCACACAAGGTTTAATGTTACCTGCCGACCATCACATTGACGATGAAACACAGAAATTGCTCCCGGTTTTAATACAAAATTCGCAATGCAGATTTATATTGACGAGATTAACGATTCGGGTAGTCTGTTTTTCGGCTCTTCCCTGGGGGCTCAGTGCGAGACTCCGATGCACCACAGCATTTTTACTGTTACCCTTCGACCATCACATTGATGATGAAACACAAAAATTGCATCCGGTTTCAATACAAAATTCGCAATGCCGATTTATATTGACGAGAGTAACGTTTCGGGGAGTCTGTCTTTTGGCTCTTACCTGGGGGCTCATTGTGAGACTCCGATGCACCACAGCAGGTTTACTGTTACCCTGCGACCATCACATTGACGATGAAACACAGAAATTGCATCTTGTTTCAATACAAAATTCGCAATGCCGATTTATATTGACGAGATTAACGTTTCGGGGTGTCTGTTTTTTGGCTCTTCCCTGGGGGCTAAGTGTGAGCCTCCGATGCACCACAGCAGGTTTACTGTTACCCTTCGACCTTGACATTGACGATGAAACACAGAAATTGCATCCGGATCAGTACAAAATTCACAATGCCGATTTCTGTCCACAGGAGTACCGTTCGAAGAGTATGTATTTTGGCTCTTCCGTGGGGGCCCAGTGTTAGACGCCGATGCACCACAGCAGGTTTACTGTTACCCTTCGACCATCACATTGACGATGAAACACAGAAATTGCATCCGGTTTCAATACAAAATTTGCAAGGCCGATTTATATTGACGAGCGTAATGTTTCAAAGAGTCTGTTCTTTGGCTCCACCCTGGGGGCACAGTGTTAGACTCCGATGCACCACAGCAGGTTTACTGTTACCCTTCGACCGTCACATTGACGATGAAACACAGAAATTGCATCCGTTTTCAGTACAAAATTCGCAATGCCGATTTCCGTCCACAGGTGTACCGTTTCGAAGAGTAGGTAGTTTGTCTCTTCCCTGTGGGCCCAGTGTTAGACTCCGATGCACCACAGCAGGTTTATTGTTACCCTTCGACCATCACATTGACGATGAAATGGAGAAATTGCATTCGGTTTCAATACAAAATTTGCATTGCCGATTTATATTGACGAGAGTAGTGTTTCAGGGAGTCTGTTTTTTGGCTTTTCCCTGAGGGCTCAGTGTGAGACTCCGATGCCCCACAGCAGGTTTACTGTTACCCTTCGACCATCACATTGACGATGAAACACAGATATTGCATCCGGTTTCAATACGATGTTCGCAATGCCGATTTATATTGACGAGTGTAACGTTTTGGGGAGTCTGTTTTTTGGCTCTTCCCTGGGGGCTTAGTGTTAGACTCCGATGCAACACGGCGGGTTTACTGTTACCCTTCGACAATGACATTGACGATGAAAATTGGGGATTTCATCCGGTTTCAATACATAATTCGCAATGCCGATTTATATTGACGAGAGTAACGTTTCGGGGAGTCTGTTTTTTAACACTTCCCTGAGACTCAGTGTGAGACTCCGATGCACAACAGCAGGTTTGCTGTTACCCTTTGACCATTACAATGACGATGAAACACGGAAATTGCATGCGGTTTCAATACAAAACTCGCAATGCCGATTTATATTGACGAGAGTATCGTTTCGGGGAGTCTGTTTTTCGGCTCTTCCCTGGGGGCTCAGTGTGAGACTCCAATGCACCACAGCAGGTTTACTGTTACCCTTCGACCAACACATTGACGATGATACACAGAAATTGCATCCGGTTACAATACAAAATTCGCAATGCCAGTTTATATTGACGAGAGTAAAGTTTCGGGGAGTCTGTTTTTCGGATCATCCCTGGGGGCTCAGTGTTAGACTCCGATGCACCACAGCAGGCTTACTGTTACCCTTCGACCATCACATTGACTATGAAACACAGAAATTGCACCCGGATCACTACAAAATTCACAATGACGATTTATGTCCAAAGGTGTACCGTTTCGAAGAGCATGTTCTTTGGCTCTTCCCTGGGGGCCCAGTGTTAGACTTCGATGCACCACAGCAGGTTTGCTGTTACCCTTCGACCATCACATTGACGATGAAACACAGAAATTGCATCCGGTTTCAATACAAAATTCGCAATCCCGATTAATATTGACGAGAGTAACGTTTCGGAGAGTCTGTTCTTCGGCTCTTCACTGGGGGCTCAGTGTGAGACTCTGATTCACCACAGTTGGTTTACTGATACCCTTCGACCATCATATTGACGATGAAACACAGAAATTGCATTCGGATCAATACAAAATTCACAATGCTGATTTCTGTCCACAGGAGTACCTTTTCGAAGAGTATGTACTGTCTCTCTTCCCTGAGGGCCCAGTGTTGACTCCGATGCACCACAGCAGGTTTCCTGTTACCCTTCGACCATCGCATTGACGATGAAACACGGATATTGCTTCCGGTTTCAATACAAAATTCGCAATGCCGATTTATATTGACAAAAGTAACGTTTCGGGGAGTCTGTTTTTCGGCTCATCCCTGGGGCTCGGTGTGAGACTCCAACGCACCACAGCATGTTTACTGTTACCCTTCGACCATCACATTGACTATGAAACACAGAAATTGCATCCGGTTTAAATACAAAATTCTCAATGCCGATTTATATTGACGAAAGTAACGTTTCGCGGAGTCTGTTCTTCGGCTCTTCCCTGGGGGCTCAGTGTGAGACTCCGTTGCACCACAGCAGGTTTACTGTTACCCTTCGACTATCACATTGACGATTAAAACAGAAATTGCATCCGGTTTCAATACAAAAATCGCAATGCCGATTTATATTGACGAGAGTAACTTTTCGGGGAAATCTGTGCTTTGGCTATTCCCTGGGGGCTCAGTGTGAGACTTCAATGCAACACAGCAGGTTTACTGTTACCCTTCGACCATCACATTGACGATGAAACACAGAAATTGCATCCGGTTACAATACAAAATTCGCAATGCCGGTTTATATTGACGAGAGTAACGTTTCGCGGAGTCTGTCTTTCGGCTCTTCCCTGGGGGCTCAGTGTGAGACTCCGATGAACCACAGCAGGTTTACTGTTACCCTTCGACCATCACATTGACGATGAAACACAGAAATTGCATCCGGTTTCAAGACAAAACTCGCAATGCCGATTTATATTGACGAGAGTATCGTTTCGGGCAGTCTGTTTTTCGGCTCTTCCCTGGGGGCTCAGTGTGAGACTCCGATGCACCACAGCAGGTTACTGTTACCCTTCGACCATCAAATTGACGATGAAACACAGAAATTGCATCCGGTTTCAATAGAAAATTAGCAATGTCGATTTATATTGACAAAAGTAACGTTTCGGGGAGTCTGTTTTTCGGCTTTTCCCTGGGGGCTCAGTGTGAGACTCCAACGCACCACAGCAGGTTTACTGTTACCCTTCGACCATCACATTGACTATGAAACACAGAAATTGCATCCGGTTTCAATACAAAATTCTCAATGCCGATTTATATTGACGAGAGTAACATTTCGGGGAGACAGTTTTTTCGGCTCTTCCCTGGGGGCTCAGTGAGAGACCCCGATGTACCACAGCAGGTTTACTGTTACCCTTCGACCATCAGATTGACGATGAAACACAGAAATTGCTTCCGGTTTAAATACAAAATTCGCAATGCCGATTTATTTTGACGAGAGTAACGTTTGGCGGAGTCTGTCTTTCGGCTCTTCCCTGAGGGCTCAGTGTGAGACTCCGTTGCACCACAGCAGGTTTACTGATACCCTTCGCTAACACATTGATGATTAAAACAGAAATTGCATCAGGTTTCAATACAAAATACGCAATGCTGATTTATAATGACGAAAGTAACATCTCGGGGAGTCTGTTCTTTGGCTTTTCACTGAGGGCTCAGTGTTGGACTCCAATGCACCACGGCAAGTTTACAGTTACCCTGCGACCATCACATTGCCGATGAAACACAGAAATTGCATCTTGTTTCAATACAAAATTCGCAATGCCGATTTATATTGACGAGAGTAACGTTTCGGGGTGACTGTTTTTTGGCTCTTCCCTGGGGGCTCAGTGTGAGACTCCGATGCACCACAGCAGGTTTACTGTTACCCTTCGACCTTGACATTGACGATGAAACACAGAAATTGCATCCGGATCAATACAAAATTCACAATGCCGATTTCTGTCCACAGGAGTACCGTTCGAAGAGTATGTACTTTGGCTCTACGGTGGGGGCCCAGTGTTAGACTCCGATGCACCACAGCAGGTTTACTGTTACACTTCGACCATCACATTGACGATGAAACACAGAAATTGCATCCGGTTTCAATACAAAATTCGCAAGGCCGATTTATATTGACGAGAGTAATGTTTCAAAGAGTCTGTTCTTTGGCTCCACCCAGGGGGTTCAGTGTGAGACTCCGATGCACCACAGCAGGTTTAATGCTACCCTTCGACTATCACATTGACGATGAAACTCAGAAATTGCATTCGGAACAATACAAAATTCACAATGCCGATATCTGTCCACAGGAGTACCGTTTCGAAGAGTATGTACCTTGGCTCTCCCCTGGAGGCCCAGTGTTAGACTCCGATGCCCCACAGCAGGTTTACTGTTACCCTTCGACCATCACTTTGACGATGAACTACAGATATTGCATCCGGTTTCAATACGATGTTCGCAATGCCGATTTATATTGACGAGTGTAACGTTTTGGGGAGTCTGTTTTTTGGCTCTTCCCTGGGGGCTCAGTGTTGACTCCGATGCACCACAGCAGTTTTCCTGTTACCCTTCGACCATCGCATTGACGATGAAACACGGATATTGCTTCCGGTTTCAATACAAAATTCGCAATGCCGATTTATATTGACAAAAGTAACGTTTCGGGGAGTCTGTTTTTCGGCTCTTCCCTGGGGGCTCAGTGTGAGACTCCGTTGCACCACAGCACGTTTACTGTTACCCTTCGACTATCACATTGACGATTAAAACAGAAATTGCATCCGGTTTCAATACAAAAATCGCAATGCCGATTTATATTGACGAGAGTAACGTTCGGGGAAATCTGTGTTTTGGCTATTCCCTGGGGGCGCAGTGTGAGACTCCAACGCACCACAGCAGGTTTACTGTTACCCTTCGACCATCACATTGACGATGAAACACAGAAATTGCATCCGGTTTCAATACAAAATTAGCAATGCCGATTTATATTGACGAGAGTAACGTTTCGGGGAGTTTGTTATTTGGCTCTTCCCTGGGGGCTCAGTGTTAGACTCCGATGCACCACGGCAGGTTTACTGTTACCCTTCGACCATCACATTGACGATGAAACACAGAAATTGCATCCGGTTATATTACAAAATTCGCAATGCCGATTTATATCGACAAGAGTAACTTTTCGGGGAGTCTGATTTTCGGCTCTTCCATGGGGGCTCAGTGTGAGACTCCGATGCACCACACAAGGTTTACTGTTACCTTTCGACCATCACATTGACGATGAAACACAGAAATTGCTCCCGGTTTCAATTCAAAATTAGCAATGCCGATTTATATCGACAAGAGTAACGTTTCGGGGAGACTGTCTTTTGGCTCTTCCCTGGGGGCTCATTGTGAGACTCCGATGCACTTCGGCAGGTTTACTGTTACCCTTCGACCATCGCATTGACGATGAAACACGGATATTGCTTCCGGTTTCAATACAAAATTAGCAATGCCGATTTATATTGACGAGAGTAACGTTTCGGGGAGTTTGTTATTTGGCTCTTCCCTGGGGGCTCAGTGTCAGACTCCGATGCACCACGGCAGGTTTACTGTTACCCTTCGACCATCGCATTGACGATGAAACACGGATATTGCTTCCGGTTTCAATACAAAATTCGCAATGCCGATTTATATTGACAAAAGTAACGTTTCGGGGAGTCTGTTTTTCGGCTCTTCCCTGGGGGCTCAGTGTGAGACTCCAACGCACCACAGCAGGTTTACTGTTACCCTTCGACCATCACATTGACTATGAAACAGAGAAATTGCATCCGGTTTGAATACAAAATTCTCAATTCCGATTTATATTGACGAGAGTAACATTTCGGGGAGACAGTTTTTTCGGCTCTTCCCTGGGGGCTCAGTGTGAGACTCCGATGTACCACAGCAGGTTTACTGTTACCCTTCGACCATCAGATTGACGATGAAACACAGAAATTGCATCCGGTTTAAATACAAAATTCGCAATGCCGATTTATATTGACGAGAGTAACGTTTCGCGGAGTCTGTTTTTCGGCTCTTCCCTGGGGGCTCAGTGTGAGACTCCGTTGCACCACAGCAGGTTTAGTGTTACCCTTCGACTATCACATTGACGATTAAAACAGAAATTGCTTCCGGTTTCAATACAAAATGCGCAATGGCGATTTAAATTGACGAGAGTAACGTTTCGGGGAGTCTGTTATTTGGCTCTTCCCTGGGGGCTCAGTGTGAGACTCCGATGAACCACAGCAGGTTTACTGTTACCCTTCGACCATCACATTGACGATGAAACACAGAAATTGCATCCGGTTTCAGTATAAAACTCGCAATGCCGATTTATATTGACGAGAGTATCGTTTCGGGCAGTCTGTTTTTCGGCTCTTCCCTGGGGGCTCAGTGTAAGACTCCGATGCGCCACAGCAGGTTTACTGTTACCCTTCGACCATCAAATTGACGATGAAACAATAAAATTGCATCCGGTTTCAATAGGAAATACGCAATGCCGATTTATATTGACGAGAGTAACGTTTCGCGGAGTCTGTCTTTCGGCTCTTCCCTGGGGGCTCAGTGTGAGACTCCGTTGCACCACAGCAGGTTTACTGTTACCCTTCGACTATCACATTGACGATTAAAACAGAAATTGCATCCGGTTTCAATACAAAAATCGCAATGCCGATTTATATTGACGAGAGTAACGTATCGGGGAAATCTGTGCTTTGGCTATTCTCTGGGGGCTGAGTTTGAGACTTCAATGCAACACAGCAGGTTTACTGTTACCCTTCGACCATCACATTGACGATGAAACACAGAAATTGCTTCCGGTTTCAATACAAAATGCGCAATGGCGATTAAAATTGATGAGAGTAACGTTTCGGAGAGTCTGTTATTTGGCTCTTCCCTGGGGGCTCAGTGTGAGACTCCGATGAACCACAGCAGGTTTACTGTTACCCTTCGACCATCACATTGACGATGAAACACAGAAATTGCATCCGGTTTTATTACAAAATTCGCAATGCCGATATATATCGACAAGAGTAACGTTTCGGGGAGTCTGATTTTCGGCTCTTAAATGGGGGCTCAGTGTGAGACTCCGATGCACCACAGCAGGTTTACTGTTACCCTTCGACCTTGACATTGACGATGAAACACAGAAATTGCATCCGGTTTCAGTACAAAACTCGCAATGCCGATTTATATTGACGAGAGTATCGTTTCGGGCAGTCTGTTTTTTGGCTCTTCCCTGGGGGCTCAGTGTAAGACTCCGATGCACCACAGCAGGTTTACTGTTACCCTTCGACCATCAAATTGACGATGAAACGCAGAAATTGCAACCGGTTTCAATAGGAAATACGCAATGCCGATTTATATTGACAAAAGTAACGTTTCGGGGAGTCTGTTTTTCCGCTTTTCCCTGGGGGCTCAGTGTGAGACTCCAACGCACCACAGCAGGTTTACTGTTACCCTTCGACCATCACATTGACTATGAAACACAGAAATTGCTTCCGGTTTCAATACAAAATACGCAACGCTGATTTAAATTGACGAGAGTAACATCTCGGGGAGTCTGTTTTTTAGCTCTTGACTGAGGGCTCAGTGTTGGACTCCAATGCACCACGGCAGGTTTACAGTTACCCTGCGACCATCACATTGTCGATGAAACACAGAAATTGCATCTTGTTTCAATACAAAATTCGCAGTGCCGATTTATATTGACGAGAGTAACGTTTCGGGGTGACTGTTTTTTGGCTCTTCCCTGGGGGCTCAGTGTGAGACTCCGATGCACCACAGCAGGTTTACTGTTACCCTTCGACCTTGACATTGACGATGAAACACAGAAATTGCATCCGGATCAATACAAAATTCACAATGCCGATTTCTGTCCACAGGAGTACCGTTCGAAGAGTATGTACTTTGGCTCTTCGGTGGGGGCCCAGTGTTAGACTCCGATGCACCACAGCAGTTTTACTGTTACCCTTCGACCATCACATTGACGATGAAACACAGAAATTGCATCCGGTTTCAATATAAATTCGCAAGGCCGATTTATATTGACGAGAGTAATGTTTGAAAGAGTCTGTTCTTTGGCTCCACCCTGGGGGCTCAGTGTGAGACTCCGATGAACCACAGCAGGTTTAATGCTACCCTTCGACTATCACATTGACGATGAAACTCAGAAATTGCATTCGGAATAATACAAAATTCACAATGCCGATATCTTTCCACAGGAGTACCGTTTCGAAGAGTATGTACCTTGGCTCTCCCCTGGGGGCCCAATGTTAGACTCCGATGCCCCACAGCAGGTTTACTGTTACCCTTCGACCATCACATTGACGATGAAACACAGATATTGCATCCGGTTTCAATACGATGTTCGCAATGCCGATTTATATTGACGAGTGTAACGTTTTGGGGAGTCTGTTTTTTGGCTCTTCCCTGGGGGCTCAGTGTTAGACTCCGATGCAACACGGCGGGTTTACTGTTACCCTACGACAATCACATTGACGATGGAAATTAGGAATTTCATCCGGTTTCAATACATAATTCGCAATGCCGATTTATATTGACGAGAGTAACGTTACGGGGAGTCTGTTTTTTAACACTTCCCTGAGACTCAGTGTGAGACTCCGATGCACCACAGCAGGCTTACTGTTACCCTTCGACCATGACATTGAAGATAAAACACAGAAATTGCATCCGGTTTTAATACAAAATTCGCAATGGCGATTTATGTCGAAAGGTGTACCGTTTCGAAGAGTATGTACTTTGGCTCTTCCCTGGGGGCCCAGTGTTAGACCTCGATGCACCACAGCAGGTTTACTGTTACCCTTCGACCATCACATTGACGATGAAACACAGAAATTGCATCCGGTTTTAATACAAAATTCGCAATCCCGATTTATATTGACGAGAGTAACGTTTCGGGGAATCTGTTTTTCGACTCTTCAGTGGGGGCTCAGTGTGAGACTCTGATTCACCACAGCAGGTTTACTGATACCCTTCGACCATCACATTGACGATGAAACACAGAAATTGCATTCGGATCAATACAAAATTCACAATGCTGATATCTGTCCACAGGAGTACCTTTTCGAAGAGTATGTACTGTGGCTCTTCCCTGGGGGCCCAGTGTTGACTCCGATGCACCACAGCAGGTTTCCTGTTACCCTTCGACCATCGCATTGACGATGAAACACGGATAGTGCTTCCGGTTTCAATACAAAATTCGCAATGCCGATTTATATTGACAAAAGTAACGTTTCGGGGAGTCTGTTTTTCGGCTCATCCCTGGGGGCTCAGTGTGAGACTCCAACGCACCACAGCAGGTTTACTGTTACACTTCGACCATCACATTGACGATGAAACACATAAATTGCTTCCGGTTTCAATACAAAATTCGCAATGGCGATTTAAATTGACGAGAGTAACGTTTCGGGGAGTCTGTTTTTCGGCTCTTCCCTGGGGGCTCAGTGTGAGACTCCGATGAACCACAGCAGGTTTACTGTTACCCTTCGACCATCACATTGACGATGAAACACAGAAATTGCATCCGGTTTCAATACAAAACTCGCAATGCCTATTTATATTGACGAGAGTATCGTTTCGGGCAGTCTGTTTTTCGGCTCTTACCTGGGGGCTCAGTGTGAGACTCCGATGCACCACAGCAGGTTTACTGTTACCCTTCGACCATCAAATTGACGATGAAACACAGAAATTGCATCCGGTTTAAATACAAAATTCGCAATGCCGATTTATATTGACGAGAGTAACGTTTTGCGGAGTCTGTCTTTCGGCCCTTCCCTGGGGGCTCAGTGTGAGACTCCGTTGCACCACAGCAGGTTTACTGTCACCCTTCGACTATCACATTGGCGATTAAAACAGAAATTGCATCCGGTTTCAATACAAAAATCGCAATGCCGATTTATATTGACGAGAGTAACGTTCGGAGAAATCTGTGTTTTGGCTATTCCCAGGGGGCGCAGTGTGAGACTCCAACGCACCACAGCAGGTTTACTGTTACCCTTCGACCATCACATTGACGATGAAACACAGAAATTGCATCCGGTTTCAATACAAAATTAGCAATGCCGATTTATATTGACGAGAGTAACGTTTCGGGGAATTTGTTATTTGGCTCTTCCCTGGGGGCTCAGTGTTAGACTCCGATGCACCACGGCAGGTTTACTGTTACCCTTCGACCATCACATTGACGATGAAACACAGAAATTGCATCCGGTTTTAATACAAAATTCGCAATCCCGATTTATATTGACGAGAGTAACGTTTCGAGGAGTCTGTTTTTCGGCTCTTCACTGGGGGCTCAGTGTGAGACTCTGATTCACCACAGCAGGTTTACTGATACCCTTCGACCATCATATTGACGATGAAACACAGAAATTGCATTCGCATCAATACAAAATTCACAATGCTGATTTCTGTCCACAGGAGTACCTTTTCGAAGAGTATGTACTGTGGCTCTTCCCTGGGGGCCCAGTGTTGACTCCGATGCACCACAGCAGGTTTCCTGTTACCCTTCGACCATCGCAATGACGATGAAACAAGGATATTGCTTCCGGTTTCAATACAAAATTCGCAATGCCGATTTATATTGACAAAAGTAACGTTTCGGAGAGTCTGTTTTTCGGCTCTTCCCTGGGGGCTCAGTGTGAGACTCCAACGCACCACAGCAGGTTTACTGTTACCCTTCGACCATCACATTGACTATGAAACACAGAAATTGCATCCGGTTTGAATACAAAATTCTCAATTCCGATTTATATTGACGAGAGTAACATTTCGGGGAGACAGTTTTTTCGGCTCTTCCCTGGGGGCTCAGTGAGAGACTCCGATGTACCACAGCAGGTTTACTGTTACCCTTAGACCATCACATTGACGATGAAACACAGAAATTGCATCCGGTTTAAATACAAAATTCGCAATGCCGATTTATATTGACGAGAGTAACGTTTCGGGGAGTTTGTTATTTGGCTCTTCCCTGGGGGCTCAGTGTTAGACTCCGATGCACCACGGCAGGTTTACTGTTACCCTTCGACCATCACATTGACGATGAAACACAGAAATTGCATCCGGTTATATTACAAATTTCGCAATGCCGATTTATATCGACAAGAGTAACGTTTCGGGGAGTCTGATTTTCGGCTCTTCCATGGGGGCTCAGTGTGAGACTCCGATGCACCACACAAGGTTTACTGTTACCTTTCGACCATCACATTGACGATGAAACACAGAAATTGCTCCCGGTTTCAATACAAAATTCGCAATGCAGATTTATATTGACGAGATTAACGATTCGGGTAGGCTGTTTTTCAGCTCTTCCCTGGGGGCTCAGTGCGAGACTCCGATGCACCACTGCATTTTTACTGTTACCCTTCGACCATCACATTGATGATGAAACACAAAAATTGCATCTGGTTTCAATACAAAATTCGCAATGCCGATTTATATTGACGAGAGTAACGTTTCGGGGAGTCTGTTCTTTGGCTTTTCACTGAGGGCTCAGTGTTGGACTCCGATGCACCACGACAGGTTTACAGTTACCCTGCGACCAACACATTGACGATGAAACACAGAAATTACATCTTGTTTCAATACAAAATTCGCAATACCGATTTATACTGACGAGAGTAACGTTTCGGGGTGTCTGTTTTTTGGCTCTTCCCTGGGGGCTCAGTGTGAGACTCCGATGCACAACAGCAGGTTTGCTGTTACCCTTCGACCATAACAATGACAATGAAACACGGAAATTGCATCCGGTTTCAATACAAAACTCTCAATGCCGATTTATATTGACGAGAGTATCGTTTCTGGGAGTCTGTATTTCGGCTCTTCCCTGGGGGCTCAGTGTGAGACTCCAATGAACCACAGCAGGTTTACTGTTACCCTTCGACCATCACATTGTCGATGAAACACAGAAATTGCATCCGGTTACAATACAAAATTCGCAATGCTGGTTTATATTGACGAGAGTAAAGTTTCGGGGAGTCTGTTCTTCGGCTCTTCCCTGGGGGCTCAGTGTAAGACTCCGATGCACCACAGCAGGTTTACTGTTACCCTTCGACCATCGAATTGACGATGTAACACAGAAATTGCATCCGGTTTCAATAGGAAATACGCAATGCCGATTTATATTGACAAAAGTAACGTTTCGGGGAGTCTGTTTTTTGGCTCTTCCCTGGGGGCACAGTGTTAGACTCCGATGCACCACAGAAGGTTTACTGTTACCCTTCGACCATCACATTGACTATGAAACACAGATATTGTATCCGGTTTCAATACAAAATTCTCAATGCCGATTTATATTGACGAGAGTAACATTTCGGGGAGACAGTTTTTTCGGCTCTTCCCTGGGGGCTCAGTGAGAGACTCCGATGTACCACAGCAGGTTTACTGTTACCCTTCGACCATCAGATTGAAGATGAAACACAGAAATTGCATCCGGTTTAAATACAAAATTCGCAACGCCGATTTATATTGACGAGAGTAACGTTTCGCGGAGTCTGTCTTTCGGCTCTTCCCTGGGGGCTCAGTGTGAGGCTCCGTTGCACCACAGCAGGTTTACTGTTACCCTTCGACTATCACATTGACGATTAAAACAGAAATTGCATCCGGTTTCAATACAAAAATCGCAATGCCGATTAATATTGACGAGAGTAACGTATCGGGGAAATCTGTGTTTTGGCTATTGCCTGGGGGCACAGTGTGAGACTCCAATGCAACACAGCAGGTTTACTGTTACCCTTCGACCATCACATTGACGATGAAACACAGAAATTGCATCAGGTTTCAATACAAAATACGCAATGCTGATTTAAATTGACGAGAGTAACATCTCGGGGAGTCTGTTTTTTGGCTTTTGACTGAGGGCTCAGTGTTGGACTCCAATGCACCACGGCAGGTTTACAGTTACCCTGCGACCATCACATTGTCGATGAAACACAGAAATTGCATCTTGTTTCAATACAAAATTCGCAGTGCCGATTTATATTGACGAAAGTAACGTTTCGGGGTGACTGTTTTTTGGCTCTTCCCTGGGGGCTCAGTGTGAGACTCCGATGCACCACAGCAGGTTTACTGTTACCCTTCGACCTTGACATTGACGATGAAACACACAAATTGCATCCGGATCAATACAAAATTCACAATGCCGATTTCTGTCCACAGGAGTACCGTTCGAAGAGTATGTACTTTGGCTCTTCGGTGGGGGCCCAGTGTTAGACTCCGATGCACCACAGCAGGTTTACTGTTACCCTTCGACCATCACATTGACGATGAAACACAGAAATTGCATCCGGTTTCAATACAAAATTCGCAAGGCCGATTTATATTGACGAGAGTAATGTTTCAAAGAGTCTGTTCTTTGGCTCCACCCTGGGGGCTCACTGTGAGACTCCGATGCACCACAGCAGGTTTAATGCTACCCTTCGACTATCACATTGACGATGAAACACAGAAATTGCATTCGGAATAATACAAAATTCACAATGCCGATATCTGTCCACAGGAGTACCGTTTCGAAGAGTATGTACCTTGGCTCTCCCCTGGGGGCCCAGTGTTTGACTCCGATGCCCCACAGCAGGTTTACTGTTACCCTTCGACCATCACATTGACGATGAAACACAGAAATTGCATCCGGTTTCAATACGATGTTCGCAATGCCGATTTATATTGACGAGTGTAACGTTTTGGGGAGTCTGTTTTTTGGCTCTTCCCTGGGGGCTCAGTGTTAGACTCCGATGCAACACGGCGGGTTTACTATTACCCTTCGACAATCACATTGACGATGGAAATTAGGAATTTCATCCGGTTTCAATACATAATTCGCAATGCCGATTTATATTGACGAGAGTAACGTTTCGGGGAGTCTGTTTTTTAACACTTCCCTGAGACTCAGTGTGAGACTCCGATGCAGAACAGCAGGTTTGCTGTTACCCTTCGACCATAACAATGACGATGAAACACGGAAATTGCATCCGGTTTCAATACAAAACTCGCAATGCCGATTTATATTGACGAGAGTATCGTTTCGGGGAGTCTGTTTTTCGGCTCTTCCCTGGGGGCTCAGTGTGAGACTCCAATGCACCACAGCAGGGTTACTGTTACCCTTCGACCATCACATTGACGATGAAACACAGAAATTGCATCCGGTTACAATACAAAATTCGCAATGCCGGTTTATATTGACGAGAGTAAAGTTTCGGGGAGTCTGTTCTTCGGATCTTCCCTGGGGGTCAGTGTGAGACTCCGATGCACCACAGCAGGTTTACTGTTACCCTTCGACCATCACATTGAAGATAAAACACAGAAATTGCATCCGGATCAATACAAAATTCACAATGACGATTTATGTCCAAAGGTGGACCGTTTCGTAGAGTATGTACTTTGGCTCTTCCCTGGGGGCCCAGTGTTAGACCTCGATGCACCACAGTAGGTTTACTGTTACCCTTCGACCATCACACTGACGATGAAACACAGAAATTGCATCCGGTTTTAATACAAAATTCGCAATCCCGATTTATATTGACGAGAGTAACGTTTCGGGGAGTCTGTTTTTCGGCTCTTCAGTGGGGGCTCAGTGTGAGACTCTGATTCACCACAGCAGGTTTACTGATACCCTTCGACCATCACATTGACGATGAAACACAGAAATTGCATTCGGATCAATACAAAATTCACAATGCTGATTTCTGTCCACAGGAGTACCTTTTCGAAGAGTATGTACTGTGGCTCTTCCCTGGGGGCCCAGTGTTGACTCCGATGCACCACAGCAGGTTTCCTGTTACCCTTCGACCATCGCATTGACGATGAAACACGGATATTGCTTCCGGTTTCAATACAAAAATCGCAATGCCGATTTATATTGACAAAAGTAACGTTTCGGGGAGTCTGTTTTTCGGCTCTTCCCTGGGGGCTCAGTGTGAGACTCCAACGCACCACAGCAGGTTTACTGTTACCCTTCGACCATCACATTGACGATGAAACACAGAAATTGCATCCGGTTTCAATACAAAACTCGCAATGCCGATTTATATTGACGAGAGTATCGTTTCGGACAGTCTGTTTTTTGGCTCTTCCCTGGGGGCTCAGTGTGAGACTCCGATGCACCACAGCAGGTTTACTGTTACCCTTCGACCATCAAATTGACGATGAAACACAGAAATTGCATCCGGTTTCAATAGATAATACGCAATGCCGATTTATATTGACAAAAGTAACGTTTCGGGGAGTCTGTATTTCGGCTTTTCCCTGGGGGCTCAGTGTGAGACTCCAACGCACCACAGCAGGTTTACTGTTACCCTTCGACCATCACATTGACTATGAAACACAGAAATTGCATCCGGTTTCAATACAAAATTCTCAATGCCGATTTATATTGACGAGATTAACGATTCGGGTAGTCTGTTTTTCGGCTCTTCCCTGGGGGCTCAGTGCGAGACTCCGATGCACCACAGCATTTTTACTGTTACCCTTCGACCATCACATTGACGATGAAACACAAAAATTGCATCCGGTTTCAATACAAAATTCGCAATGCCGATTTATATTGACGAGAGTAACGTTTCGGGGAGTCTGTCATTTGGCTCTTCCCTGGGGGCTCATTGTGAGACTCCGATGCACCACGGCAGGTTTACTGTTACCCTTCGACCATCACATTGACGATGAAACACAGAAATTGCATCAGGTTTCAATACAAAATACGCAATGCTGATTTATATTGACGAGAGTAACGTCTCGGGGAGTCTGTTTTTTGGCTTTTCACTGAGGGCTCAGTGTTGGACTCCAATGCACCACGGCAGGTTTACAGTTACCCTGCGACCATCACATTGACGATGAAACACAGAAATTGCATCTTGTTTCAATACAAAATTCGCAATGCCGATTTATATTGACGAGAGTAACGTTTCGGGGTGACTGTTTTTTGGCTCTTCCCTGGGGGCTCAGTGTGAGACCCCGATGCACCACAGCAGGTTTACTGTTACCCTTCGATCTTGACATTGACGATAAAACACAGAAATTGCATCCGGATCAATACAAAATTCACAATGCCGATTTCTGTCCATAGGATTACCGTTCGAAGAGTATGTACTTTGGTTCGTCCCTGGGGGCCCAGTTTTAGACTTCGATGCACCACAGCAGGTTTACTGTTACCCTTCGACCATCACATTGACGATGATACACAGAAATTGCATCCGGTTTCAATACATAATTCGCAATCCCGATTTATATTGACGAGAGTAACGTTTCGGGGAGTCTGTCTTTCGGCTCTTCACTGGGGGATCAGTGTGAGACTCTGATTCACCACAGCAGGTTTACTGATACCCTTCGACCATCACATTGACGATGAAACACAGAAATTGCATTCGGATCAATACAAAATTCACAATGCTGATTTCTGTCCACAGGAGTACCTTTCCGAAGAGTATGTACTGTGGCTCTTCCCTGGGGGCCCAGTGTTGACTCCGATGCACCACTGCAGGTTTCCTGTTACCCTTCGACCATCGCATTGACGATGAAACACGGATATTGCTTCCGGTTTCAATACAAAATTCGCAATGCCGATTTATATTGACAAAAGTAACGTTTCGGGGAGTCTGTTTTTCGGCTCTTCCCTGGGGGCTCAGTGTGAGACTCCACCGCACCACAGCAGGTTTACTGTTACCCTTCGACCATCACATTGACGATGAAACACATAAATTGCATCCGGTTTGAATACAAAATTCGCAATGGCGATTTAAATTGACGAGAGTAACGTTTCGGGGAGTCTGTTTTTTGGCTCTTCCCTGGGGGCTCAGTGTGAGACTCCGATGAACCACAGCAGGTTTACTGTTACCCTTCGACCATCACATTGACGATGAAACACAGAAATTGCATCCGGTTTCAATACAAAACTCGCAATGCCGATTTATATTGACGAGAGTATCGTTTCGGGCAGTCTGTTTTTCGGCTCTTCCCTGGGGGATCAGTGTGAGACTCCGATGCACCACAGCAGAATTACTGTTACCCTTCGACCATCAAATTGACGATGAAACACAGAAATTGGATCCGGTTTCAATACAAAATTCGCAATGCCGATTTATATTGACAAAAGTAACGTTTCGTGGAGTCTGTTTTTCGGCTTTTCCATGGGAGCTCAGTGTGAGACTCCAACGCACCACAGCAGGTTTACTGTTACCCTTCCACCATCACATTGACTATGAAACACAGAAATTGCATCCAGTTTCAATACAAAATTCTCAATGCCGATTTATATTGACGAGAGTAACATTTCGGGGAGACAGTTTTTTCGGCTCTTCCCTGGGGGCTCAGTGAGAGACACCGATGTACCACAGCAGGTTTACTGTTACCATTCGACCATCAGATTGACGATGAAACACAGAAATTGCATCCGGTTTAAATACAAAATTCGCAATGCCGATTTATATTGACGAGAGTAACGTTTCGCGGAGTCTGTCTTTCGGGCCTTCCCTGGGGGCTCAGTGTGAGACTCCGTTGCACCACAGCAGCTTTACTGTTACCCTTCGACTATCACATTGACGATTAAAACAGAAATTGCATCCGGTTTCAATACAAAAATCGCAATGCCGATTTATATTGACGAGAGTAACGTTTCGGGGAAATCTGTGTTTTGGCTATTCCCTGGGGGCTCAGTGTGAGACTCCAATGCAACACAGCAGGTTTAATGTTACCCTTCGACCATCACATTGACTATGAAACACAAAAATTGCATCCGGTTTCAATACAAAATTCTCAATGCCGATTTATATTGACGAGAGTAACATTTCGGGGAGACAGTTTTTTCGGCTCTTCCCTGGGGGCTCAGTGAGAGACTCCGATGTGCCACAGCAGGTTTACTGTTACCCTTCGACCATCAGATTGACGATGAAACACAGAAATTGCATCCGGTTTCAATACAAAATTCTCAATGCCGATTTATATTGACGAGAGTAACATTTCGGGGAGACAGTTTTTTCGGCTCTTCCCTGGGAGCTCAGTGTGAGACTTCAATGCACCACAACAGGTTTACTGTTACCCTTATATTGACGAGAGTAACGTTTCGGGGAGTCTGTTTTTTGGCTCTTGCCAGGGGGCTCACTGTGAGACTCCGATGCACCACAGCAGGTTTACTGTTACCCTTCAACCATCACATTTACGATGAGACACAGAAATTGCATCCGGTATCAATTGAAAATTCGCAATGACGATTTATATTCACGAGGGTAACCTTTCGGGGAGTCTTTTTTTTTTTGCTCTTCCCTGGGGGCTCAGTGTGAGGCTCCGATTCACAACTGCACGTTTACTGTTACGCTTTGACCATCACATTGACGATGAAACACAGAAATTGCATCCGGTTTCAATACAAAATTCGCAATGCCGATTTATATTGACGAGAGTAACGTTTCGGGGAGTCTGTTATTTGGCTCTTCCCTAAGGGATCAGTGTGAGACTCCGATGCACCACAACAGGTTTACTGTTACCCTTCGACCATCACACTGACGATGAGTCACAGATATTGCATCCGGTTTCAATACAAAATTCGCAATTCCGATTTATATTGACGAGACTAACGTTTCGGGGAGTCTGTCTTTTGGCTCTTCCCTGTGGCTCAGTGTGAGACTCCGATGCACCACAGGAGGTTTACTGTTACCCTTCGACCATCACATTAACGATGAGAAACAGAAATTGCATCCGGTTTTAATACAAAATTCGCAATGCCGATTTATATTGACGAGAGTAGCGTTTCGGGGAGTCTGTCTTTTGGCTCTTCCAAGGGGGCTCAGTGTCAGACTCCGATGCACCACAGCAGGTTTACTGTTACCCTTCGACAATCACATTGACGATGAAACACAGAAATTGCATCCGGTTTCAATACAAAATTCGGAATGCCGATTCATATTGACGAAAGTAACGTTTCAGGGAGCCTGTTTTTTGGCTCTAACCTGCGGGCTCAGTGTGAGACTCCGATGCACCACAGCAGGTTTACTGTTACCCTTCGACCATCACATTGACGATGAAACACAGATATTGCATCCGGTTTCAATACAAAATTCGCAATGCCGATTTCTGTCCACAGGATTACCGTTTCTAAGAGTATGTAGTTTGGCTCTTCCCTGGGAGCCCTGTGTTAACTCCGATGCACCACAGTAGGTTTACTGTTACCCTTCGACCATCAAATTGACGATGAAACATAGAAATTGCATCCGGTTTCAATACAACATTCGCAATGCCGATTTATATTGACGAGAGTAACGTTTCGAGGAGTCTAATTTTTGGCCCTTCCCTGGGGGCTCAGTGTAAGACTCCGATGCACCACAGCAGGTTTACTGTTACCCTTCGACCATCACATTTACGATGAGACACAGTAATTGCATCCGGTATCAATTCAAAATTCGCAATGACGTTTTATATTGACGAGAGTAACATTTCGGGGAGTCTTTTTTTTTGGCGTTTCCCTGGGGCCTCAGTGTGAGACTCCGATTCACCACAGCAGGTTTACTTTTACCCTTCGACCATCACATTTACGATGAAATACAGAAATTGCATCCGGTATGAATACAAAATTCGCAATGCCGATTTATATTTACGAGAGTAACGTTTCGGGGAGTCTGTTTTTTGGCTCTTCCCTGGGGGCTCAGTGTGAGACTCCGATGCACCACAACATGTTTACTGTTACCCTTCGACCATCACATTGACGTTGAAACACAGATATTGCATCCGGTTTCAGTACAAAATTCGCAATGACGATTCATATTGACGAGAGTAGGTTTCGGGGAGTCTGTTCTTTGGCTCTTCCAAGGGGGCTCAGTGTGAGACTCCGATGCACCACAGCAGGTTTACAGTTACCCTTCGACCATCACATTTACGATGAAACACAGAAATTGCATCCGGTATCAATTGAAAATTCGCAATGACGATTTATATTGACGAGGGTAACGTTTTGGGGAGTCTTTTTTTAGGCTCTTCCCTGGTGGCTCAGTGTGAGACTCCGATTCACAACAGCAGGTTTACTGTTACGCTTTGACCATCACATTGACGATGAAACACAGGAATTGCATCCGGTTTCAATACAAATTATGCAATGCCGATTTATATTGACGAGAGTAACGTTTCCGGGAGTCTGTTTTTTGGCTATTCCCTGGGGCTCAGTGTGAGACTCCGATGCACCACAGCAGAATTACTGTTACCCTTCGACCATCAAATTGACGATGAAACACAGAAATTGGATCCGGTTTCAATACAAAATTCGCAATGCCGATTTATATTGACAAAAGTAACGTTTCGTGGAGTCTGTTTTTCGGCTTTTCCATGGGAGCTCAGTGTGAGACTCCAACGCACCACAGCAGGTTTACTGTTACCCTTCCACCATCACATTGACTATGAAACACAGAAATTGCATCCAGTTTCAATACAAAATTCTCAATGCCGATTTATATTGACGAGAGTAACATTTCGGGGAGACAGTTTTTTCGGCTCTTCCCTGGGGGCTCAGTGAGAGACACCGATGTACCACAGCAGGTTTACTGTTACCATTCGACCATCAGATTGACGATGAAACACAGAAATTGCATCCGGTTTAAATACAAAATTCGCAATGCCGATTTATATTGACGAGAGTAACGTTTCGCGGAGTCTGTCTTTCGGGCCTTCCCTGAGGGCTCAGTGTGAGACTCCGTTGCACCACAGCAGCTTTACTGTTACCCTTCGACTATCACATTGACGATTAAAACAGAAATTGCATCCGGTTTCAATACAAAAATCGCAATGCCGATTTATATTGACGAGAGTAACGTTTCGGGGTAATCTGTGTTTTGGCTATTCCCTGGGGGCTCAGTGTGAGACTCCAATGCAACACAGCAGGTTTACTGTTACCCTTCAACCATCACATTTACGATGAGACACAGAAATTGCATCCGGTATCAATTGAAAATTCGCAATGACGATTTATATTCACGAGGGTAACCTTTCGGGGAGTCTTTTTTTTTTTTTCACTTCCCTGGGGGCTCAGTGTGAGGCTCCGATTCACAACTGCACGTTTACTGTTACGCTTTGACCATCACATTGACGATGAAACACAGAAATTGCATCCGGTTTCAATACAAAATTCGCAATGCCGATTTATATTGACGAGAGTAACGTTTCGGGGAGTCTGTTATTTGGCTCTTCCCTAAGGGATCAGTGTGAGACTCCGATGCACCACAACAGGTTTACTGTTACCCTTCGACCATCACATTGATGATGAAACACAGAAAATGCATCCGGTTTCAATACAAAGTTCGTAATGCCGATTTATATTGACGAGAGTTACGTTTCGTGGAGTCTAATTTTTGGCTCATCCCCGGGGGCTCAGTGTAAGACTCCGCTGCACCACAGCAGGTTTACTGTTACCCTTCGACCATCACACTGACGATGAGTCACAGATATTGCATCCGGTTTCAATACAAAATTTGCAATTCCGATTTATATTGACGAGACTAACGTTTCGGGGAGTCTGTCTTTTGGCTCTTCCCTATGGCTCAGTGTGAGACTCCGATGCACCACAGCAGGTTTACTGTTACCCTTCGACCATCACATTAACGATGAGAAACAGAAATTACATCCGGTTTTAATACAAAATTCGCAATGCCGATTTATATTGACGAGAGTAGCGTTTCGGGGAGTCTGTCTTTTGGCTCTTCCAAGGGGGCACAGTGTCAGACTCCGATGCACCACAGCAGGTTTACTGTTACCCTTCGACAGTCACATTGACGATGAAACACAAAAATTGCATCCGGTTTCAATACAATATTCGGAATGCCGATTCATATTGACGAAAGTAACGTTTCAGGGAGCCTGTTTTTTGGCTCTAACCTGCGGGCTCAGTGTGAGACTCCGATGCACCACAGCAGGTTTACTGTTACCCTTCGACCATCACATTGACGATGAAACACAGAAATTGCATCCGGTTTCAATACAAAATTCGCAATGCCGATTTCTGTCCACAGGATTACCGTTTCTAAGAGTATGTAGTTTGGCTCTTCCCTGGGAGCCCTGTGTTAACTCCGATGCACCACAGTAGGTTTACTGTTACCCTTCGACCATCAAATTGACGATGAAACATAGAAATTGCATCCGGTTTCAATACAAGATTCGCAATGCCGATTTATATTGACGAGAGTAACGTTTCGAGGAGTCTAATTTTTGGCTCTTCCCTGGGGGCTCAGTGTAAGACTCCGATGCACCACAGCAGGTTTACTGTTACCCTTCGACCATCACATTTACGATGAGACACAGTAATTGCATCCGGTATCAATTCAAAATTCGCAATGACGTTTTATATTGACGAGAGTAACATTTCGGGGAGTCTTTTTTTTTGGCTTTTCCCTGGGGCCTCAGTGTGAGACTCCGATTCACCACAGCAGGTTTACTTTTACCCTTCGACCATCACATTTACGATGAAATACAGAAATTGCATCCGGTATGAATACAAAATTCGCAATGCCGATTTATATTGACGAGAGTAACGTTTCGGGGAGTCTGTTCTTTGGCTCTTCCAAGGGGGCTCAGTGTGAGACTCCGATGCACCACAGCAGGTTTACAGTTACCCTTCGACCATCACATTTACGATGAAACACAGAAATTGCATCCGGTATCAATTGAAAATTCGCAATGACGATTTATATTGACGAGGGTAACGTTTTGGGGAGTCTTTTTTTTGGCTCTTCCCTGGTGGCTCAGTGTGAGACTCCGATTCACAACAGCAGGTTTACTGTTACGCTTTGACCATCACATTGACGATGAAACACAGAAATTGCATCCGGTTTCAATACAAAATTCGCAATGCCGATTTATATTGACGAGAGAAACGTTTCCGGGAGTCTGTTTTTTGGCTATTCCCTGGGGCTCAGTGTGAGACTCCGATGCACCACAGCAGGTTTACTGGTACCCTTCGACCATCACATTGACGATGAAACACAGAAATTGAATCCGGTTTCAATACAAAATTCCCAATGCCGATTTATATTAACGAGAGTAACGTTTCAGGGAGACTTTTTTTTGGCTCTTGCCTGGGGGCTCACTGTGAGACTCCGATGCACCACAGCAGGTTTACTGTTACCCTTCGACCATCACATTTACGATGAAACACAGAAATTGCATCCGGTATCAATTGAAAATTCGCAATGACGATTTATATTGACGAGGGTAACGTTTCGGGGAGTCTTTTTTTTTTGCTCTTCCCTGGGGGCTCAGTGTGAGGCTCCGATTCACAACAGCACGTTTACTGTTACGCTTTGACCATCACATTGACGATGAAACACAGAAATTGCATCCGGTTTCAATACAAAATTCGCAATGCCGATTTATATTGACGAGAGTAACGTTTCGGGGAGTCTGTTTTTTGGCTCTATCCTGGGGGCTCAGTGTGAGACTCCGATGCACCACAGCAGGTTTACTGTTACCCTTTGACCATCACATTGACGATAAAACACAGAACTTGCATCCGGTTTCAATACGAAATTCGCAATGCCTATTTATATTAACGAGAGTAACGTTTCGGGGAGTCTGTTTTTTGGCTCTTCCCTGGGGGCTCAGTGTGAGACTCCGATGCACCACAACAGGTTTACTGTTACCCTTCGACCATCATACTTACGATGAGTCACAGATATTGCATCCGGTTTCAATGCAAAATTCGCAATGCCGATTTCTGTCTACAGGAGTACCATTTCGAAGAGTATGTAGTTTGTTTCTTCCCTGGGGACTCAGTGTTAGACTCCGATGCACCACAGCAGGTTTACTGTTACCCTTCCACTATCACACTGACGATGAAACACAGTAATTGCATCCGGTTTCAATACAAAATTCGCAATGCCGTTTTATATTGACGAGAGTAACTTTACTGGGAGCCTGTTATTTGGCTCTTCCCTGGGGGCTCAGTGAGAGACTCCGATGCACCACAGCAGGTTTACTGTTACCCTTCGACCATCACATTGAAGATGAAACACAGAAATTGCATCCGGTTTCAATACAAAATTCGCAATGCCGATTTATATTGACGAAAGTAACGTTTCAGGGAGCCTGTTTTTTGGCTCTAACCTGCGGGCTCAGTGTGAGACTCCGATGCACCACAGCAGGTTTACTGTTACCATTCGACCACCACATTGACGATGAAACACAGAAATTGCATCCGGTTTCAATACAAAATTCGCAATGCCGATTTCTGTCCACAGGATTACCGTTTCTAAGAGTATGTAGTTTGGCTCTTCCCTGGGAGCCCTGTGTTAGGCTCCGATGCTTCACAGTAGGATTACTGTTACCCTTCGACCATCACATTGACGATGAAACATAGAAATTGCATCCGGTTTCAATACAAAATTCGCAATGCCGATTTATATTAACGAGAGTAACGTTTCGGGGAGTCTGTCTTTTGGCTCTTCCCTGGGGCTCAGTGTGAGACCCCGATACACCACAGCAGGTTTACTGTTACCCTTCGACCATCACATTAACGATGAGAAACAGAAATTGCATCCGGTTTCAATACAAAATTCGCAATGCCGATTTATATTGACGAGAGTAACGTTTCGGGGAGTCTGTTTTTTGGCTCTTGCCTGGGGGCTCAGTGTGAGACTCCGATGCACCACAGAAGGTTTACTGTTACCCTTCGACCATCACATTGACGTTGAAACACAGAAATTGCATCCGGTTTCAATAAAAAATTTCGCAATGCCGATTTACTTTGACGAGAGTAACTTTTCGTGGAGTCTAATTTTTGGCTCTTCCCTGGGGGCTCAGTGTAAGACTCCGATGCACCACAGCAGGTTTACTGTTACCCTTCGACCATCACATTTACGATGAAACACAGAAATTGCATCCGGTTTCAATACAAAATTCGCAATGCCGATTTCTGTCCACAGGATTACCGTTTCTAAGAGTATGTAGTTTGGCTCTTCCCTGGGAGCCCTGTGTTAGGCTCCGATGCTTCACAGTAGGATTACTGTTACCCTTCGACCATCACATTGACGATGAAACATAGAAATTGCATCCGGTTTCAATACAAAATTCGCAATGCCGATTTATATTAACGAGATAACGTTTCGGGGAGTCTGTCTTTTGGCTCTTCCCTGGGGCTCAGTGTGAGACCCCGATACACCACAGCAGGTTTACTGTTACCCTTCGACCATCACATTAACGATGAGAAACAGAAATTGCATCCGGTTTCAATACAAAATTCGCAATGCCGATTTATATTGACGAGAGTAACGTTTCGGGGAGTCTGTTTTTTGGCTCTTGCCTGGGGGCTCAGTGTGAGACTCCGATGCACCACAGAAGGTTTACTGTTACCCTTCGACCATCACATTGACGTTGAAACACAGAAATTGCATCCGGTTACAATAAAAAATTTCGCAATGCCGATTTACATTGACGAGAGTAACTTTTCGTGGAGTCTAATTTTTGGCTCTTCCTTGGGGGCTCAGTGTAAGACTCCGATGCACCACAGCAGGTTTACTGTTACCCTTCGACCATCACATTTACGATGAGAACAAGAAATTGCATCCGGTATCAATTAAAAATACGCAATGACGTTTTATATTGACGAGAGTAACGTTTCGGGGAGTCTAAATTTTGGCTCTTGCCTGGGGGCTCAGTGTGAGACTCCGATGCACCACAGAAGGTTTACTGTTACCCTTCGACCATCACATTGACGTTGAAACACAGAAATTGCATCCGGTTTCAATACAAAATTCGCAATGCCGATTTCTGTCCACAGGATTACCGTTTCTAAGAGTATGTAGTTTGGCTCTTCCCTGGGAGCCCTGTGTTAGGCTCCGATGCTTCACAGTAGGATTACTGTTACCCTTCGACCATCACATTGACGTTGAAACACAGAAATTGCATCCGGTTTCAATAAAAAATTTCGCAATGCCGATTTACATTGACGAGAGTAACTTTTCGTGGAGTCTAATTTTTGGCTCTTCCCTGGGGGCTCAGTGTGAGACTCCGATGCACCACAACAGGTTTACTGTTACCCTTCGACCATCATACTTACGATGAGTCACAGATATTGCATCCGGTTTCAATGCAAAATTCGCAATGCCGATTTCTGTCTACAGGAGCACCATTTCGAAGAGTATGTAGTTTGTTTCTTCCCTGGGGACTCAGTGTTAGACTCCGATGCACCACAGCAGGTTTACTGTTACCCTTCCACTATCACACTGACGATGAAACACAGTAATTGCATCCGGTTTCAATACAAAATTCGCAATGCCGTTTTATATTGACGAGAGTAACTTTACTGGGAGCCTGTTATTTGGCTCTTCCCTGGGGGCTCAGTGAGAGACTCCGATGCACCACAGCAGGTTTACTGTTACCCTTCGACCATCACATTGAAGATGAAACACAGAAATTGCATCCGGTTTCAATACAAAGTTCGCAATGCCGATTTATATTGACGAAAGTAACGTTTCAGGGAGCCTGTTTTTTGGCTCTAACCTGCGGGCTCAGTGTGAGACTCCGATGCACCACAGCAGGTTTACTGTTACCCTTCGACCACCACATTGACGATGAAACACAGAAATTGCATCCGGTTTCAATACAAAATTCGCAATGCCGATTTCTGTCCACAGGATTACCGTTTCTAAGAGTATGTAGTTTGGCTCTTCCCTGGGAGCCCTGTGTTAGGCTCCGATGCTTCACAGTAGGATTACTGTTACCCTTCGACCATCACATTGACGATGAAACATAGAAATTGCATCCGGTTTCAATACAAAATTCGCAATGCCGATTTATATTAACGAGAGTAACGTTTCGGGGAGTCTGTCTTTTGGCTCTTCCCTGGGGCTCAGTGTGAGACCCCGATACACCACAGCAGGTTTACTGTTACCCTTCGACCATCACATTAACGATGAGAAACAGAAATTGCATCCGGTTTCAATACAAAATTCGCAATGCCGATTTATATTGACGAGAGTAACGTTTCGGGGAGTCTGTTTTTTGGCTCTTCCCTGGGGCTCAGTGTGAGACCCCGATACACCACAGCAGGTTTACTGTTACCCTTCGACCATCACATTAACGATGAGAAACAGAAATTGCATCCGGTTTCAATACAAAATTCGCAATGCCGATTTATATTGACGAGAGTAACGTTTCGGGGAGTCTGTTTTTTGGCTCTTGCCTGGGGGCTCAGTGTGAGACTCCGATGCACCACAGAAGGTTTACTGTTACCCTTCGACCATCACATTGACGTTGAAACACAGAAATTGCATCCGGTTTCAATAAAAAATTTCGCAATGCCGATTTACATTGACGAGAGTAACTTTTCGTGGAGTCTAATTTTTGGCTCCAGTCTTTTTTTTTTTTTGCTCTTCCCTGGGGGCTCAGTGTGAGGCTCCGATTCACAACAGCACGTTTACTGTTACGCTTTGACCATCACATTGACGATGAAACACAGAAATTGCATCCGGTTTCAATACAAAATTCGCAATGCTGATTTATATTGACGAGAGTAACGTTTCCGGGTGTGTGTTTTTTGGCTCTTCCCTGGGGCTCAGTGTGAGACTCCGATGCACCACAGCAGGTTTACTGGTACCCATCGACCATCACATTGACGATGAACCACAGAAATTGCATCCGGTTTCAAAACAAAATTCGCAATGCCGATTTATATTGACGAAAGTAACGTTTCAGGGAGCCTGTTTTTTGGCTCTAACCTGCGGGCTCAGTGTGAGACTCCGATGCACCACAGCAGGTTTACTGTTACCCTTCGACCACCACATTGACGATGAAACACAGAAATTGCATCCGGTTTCAATACAAAATTCGCAATGCCGATTTCTGTCCACAGGATTACCGTTTCTAAGAGTATGTAGTTTGGCTCTTCCCTGGGAGCCCTGTGTTAGGCTCCGATGCTTCACAGTAGGATTACTGTTACCCTTCGACCATCACATTGACGATGAAACATAGAAATTGCATCCGGTTTCAATACAAAATTCGCAATGCCGATTTATATTAACGAGAGTAACGTTTCGGGGAGTCTGTCTTTTGGCTCTTCCCTGGGGCTCAGTGTGAGACCCCGATACACCACAGCAGGTTTACTGTTACCCTTCGACCATCACATTAACGATGTGAAACAGAAATTGCATCCGGTTTCAATACAAAATTCGCAATGCCGATTTATATTGACGAGAGTAACGTTTCGGGGAGTCTGTTTTTTGGCTCTTGCCTGGGGGCTCAGTGTGAGACTCCGATGCACCACAGAAGGTTTACTGTTACCCTTCGACCATCACATTGACGTTGAAACACAGAAATTGCATCCGGTTTCAATAAAAAATTTCGCAATGCCGATTTACATTGACGAGAGTAACTTTTCGTGGAGTCTAATTTTTGGCTCTTCCCTGGGGGCTCAGTGTAAGACTCCGATGCACCACAGCAGGTTTACTGTTACCCTTCGACCATCACATTTACGATGAAACACAGAAATTGCATCCGGTTTCAATACAAAATTCGCAATGCCGATTTCTGTCCACAGGATTACCGTTTCTAAGAGTATGTAGTTTGGCTCTTCCCTGGGAGCCCTGTGTTAGGCTCCGATGCTTCACAGTAGGATTACTGTTACCCTTCGACCATCACATTGACGATGAAACATAGAAATTGCATCCGGTTTCAATACAAAATTCGCAATGCCGATTTATATTAACGAGATAACGTTTCGGGGAGTCTGTCTTTTGGCTCTTCCCTGGGGCTCAGTGTGAGACCCCGATACACCACAGCAGGTTTACTGTTACCCTTCGACCATCACATTAACGATGAGAAACAGAAATTGCATCCGGTTTCAATACAAAATTCGCAATGCCGATTTATATTGACGAGAGTAACGTTTCGGGGAGTCTGTTTTTTGGCTCTTGCCTGGGGGCTCAGTGTGAGACTCCGATGCACCACAGAAGGTTTACTGTTACCCTTCGACCATCACATTGACGTTGAAACACAGAAATTGCATCCGGTTACAATAAAAAATTTCGCAATGCCGATTTACATTGACGAGAGTAACTTTTCGTGGAGTCTAATTTTTGGCTCTTCCTTGGGGGCTCAGTGTAAGACTCCGATGCACCACAGCAGGTTTACTGTTACCCTTCGACCATCACATTTACGATGAGAACAAGAAATTGCATCCGGTATCAATTAAAAATACGCAATGACGTTTTATATTGACGAGAGTAACGTTTCGGGGAGTCTAATTTTTGGCTCTTGCCTGGGGGCTCAGTGTGAGACTCCGATGCACCACAGAAGGTTTACTGTTACCCTTCGACCATCACATTGACGTTGAAACACAGAAATTGCATCCGGTTTCAATACAAAATTCGCAATGCCGATTTCTGTCCACAGGATTACCGTTTCTAAGAGTATGTAGTTTGGCTCTTCCCTGGGAGCCCTGTGTTAGGCTCCGATGCTACACAGTAGGATTACTGTTACCCTTCGACCATCACATTGACGTTGAAACACAGAAATTGCATCCGGTTTCAATAAAAAATTTCGCAATGCCGATTTACAATGACGAGAGTAACTTTTCGTGGAGTCTAATTTTTGGCTCTTCCCTGGGGGCTCAGTGTGAGACTCCGATGCACCACAACAGGTTTACTGTTACCCTTCGACCATCATACTTACGATGAGTCACAGATATTGCATCCGGTTTCAATGCAAAATTCGCAATGCCGATTTCTGTCTACAGGAGTACCATTTCGAAGAGTATGTAGTTTGTTTCTTCCCTGGGGACTCAGTGTTAGACTCCGATGCACCACAGCAGGTTTACTGTTACCCTTCCACTATCACACTGACGATGAAACACAGTAATTGCATCCGGTTTCAATACAAAATTCGCAATGCCGTTTTATATTGACGAGAGTAACTTTACTGGGAGCCTGTTATTTGGCTCTTCCCTGGGGGCTCAGTGAGAGACTCCGATGCACCACAGCAGGTTTACTGTTACCCTTCGACCATCACATTGAAGATGAAACACAGAAATTGCATCCGGTTTCAATACAAAGTTCGCAATGCCGATTTATATTGACGAAAGTAACGTTTCAGGGAGCCTGTTTTTTGGCTCTAACCTGCGGGCTCAGTGTGAGACTCCGATGCACCACAGCAGGTTTACTGTTACCCTTCGACCACCACATTGACGATGAAACACAGAAATTGCATCCGGTTTCAATACAAAATTCGCAATGCCGATTTCTGTCCACAGGATTACCGTTTCTACGAGTATGTAGTTTGGCTCTTCCCTGGGAGCCCTGTGTTAGGCTCCGATGCTTCACAGTAGGATTACTGTTACCCTTCGACCATCACATTGACGATGAAACATAGAAATTGCATCCGGTTTCAATACAAAATTCGCAATGCCGATTTATATTAACGAGAGTAACGTTTCGGGGAGTCTGTCTTTTGGCTCTTCCCTGGGGCTCAGTGTGAGACCCCGATACACCACAGCAGGTTTACTGTTACCCTTCGACCATCACATTAACGATGAGAAACAGAAATTGCATCCGGTTTCAATACAAAATTCGCAATGCCGATTTATATTGACGAGAGTAACGTTTCGGGGAGTCTGTTTTTTGGCTCTTCCCTGGGGCTCAGTGTGAGACCCCGATACACCACAGCAGGTTTACTGTTACCCTTCGACCATCACATTAACGATGAGAAACAGAAATTGCATCCGGTTTCAATACAAAATTCGCAATGCCGATTTATATTGACGAGAGTAACGTTTCGGGGAGTCTGTTTTTTGGCTCTTGCCTGGGGGCTCAGTGTGAGACTCCGATGCACCACAGAAGGTTTACTGTTACCCTTCGACCATCACATTGACGTTGAAACACAGAAATTGCATCCGGTTTCAATAAAAAATTTCGCAATGCCGATTTACATTGACGAGAGTAACTTTTCGTGGAGTCTAATTTTTGGCTCCAGTCTTTTTTTTTTTTTTTGCTCTTCCCTGGGGGCTCAGTGTGAGGCTCCGATTCACAACAGCACGTTTACTGTTACGCTTTGACCATCACATTGACGATGAAACACAGAAATTGCATCCGGTTTCAATACAAAATTCGCAATGCTGATTTATATTGACGAGAGTAACGTTTCCGGGTGTGTGTTTTTTGGCTCTTCCCTGGGGCTCAGTGTGAGACTCCGATGCACTACAGCAGGTTTACTGGTACCCATCGACCATCACATTGACGATGAACCACAGAAATTGCATCCGGTTTCAATACAAAATTCGCAATGCCGATTTATATTGTCGAGTGTAACGTTTCGGGGACCCTTTTTTTTGGCTCTATCCTGGGGGCTCAGTGTGAGACTCCGATGCGCCACAGCAGGTTTACTGTTACCCTTTGACCATCACATTGACGATAAAACACAGAAATGGCATCCGGTTTCAATACAAAATTCGCAATGCCTATTTATATTGACGAGAGTAACGTTTCGGGGAGTCTGTTTTTTGGCTCTTCCCTGGGGGCTCAGTGTGAGACTCCGATGCACCACAGCAGGTTTACTGTTCCCCTTCCACTATCACACTGACGATGAAACACAGTAATTGCATCCGGTTTCAATACAAAATTCGCAATGCCGATTTATATTGACGAGAGTAACTTTACCGGGAGCCTGTTCTTTGGCTCTTCCCTGGGGGCTCAGTGAGAGACTCCGATGCACCACAGCAGGTTTACTGTTACCCTTCGACCATCACATTGAAGATGAAACACAGAAATTGCATCCGGTTTCAATACAAAATTCGCAATGCCGATTTATATTGACGAAAGTAACGTTTCAGGGAGCCTGTTCTTTGGCTCTAACCTGCGGGCTCAGTGTGAGACTCCGATGCACCACAGCAGGTTTACTGTTACCCTTCGACCACCACATTGACGATGAAACACAGAAATTGCATCCGGTTTCAATACAAAATTCGCAATGCCGATTTCTGTCCACAGGATTACCGTTTCTAAGAGTATGTAGTTTGGCTCTTCCCTGGGAGCCCTGTGTTAGGCTCCGATGCTTCACGGTAGGTTTACTGTTACCCTTCGCCCATCACATTTACGATAAAACACAGAAATTGGATCCGGTTTCAATACAAAATTCGCAATGCCGATTTACATTGACGAGAGTACGTTTCGGGGAGCCTGTTCTTTGGCTCTTCCAAGGGCGCTCAGTGTGAGACACCGATGCACCACGGCAGGTTTACTGTTCCCCTTCGACCGTCACATTTACGATGAAACACAGAAATTGCATCCGGTATCAATTCTAAATTCGCAATGACGTTTTATATTGGCGAGAGTAACGTTTCGGGGAGTCTGTTTTTTGCCTCTTGCCTGGGGGCTCAGTGTGAGACTCCGATGCACCACAGAAGGTTTACTGTTACCCTTCGACCATCACATTTACGATGACAACAAGAAATTGCATCCGGTATCAATTCTAAATTCGCTATGAAGTTTTATATTGGCGGGAGTAACGTTTCAGGGAGTCTTTTTTTTTGGCTTTTTCCTGGGGGCTCAGTGTGAGACTCCGATTCACCACAGCAGGTTTACTGTTACCCTTCGACTATCACATTTACGATGAAACACAGAAATTGCATTCGGTATGAATACAAAATTCGCAATGCCGATTTATATTGACGAGAGTAACGTTTCGGGGAGTCTCTTTTTTGGCTCTTGCCTGGGGGCTCAGTGTGAGACTCCGATGCACCACAGCAGGTTTACTGTTACCCTTCGCCCATCACATTTACGATAAAACACAGAAATTGCATCCGGTTTCAATACAAAATTCGAGATGCCGATTTATATTGACGTGAGTAACGTTTCGGGGAGTCTGTTTTTTGCCTCTTGCCTGGGGGCTCAGTGTGAGACTCCGATGCACCACAGAAGGTTTACTGTTACCCTTCGACCATCACATTTACGATGAGAACAAGAAATTGCATCCGGTATCAATTCTAAATTCGCTATGACGTTTTATATTGGCGGGAGTAACGTTTCAGGGAGTCTTTTTTTTTTGCTTTTTCCTGGGGGCTCAGTGTGAGACTCCGATGCACCACAACAGGTTTACTGTTACCCTTCGACCATCACAATGACGTTGAAACACAGAAATTGCATCCGGTTTCAATACAAAATTCCCAATGCCGATTTATATTGACGAGAGTAACGTTTCGGGGAATCTGTTCTTTAACTCTTACTTGGGGGCTCAGTGTGAGACTCCGATGCACCACAGCAGGTTTACTGTTACCCATCGATCAACACATTGACGATGAAACACAGATATTGCATCCGGTTTCAGTACAAAATTCGCAATGACGATTTATATTGACGAGAGTACGTTTCGGGGAGCCTGTTCCTTGGCTCTTCCAAGGGGGCTCAGTGTGAGACTCCGATGCACCACGGCAGGTTTACAGTTACCCTTCGACCATCACATTTACGATGAAACACAGAAATTGCATCCGGTATCAATTGAAAATTCGCAATGACGATTTATATTGACGAGGGTAACGTTTTGGGGAGTCTTTTTTTTTTCTCTTCCCTGGTGGCTCAGTGTGAGACTCCGATTCACAACAGCAGGTTTACTGTTACGCTTTGACCATCACATTGACGATGAAACACAGAAATTGCATCCGGTTTCAATACAAAATTCGCAATGCCGATTTATATTGACGAGAGTAACGTTTCCGGAAGTCTGTTTTTTGGCTATTCCCTGGGGCTCAGTGTGAGACTCCGATGCACCACAGCAGGTTTACTGGTACCCTTCGACCATCACATTGACGATGAAACACAGAAATTGAATCCGGTTTCAATACAAAATTCCCAATGCCGATTTATATTAACGAGAGTAACGTTTCGGGAAGACTGTTTTTTGGCTCTTGCCTGGGGGCTCACTGTGAGACTCCGATGCACCACAGCAGGTTTACTGTTACCCTTCAACCATCACATTTACGATGAAACACAGAAATTGCATCCGGTATCAATTGAAAATTCGCAATGACGATTTATATTGACGAGGGTAACGTTTCGCGGAGTCTTTTTCTTTTGCTCTTCCCTGGGGGCTCAGTGTGAGGCTCCGATTCACAACAGCACGTTTACTGCTACGCTTTGACCATCACATTGACGATGAAACACAGAAATTGCATCCGGTTTCAATACAAAATTCGCAATGCCGATTTATATTGACGAGAGTAACGTTTCCGGGTGTGTGTTTTTTGGCTCTTCCCTGGGGCTCAGTGTGAGACTCCGATGCACCACAGCAGGTTTACTGGTACCCTTCGACCATCACATTGACGATGAACCACAGAAATTGCATCCGGTTTCAATACAAAATTCGCAATGCCGATTTATATTGTCGAGTGTAACGTTTCGGGGACCCTCTTCTTTGGCTCTATCCTGGGGGCTCAGTGTGACACTCCGATGCACCACAGCAAGTTTACTGTTACCCTTTGACCATCACATTGACGATAAAACACAGAAATTGCATCCGGTTTCAATACAAAATTCGCAATGCCTATTTATATTGACGAGAGTAACGTTTCGGGGAGTCTGTTTTTTGGCTCTTCCCTGGGGGCTCAGTGTGAGACTCCGATGCACCACAACAGGTTTACTGTTACCCTTCGACCATCATACTTACGATGAGTCACAGATATTGCATCCGGTTTCAATACAAAATTCGCAATGCCGATTTCTGTCTACAGGAGTACCATTTCGAAGAGTATGTAATTTGTTTCTTCCCTGGGGACTCAGTGTTAGACTCCGATGCACCACAGCAGGTTTACTGTTCCCCTTCCACTATCACACTGACGATGAAACACAATAATTGCATCCGGTTTCAATACAAAATTCGCAATGCCGATTTATATTGACGAGAGTAACTTTACCGGGAGCCTGTTCTTTGGCTCTTCCCTGGGGGCTCAGTGTGAGACTCCGATGCACCACAGCAGGTTTACTGTTACCCTTCGACCATCACATTGACGATGAAACACAGAAATTGCATCCGGTTTCAATACAAAATTCGCAATGCCGATTTATATTGACGAAAGTAACGTTTCAGGGAGCCTGTTTTTTGGCTCTAACCTGCGGGCTCAGTGTGAGACTCCGATGCACCACAGCAGGTTTACTGTTACCCTTCGACCACCACATTGACGATGAAACACAGACATTGCATCCGGTTTCAATACAAAATTCGCAATGCCGATTTCTGTCCACAGGATTACCGTTTCTAAGAGTATGTAGTTTGGCTCTTCCCTGGGGGCCCTGTGTTAGACTCCGATGCTTCACAGTAGGTTTACTGTTACCCTTCGACCATCACATTGACGATGAAACATTGAAATTGCATCCGGTTTCAATACAAAATTCGCAATGCCGATTTATATTGACGAGAGTAACGTTTCGGGGAGTCTGTTTTTTGGCTCTTCCCTGGGGGATCAGTGTGAGACTCCGATGCACCACAACAGGTTTACTGTTACCCTTCGACCATCACATTGACGATGAAACACAGAAAATGCATCCGGTTTCAATACAAAGTTCGTAATGCCGATTTATATTGACGAGAGTAACGTTTCGTGGAAACTAATTTTTGGCTCATCCCCGGGGGCTCAGTGTAAGACTCCGCTGCACCACAGCAGGTTTACAGTTACCCTTCGACCATCACACTGACGATGAGTCACAGATAATGCATCCGGTTTCAATACAAAATTCGCAATGCCGATTTATATTGACGAGAGTAACGTTTCGGGGAGTCTGTCTTTTGGCTCTTCCCTGGGGCTCAGTGTGAGACTCCGATGCACCACAGCAGGTTTACTGTTACCCTTCGACCATCACATTAACGATGAGAAACAGAAATTGCATCCGGTTTTGATACAAAATTCGCAATGCCGATTTATATTGACGAGAGTAGCGTTTCGGGGAGTCTGTCTTTTGGCTCTTCCAAGGGGGCTCAGTGTCAGACTCCGATGCACCACAGCAGGTTTACTGTTACCCTTCGACCATCACATTGACGATGAAACACAGAAATATCATCCGGTTTCAATACAAAATTCGCAATGCCTATTTATTTTGACGAGAGTAACGTTTCGGGGAGTCTTCTCTTTGGCTCTTCCAGTGTCAGACTCCGATGCACCACAGCAGGTTTACTGTTCCCCTTCGACCATCACTTTTACGATGAATCACAGACATTGCATCCGGTATCAATTCTAAATTCGCTTTGACGTTTTATATTGACGAGAGTATCGTTTCAGGGACTCTTTTTATTTTTGGCTTTTCCCTGGGGGCTCAGTGTGAGACTCCGATTCACCACAGCAGGTTTACTGTTACCCTTCGACCATCACATTTACGATGAAATACAGAAATTGCATCCGGTATGAATACAAAATTCGCAATGCCGATTTATATTGACGAGAGTAACGTTTCGGGGAGTCTCTTTTTTGGCTCTTGCCTGGGGGCTCAGTGTGAGACTCCGATGCACCACAGCAGGTTTACTGTTACCCTTCGACCATCACATAAACGATGAGACACAGAAATTGCATTCGGTATCAATTCAAAATTCGCAATGACGTTTTATATTGACGAGAGTAACGTTTCGGGGAGTCTGTTTTTTGGCTCTTCCCTGGGGGCTCAGTGTGATACTCCGATGCACCACAACAGGTTTACTGTTACCCTTCGACCATCACATTGACGTTGAAACACAGAAATTGCATCCGGTTTCAATACAAAATTCGTAAAGCCGATTTATATTGACGAGAGTAACGTTTCGTGGAGTCTAATTTTTGGCTCATCCCTGGGGGCTCAGGGTAAGACTCCGATGCACCACAGCAGGTTTACTGTTACCCTTAGACCATCACATTGACGATAAAACACAGAAATTGCATCCGTTTTCAATACAAAATTCGCAATGCCGATTTATATTGTCGAGAGTAACGTTTCGGGGAGTCTGTTCTTTAACTCTTACTTGGGGGCTCAGTGTGAGACTCCGAGGCACCACAGCAGGTTTACTGTTACCCTTCGACTAGCACACTGACGATGAGTCACAGATATTGCATCCGGTTTCAATACAAAATTCCCAATGCCGATTCCTGTCTACAGGAGTACCATATCGAAGAGTATGTAGTTTGTCTCTTCCCTGGGGACTCAGTGTCAGACTCCGATGCACCACAGCAGGCTTACTGTTACCCTTCCACCATCACACTGACGATGAAACACAGTAATTGCATCCGGTTTGAATACAAAATTCGCAATGCCGATTTATATTGACGAGAGTAACTTTTCCGGGAGCCTGTTTTTTGGCTCTTCCCTGGGGGCTCAGTGTGAGACTCCGATGCACCACAGCAGGTTTACTGTTACCCTTCGACCATCACATTGACGATGAAACACAGAAATTGCATCCGGTTTCAATACAAAATTCGCAATGCCGATTTATATTGACGAAAGTAACGTTTCAGGGAGACTGTTTTTTGGCTCTAACCTGCAGGCTCAGTGTGAGACTCCGATGCACCACAGCAGGTTTACTGTTACCCTTCGACCATCACATTGACGACGAAACATAGAAATTGCATCCGGTTTCAATACAAAATCCGCAATGCCGATTCATTTTGACGAGAGTAACGTTTCGGGGAGTCTGTTTTTTGGCTCTTCCAAGGGGGCTCAGTGTCAGACTCCGATGCACCACAGCAGGTTTACTGTTCCCCTTCGACCATCACATTTACGATGAAACACAGAAATTGCATCCGGTATCAATTCTAAATTCGCAATGACGTTTTATATTGACGAGAGTAACGTTTCAGGGAGTCTTTTTTTTTTTGCTTTTCCCTGGGGGCTCAGTGTGTGACTCCGATACACCACAGCAGGTTTACTGTTACCCTTCGACAATCACATTGACGATCAAACACAGAAATTGCATCCGGTTTCAATACAAAATTCCCAATACCGATTTATATTGACGAGATTAACGTTTCGGTGAGTCTGTTCTTTAACTCTTACTTGGGGGCTCAGTGTGAGGCTCCGATGCACCACAGCAGGTTTACTGTTACCCTTCGACCATCACACTGACGATGAGTCACAGATATTGCATCCGGTTTCAATACAAAATTCCCAATGCCGATTCCTGTCTACAGGAGTACCATTTCGAAGAGTATGTAGTCTGTCTCTTCCCTGGGGACTCAGTGTTAAACTCCGATGGACCACAGCAGGCTTACTGATACCCTTCCACCATCACACTGACGATGGAACAAAGTAATTGCATCCGGTTCAATACAAAATTCGCAATACCGATTTATATTGACGAGAGTAACTTTTCGGGGAGCCTGTAATTTGGCTCTTCCCTGGGGGCTCAGTGTGAGACTCAGATGCACCACAGCAGGCTTACTGTTACCCTTCACCCATCACATTGACGATGAAACACAGAAATTGCATCCGGTTTCAATGCAAAATTCGCAATGCCGATTTCTGTCCACAGGATTACCGTTTCGAAGAGTATGTAGTTTGGCTCTTCCCTGGGGGCCCTGTGTTAGACTCCGATGCACCACAGTAGATATACTGTTACCCTTCGATCATCTCATTGACGATGAAACTCTGAAAGTGCATCCGGTTTCAATACAAAATTCGCAATGACGATTTATATTGACGTGAGTAACGTTTCGGGGAGTCTGTTCTTCGGCTCTTCCAAGGGGGCTCAGTGTGAGACTCCGATGCACCACAGCAGGTTTACAGTTACCCTTCGACCATCACGTTGACGATGAAACACAGAAATTGTATCCGGTTTCAATACAAAATTCGCAATGCCGATTTATATTGACGAGAGTAACGTTTCGGGGAGACTCTTTTTTGGCTCTTCCCTGGGGGCTCAGTGTGAGACTATGATGCACCACAGCAGGATTACTGTTATGCTTCGGCCATCACATTGACGACAAAACACAGAAATTGCATCCGGTTTCAATACAAAATTCGCAATGCCAATTTATATTGACGAGTGTAACGTTTTGGGTAGTCTGTCTTTTGGCCCTTCCGTTGGGCTCAGTGTGAGACTCAGATGCACCACAGTAGGTTTACTGTTACCCTTCGATCATCACATTGACGATGAAACACAGAAATTGCATCCGGTTTCAATACATAATTTCCAATGCCGATTTATATTGACGAGAGTAACGTTTCGAAAATTCTGTCTTTTGGCTCTTCCCTGGGGCTCAGTGTGAGACCGCGATGCACCACAGCAGGTTTACTGTTACCCTTCGACCATCACGTTAACGATGAAACACAGAAATTGCATCCGGTTTCAATACAAAATTCGCCATGCCAATTTATATTGACGAGAGTAACGTTTCGGGTAGTCTGTCTTTTGGCTCTTCCCTGGGGCTCAGTGTGAGACCCCGATGCACCACAGCAGGTTTACTGTTACCCTTCGACCATCACATTGACGATGAAACAGAGAAATTGCATCCGGTTTCAATAAAAAATTCGCAATGCCGATTTATATTGACGAGAGTAACGTTTCGGGGAGTCTGTTCTTTGGCTCTTCCCAGGGGGCTCACTGTGCGACTCCGATGCACCAATGCAGTTTTACTGTTACCCTTCGACCATCACACTGACGATGAGCCACAGATATTGCATCCGGTTTCAATACAAAATTCGCAATGCCGATTTCTGTCTACAGGAGTACCATTTCGAAGTGTATGTAGTTTGTCTCTTCCCTGGGAGCCCTGTGTGAGACTCCGATGCACCACAGCAGGTTTTCTGTTACCCTTCGACCATCACATTGACGATGAAACACAGAAATTGCATCCGGTTTCAATACAAAATTCGCAATGCCGATTTACGTCAACAAGAGTACCGTTTCGGAGAGTATGTAGTTTGTCTCTTCCCTGGGGACTCAGTGTTAGACTCCGATGCACCACAGCAGGTTTACTGTTACCCTTCCGCCATCACATTGATGATGAAACACAGTAAAAGCATCTGGTTACAATACAAAATTCGCAATGTCGAATTATATTGACGAGAGTAACTTTTCGGGGAGAATGTTTTTTGGCTCATCCTTGGGGGCTCAGTGTGAGACTCCGATGCACCACAGCAGGTTTACTGTTACCCTTCGACCATCACATTGTCGATGAAGCACAGAAATTCCATCCGCTTTCAATACAAAATCCGCAATGCCGATTTCTGTCCACAGGAATACCGTTTCGAAGAGTATGTAGTTTGGCTCTTCCCTGGGGGCCTGTGTTAGAATCCGATGCGCCACAGTAGGTTTACTGTTTTTTTGGCACTTCCCTGGTGGCTTAGTGTGAGACTCCGAACTACCACAACAGGTTTACTGTTACCATTCGACCATCACGTTGACGATGAAACACAGAAATTGCATCCGGTTTCAATAGAAAATTCGCAATGTGGATTTATATTGACGAGAGTAACGTACCAGGGTTTCTTTTCTTTGGCTCTTCCCTGGGGGCTCAGTGTGAGATTCCGATGCACCACAGCAGGTTTACTGTTACATTTCGACCATCACATTGACGATGAAACACAGAAATTGCATCCGAATCAATACATACTTCGCAATGCCGATTTATATTCACGAGAGTAACGTTTCGGTCTCTTCCCTGGGGGCTCAGTGTGAGACTCCGAAGTACCACAACAGGTTTACTGTTACCCATCGACCATGACATTGACAATGAAACACACAAATTGCATCCGGATCAATACAAAATTCACATTGCCGATATCTGTCCACAGGAGTACGGTTTCGATGAGTATGTACTTTGGCTCTTCCCTGGGGGCCTAGTGTTAGACTCCGATGCATCACAGCAGGTTTACTGTTACCCTTCGACCATCACATTGACGATGAAACACAGAAATTGCATCCGAATCAATACATACTTCGCAATGCCGATTTATATTCGCGAAAGTAACGTTTCGGGCTCTTCCCTGGGGTCTCAGTGTGAGAATCCGATGCACCACAGCAGGTTTACTGTTACCCTTCGAACATCACATTGACGATGAAACACAGAAATTACATCCGGTTTCAATACAAAATTCGCAATGCTGATTTATATTGACGAGAGTAACGTTTCGGGGAGTCTGTATTTTGGTCTTCCCTATAGGCTCAGTGTGAGACTCCGATGCACCACAGCAGGTTTACTGTTACCCTACGACCATCACATTGACGATGAAACACAGAAATTGCATCCGGATTCAATACAAAATTCGCGATGCCGTCTTCTGTCCACAGGAGTACCGTTTCGAAGAATGTGTAATTTGGCTCTTCCCTGGGGGCCCAGTGTTAAACTCCGATGCACCACAGCAGAGTTACTGTTACTCATCGACCATCACATTGACGATGAAACACAGAAATTGCATCCGGTTTACATACAAAATTCGCAATTCATTTATTGACGAGAGTAACGTTTCGGGGAGTCTGTATTTGGCACTCCCCTGGTGGCTTTGTGTGAGACTCCGATGTACCACAACAGGTTTACTGTTGCCATTCGACCAGCACATTGACGATGAAACACAGAAATTGCATCCGGTTTCAATACAATATTCGCAATGCTGATTTATATTGACGAGAGTAACGTTTCGGGGAATCTGTTTTTTGGTCTTCCCTCGAGGCTCAGTGTGGGACTCCGATTCACCACAGCAGGTTTACTGTTACCCTTGGCAATCAAATTGACGATGAAACACAGAAATTGCATCCTGTTTCAATACAAAATTCGCAATGCCGATTTCTGTCCACAGGAGTACCGTTTCGAAGAGTATGTAGTTTGGCTCTTCCCTGGGGGCCCTGCGTTAGAGTCCGATTCACCACAGCAGGTTTACTGTTACCCTTCGACCATCACTTTGACGATGACACACAGAGATTGCATCCAGTTTCAATACAAAATTCGCAATGGCGATTTATATTGAAGAGAGTAACGTTTCGGGGAGTCAGATTTTGTCTCTTCCCTGGGGGCTCAGTTTGAGACTCCGAAGCACCACAGCAGGTTTACTGTTACCCTTCGACCATGACATTGACGATGAAACACACAAATTGCATCCGGATCAATACAAAATTCACAATGCCGATTTCTGTCCACAGGAGTACTGTTTCGAAGAGTATGTACTTTGGCTCTTGTCTGGGGGCCCAGTGTTGGACTCCGATGCATCACAGCACGTTTACCATTACCCTTCGACCATCACATTGACGATGAAACACAGAAATTGCATCCGGTTTCAACGCAAAATTCGCAATGCCGATTTCTGTCCACAGGATTACCGTTTCGAAGAGTATGTAGTTTGGCTCTTCCCTGGGGGCCCTGTGTTAGACTCCGATGCACCACAGTAGGTTTACTGTTACCCTTCGATCATCTCATTGACGATGAAACACAGAAAGTGCATCCGGTTTCAATACAAAATTCGCAATGACGATTTATATTGACGTGAGTAACGTTTCGGGGAGTCTGATCTTCGGCTCTTCCAAGGGGGCTCAGTGTGAGACTCCGATGCACCACAGCAGGTTTACAGTTACCCTTCGACCATCACGTTGACGATGAAACACAGAAATTGCATCCGGTTTCAATACAAAATTCGCAATGCCGATTTATATTGACGAGAGTAACGTTTCGGGGAGTCTCTTTTTTGGCTCATCCCTGGGGGCTCAGTGTGAGACTATGATGCACCACAGCAGGATTACTGTTATCCTTCGACCATCACATTGACGACAAAACACAGAAATTGCATCCGGTATCAATACAAAATTCGCAATGCCAATTTATATTGACGAGTGTAACGTTTTGGGTAGTCTGTCTTTTGGCTCTTCCCTTGGGCTCACTGTGAGACTCCGATGCACCACAGTAGGTTTACTGTTACCCTTCGATCATCACATTGACGATGAAACACAGAAATTGCATCCGGTTTCAATACATAATTTCCAATGCCGATTTATATTGACGAAAGTAACGTTTCGAAAAATCTGTCTTTTGGCTCTTCCCTGGGGCTCAGTGTGACACCGCGATGCACCACAGCAGGTTCACTGTTACTTTTCGACCATCACATTAACGATGAAACACAGAAATTGCATCCGGTTTCAATACAAAATTCGCAATGCCGTTTTCTGTCCACAGGAGTACCATTTCGAAGTGTATGTAGTTTGTCTCTTCCCTGGGAGCCCAGTGTGAGACTCCGAAGCACCACAGCAGGTTTTCTGTTACCCTTCGACCATCACATTGACGATGAAACACAGAAATTGCATCCGGTTTCAATACAAAATTCGCAATGCCGATTTACGTCAACAAGAGTACCGTTTCGGAGAGTATGTAACTTGTCTCTTCCCTGGGGGCTCAGTGTTAGACTCCGATGCACCACAACAGGTTTACTGTTACCCTTCCGCCATCACATTGACGATGAAACACAGTAAATGCATCCGGTTACAATACAAAATTCTCAATGTCGATTTATATTGACGAGAGTAACTTTTCGGGGAGCCTGTTATTTGGCTCATCCTTGGGGGCTCAGTGTGAGACTCCGATGCACCACAGCAGGTTTACTGTTACCCTTCGACCATCACATTGTCGATGAAGCACAGAAATTGCATCCGGTTTCAATACAAAATTCGCAATGCCGATTTCTGTCCACAGGAATACAGTTTCGAAGACTATGTAGGTTGGCTCTTCCCTGGGGGCCTGTGTTAGACTCCGATGCGCCACAGTAGGTTTACTGTTACCCTTCGACCATCACATTGACGATGAAACACAGAAATTGCATCGGGTTTCAATACAAAATTCGCAATTCCGATTTATATTGACAAGAATAACGTTTCGGGGAGTCTGTTTTTTGGGCACTTCCCTGGTGGCTTAGTGTGAGTCTCCGAACTACCACAACAGGTTTACTGTTACCATTCGACCATCACATTGACGATGAAACACAGAAATAGCATCCGGTTTCAATACAAATTTCGCATTGTCGATTTATATTAACGAGAGTAACGTTTCAGGGTTTCTTTTCTTTGGCTCTTCCCTGGGGGCCCAGTGTTAAACTCCGATGCACCACAGCAGAGTTACTCTTACCCATCGACCATCACATTGACGATGAAAAAAAGAAATTGCATCCGGTTTACATACAAAATTCGCAATTCAGATTTTTATTGACGAGAGTAACGTTTCGGGGAGTCTGTATTTGGCACTCCCCTGGTGGCTTAGTGTGAGACTCCGATGTACCACAACAGGTTTACTGTTGCCATTCGACCATCACATTGACGATGAAACACAGAAATTACATCCGGTTTCAATACAAAATTCGCAATGCTGATTTATATTAACGAGAGTAACGTTTCGGTGTTCCTTTTCTTTGGCTCTTCTGTGGCGGCTCAGTGTGAGAATCCGATGCACCACACCAGGTTTACTGTTACCCTTCGACCATCACATTGACGATGAAACACAGAAATTACATCCGGTATCAATACAAAATTCGCAATGCCGATTTATATTGACGAGAGTAACGTTTCGGGGAGTCTGTTTTTTGGTCTTCCCTCGAGGCTCAGTGTGAGACTCCGATTCACCACAGCAGGTTTACTGTTACCCTTGGCAAATAAATTGACTATGAAACACAGAAATTGCATCCTGTTTCAATACAAAATTCGCAATGCCGATTTCTGTCCACAGGAGTACCGTTTCGAAGAGTATGTAGTTTTGCTCTTCCCTGGGGGCTCTGCGTTAGAGTCCGATTCACCACAGCAGGTTTACTGTTACCCTTCGACCATCACTTTGACGACGACACACAGAGATTGCATCCAGTTTCAATACAAAATTCGCAATGCCGATTTATATTGACGAGAGTAACGTTTCGGGGAGTCAGATTTTGTCTGTTCCCTGGGGGCTCAGTGTGAGACTCCGAAGCACTACAGCAGATTTACTGTTACCCTTCGACAATGACATTGACGATGAAACACACAAATTGCATCCGGATCAATACAAAATTCACAATGCCGATTTCTGTCCACAGGAGTACTGTTTCGAAGAGTATGTACTTTGGCTCTTGTCTGGGGGCCCAGTGTTAGACTCCGATGCATCACAGCAGGTTTACCATTACCCTTCGACCATCACATTGACGATGAAACACAGAAATAGCATCCGGTTTCAATACAAAATTCGCAATGCCGATATCTGTGCACAGGATTGCCGTTTCGAAGAGTATGTAGTTTCTCTCTTCCCTGGGGGCCCTGTGTTAGACTCCGATGCACAACAGTAGGTTTACTGTTACCCTTCGACCATCACATAGACGATGATACACAGAAATTGCATCCGGTTTCAATAAAAATTTCGCAATGCCGATTTCTGTCTACAGGAGTACCGTTTCGAAGAGTATGTAGTTTGGCTCTTCCCTGAGGGCCCAGAGTTAGACTCCGATGCACCACAGCAGGTTTACTGTTACCCGTCGACCATCACATTGATGATGAAACACAGAAATTGCATTCGGATCAATACTAAATTCGCTATGCCGATTGATATTGACGAGAGTAACGTTTCGGGGAGTCTGTTCTTTGGCTCTTCCCTGCGGGCTCAGTGTGAGAATCCGAGGCACCACAGCCGGTTTACTGTTACCCTCAGACCAACACATTGACAATGAAGCACAGAAATTGCATCCGGTTTCAATACAAAATTCGGAATGCAGATTTATATTGAGGAGAGTATCGTTTCGTTGCGTCTGTTTTTTGGTTCTTCCCTAGGGGCTCAGTGTGAAACTCCGATGCACCACAGCAGGTTTACTGTTACCCTTCGACCATCACATTGACGATGAAACACACAAATTGCATCCGGATTCAATACAAAATTCGCAATGCCGACTTCTGTCCACAGGAGTATCGTTTCGAAGAATGTGTAGTTTGGGTCTTCCCTGGGGGCCCAGTGTTAAACTCCGATGCACCACAGCAGGGTTACTGTTACCCTTCGACCATCACATTGACGATGAAACACAGAAATTGCATCCGAATCGATACATTTTTCGCAATGCCGATTTATATTCACGAGAGTAACGTTTCGGGCTCTTCCCTGGGGGCTCAGTGTGAGAGTCCGATGCACCACAGCAGGTTTACTGTTACCCTTCGACCATCACGTTGACGATGAAACACAGAAATTTCATCCGGTTTCAATACAAAATTCGCAATGCCGATTCATATTAACGAGAGTAACGTTTCAGGGTTTCTTTTCTTTGGCTCTTACCTGGGGGCTCAGTGTGAGAATCCGATGCACCACAGCAGGTTTACTGTTACCCTTCGACCATCACATTGACGATGAAACACAGAAATTGCAACCGAATCGATAAATACTTCGCAATGATGATTTATTTTCACGAGAGTAACGTTTCGGTCTCTTCCCTGGGGGCTCAGTGTGAGAATCCGATGCACCACAGCAGGTTTACTGTTACCCTTCGACCATCACATTGACGATGAAACACAGAATTTACACCCGGTTTCAATACAAAATTCTCAATCCCGATTTATATTGACGAGAGTAACGTTTCAGGGAGTCTGTCTTTTGGTCTTCCCTGGAGGGTCAGTGTGAGAGTCCCATGCATCACAGCAGTTTTACTGTTACCCTTCGACCATCACATTGACGATGAAACACAGAAATTGCATCCGGATTCAATACAAAATTCGCAATGCCTATATCTGACTAAAGGAGCACCGTTTCGAAGAATGTGTAGTTTGGCTCTTCCCTGGGGGCCCAGTGTTAAACTCCGATGCACCACAGCAGGGTTACTGTTACCCATCGACCATCACATTGACGATGAAACATAGAAATTGCATCCGGTTTACACAGAAAATTCGCAATTCAGATTTATATTGACGAGAGTAACGTTTCGGGGAATCTGTTTTTTTGCACTTCCCTGGTGGCTTAGTGTGAGACTCCGATGTACCACAACAGGTTTACTGTTACCATTCGACCATCACATTGACGATGAAACACAGAAATTGCATCCGGTTTCAATACAAAATTCGCAATGCCGATTTATATTAACGAGAGTAACGTTTCGGGGTTTCTTTTCTTTGGCTCCTCCCTGGGGGCTCAGTGTGAGATTCCGATGCACCACAGCAGGTTTACTGTTACCCTTTGACCATCACACTGACGATGCAACACAGAAATTGCATCCGAATCAATACATACTTCGCAATGCCGATTTATATTCATGAGAGTAACGTTTCGGGCTCTTCCCTGGGGGCTCAGTGTGAGAATCCGATGCACCACAGCAGGTTTACTGTTACCCTTCGACCATCGCATTGACGATGAAACACAGAAATTGCATCCGAATCAATACATAATTCGCAATGCCGATTTATATTCACGAGAGTAACGTTTCGGGCTCTTCCCTGGGGGCTCAGTGTCAGAATCCGATGCACCACAGCAGGTTTACTGTTACCCTTCGACCATCACATTGACGATGAAACACAGAAATTACATCCGGTTTCAATACAAAATTCTCAATGCCGATTTATTTTGACGAGAGTAACGTTTCGGTGAGTCTGTTTTTTGGTCTTCCCTGGAGGCTCAGTGTGAGACTCCGATGTACCACAGCAAGTTTGCTGTTACCCTTCGACCATCACATTGACGATGAAACACAGAAATTGCATCCGGATTCAATACAAAATTCGCAATGCCTATTTCTGACCACAGGAGTACCGTTTCGAAGAATGAGTAGTTTGGCTCTTCCCTGGGGGCCCAGTGTTAAACTCCCATGCACCACAGCACGGTTACTGTTACCCATCGACCATCACATTGACGATGAAACATAGAAATTGCATCCGGTTTACATACAAAATTCGCAATTCAGATTTATATTGACGAGAGTAACGTCTCTGGGAATCTGTTTTTTGGCACTTCCCTGGTGGCTTAGTGTGAGACTCCGATGTACCACAACAGGTTTACTGTTACCATTCGACCATCACATTGACGATGAAACACAGGAATTGCATCCGGTTTCAATACAAAATTCGCAATGCCGATTTATATTAACGAGAGTAACGTTTCGGGGTTTCTTTTCTTTGGCTCTTCCCTGGGGGCTCAGTGTGAGATTCCGATGCACCACAGCAGGTTTACTGTTACCCTTCGACCATCACACTGACGATGAAACACAGAAATTGCATCCGAATCAATACATACTTCGCAATGCCGATTTATATTCACGAGAGTAAAGTTTCGGGCTCTTCCCTGGGGGCTCAGTGTGAGAATCCGATGCACCACAGCACGTTTACTGTTACCCTTCGACCATCGCATTGACGAAGAAACACAGAAATTACATCCGGTATCAATACAAAATTCGCAATGCCGATTTATATTGACGAGAGTAACGTTTCGGGGAGTTTTTTTTTGGTCTTCCCTGGAGGCTCAGTGTGAGACTCCGATGCACCACAGCAGGTTTACTGTTACCCTTCGACATCAAATTGACGATGAAACACAGAAATTGCATCCTGTTTCAATACAAAGTTCGCAATGCCGATTTCTGTCCACAGGAGTACCGTTTCGAAGAGTATGTAGTTTGGCTCTTCCCTGGGGGCCCTGCGTTAGAGTCCGATGCACCACAGCAGATTTACTGTTACCCTTCGACCATCACTTAGACGATGACACACAGAGATTGCATCCAGTTTCAATACAAAATTCGCAATGCCGATTTATATTGACGAGAATAACGTCTCGGGGAGTCAGTTTTTTATCTCTTCCCTGGGGGCTCAGTGTGAGACTCCGAAGCACCACAGCAGGTTTACTGTTACCCTTCGACCATGACATTGACGATGAAACACACAAATTGCATCCGGATCAATAAAAAATTCACAATGCCGATTTCTGTCCACAGGAGTACTGTTTCGAAGAGAATGTACTTTGGCTCTTCCCTGGGGCACCAGTGTCAGACTCCGATGCATCACAGCAGGTTTACTGTTACCCTTCGACCATCACATTGACGATGAAACACAGAAATAGCATCCAGTTTCAATACAAAATTCGCAATGCCGATTTCTGCCCACAGGATTACCGTTTCGAAGAGTATGTAGTTTGACCCTTCCCTGGGGGCCCTGTGTTAGACTCGGATGCACCACAGTAGGTTTACTGTTACCCTTCGACCATCACATTGACGATGATACACAGAAATTGCATCCGGTTTCAATAAAAATTTCGCAATGCCGATTTCTGTCCGCAGGAGTACCGTTTCGAAGAGTATGTAGTTTGGCTCTTCCCTGGGGGCCCAGTGTTAGACTCCGATGCACCACAGCAGGTTTACTGTTACCCTTCGACCATCACATTGACGATGAAACACAGAAATTGCATCCGGATCAATACAAAATTCGCAATGCCGATTGATATTGACGAGAGTAACGTTTCGGGGAGTCTGTTCTTTGGCTCTTCCCTGCGGGCTCAGTGTGAGAATACGATGCACCACAGCAGGTTTACTGTTACCCTTAGACCATCACATTGACAATGAATCACAGAAATTGCATCGGGTTTCAATAAAAAATTCGCAATGCCGATTTATATTGAGGAGAGTAACGTTTCGTGGCGTCTGTTTTTTGGCTCTTCCCTAGGGGCTCAGTGTGAGACTCCGATGCACCACAGCAGGTTTACTGTTACCCTTCGACCATCACATTGACGATGAAAAACAGAAATTGCATCCGGATTCAATACAAAATTCGCAATGCCGACCTCTGTCCACAGGAGTACCGTTTCGAAGAATGTGTAGTTTGGCTCTTCCCTGGGTGCCCAGTGTTAAACTCCGATGCACCACAGCAGGGTTACTGTTACCCATCGACCATCACATTGACGATGAAACACAGAAATTGCATCCGGTTTACATACAAAATTCGCAATTCCGATTTATATTGACGAGAGTAACGTTTCGGGGAGTCTGTTTTTTGGCACTTCCCTGGTGGCTTAGTATGAGACTCCGATGTACCACAACAGGTATACTGTTACCATTTGACCATCACATTGACGATGAAACGCAGAAATTGCATCCGGTTTCAATACAAAATTCGCAATGCCGAATTATATTAACGAGAGTAACGTTTCGGGGTTTCTTTTCATTGGCTCTTCCCTGGGGGCTCTGTGTGAGATTCCGATGCACCACAGCAGGTTTACTGTTACCCTTCGACCATCACATTGACGATGAAAAACAGAAATTACATCCGGTTTCAATACAAAATTCTCAATGCCTATTTATTTTGACGAGAGTAACGTTTCGGGGGTCTGTTTTTTGGTCTTCCCTGGAGGCTCAGTGTGAGACTCCGATGCACCACAGCAAGTTTACTGTTACCCTTCGACAATCACATTGACGATGAAACACAGAAATTGCATCCGGATTCAATACAAAATTCGCAATGCCTATTTCTGACCACAGGAGTACCATTTCGAAGAATGAGTAGTTTGGCTCTTCCCTGGGGGCCCAGTGTTAAACTCCGATGCACCACAGCAGGGTTACTGTTACCCATCGACCATCACATTGACGATGAAACATAGAAATTGCATCCGGTTTACATACAAAATTCGCAATTCAGATTTATATTGACGGGAGTAACGTTTCGGGGAATCTGTTTTTTGGCACTTCCCTGGTGGCTTAGTGTGAGACTCAGATGTACCACAACAGGTTTACTGTTACCATTCGACCATCACATTGACGATGAAACACAGAAATTGCATCCGGTTTCAATACAAAATTCGCAATGCCAATTTATATTAACGAGAGTAACGTTTCGGTGTTTCTTTTCTTTGGCTCTTCCCTGGGGGCTCAGTGTGAGATTCCGATGCACCACAGCAGGTTTACTGTTACCCTTCGACCATCAGACTGACGATGAAACACAGAAATTGCATCCGAATCAATACATACTTCGCAATGCCGATTTATATTCACGAGAGTAACGTTTCGGGCTCTTCCCTGGGGGCTCAGTGTGAGAATCCGATGCACCACAGCAGGATTACTGTTACCCTTCGACCATCGCATTGACGATGAAACACAGAAATTACATCCGGTATCAATACAAAATTCGCAATGCCGATTTATATTGATGAGAGTAACGTTTCGGGGAGTTTTATTTTGGTCTTCCCTGGAGGCTCAGTGTGAGACTCCGATGCAACACAGCAGGTTTACTGTTACCCTTCGACATCAAATTGACGATGAAACACAGAAATTGCATCCTGTTTCAATACAAAGTTCGCAATGCCGATTTCTGTCCACAGGAGTACCGTTTCGAAGAGTATGTAGTTCGGCTCTTCCCTGGGGGCCCTGCGTTAGAGTCCGATGCACCACAGCAGGTTTACTGTTACCCTTCGACCATCACTTAGACGATGACACACAGAGATTGCCTCCAGTTTCAATACAAAATTCGCAATGCCGATTTATACTGACGAGAATAACGTCTCGGGGAGTCCGTTTTTTGTCTCTTACCTGGGGGCTCAGTGTGAGACACCGAAGCACCACAGCAGGTTTACTGTTACCCTTCGACCATGACATTCACGATGAAACACACAAATTGCATCCGGATCAATAAAAAATTCACAATGCCGATTTCTGTCCACAGGAGTATTGTTTCGAAGAGTATGTACTTTGGCTCTTCCCTGGGGCCCCAGTGTCAGACTCCGATGCATCACAGCAGGTTTACTGTAACCCTTCGACCATCACATTGACGATGAAACACAGAAATAGCATCCGGTTTCAATACAAAATTCGCAATGCCGATTTCTGTCCACAGGATTACCGTTTCGAAGAGTATGTAGTTTGACCCTTCCCTGGGGGCCCTGTGTTAGACTCCGATGCACCACAGTAGGTTTACTGTTACCCTTCGACCATCACATTGACGATGATACACAGAAATTGCAACCGGTTTCAATAAAAATTTCGCAATGCCGATTTCTGTCCACAGGAGTACCGTTTCGAAGAGTATGTAGTTTGGCTCTTCCCTGGGGGCCCAGTGTTAGACTCCGATGCACCACAGCAGGTTTACTGTAACCCTTCGACCTTCACATTGACGATGAAACACAGAAATTGCATCCGGATCATTACAAAATTCGCAATGCCGATTGATATTGACGAGAGTAACGTTTCGGGGAGTCTGTTATTTGGCTTTTCCCTGCGGGCTCAGTGTGAGAATACGATGCACCACAGCAGGTTTACTGTTACCCTTAGACCATCACATTGACAATGAATCACAGAAATTGCATTGGGTTTCAATAAAAAATTCGCAATGCCGATTTATATTGAGGAGAGTAACGTTTCGTGGCGTCTGTTTTTTGGCTCTTCCCTAGGGGCTCAGTGTGAGACTCCGATGCACCACAGCAGGTTTACTGTTACCCTTCGACCATCACATTGACGATGAAACACACAAATTGCATCCGGATTCAATACAAAATTCGCAATGCCGACCTCTGTCCACAGGAGTACCGTTTCGAAGAATGTGTAGTTTGGCTCTTCCCTGGGTGCCCAGTGTTAAACTCCGATGCACCACAGCAGGGTTACTGTTACCCATCGACCATCTAATTGACGATGAAACACAGAAATTGCATCCGGTTTACATACAAAATTCGCAATTCCGATTTATATTGACGAGAGTAACGTTTCGGGGAGTCTGTCCTTTGGCACTTCCCTGGTGGCTTAGTATGAGACTCCGATGTACCACAACAGGTTTACTGTTACCATTCGACCATCACATTGACGATGAAACGCAGAAATTGCATCCGGTTTCAATACAAAATTCGCAATGCCGATTTATATTAACGAGAGTAACGTTTCGGGGTTTCTTTTCTTTGGCTCTTCCCTGGGGGCTCAGTGTGAGATTCCGATGCACCACAGCAGGTTTACTGTTACCCTTCGACCATCGCATTGACGATGAAACACAGAAATTGCATCCGAATCAATACATAATTCGCAATGCCGATTTATATTCACGAGAGTAACGTTTCGGGCTCTTCCCTGGGGGCTCAGTGTGAGAATTCGATGCACCACAGCAGGTTTACTGTTACCCTTCGACCATCACATTGACGATGAAACACAGAAATTACATCCGGCTTCAATACAAAATTCTCAATGCCGATTTATTTTGACGAGATTAACGTTTCGGGGAAACTGTTTTTTGGTCTTCCCTGCAGGCTCAGTGTGAGACACCGATGCACCACAGCAAGTTTACTGTTACCCTTCGACCATCACATTGACGATGAAACACAGAAATTGCATCCGGATTCAATACAAAATTCGCAATGCCGATTTCTGACCACAGGAGAACCGTTTCGAAGAATGTGTATTTTGGCTCTTCCCTGGGGGCCCAGTGTTAAACTCCGATGCACCACAGCAGGTTTACTGTTACCCTTCGACAATCAATTTGACGATGAATCACAGAAATTGCATCCTGTTTCAATACAAAATTCGCAAAGCCGATTTCTGTCCACAGAAGTACCGTTTCGAAGAGTATGTAGTTTGGCTCTTCCCTGTGGGCCCTGCGTTAGAGTCCGATGCACCACAGCAGGTTTACTGTTACCCTTCGACCATTATTTTGACGATGACACACAGAGATTGCATCCAGTTTCAATACAAAATTCGCAATGCCGATTTATATTGACGAGATTAACGTTTCGGGGAGTCAGTTTTTTGTCTCTTCCCTGGGGGCTCAGTGAGAGACTCCGAAGCAACACAGCAGGTTTACGGTTACCCTTCGACCATGACATTGACGATGAAACACAAATTGCATCCGGATCAATAAAAAATTCACAATGCCGATTTCTGTCCACAGGAGTACTGTTTCGAAGAGTATGTACTTTGGCTCTTCCCTGGGGGCCCAGTGTTAGACTCCGATGCATCACAGCAGGATTACTGTTGCCCTTCGACCATCACATTGACGATGAAACACAGAAATAGCATCCGGTTTCAATACAAAATTCGCAATGCCGATTTCTGTCCACAGGATTACCGTTTCGAAGAGTATGTAGTTTGGCTCTTCCCTGGGGGCCCTGTGTTAGACTCCGATGCACCACACTAGGCTTACTGTTACCCTTCGACCATCACATTGACGATGATACACAGAAATTGCATCCGGTTTCAATAAAAATTTCGCAATGCCGATTTCTGTCCACAGGAGTACCGTTTCGAAGAGTATGTAGTTTGGCTCTTCCCTGGGGGCCCAGTGTTAGACTCCGATGCACCACAGCAGGTTTACTGTTGCCCTTCGACCATCACATAGACGATGAAACACAGAAATTGCATCCGGATCAATACAAAATGCGCAATGCCGATTGATATTGACGAGAGTAACGTTTCGGGGAGTCTGTTCTTTGACTCTTCCCTGCGGGCTCAGTGTGAGAATCCGATGCACCACAGCCGGTTTACTGTTACCCTTCAACAATCACATTGACGAGGAAACACAGAAATTGCATCCGGATTCAATAAAAAATTCGCAATGCTGATTTCTGTCCACAGAAGTACCGTTTCGAAGAGTATGTAGTTTGGTTCTTCCCTGGGGGCCCAGTGTTAGACTCCGATGCACCACAGCAGGTTTACTGTTACCCTTCGACCATGACATTGACGATGAAACACAGAAATTGCATCCGGATTCAATACAAAATTCGCAATGCCGACTTCTGTCCACAGGAGTACCGTTTCGAAGAATGTGTAGTTTGGCTCTTCCCTGGGGGCCCAGTGTTAAACTCCGATGCACCACAGCAGGGTTACTGTTACCCATCGACCATAACATTGACGATGAAACACAGACATTGCATCCGGTTTACATACAAAATTCGCAATTCCGATTTATATTGACGAGAGTAACGTTTCGGATAGTCTGTATTTTGGCACTTCCCTGGTGGCTTAGTATGAGACTCCGATGTACCACAACAGGTTTACTGTTACCATTCGACCATCACATTGACGATGAAACACAGAAATTGCATCCGGTTTCAATACAAAATTGGCAATGCCGATTTATATTAGCGAGAGTAACGTTTCGGGGTTTCTTTTCTATGGCTCTTCCCTGGGGGCTCAGTGTGAGATTCCGATGCACCACAGCAGGTTTACTGTTACCCTTCGACCATCACATTGACGATGAAACACAGAAATTGCATCCGAATCAATACATACTTCGCAATGCCGATTTATATTCACGAGAGTAACGTTTCGGGCTCTTCCCTGGGGGCTCAGTGTGAGAATCCGATGCACCACAGCAGGTTTACTGTTTCCCTTCGACCATCACATTGACGATGAAACACAGAAATTACATCCGGTTTCAATACAAAATTCTCAATGCCGATTTATATTGACGAGAGTAACGTTTCGGGGAGTCTGTTATTTGGTCTTCCCTGGAGGCTCGGTATGAGACTCCGATGCACCACAGCAAGTTTACTGTTACCCTTCGACCATCACATTGACGATGAAACACAGAAATTGCATCCGGATTCAATACAAAATCCGCAATGCCGATTTATATTAACGAGAGTAACGTTTCGGTGTTTCTTTTCTTTGGCTCTTTCCTGGGGGCTCAGTGTGAGAATCCGAAGCACCACAGCAGGTTTACTGTTACCCTTCGACCATCACATTGACGATGAAACACAGAAATTACATCCGGTATCAATACAAAATTCGCAGTGCCGATTTCTGTCCACAGGAGTACCGTTGAGAAGAGAATGTAGTTTGGCTCTTCCCTGGGGGCCCTGCGTTAGAGTCCGATGCACCACAGCAGGTTTACTGTTACCCTTCGACCATCACTTTGACGATGACACACAGAGATTGCATCCAGTTTCAATACAAAATTCGCAATGCCGATTTATATTGACGAGATTAACGTTTCGGGGAGTCTGTTATTTGGTCTTCCCTGGAGGCTCAGTATGAGACTCCGATGCACCACAGCAAGTTTACTGTTACCCTTCGACCAACACATTGACGATGATACACAGAAATTGCATCCGGTTTCAATAAAAATTTCGCAATGCCGATTTTTGTCCACAGGAGTACCGTTTCGAAAAATGTGTAGTTTGGCTCTTCCCTGGGGGCCCAGTGTTAAACTCCGATGCACCACAGCAGGGTTACTGTTACCCTTCGACCATCACATTGACGATGAAACACTGAAATTGCATCCGAATCGATACATACTTCGCAATGCCGATTTATATTCACGAGAGTAACGTTTCGGGGAGTCTGTTTTTTGGTCTTCCCTGGAGGCTCAGTGTGAGACTCCGATGCACCACAGCAGGTTTACTGTTACCCTTCGACCATCACATTGACGATGAAACACACAAATTGCATCCGGATTCAATACAAAATTCGCAATGCCGATTTCTGTCCACAGGAGTACCGTTTCGAAAAATGTGTAGTTTGGCTCTTCCCTGGGGGCCCAGTGTTAAACTCCGATGCACCACAGCAGGGTTACTGTTACCCTTCGACCATCACATTAACGATGAGACACAGAAATTGCATCCGGTTTACATACAAAATTCGCAATGCCGATTTATATTAACGAGAGTAACGTTTCGGGGTTTCTTTACTTTGGCTCTTCCCTGGGGCTCAGTGTGAGAATCCGATGCACCACAGCAGGTTTACTGTTACCCTTCGGCCATTACGTTGACGATGAAACACAGAAATAGCATCCGGTTTCAATACAAAATTCGCAATGCCGATTTCTGTCCACAGGATTACCGTTTCGAAGGGTATGTAGTTTGGCTCTTCTCTGGGGGCCCTGTGTTAGACTCCGATGCACCACAGTAGGTTTACTGTTACCCTTCGACCATCACACTGACGATGATACACAGAAATTGCATCCGGTTTCAATAAAAATTTCGCAATGCCGATTTCTGTCCACAGGAGTACCGTTTCGAAGAGTATGAAGTTTGGCTCTTCCCTGGGGGCCCAGTGTTAGACTCCGATGCACCACAGCAGGTTTATTGTTGCCCTTCGACCATCACATAGACGATGAAACACAGAAATTGCATCCGGATCAATACAAAATGCGCAATGCCGATTGATATTGACGAGAGTAACGTTTCGGGGAGTCTGTTCTTTGGCTCTTCCCTACGGGCTCCGTGTGAGAATCCGATGCACCACAGCCGGTTTACTGTTACCCTTCGACCATCACATTGACGAGGAAACACAGAAATTGCATCCGGTTTCAATAAAAAATTCGCAATGCCGATTTCTGTCCACAGGAGTACCGTTTCGAAGAGAATGTAGTTTGGCTCTTCCCTGGGGGCCCTGCGTTAGAGTCCGATGCACCACAGCAGGTTTACTGTTACCCTTCGACCATCACTTTGACGATGACACACAGAGATTGCATCCAGTTTCAATACAAAATTCGCAATGCCGATTTATATTGACGAGATTAACGTTTCGGGGAGTCTGTTATTTGGTCTTCCCTGGAGGCTCAGTATGAGACTCCGATGCACCACAGCAAGTTTACTGTTACCCTTCGACCAACACATTGACGATGATACACAGAGATTGCATCCGGTTTCAATAAAAATTTCGCAATGCCGATTTTTGTCCACAGGAGTACCGTTTCGAAAAATGTGTAGTTTGGCTCTTCCCTGGGGGCCCAGTGTTAAACTCCGATGCACCACAGCAGGGTTACTGTTACCCTTCGACCATCACATTGACGATGAAACACTGAAATTGCATCCGAATCGATACATACTTCGCAATGCCGATTTATATTCACGAGAGTAACGTTTCGGGGAGTCTGTTTTTTGGTCTTCCCTGGAGGCTCAGTGTGAGACTCCGATGCACCACAGCAGGTTTACTGTTACCCTTCGACCATCACATTGACGATGAAACACACAAATTGCATCCGGATTCAATACAAAATTCGCAATGCCCATTTCTGTCCACAGGAGTACCGTTTCGAAAAATGTGTAGTTTGGCTCTTCCCTGGGGGCCCAGTGTTAAACTCCGATGCACCACAGCAGGGTTACTGTTACCCTTCGCCCATCACATTAACGATGAGACACAGAAATTGCATCCGGTTTACATACAAAATTCGCAATGCCGATTTATATTAACGAGAGTAACGTTTCGGGGTTTCTTTTCTTTGGCTCTTCCCTGGGGGCTCAGTGTGAGAATCCGATGCACCACAGCAGGTTTACTGTTACCCTTCGGCCAATACATTGACGATGAAACACAGAAATAGCATCCGGTTTCAATACAAAATTCGCAATGCCGATTTCTGTCCACAGGATTACCGTTTCGAAGAGTATGTAGTTTGGCTCTTCTCTGGGGGCCCTGTGTTAGACTCCGATGCACCACAGTAGGTTTACTGTTACCCTTCGACCATCACACTGACGATGATACACAGGAATTGCATCCGGTTTCAATAAAAATTTCGCAATGCCGATTTCTGTCCACAGGAGTACCGTTTCGAAGAGTATGTAGTTTGGCTCTTCCCTGGGGGCCAAGTGTTAGACTCCGATGCACCACAGCAGGTTTACTGTTGCCCTTCGACCATCACATAGACGATGAAACACAGAAATTGCATCCGGATCAATACAAAATGCGCAATGCCGATTGATATTGACGAGAGTAACGTTTCGGGGAGTCTGTTCTTTGGCTCTTCCCTGCGGGCTCAGTGCGAGAATCCGATGCACCACAGCCGGTCTACTGTTACCCTTCGGCCAATACATTGACGATGAAACACAGAAATTGCATCCGGATTCAATACAAAATTCGCAATGCCGACTTCTGTCCACAGGAGTACCGTTTCGAAGAATGTGTAGTTTGGCTCTTTCCTGGGGGCCCAGTGTTAAACTCCGATGCACCACAGCAGGGTTACTGTTACCCATCGACCATAACATTGACGATGAAACACAGACATTGCATCCGGTTTACATACAAAATTCGCAATTCCGATTTATATTGACGAGAGTAACGTTTCGGATAGTCTGTATTTTGGCACTTCCCTGGTGGCTTAGTATGAGACTCCGATGTACCACAACAGGTTTACTGTTACCATTCGACCATCACATTGACGATGAAACACAGAAATTGCATCCGGTTTCAATACAAAATTGGCAATGCCGATTTATATTAGCGAGAGTAACGTTTCGGGGTTTCTTTTCTATGGCTCTTCCCTGGGGGCTCAGTGTGAGATTCCGATGCACCACAGCAGGTTTACTGTTACCCTTCGACCATCACATTGACGATGAAACACAGAAATTGCATCCGAATCAATACATCCTTCGCAATGCCGATTTATATTCACGAGAGTAACGTTTCGGGCTCTTCCCTGGGGGCTCAGTGTGAGAATCCGATGCACCACAGCAGGTTTACTGTTACCCTTCGACCATCACATTGACGATGAAACACAGAAATTACATCCGGTTTCAATACAAAATTCTCAATGCCGATTTATATTGACGAGAGTAACGTTTCGGGGAGTCTGTTATTTGGTCTTCCCTGGAGGCTCAGTATGAGACTCCGATGCACCACAGCAAGTTTACTGTTACCCTTCGACCATCACATTGACGATGAAACACAGAAATTGCATCCGGATTCAATACAAAATCCGCAATGCCGATTTATATTAACGAGAGTAACGTTTCGGTGTTTCTTTTCTTTGGCTCTTTCCTGGGGGCTCAGTGTGAGAATCCGAAGCACCACAGCAGGTTTACTGTTACCCTTCGACCATCACATTGACGATGAAACACAGAAATTACATCCGGTATCAATACAAAATTCGCAATGCTGATTTCTGTCCACAGGAGTACCGTTTCGAAGAGAATGTAGTTTGGCTCTTCCCTGGGGGCCCTGCGTTAGAGTCCGATGCACCACAGCAGGTTTACTGTTACCCTTCGACCATCACTTTGACGATGACACACAGAGATTGCATCCAGTTTCAATACTAATTCGCAATGCCGATTTATATTGACGAGATTAACGTTTCGGGGAGTCTGTTATTTGGTCTTCCCTGGAGGCTCAGTATGAGACTCCGATGCACCACAGCAAGTTTACTGTTACCCTTCGACCAACACATTGACGATGATACACAGAAATTGCATCCGGTTTCAATAAAAATTTCGCAATGCCGATTTTTGTCCACAGGAGTACCGTTTCGAAAAATGTGTAGTTTGGCTCTTCCCTGGGGGCCCAGTGTTAAACTCCGATGCACCACAGCAGGGTTACTGTTACCCTTCGACCATCACATTGACGATGAAACACTGAAATTGCATCCGAATCGATACATACTTCGCAATGCCGATTTATATTCACGAGAGTAACGTTTCGGGGAGTCTGTTTTTTGGTCTTCCCTGGAGGCTCAGTGTGAGACTCCGATGCACCACAGCAGGTTTACTGTTACCCTTCGACCATCACATTGACGATGAAACACACAAATTGCATCCGGATTCAATACAAAATTCGCAATGCCGATTTCTGTCCACAGGAGTACCGTTTCGAAAAATGTGTAGTTTGGCTCTTCCCTGGGGGCCCAGTGTTAAACTCCGATGCACCACAGCAGGGTTACTGTTACCCTTCGACCATCACATTAACGATGAGACACAGAAATTGCATCCAGTTTACATACAAAATTCGCAATGCCGATTTATATTAACGAGAGTAACGTTTCGGGGTTTCTTTTCTTTGGCTCTTCCCTGGGGGCTCAGTGTGAGAATCCGATGCACCACAGCAGGTTTACTGTTACCCTTCGGCCATTACATTGACGATGAAACACAGAAATAGCATCCGGTTTCAATACAAAATTCGCAATGCCGATTTCTGTCCACAGGATTACCGTTTCGAAGAGTATGTAGTTTGGCTCTTCTCTGGGGGCCCTGTGTTAGACTCCGATGCACCACAGTAGGTTCACTGTTACCCTTCGACCATCACACTGACGATGATACACAGAAATTGCATCCGGTTTCAATAAAAATTTCGCAATGCCGATTTTTGTCCACAGGAGTACCGTTTCGAAAAATGTGTAGTTTGGCTCTTCCCTGGGGGCCCAGTGTTAAACTCCGATGCACCACAGCAGGGTTACTGTTACCCTTCGACCATCACATTGACGATGAAACACTGAAATTGCATCCGAATCGATACATACTTCGCAATGCCGATTTATATTCACGAGAGTAACGTTTCGGGGAGTCTGTTTTTTGGTCTTCCCTGGAGGCTCAGTGTGAGACTCCGATGCACCACAGCAGGTTTACTGTTACCCTTCGACAATGAAATTGACGATGAAACACACAAATTGCATCCTGTTTCAATACAAAATTCGCAATACCGAAATCTGTCCACAGGAGTACCGTTTCGAAGAGTATGTAGTTTGGCTCTTCCCTGGGGTCCCTGCGTTGGAGTCCGATGCACCACAGCAGGTTTTCTGTTACCCTTCGACCATGACATTGACGATGAAACACACAAATTGCATCCGGATCAATACAAAATTCACAATGCCGATTTCTGTCCACAGGAGTACCGTTTCGAAGAGTATGTAGTTTCGCTCTTCCCTGGGGGCCCTGTGTTAGACTCCGATGCACCACAGTAGGTTTACTGTTACCCTTCGACCATCACATTGACAATGAAACACAGAAATTGCATCCGGTTTCAATAAAAATTTCGCAATGCCGATTGCTGTCCACAGGAGTACCGTTTCGAAGAGTATGTAGTTTGGCTCTTCCCTGGAGGCCCAGTGTTAGACTCCGATGCACCACAGCATGTTTACTGTTACCCTTCGCCCATCACATTGACAATGAAACACAGAAATTGCATCCGGTTTCAATACAAAATTCGCAATGCCGATTTATATTGAGGAGAGTAACGTTTCGTGGCGTCTGTTTTTGGCTCTTCCCTAGGGGATCAGTGTGAGACTCCGATCCACCACAGCAGGTTTACTGTTACCCTTCGTCCATCACATTGACGATGAAACACAGAAATTGCATCCGGATTCAATACAAAATTCGCAATGCCGGTTTCTCTCCACAGGAGTACCGTTTCGAAGAATGTGTAGTTTGGCTCTTCCCTGGGGGCCCAGTGTTAAACTCCGATGCACCACAGCAGGGTTACTGTTACCCTTCGACCATCACATTGACGATGAAACACTGAAATTGCATCCGAATCGATACATACTTCGCAATGCCGATTTATATTCACGAGAGTAACGTTTCGGGGAGTCTGTTTTTTGGTCTTCCCTGGAGGCTCAGTGTGAGACTCCGATGCACCACAGCAGGTTTACTGTTACCCTTCGACCATCACATTGACGATGAAACACACAAATTGCATCCGGATTCAATACAAAATTCGCAATGCCGATTTCTGTCCACAGGAGTACCGTTTCGAAAAATGTGTAGTTTGGCTCTTCCCTGGGGGCCCAGTGTTAAACTCCGATGCACCACAGCAGGGTTACTGTTACCCTTCGACCATCACATCCGGTTTACATACAAAATTCGCAATGCCGATTTATATTAACGAGAGTAACGTTTCGGGGTTTCTTTTCTTTGGCTCTTCCCTGGGGGCTCAGTGTGAGAATCCGATGCACCACAGCAGGTTTACTGTTACCCTTCGGCCATCACATTGACGATGAAACACAGAGATTACATCCGGTTTCAATACAAAATTCGCAATGCCGATTTATATTGACGAGAGTACCGTGTCGGAGTCTGTTTTTTGGTCTTCCCTGGAGGCTCAGTGTGAGACTCCGATACACCACAGCAGGTTTACTGTTACCCTTCGACAATGAAATTGACGATGAAACACACAAATTGCATCCTGTTTCAATACAAAATTCGCAATACCGAATTCTGTCCACAGGAGTACCGTTTCGAAGAGTATGTAGTTTGGCTCTTCCCTGGGGTCATTGCGTTAGAGTCCGATGCACCACAGCAGGTTTTCTGTTACCCTTCGACCATGACATTGACGATGAAACACACAAATTGCATCCGGATCAATACAAAATTCACAATGCCGATTTCTGTCCACAGGAGTACCGTTTCGAAGAGTATGTAGTTTCGCTCTTCCCTGGGGGCCCTGTGTTAGTCTCCGATGCACCACAGTAGGTTTACTGTTACCCTTCGACCATCACATTGACGATGAAACACAGAAATTGCATCCGGTTTCAATAAAAATTTCGCAATGCCGATTGCTGTCCACAGGAGTACCTTTTCGAAGAGTATGTAGTTTGGCTCTTCCCTGGAGGCCCAGTGTTAGACTCCGATGCACCACAGCATGTTTACTGTTACCCTTCGCCCATCACATTGACGATGAAACACAGAAATTGCATCCGGTTTCAATACAAAATTCGCAATGCCGATTTATATTGAGGAGAGTAACGTTTCGTGGCGTCTGTTTTTGGCTCTTCCGTAGGGGCTCAGTGTGAGACTCCGATGCACCACAGCAGGTGTACTGTTACCCTTCGTCCATCACATTGACGATGAAACACAGAAATTGCATCCGGATTCAATACAAAATTCGCAATGCCGATTTCTCTCCACAGGAGTACCGTTTCGAAGAATGTGTAGTTTGGCTCTTCCCTGGGGGCCCAGTGATAAACTCAGATGCACCACAGCAGGGTTACTGCTACCCATAGACCATCACATTGACGATGATACACAGAAATTGCATCCGGTTTACATACAAAATTCGCAGTTCCAATTTATATTGACGAGAGTATTGTTTCGGGCAGTCTGTTTTTTGGCACTTCCTTGGTGGCTTAGTGTGAGACTCCGATGTACCACAACAGGTTTACTGTTACCATTCGACCATCACATTGACGATGAAACACAGAAATTGCATCCTGTTTCAATACAAAATTCGCAATGCCGATTTCTGTCCACAGGAGTACCGTTTCGAAGAGTTTGTATTTTGGCTCTTCCCTGGGGGCCCTGTGTCGGAGTCCGATGCACCACAGCAGGTTTACTGTTACCCTTCGACCATCACTTTGACGATGACACACAGAGATTGCATCCAGTTTCAATACAAAATTCGCAACGCTGATTTACATTGACGAGATTAACGTTTCGGTGAGTCAGTTTTTTGTCTCTTCCCTGGGGGCTCAGTGTGAGACTCCGAAGCACCACAGCAGATTTACTGTTACCCTTCGACCATGACATTGACGATGAAACAAACAAATTGCATCCGGATCAATACAAAATTCACAATGCCGATTTCTGTCCACAGGAGTACCGTTTCGAAGAGTATGTACTTTGGCTCTTCCCTGGGGGCCCAGAGTTGGACTCCGATGCATCACAGCAGGTTTACTGTAACCCTTCGACCATCGCATTGACGATAAAACACAGAAATTTCATGCAGTTTCAATACAAAATTCGCAATGCCGATTTATATTGACGAGAGTAACGTTTTGGGGAGTCTGTTTTTCGGCTCTTCCCTGGGGGCTCAGTGTGAGACTCCGATGCACCACAGCAGGATTACTGTTACCCTCAATCGACCATCACATTGACGATAAAACACAGAATTTCCATCTGGTTTCAATATAAATTTCGCAATGCCAATTTCTGTCCACAGGAGTACCGTTTCGAAGTGTATAAAGTTTGGCTCTTCCCTGGGGGCCCAGTGTTAGACTCCGATGCACCACAGCAGGTTTACTGTTACAGTTCGACCATGACATTGACGATGAAACAGACAAATTGCATCCGGATCAATACAAAATTCACAATGCCGATTTCTGTCCACAGGAGTACCGTTTCGAAGAGTATGTATTTCGGCTCTACCCTGGGGGCCTAGTGTTAGACTCCGATGCACCACAGCAGGTTTACTGTTACCCTTCGACCATCACATTGACGATGAAACACAGAAATTGCATCCAGTTTCAATACAAAATTCGCAATGCCGATTTATATTGACGAGATTAACATTTCGGGGAATCAGTTTTTTGGCTCTCATTGGGGGATCAGTGTGAGACTCCGAAGCACCACAGCAGGTTTACTGTAACCCTTCGACCATCGCATTGACGATAAAACACAGAAATTTCATCCAGTTTCAATACAAAATTCGCAATGCCGATTTATATTGACGAGAGTAACGTTTTGGGGAGTCTGTTTTTCGGCTCTTCCCTGGGGGCACAGTGGTAGACTCCGATGCATCACAGCAGGTTTACTGTTACCCATCGACCATCACATTGACGATGAAACACAGAAATTGCATCCGGATGACATACAAAATTCGAAATTCCGATTTTTATTGACGAGAGTAACATTTCGGGGAGTCTGGTTTTTGGCTCTTCCCTGGGGTTTCAGTGTGAGACTCCGATGCACCACAGCAGGTTTACTGTTACCCTTCGACCATCACATTGACGATGAAACACAGAAATTGCATCCGGTTCCAATACAAAATTCGCAATGCCGATTTATATTGACGAGAGTAACGTTTCGGGGAGTCTGTTTTTTCGCTCTTCCCTTGTGGCTCAGAGTGAGACTCCGATGCACCACAGCAGGTTTACAGTTACCCTTCGACCATTACATTGACGATGAAACACAGAAATTGCATCCGGTTACAATAAAAAATTGGCAACGCCGATTTATATTGACGAGAGTAACGTTTCGGGGAGTCAGTTTTTTGTCTCTTCCCTGGGGGCTCAGTATGAGACTCCAATTCACCACAGCAAGTTTTCTGTTACCCTTCGACCACGACATTGACGATGGAACACATAAATTGCATCCGGTTTCAATACAAATTTCGCAATGCCGATTTATGTTGACGAGAGTAACATTTCGGGGAATCTGTTTTTTGGCTCTTCCCTGGGGCTCAGTGTGAGACTCCGATGCACCACAGCAGGTTTACTGTTACCCTTCGACCATCACATTCACGATGAAACACAGAAATTGCATCCTGTTTCAATACAAAATTCGCAATGCCGATTTCTGTCCACAATAGTACCGTTTCGAAGAGTTTGTATTTTGGCTCTTCCCTGGGGGCCCTGTGTCGGAGTCCGATGCACCACAGCAGGATTACTGTTACCCTCCTTCGACCATCACATTGACGATAAAACACAGAATTTCCATCTGGTTTCAATACAAATTTCGCAATGCCAATTTCTGTCCACAGGAGTACCGTTTCGAAGTGTATAAAGTTTGGCTCTTCCCTGGGGGCCCAGTGTTAGACTCCGATGCACCACAGCAGGTTTACTGTTACAGTTCGACCATGACATTGACGATGAAACAGACAAATTGCATCCGGATCAATACAAAATTCACAATGCCGATTTCTGTCCACAGGAGTACCGTTTCGAAGAGTATGTATTTCGGCTCTACCCTGGGGGCCTAGTGTTAGACTCCGATGCACCACAGCAGGTTTACTGTTACCCATCGACCATCACATTGACGATGAAACACAGAAATTGCATCCGGATTACATACAAAATTCGCAATTCCGATTTATATTGAAGAGAGTAACATTTCGGGGAGTCTGTTTTTTGGCTCTTCCCTGGGGCTCAGTGTGAGACTCCAATGCACCACAGCAGGTTTACTGTTACCCTTCGACCATAAAATTGACGATGAAACACAGAAATTGCATCCGGTTTCAATACAAATTTCGCAATGCCAATTTCTGTCCACAGTAGTAACGTTTCGATGTGTATAAAGTTTGGCTCTTCCCTGGGGGCACAGTGGTAGACTCCGATGCATCACAGCAGGTTTACTGTTACCCATCGACCATCACATTGACGATGAAACACAGAAATTGCATCCGGATGACATACAAAATTCGAAATTCCGATTTTTATTGACGAGAGTAACATTTCGGGGAGTCTGGTTTTTGGCTCTTACCTGGGGTTTCAGTGTGAGACTCCGATGCACCACAGCAGGTTTACTGTTACCCTTCCACCATCACATTGACGATGAAGCACAGAAATTGCATCCGGTTCCAATACAAAATTCGCAATGCCGATTTATATTGACGAGAGTAAGGTTTCGTGGAGTCTGTTTTTTCGCTCTTCCCTTGGGGCTCAGTGTGAGACTCCGATGCACCACAGCAGGTTTACAGTTACCCTTCGACCATTACATTGACGATGAAACACAGAAATTGCATCCGGTTACAATAAAAAATTCGCAACGCCGATTTATATTGACGAGAGTAACGCTTCGGGGAGTCAGTTTTTTGTCTCTTCCCTGGGGGCTCAGTATGAGACTCCAATTCACCACAGCAAGTTTTCTGTTACCCTTCGACCACGACATTGACGATGGAACACATAAATTGCATCCGGTTTCAATACAAATTTCGCAATGCCGATTTATGTTGACGAGAGTAACATTTCGGGGAGTCTGTTTTTTGGCTCTTCCCTGGGGCTCAGTGTGAGACTCCGATGCACCACAGCAGGTTTACTGTTACCTTTCGACCATCACATTCACGATGAAACACAGAAATTGCATCCTGTTTCAATACAAAATTCGCAATGCCGATTTCTGTCCACAGGAGTACCGTTTCGAAAAGTATGTAGTTGGGTTCTTCCCTGGGGGCCCTGTGTTAGAGTCCGATGCAGCACAGCAGGTTTACTGTTACCCTTCGACCATCACTTTGACGATGACACACAGAGATTGCATCCAGTTTCAATACAAAATTCGCAATGCCGATTTATATTGACGAGAGTAACGTTTCGGGGAGTCTGTTTTTTGGCTCTTCCCTGGGGGCTCAGTGTGAGAATGCGATGCACCACAGGAGGAGTACTGTTACCCTCCTACGACCATCACATTGACGATAAAACACAGAAATTGCACTCGGTTACAATACAAATTACGCAATGCCAATTTCTGTCCACAGGAGTACCGTTTCAAAGTGTATAAGGTTTGGCTCTTCCCTGGGGGCCCAGTGTGAGAATGCGATGCACCACAGGAGGATTACTGTTACCCTCCTTCGACAATCACACTGACGATGAAACACAGAAATTGCATCCGGTTTCAATACAAAATTCGCGATGCCGATTTATATTGACAAGAGTAAGGTTTCGTGGAGTCTGTTTTTTTGCTCCTCCCTCGGGGCTCAGTGTGTGACTCCTACTCACCACAGCAGATTTACAGTTACCCTTCGACCATCACATTGACGATGAAACACAGAAATTGCATCCAGTTCCAATACAAAATTCGCAATGCCGACTTAAATTGACGAGAGTAACGTTTTGGGGAGTCAGTTTTTTGTCTCTTCCCTGGGGGCTCAGTGTGAGACACCGATGCACCACAGCAGGATTACTGTTACCCTCCTTCGACCATCACATTGACGATAAAACACAGAAATTGCATCCGGTTTCAATACAAATTTCGCAATGCCGATTTATGTTGACGAGAGTAACATTTCGGGGAGTCTGTATTTTGGCTCTTCCCTGGGGCTCAGTGTGAGACTCCGATGCACCACAGCAGGTTTACTGTTACCCTTCGACTATCACATTGACGATGAAACACAGAAATTGCATCCTGTTTCAATACAAAATTCGCAATGCCGATTTCTGTCCACAGAAGTACCGTTTCGAAGAGTATGTAGTTTGGCTCTTCCCTGGGGGCCCTGTGTTACAGTCCGATGCACCATAGCAGGTTTACTGTTACCCTTCGACCATCACTTTGACGATGAAACACAGAAATTGCATCCAGTTCCAATACAAAATTCGCAATGCCGATTTATATTGACGAGAGTAACGTTTTGGGGAGTCAGTTTTTTGTCTCTTCCCTGGGGGCTCAGTGTGAGACACCGATGCACCACAGCAGGATTACTGTTACCCTTCTTCGACCATCATATTGACGATGATACACAGAAATTGCATCCGGTTTACATACAAAATTCGCAATTCCAATTTATATTGACGAGAGTAACGTTTCGGGGAGTCTGTTTTTTGGCAATTCCTTGGTGGCTTAGTGTGAGACTCCGATGTACCACAACAGGTTTACTGTTACCATTCGACCATCACATTGACGATGAAACACAGAAATTGCATCCGGTATCAATACAAAATTCGCAATGCCGATTTATTTTAACGAGAGTAACGTTTCGGGATTTCTTTTCCTTGGCTCTTCCCTCGGGGCTCAGTGTGTGATTCCGATGCACCACAGCAGGTTTACTGTTACCCTTCGACCATCTTATTGACGATGAAACACAGAAATTGCATCCGAATCAATACATACTTCGCAATGCCGATTTATATTTTTGAGAGTAACGTTTCGGGCTCTTCCCTGGGGGCTCATGTGAGAATCCGATGCACCACAGCAGGTTTATTGTTACCCTTCTTCGACCATCAAATTGACGATGATACACAGAAATTGCATCCGGTTTACATACAAAATTCGCAATTCCAATTTATATTGACGAGAGTAACGTTTCGGGGAGTCTGTTTTTTGGCAATTCCTTGGTGGCTTAGTGTGAGACTCCGATGTACCACAACAGGTTTACTGTTACCATTCGACCATCACATTGACGATTAAACACAGAAATTACATCCGGTTTCAATACAAAATTCGCAATGCCGATTTATATTAACGAGAGTAACGTTTCGGGGAGTCTGTTTTTTGGTCTTCCCTGGACGCTCAGTGTGAGACTCCGATGCACCACAGCAGGTTTACTGTTACCCTTCGACAATCAAATTGACGATGAAACACAGCAATTGCATCCTGTTTCAATACAAAATTCGCAATGCCGATTTCTGTCCACAGGAGTACCGTTTCGAAGAGTATGTATTTTGGCTCTTCCCTGGGGGCCCTGTGTTGGAGTCCGAAGCACCACATCTGGTTTACTGTTACCCGTCGACCATCACTTTGACGATGACACACAGAGATTGCATCCAGTTTCAATACAAAATTCGCAATGCTGATTTACATTGACGAGATTAACGCTTCGGGGAGTCAGTTATTTGTCTCTTCTCTGGGGGCTCAGTGTGAGACTCCGAAGCACCACAGCAGGTTTACTGTTACCCTTCGACCATGACATTGACGATGAAACAAACAAATTGCATTCGGATCAATACAGAATTCACAATGCCGATTTCTGTCAACAGGGGTACCGTTTCGAAGAGTATGTACTTTGGCTCTTCCCTGGAGGCCCAGTGTTAGACTCCGATGCATCACAGCAGTTTTACTGTAAACCTGCGACCATCGCATTGACGATAAAACACAGAAATTTCGTCCAGTTTCAATACAAAATTCGCAATGCCGATTTATATTGACGAGAGTAACGTTTCGGGGAGTCTGTTTTTTGGCTCTTCCCTGGGGGCTCAGTGTGAGACTCCGATGCACCACAGCAGGATTACTGTTACCCTCCTACGACCATCACATTGACGATAAAACACAGAAATTGCATCCGGTTTCAATACAAATTTCGCAATGCCGATTTATGTTGACGAGAGTAACATTTCGGGGAGTCTATATTTTGGCTCTTCCCTGGGGCTCAGTGTGAGACTCCGATGCACCACAGCAGGTTTACTGTTACCCTTCGACTATCACATTGACGATGAAGCACAGAAATTGCATCTTGTTTCAATACAAAATTCGCAATGCCGATTTCTGTCCACAGAAGTACCGTTTCGAAGAGTATGTAGTTTGGCTCTTCCCTGGGGGCCCTGTGTTACAGTCCGATGCACCATAGCAGGTTTACTGTTACCCTTCGACCATCACTTTGACGATGAAACACAGAAATTGCATCCAGTTCCAATACAAAATTCGCAATGCCGATTTATATTGACGAGAGTAACGTTTTGGGGAGTCAGTTTTTTGTCTCTTCCCTGGGGGCTCAGTGTGAGACACCGATGCACCACAGCAGGATTACTGTTACCCTTCTTCGACCATCACATTGACGATGATACACAGAAATTGCATCCGGTTTACATACAAAATTCGCAATTCCAATTTATATTGACGAGAGTAACGTTTCGGGGAGTCTGTTTTTTGGCACTTCCTTGGTGGCTTAGTGTGAGACTCCGATGTACCACAACAGGTTTACTGTTACCATTCGACCATCACATTGACGATGAAACACAGAAATTGCATCTGGTTTCAATACAAAATTCGCAATTCCGATTTATTTTAACGAGAGTAACGTTTCGGGATTTCTTTTCCTTAGCTCTTCCCTGGGGGCCCAGTGTTATACTCCGATGCACCACAGCAGGTTTACTGTTACCCTTCGACCATCATATTGACGATGAAACACAGAAATTGCATCCGAATCAATACATACTTCGCAATGCCGATTTATATTTTTTAGAGTAACGTTTCGGGCTCTTCCCTGGGGGCTCACTGTGAGAATCCGATGCACCACAGCAGGTTTATTGTTACCTTTCGACCATCACATTGACGATTAAACACAGAAATTACATCCGGTTTCAATACAAAATTCGCAATGCCGATTTATATTGACGAGAGTAACGTTTCGGGGAGTCTGTTTCTTGGTCTTCCCTGGACGCTCAGTGTGAGACTCCGATGCACCACAGCAGGTTTACTGTTACCCTTCGACAATCAAATTGACGATGAAACACAGAAATTGCATCCTGTTTCAATACAAAATTCGCAATGCCGATTTCTGTCCACAGGAGTACCGTTTCGAAGAGTATGTATTTTGGCTCTTCCCTGGGGGCCCTGTGTTGGAGTCCGATGCACCACAGCAGGTTTACTGTTACCCGCCGACCATCACTTTGACGATGACACACAGAGATTGCATCCAGTTTCAATACAAAATTCGCAATGCTGATTTACATTGACGAGATTAACGTTTCGGGGAGTCAGTTATTTGTCTCTTCTCTGGGGGCTCAGTGTGAGACTCCGAAGCACCACAGCAGGTTTACTGTTACCCTTCGACCATGACATTAACGATGAAACAATCAAATTGCATTCGGATCAATACAGAATTCACAATGCCGATATCTGTCAACAGGAGTACCGTTTCGAAGTGTATAAAGTTTGGCTCTTCCCTGGGGGCCCAGTGTTAGACTCCGATGCACCACAGCAGGTTTACTGTTACAGTTCGACCATGACATTGACGATGAAACAGACAAATTGCATCCGGATCAATACAAAGTTCACAATGCCGATTTCTGTCCACAGGAGTACCGTTTCGAAGAGTATGTATTTCAGCTCTACCCTGGGGGCCTAGTGTTAGACTCCGATGCACCACAGCAGGTTTACTGTTACCCATCGACCATCACATTGACGATGAAACACAGAAATTGCATCCGGATTACATACAAAATTCGCAATTCCGATTTATATTGAAGAGAGTAACATTTCGGGGAGTCTGTTTTTTGGCTCTTCCCTGGGGCTCAGTGTGAGACTCCAATGCACCACAGCAGGTTTACTGTTACCCTTCGACCATCACATTGACGATGAAACACAGAAATTGCATCCAGTTTCAATACAAAATTCGCAATGCCGATTTTTATTGACGAGATTAACGTTTCGGGGAATCAGTTTTTTGGCTCTCATTGGGGGCTCTGTGTGAGACTCCGAAGCACCACAGCAGGTTTACTGTTACCCTTCGACCATCAAATTGACGATAAAACACAGAAATTGCATCCGGTTTCAATACAAATTTCGCAATGCCAATATCTGTCCACAGTAGTAACGTTTCGAAGTGTATAAAGTTTGGCTCTTCCCTGGGGGCACAGTGGTAGACTCCGATGCACCACAGCAGGTTTACTGTTACCCATCGACCATCACATTGACGATGAAACACAGAAATTGCATCCGGATGACATACAAAATTCGAAATTCCGATTTTTATTGACGAGAGTAACATTTCGGGGAGTCTGGTTTTTGGCTCTTCCCTGGGGCTTCAGTGTGAGACTCCGATGCACCACAGCAGGTTTACTGTTACCCTTCGACCATGACATTGACGATGAAACACAGAAATTGCATCCGGTTCCAATACAAAATTCGCAATGCCGAATTATATTGACGAGAGTAAGGTTTCGTGGAGTCTGTTTTTTCGCTCTTCCCTGGGGGCTCTGTGTGAGACCCCGATGCACCACAGCAGGTTTACAGTTACCCTTCGACCATTACATTGACGATGAAACACAGAAATTGCATCCGGATACAATACAAAATTCGCAACGCCGATTTATATTGACGAGAGTAACGTTTCGGGGAGTCAGTTTTTTGTCTCTTCCCTGGGGGCTCAGTATGAGACTCCAATTCACCACAGCAAGTTTTCTGTTACCCTTCGACCAACACATTGACGATGGAACACATAAATTGCATCCGGTTTCAATACAAATTTCGCAATGCCGATTTATGTTGACGAGAGTAACATTTCGGGGAGTCTGTTCTTGGCTATTCCCTGGGGCTCAGTGTGAGACTCCGATGCACCACAGCAGGTTTACTGTTACCTTTCGACCATCACATTCACGATGAAACACAGAAATTGCATCCTGTTTCAATACAAAATTCGCAATGCCGATTTCTGTCCACAGGAGTACCGTTTCGAAGAATATGTAGTTGGGCTCTTCCCTGGGGGCCCTGTGTTAGAGTCCGATGCACCACAGCAGGTTTACTTTTCCCCTTCGACCATCACTTTGACAATGACACACAGAGATTGCATCCAGTTTCAATACAAAATTCCAATGCCGATTTATATTGACGAGGGTAACGTTTCGGGGAGTCTGTTTTTTGGCTCTTCCCTGGGGGGTCAGTGTGAGAATGCGATGCACCACAGCAGGATTACTGTTACCCTCCTTCGACCATCACATTGACGATAAAACACAGAAATTGCATTCGGTTACAATACAAATTACGCAATGCCAATTTCTGTCCACAGGAGTACCGTTTCAAAGTGTATAAAGTTTGGCTCTTCCCTTGGGGTCAGTGTTAGCTCCGATGCACCACAGCAGGTTTACTGTTACCCATCGACCATCACATTGACGAAGAAACACAGAAATTGCATCCGGATTACATACAAAATTCACAAATCCGATTTATATTGACGAGAGTAACATTTCGGGGAGTCTGTTTTTTGGCTCTTCCCTGGGGCTTCAGTGTGAGACTCCGATGCACCACAGCAGGTTTACTGTTACCCTTCGACCATCACATTGACGATGAAACACAGAAATTGCATCCGGTTTCAATACAAAATTCGCAATGCCGATTTATATTGACAAGAGTAAGGTTTCGTGGAGTCTGTATTTTTGCTCTTCCCTCGGGGCTCAGAGTGTGACTCCTACTCACCACAGCAGATTTACAGTTACCCTTCGACCATCACATTGACGATGAAACACAGAAATTGCATCCTGTTCCAATACAAAATTCGCAATGCCGATTTATATTGACGAGAGTAACCTTTTTGGGAGTCAGTTTTTTGTCTCTTCCCTGGGGGCTCAGTGTGAGACACCGATGCACCACAGCAGGATTACTGTTACCCTCCTTCGACCATCACATTGACGATAAAACACAGAAATTGCATCCGGTTTCAGTACAAATTTCGCAATGCCTATTTCTGTCCACAGTGGTAACGTTTCGAAATGTATAAAGTTTGGCTCTTCCCTGGGGGCACAGTGGTAGACTCCGATGCACCACAGCAGGTTTACTGTTACCCATCGACCATCACATTGACGATGAAACACAAAAATTGCATACGGATGACATACAAAATTCGAAGTTCCGATTTTTATTGACGAGAGTAACATTTCGGGGAGTCTGGTTTTTGGCTCTTCCCTGGGGCTTCAGTGTGAGACTCCGATGCACCACAGCATGTTTACTGTTACCCTTCGACCATGACATTGACGATGAAACACAGAAATTGCATCCGGTTCCAATACAAAATTCGCAATGCCGAATTATATTGGCGAGAGTAATGTTTCGTGGAGTCTGTTTTTTCGCTCTTCCCTGGGGGCTCAGTGTGAGACTCCGATGCACCACAGCAGGTTTACAGTTACCCTTCGACCATTACATTGACGATGAAACACAGAAATTGCATCCGGCTACAATACAAAATTCGCAACGCCGATTTATATTGACGAGAGTAACGTTTCGGGGAGTCAGTTTTTTGTCTCTTCCCTGGGGGCTCAGTATGAGACTCCAATTCACCACAGCAAGTTTTCTGTTACCCTTCGACCACCACATTGACGATGGAACACATAAATTGCATCCGGTATCAATACAAATTTCGCAATGCCGATTTATGTTGACGAGAGTAACATTTCGGGGAGTCTGCTTTTTGGCTCTTCCCTGGGGCTCAGTGTGAGCCTCCGATGCACCACAGCAGGTTTACTGTTACCTTTCGACCATTACATTCACGATGAAACACAGAAATTGCATCCTGTTTCAATACAAAATTCGCAACGCCGATTTCTGTCCACAGGAGTACCGTTTCGAAGAATATGTAGTTGGGCTCTTCCCTGGGGGCCCTGTGTTAGAGTCCGATGCACCACAGCAGGTTTACTGTTACCCTTCGACCATCACTTTGACGATGACACACAGAGATTGCATCCAGTTTCAATACAAAATTCGCAATGCCGATTTATATTGACGAGAGTAACGTTTCGGGGAGTCTGTTTTTTGGCTCTTCCCTGGGGGCTCAGTGTGAGAATGCGATGCACCACAGCAGGATTACTGTTACCCTCCTTCGACCATCACATTGACGATAAAACACAGAAATTGCATTCGGTTACAATACAAATTACGCAATGCCAATTTCTGTCCACAGGAGTACCGTTTCAAAGTGTATAAAGTTTGGCTCTTCCCTTGGGGTCAGTGTTAGCTCCGATGCACCACAGCAGGTTTACTGTTACCCATCGACCATCACATTGACGAAGAAACACAGAAATTGCATCCGGATTACATACAAAATTCACAAATCCGATTTATATTGACGAGAGTAACATTTCGGGGAGTCTGTTTTTTGACTCTTCCCTGGGGCTTCAGTGTGAGACTCCGATGCACCACAGCAGGTTTACTGTTACCCTTCGACCATCACATTGACGATGAAACACAGAAATTGCATCCGGTGTCAATACAAAATTCGCAATTCCGATTTATATTGACAACAGTAAGGTTTCGTGGAGTCTGTTTTTTTGCTCTTCCCTCGGGGCTCAGAGAGTGACTCCTACTCACCACAGCTGATTTACAGTTACCCTTCGACCATCACATTGACGATGAAACACAGAAATTGCATCCAGTTCCAATACAAAATTCGCAATGCCGATTTATATTGACGAGAGTAACGTTTTGGGGAGTCAGTTTTTTGTCTCTTCCCTGGGGGCTCAGTGCGAGACACCGATGCACCACAGCAGGATTACTGTTACCCTCCTTCGACCATCACATTGACGATAAAACACAGAAATTGCATCCGGTTTCAATACAAATTTCGCAATGCCGATTTATGTTGACGAGAGTAACATTTCGGGGAGTCTGTTTTTTGGCTCTTCCCTGGGGCTCAGTGTGAGACTCCGATGCACCACAGCAGGTTTACTGTTACCCTTCGACTATCACATTGACGATGAAACACAGAAATTGCATCCTGTTTCAATACAAAATTCGCAATGTCGATTTCTGTCCACAGAAGTACCCGTTTCGAAGAGTATGTAGTATGGCTCTTTCCTGGGGGCCCTGTGTTAGAGTCCGATGCACCATAGCAGGTTTACTGTTACCCTCCGACCATCACATTGACGATAAAACAAAGAAATTGCATCCGGTTTCAATACAAATTTCGCAATGCCAATTTCTGTCCACAGTGGTAACGTTTCGAAATGTATAAAGTTTAGCTCTTCCCTGGGGGCACAGTGGTAGACTCCGATGCACCACAGCAGGTTTACTGTTACCCATCGACCATCACATTGACGATGAAACACAGAAATTGCATCCGGATGACATACAAAATTCGAAATTCCGATTTTTATTGACGAGAGTAACATTTCGGGGAGTCTGGTTTTTGGCTCTTCCCTGGGGCTTCAGTGTGAGACTCCGATGCACCACAGCAGGTTTACTGTTACCCTTCGACCATCACATTGACGATGAAACACAGAAATTGCATCCGGTTCCAATACAAAATTCGCAATGCCGAATTATATTGACGAGAGTAATGTTTCGTGGAGTCTGTTTTTTCGCTCTTCGCTGGGGGCTCAGTGTGAGTCTCCGATGCACCACAGCAGGTTTACAGTTACCCTTCGACCATTACATTGACGATGAAACACAGAAATTGCATCCGGTTACAATACAAAATTCGCAACGCCGATTTATATTGACGAGAGTAACGTTTCGGGGAGTCAGTTTTTTGTCTCTTCCCTGGGGGCTCAGTATGAGACTCCAATTCACCACAGCAAGTTTTCTGTTACCCTTCGACCACCACATTGACGATGGAACACATAAATTGCATCCGGTTTCAATACAAATTTCGCAATGCCGATTTATGTTGACGAGAGTAACATTTCGGGGAGTCTGTTTTTTGGCTCTTCCCTGAGGCTCAGTGTGAGACTCCGATGCACCACAGCAGGTTTACTGTTACCTTTCGACCATCACATTCACGATGAAACACAGAAATTGCATCCTGTTTCAATACAAAATTCGCAATGCCGATTTCTGTCCACAGGAGTACCGTTTCGAAGAATATGTAGTTGGGCTCTTCCCTGGGGGCCCTGTGTTAGAGTCCGATGCACCACAGCAGGTTTACTGTTACCCTTCGACCATCACTTTGACGATGACACACAGGGATTGCATCCAGTTTCAATACAAAATTCGCAATGCCGATTTATATTGACGAGAGTAACGTTTCGGGGAGTCTGCTTTTTGGCTCTTCCCTGGGGGCTCAGTGTGAGAATGCGATGCACCACAGCAGGATTACTGTTACCCTCTTTCGACCATCACATTGACGATAAAACACAGAAATTGCATTCGGTTACAATACAAATTACGCAATGTCAATTTCTGTCCACAGGAGTACCGTTTCAAAGTGTATAAAGTTTGGCTCTTCCCTGGGGGCTAGTGTTAGACTCCGATGCACCACAGCAGGTTTACTGTTACCCATCGACCATCACATTGACGAAGAAACACAGAAATTGCATCCGGATTACATACAAAATTCACAATTCCGATTTATATTGACAAGAGTAAGGTTTCGTGGAGTCTGTTTTTTTGCTCTTCCCTCGGGGCTCAGAGTGTGACTCCTACTCACCACAGCAGATTTACAGTTACCCTTCGACCATCACATTGACGATGAAACACAGAAATTGCATCCAGTTCCAATACAAAATTCGCAATGCCGATTTATATTGACGAGAGTAACGTTTTGGGGAGTCAGTTTTTTGTCTCTTCCCTGGGGGCTCAGTGAGAGACACCGATGCACCACAGCAGGATTACTGTTACCCTCCTTCGACCATCACATTGACGATAAAACACAGAAATTGCATCCGGTTTCAATACAAATTTCGCAATGCCAATTTCTGTCCACAGTGGTAACGTTTCGAAATGTATAAAGTTTGGCTCTTCCCTGGGGGCACAGTGGTAGACTCCGATGCACCACAGCAGGTTTACTGTTACCCATCGACCATCACATTGACGATGAAACACAAAAATTGCATCCGGATGACATACAAAATTCGAAATTCCGATTTTTATTGACGAGAGTAACATTTCGGGGAGTCTGGTTTTTGGCTCTTCCCTGGGGCTTCAGTGTGAGACTCCGATGCACCACAGCATGTTTACTGTTACCCTTCGACCATGACATTGACGATGAAACACAGAAATTGCATCCGGTTCCAATACAAAATTCGCAATGCCGAATTATATTGGCGAGAGTAATGTTTCGTGGAGTCTGTTTTTTCGCTCTTCCCTGGGGGCTCAGTGTGAGACTCCGATGCACCACAGCAGGTTTACAGTTACCCTTCGACCATTACATTGACGATGAAACACAGAAATTGCATCCGGCTACAATACAAAATTCGCAACGCCGATTTATATTGACGAGAGTAACGTTTCGGGGAGTCAGTTTTTTGTCTCTTCCCTGGGGGCTCAGTATGAGACTCCAATTCACCACAGCAAGTTTTCTGTTACCCTTCGACAACCACATTGACGATGGAACACATAAATTGCATCCGGTTTCAATACAAATTTCGCAATGCCGATTTATGTTGACGAGAGTAACATTTCGGGGAGTCTGCTTTTTGGCTCTTCCCTGGGGCTCAGTGTGAGACTCCGATGCACCACAGCAGGTTTACTGTTACCTTTCGACCATCACATTCACGATGAAACACAGAAATTGCATCCTGTTTCAATACAAAATTCGCAACGCCGATTTCTGTCCACAGGAGTACCGTTTCGAAGAATATGTAGTTGGGCTCTTCCCTGGGGGCCCTGTGTTAGAGTCCGATGCACCACAGCAGGTTTACTGTTACCCTTCGACCATCACTTTGACGATGACACACAGAGATTGCATCCAGTTTCAATACAAAATTCGCAATGCCGATTTATATTGACGAGAGTAACGTTTCGGGGAGTCTGTTTTTTGGCTCTTCCCTGGGGGCTCAGTGTGAGAATGCGATGCACCACAGCAGGATTACTGTTGCCCTCCTTCGACCATCACATTGACGATAAAACACAGAAATTGCATCCGGTTTCAATACAAATTTCGCAATGCCGATTTATGTTGACGAGAGTAACATTTCGGGGAGCCTGTTTTTTGGCTCTTCCCTGGGGCTCAGTGTGAGACTCCGATGCACCACAGCAGGTTTACTGTTACCCTTCGACTATCACATTGACGATGAAACACAGAAATTGCATCCTGTTTCAATACAAAATTCGCAATGTCGATTTCTGTCCACAGAAGTACCCGTTTCGAAGAGTATGTAGTATGGCTCTTTCCTGGGGGCCCTGTGTTAGAGTCCGATGCACCATAGCAGGTTCACTGTTACCCTTCGACCATCACATTGACGATAAAACAAAGAAATTGCATCTGGTTTCAATACAATTTTCGCAATGCCAATTTCTGTCCACAGTGGTAACGTTTCGAAATGTATAAAGTTTGGCTCTTCCCTGGGGGCTAGTGTTAGACTCCGATGCACCACAGCAGGTTTACTGTTACCCATCGACCATCACATTGACGAAGAAACACAGAAATTGCATCCGGATTACATACAAAATTCACAATTCCGATTTATATTGACGAGAGTAACATTTCGGGGAGTCTGTTTTTTGGCCTTTCCCTGGGGCTTCAGTGTGAGACTCCGATGCACCACAGCAGGTTTACTGTTACCCTTCGACCATCACATTGACGATGAAACACAGAAATTGCATCCGGTTTCAATACAAAATTCGCAATGCCGATTTATATTGACAAGAGTAAGGTTTCGTGGAGTCTGTTTTTTTGCTCTTCCCTCGGGGCTCAGAGTGTGACTCCTACTCACGACAGCAGATTTACAGTTACCCTTCGACCATCACATTGACGATGAAACACAGAAATTGCATCCTGTTCCAATACAAAATTCGCAATGCCGATTTATATTGACGAGAGTAACCTTTTTGGGAGTCAGTTTTTTGTCTCTTCCCTGGGGGCTCAGTGTGAGACACCGATGCACCACAGCAGGATTACTGTTACCCTCCTTCGACCATCACATTGACGATAAAACACAGAAATTGCATCCGGTTTCAGTACAAATTTCGCAATGCCTATTTCTGTCCACAGTGGTAACGTTTCGAAATGTATAAAGTTTGGCTCTTCCCTGGGGGCACAGTGGTAGACTCCGATGCACCACAGCAGGTTTACTGTTACCCATCGACCATCACATTGACGATGAAACACAAAAATTGCATCCGGATGACATACAAAATTCGAAATTCCGATTTTTATTGACGAGAGTAACATTTCGGGGAGTCTGGTTTTTGGCGCTTCCCTGGGGCTTCAGTGTGAGACTCCGATGCACCACAGCATGTTTACTGTTACCCTTCGACCATGACATTGACGATGAAACACAGAAATTGCATCCGGTTCCAATACAAAATTCGCAATGCCGAATTATATTGGCGAGAGTAATGTTTCGTGGAGTCTGTTTTTTCGCTCTTCCCTGGGGGCTCAGTGTGAGACTCCGATGCACCACAGCAGGTTTACAGTTACCCTTCGACCATTACATTGACGATGAAACACAGAAATTGCATCCGGCTACAATACAAAATTCGCAACGCCGATTTATATTGACGAGAGTAACGTTTCGGGGAGTCAGTTTTTTGTCTCTTCCCTGGGGGCTCAGTATGAGACTCCAATTCACCACAGCAAGTTTTCTGTTACCCTTCGACAACCACATTGACGATGGAACACATAAATTGCATCCGGTTTCAATACAAATTTCGCAATGCCGATTTATGTTGACGAGAGTAACATTTCGGGGAGTCTGCTTTTTGGCTCTTCCCTGGGGCTCAGTGTGAGACTCCGATGCACCACAGCAGGTTTACTGTTACCTTTCGACCATCACATTCACGATGAAACACAGAAATTGCATCCTGTTTCAATACAAAATTCGCAACGCCGATTTCTGTCCACAGGAGTACCGTTTCGAAGAATATGTAGTTGGGCTCTTCCCTGGGGGCCCTGTGTTAGAGTCCGATGCACCACAGCAGGTTTACTGTTACCCTTCGACCATCACTTTGACGATGACACACAGAGATTGCATCCAGTTTCAATACAAAATTCGCAATGCCGATTTATATTGACGAGAGTAACGTTTCGGGGAGTCTGTTTTTTGGCTCTTCCCTGGGGGCTCAGTGTGAGAATGCGATGCACCACAGCAGGATTACTGTTGCCCTCCTTCGACCATCACATTGACGATAAAACACAGAAATTGCATCCGGTTTCAATACAAATTTCGCAATGCCGATTTATGTTGACGAGAGTAACATTTCGGGGAGCCTGTTTTTTGGCTCTTCCCTGGGGCTCAGTGTGAGACTCCGATGCACCACAGCAGGTTTACTGTTACCCTTCGACTATCACATTGACGATGAAACACAGAAATTGCATCCTGTTTCAATACAAAATTCGCAATGTCGATTTCTGTCCACAGAAGTACCCGTTTCGAAGAGTATGTAGTATGGCTCTTTCCTGGGGGCCCTGTGTTAGAGTCCGATGCACCATAGCAGGTTTACTGTTACCCTTCGACCATCACATTGACGATAAAACAAAGAAATTGCATCTGGTTTCAATACAAATTTCGCAATGCCAATTTCTGTCCACAGTGGTAACGTTTCGAAATGTATAAAGTTTGGCTCTTCCCTGGGGGCTAGTGTTAGACTCCGATGCACCACAGCAGGTTTACTGTTACCCATCGACCATCACATTGACGAAGAAACACAGAAATTGCATCCGGATTACATACAAAATTCACAATTCCGATTTATATTGACGAGAGTAACATTTCGGGGAGTCTGTTTTTTGGCCTTTCCCTGGGGCTTCAGTGTGAGACTCCGATGCACCACAGCAGGTTTACTGTTACCCTTCGACCATCACATTGACGATGAAACACAGAAATTGCATCCGGTTTCAATACAAAATTCGCAATGCCGATTTATATTGACAAGAGTAAGGTTTCGTGGAGTCTGTTTTTTTGCTCTTCCCTCGGGGCTCAGAGTGTGACTCCTACTCACCACAGCAGATTTACAGTTACCCTTCGACCATCACATTGACGATGAAACACAGAAATTGCATCCAGTTCCAATACAAAATTCGCAATGCCGATTTATATTGACGAGAGTAACCTTTTTGGGAGTCAGTTTTTTGTCTCTTCCCTGGGGGCTCAGTGTGAGACACCGATGCACCACAGCAGGATTACTGTTACCCTCCTTCGACCATCACATTGACGATAAAACACAGAAATTGCATCCGGTTTCAGTACAAATTTCGCAATGCCTATTTCTGTCCACAGTGGTAACGTTTCGAAATGTATAAAGTTTGGCTCTTCCCTGGGGGCACAGTGGTAGACTCCGATGCACCACAGCAGGTTTACTGTTACCCATCGACCATCACATTGACGATGAAACACAAAAATTGCATCCGGATGACATACAAAATTCGAAATTCCGATTTTTATTGACGAGAGTAACATTTCGGGGAGTCTGGTTTTTGGCGCTTCCCTGGGGCTTCAGTGTGAGACTCCGATGCACCACAGCATGTTTACTGTTACCCTTCGACCATGACATTGACGATGAAACACAGAAATTGCATCCGGTTCCAATACAAAATTCGCAATGCCGAATTATATTGGCGAGAGTAATGTTTCGTGGAGTCTGTTTTTTCGCTCTTCCCTGGGGGCTCAGTGTGAGACTCCGATGCACCACAGCAGGTTTACAGTTACCCTTCGACCATTACATTGACGATGAAACACAGAAATTGCATCCGGCTACAATACAAAATTCGCAACGCCGATTTATATTGACGAGAGTAACGTTTCGGGGAGTCAGTATTTTGTCTCTTCCCTGGGGGCTCAGTATGAGACTCCAATTCACCACAGCAAGTTTTCTGTTACCCTTCGACCACCACATTGACGATGGAACACATAAATTGCATCCGGTTTCAATACAAATTTCGCAATGCCGATTTATGTTGACGAGAGTAACATTTCGGGGAGTCTGTTTTTTGGCTCTTCCCTGGGGCTCAGTGTGAGACTCCGATGCACCACAGCAGCTTTACTGTTACCTTTCGACCATCACATTCACGATGAAACACAGAAATTGCATCCTGTTTCAATACAAAATTCGCAACGCCGATTTCTGTCCACAGGAGTACCGTTTCGAAGAATATGTAGTTGGGCTCTTCCCTGGGGGCCCTGTGTTAGAGTCCGATGCACCACAGCAGGTTTACTGTTACCCTTCGACCATCACTTTGACGATGACACACAGAGATTGCATCCGGATTACATACAAAATTCACAATTCCGATTTATATTGACGAGAGTAACATTTCGGGGAGTCTGTTTTTTGGCTCTTCCCTGGGGGCTCAGTGTGAGAATGCGATGCACCACAGCAGGATTACTGTTACCCTCCTTCGACCATCACATTGACGATAAAACACAGAAATTGCATTCGGTTACAATACAAATTACGCAATGCCAATTTCTGTCCACAGGAGTACCGTTTCAAAGTGTATAAAGTTTGGCTCTTCCCTGGGGGCCCAGTGTTAGACTCCGATGCACCACAGCAGGTTTACTGTTACCCATCGACCATCACATTGACGAAGAAACACAGAAATTGCATCCGGATTACATACAAAATTCACAATTCCGATTTATATTGACGAGAGTAACATTTCGGGGAGTCTGTTTTTTGGCTCTTCCCTGGGGCTTCAGTGTGAGACTCCGATGCACCACAGCAGGTTTACTGTTACCCTTCGACCATCACATTGACGATGAAACACTGAAATTGCATCCGGTTTCAATACAAAATTCGCAATGCCGATTTATATTGACAAGAGTAAGGTTTCGTGGAGTCTGTTTTTTTGCTCTTCCCTCGGGGCTCAGTGTGTGACTCCTACTCACCACAGCAGATTTACAGTTACCCTTCGACCATCACATTGACGATGAAACACAGAAATTGCATCCAGTTCCAATACAAAATTCGCAATGCCGATTTATATTGACGTGAGTAACGCTTTGGGGAGTCAGTTTTTTGTCTCTTCCCTGGGGGCTCAGTGTGAGACACCGATGCACCACAGCAGGATTACTGTTACCCTCCTTCGACCATCACATTGACGATAAAACACAGAAATTGCATCCGGTTTCAATACAAATTTCGCAATGCCGATTTCTGTTGACGAGAGTAACATTTCGGGGAGTCTGTTTTTTGGCTCTTCCCTGGGGCTCAGTGTGAGACTCCAATTCACCACAGCAAGTTTTCTGTTACCCATCGACCAACACATTGACGATGGAACACATAAATTGCATCCGGTTTCAATACAAATTTCGCAATGGCGATTTATGTTGACGAGAGTAACATTTCGGGGAGTCTGTTTTTTGGCTCTTCCTTGGGGCTCAGTGTGAGACTCCGATGCACCACAGCAGGTTTACTGTTACCCTTCGACTATCACATTGACGATAAAACACAGAAATTGCATCCTGTTTCAATACAAAATTCGCAATGTCGATTTCTGTCCACAGAAGTACCCGTTTCGAAGAGTATGTAGTATGGCTCTTTCCTGGGGGCCCTGTGTTAGAGTCCGATGCACCATAGCAGGTTTACTGTTACCCTTCGACCATCACATTGACGATAAAACACAGAAATTGCATCCGGTTTCAATACAAATTTCGCAATGCTAATTTCTGTCCACAGTGGTAACGTTTCGAAATGTATAAAGTTTGGCTCTTCCCTGGGGGCACAGTGGTAGACTCCGATGCACCACAGCAGGTTTACTGTTACCCATCGACCATCACATTGACGATGAAACACAGAAATTGCATCCGGATGACATACAAAATTCGAAATTCCGATTTTTATTGACGAGAGTAACATTTCGGGGAGTCTGGTTTTTGGCTCTTCCCTGGGGCTTCAGTGTGAGACTCCGATGCACCACAGCAGGTTTACTGTTACCCTTCGACCATGACATTGACGATGAAACACAGAAATTGCATCCGGTTCCAATACAAAATTCGCAATGCCGAATTATATTGACGAGAGTAATGTTTCGTGGAGTCTGTTTTTTCGCTCTTCCCTGGGGGCACAGTGTGAGACTCCGATGCACCACAGCAGGTTTACAGTTACCCTTCGACCATTACATTGACGATGAAACACAGAAATTGCATCCGGTTACAATACAAAATTCGCAACGCCGATTTATATTGACGAGAGTAACGTTTCGGGGAGTCAGTTTTTTGTCTCTTCCCTGGGGGCTCAGTATGAGACTCCAATTCACCACAGCAAGTTTTCTGTTACCCTTCGACCACCACATTGACGATGGAACACATAAATTGCATCCGGTTTCAATACAAATTTCGCAATGCCGATTTATGTTGACGAGAGTAACATTTCGGGGAGTCTGTTTTTTGGCTCTTCCCTGGGGCTCAGTGTGAGACTCCGATGCACCACAGCAGGTTTACTGCTACCTTTCGACCATCACATTCACGATGAAACACAGAAATTGCATCCTGTTTCAATACAAAATTCGCAACGCCGATTTCTGTCCACAGGAGTACCGTTTCGAAGAATATGTAGTTGGGCTCTTCCCTGGGGGCCCTGTGTTAGAGTCCGATGCACCACAGCAGGTTTACTGTTACCCTTCGACCATCACTTTGACGATGACACACAGAGATTGCATCCAGTTTCAATACAAAATTCGCAATGCCGATTTATATTGACGAGAGTAACGTTTCGGGGAGTCTGTTTTTTGGCTCTTCCCTGGGGGCTCAGTGTGAGAATGCGATGCACCACAGCAGGATTACTGTTACCCTCCTTCGAACATCACATTGACGATAAAACACAGTAATTGCATTCGGTTACAATACAAATTACGCAATGCCAATTTCTGTCCACAGGAGTACCGTTTCAAAGTGTATAAAGTTTGGCTCTTCCCTGGGGGCCCAGTGTTAGACTCCGATGCACCACAGCAGGTTTACTGTTACCCATCGACCATCACATTGACGAAGAAACACAGAAATTGCATCCGGATTACATACAAAATTCACAATTCCGATTTATATTGACGAGAGTAACATTTCGGGGAGTCTGTTTTTTGGCTCTTCCCTGGGGCTTCAGTGTGAGACTCCGATGCACCACAGCAGGTTTACTGTTACCCTTCGACCATCACATTGACGATGAAACACAGAAATTGCATCCGGTTTCAATACAAAATTCGCAATGCCGATTCATATTGACAAGAGTAAGGTTTCGTGGAGTCTGTATTTTTGCTCTTCCCTCGGGGCTCAGTGTGTGACTCCTACTCACCACAGCAGATTTACAGTTACCCTTCGACCATCACATTGACGATGAAACACAGAAATTGCATCCAGTTCCAATACAAAATTCGCAATGCCGATTTATATTGACGAGAGTAACGCTTTGAAGAGTCAGTTTTTTGTCTCTTCCCTGGGGGCTCAGTGTGAGACACCGATGCACCACAGCAGGATTACTGTTACCCTCCTTTGACCATCACATTGACGATAAAACACAGAAATTGCATCCGGTTTCAATACAAATTTCGCAATGCCGATTTCTGTTGACGAGAGTAACATTTCGGGGAGTCTGTTTTTTGGCTCTTCCCTGGGGCTCAGTGTGAGACTCCGATGCACCACAGCAGGTTTACTGTTACCCTTCGACTATCACATTGACGATGAAACACAGAAATTGAATCCTGTTTCAATACAAAATTCGCAATGTCGATTTCTGTCCACAGAAGTACTGTTTCGAAGAGTATGTAGTTTGGCTCTTCCCTGGGGGCCCTGTGTTAGAGTCCGATGCACCATAGCAGGTTTACTGTTACCCTTCGACAATCACTTTGACGATGAAACACTGAGATTGCATCCAGTTTCAATACATAATGCGCTATGCCGATTTATATTGACGAGAGTAACGTTTCGGGGAGTCAGTTTTTTGTCTCTACCCTGGGGGCTCAGTGTGAGACTCCGAGGCACCACAGCAGGTTTACTGTTACCCCTCGACCATGACATTGACGATGAAACACACATATTGCATCCGGATCAATACAAAACTCACAATGCCGATTTCTGTCCACAGGAGTACCGTTTCGAAGAGTATGTACTTTGGCTCTTCCGTGGGGGCCCAGTGTTAGATTCCGATGCATCACAGCAGGTTTACTGTTACCCTTCGACCATCACATTGACGATAAAACACAGAAATTGCATCCGGTTTCAATACAAATTTCGCAGTGCCAATTTCTGTCCACAGGAGTACCGTTTCGAAGTGTATAAAGTTTGGCTCTTCCCTGGGGGCCCAGTGTTAGACTCCGATGCACCACAGCAGGTTTACTGTTACCCTTCGACCATGACATTGACGATGAAACACACAAATTGCATCCGGATCAACACAATATTGACAATGCCGATTTCTGTCCACAGGAGTACCGTTTCGAAGAGTATGTATTTTGGCTCTTCCCTGGGGGCCCAGTGTTAGACTCCGATGCACCACAGCAGATTTACTGTTACCCATGGACCATCACATTGACGATGAAACACAGAAATTGCATCCGGTTTCAATACAAAATTCGCAATGCCGATTTATATTGACGAGATTAACTTTTCGGGGAGTCTGTTTTTTGGCACTTCCCTGGTGGCTCAGTGTGCGACTCCGATGCACCAGAGCAGGTTTACTGTTACCATTCGACCATCACATTGACGATGAAACACAGAAATTGCATCCGGTTTCAATACAAAATTCGCAATGCCGATTTATATTAACGAGAGTAACGTTTCGGGTAGTCTGTTCTTTGGCTCTTCCCTGGAGGTTTAGTGTGAGATTCCGATGCACCACAGCAGGTTTATTTTTACCCTTCGAGCATCACATTGACGATGAAACACAGAAGTTGCATCCGAATCAATACGTACTTCGCAATGTCGATTTGTATACATGAGAGTAACGTTTCGAGGAGTCGGTTCTTTCGTTCTTCCCTGGGGGCTCAGCGTGAGAATCCGATGCCCCACAGCAGGTTTACTGTTATCCTTCGACCATCACATTGACGATGAAACACAGAAATTGCATCTGGTTCAATCCAAATTTCGCAATGCCGATTTATATTGACGAGAGTAACGTTTCGGAGAGTCTGTTTTTTGGCTCTTCCCTGGGGGCTCAGTGTGAGACTCCGATGCACCACAGCTGGTTTTCTGTTACCCTTCGACCATCACAACGACGATGTAACACAGAAATTGCTTCCGGTTTCAATACAAAATTCGCAATGCCGATTTTTACTGACGAGAATAACGTTTCGGGGAGACTGTTTTTTTCTCTTGCCTGGGGGCTCAGTGTGAGACACCGATGCACCACAGCAGGATTACTGTTACCCTCCTTCGACCATCACATTGACGATAAAACACAGAAATTGCATCCGGTTTCAAAACAAATTTCGCAATGCCGATTTACGTTGACGAGAGTAACATTTCGGTGAGTCTGTTTTTTGGCTCTTCCCTGAGGCTCAGTGTGAGACTCCGATGCACCACAGCAGGTTTACTGTTACCCTTCGACCATCACATTGACGATGAAACACAGAAATTGCATCCTGTTTCAATACAAAATTCGCAATGCCGTTTTCTGTCCACAGAAGTACCGTTTCGAAGAGTATGTTGTTTGGCTCATCCCTGGGGGCCCTGTGTTAGAGTACGATGCAACACAGCAGGTTTACTGTTACCCTTCGACCATCACTTTGACGATGACACACAGAGATTTCATCCAGTTTCAATACAAAATTCGCAATGCCGATTTATATTGACGAGAGTAACGTTTCGCTGAGTCAGTTTTTTGTCTCTTCCCTGGGGGCTCAGTGTGTGACACCGATGCACCACAGCAGGATTACTGTTACCCTCCTTCGACCATCACATTGACGATAAAACACAGAAATTGCATCCGGTTTCAATACAAATTTCGCAATGCCGATTTCTGTCCACAGGAGTACCGTTTCGAAGAGTATGTACTTTGGCTCTTCCCTGGGGGCCCAGTGTTAGACTCCGATGCATCACAGCTGGTTTACTGATACCCTTCGACCATCACATTGACGATGAAACACAGAAGTTGCATCCGAATCAATACATACTTCGCAATGTCGATTTGTATACATGAGAGAAACGTTTTGAGGAGTCGGTTCTTTCGTTCTTCCCTGGGGGCTCAGCGTGAGAATCCGATGCCCCACAGCAGGTTTACTGTTATCCTTCGACCATCACATTCACGATGAAACACAGAAATTACATCCGGTTTCAATACAAAATTCGCAATGCCGATTTATATTGACGAGAGTAACGTTTCGGGGAGTCTGTTTTTTGGCTCTTCCCTGGGGGCTCAGTGTGAGACTGCGTTGCACCACAGCAGGTTTACTGTTACCCTTCGACCATCACATTGACGATGAAACACAGAAATTGCATCTGGTTTCAATACAAATTTCGCAATGCCGATTTTTATTGACGAGAGTAACGTTTCGGGGAGTATGTTTTTTGGCTCTTCCCTGGGGGCTCAGTGTGAGACTCCGATGCACCACAGCAGGTTTTCTGTTACCCTTCGACCATCACAATGACGATGAAACACAGAAATTGCTTCCGGTTTCAATACAAAATGCGCAATGCCGATTTATATTGACGAGAATAACGTTTCGGGGAGTCTGTTTCTTGTCTCTTGCCTGGGGCTCAGTGTGAGACACCGATGCACCACATCAGGATTACTGTTACCCCCCTTCGACCATCACATTGACGATAAAACACAGAAATTGCATCCGGTTTCAATACAAATTTCGCAATGCCGATTTACGTTGACGAGATTAACATTTCGGGGAATCTGTTTTTTGGCTCTTCCCTGAGGCTCAGTGTGAGTCTCCGATGCACCACAGCAGGTTTACTGTTACCCTTCGACCATCACATTGACGATGAAACACAGAAATTGCATCCTGTTTCAATACAAAATTCGCAATGCCGATTTCTGTCCACAGAAGTACCGTTTCGAAGAGTATGTAGTTTGGCTCATCCCTGGGGGCCCTGTGTTAGAGTACGATGCAACACAGCAGGTTTACTGTTACCCTTCGACCATCACTTTGACGATGACACACAGAGATTTCATCCAGTTTCAATACAAAATTCGCAATGCCGATTTATATTGACGAGAGTAACGTTTCGCTGAGTCAGTTTTTGGTCTCTTGCCTGGGGGCTCAGTGTGAGACTCCGAAGCACCACAGCAGGTTTACTGTTACCCCTCGACCATGACATTGACGATGAAACACACAAATTGCATCCGGATCAATTCATAATTCACAATGCCGATTTCTGTCCACAGGAGTACCGTTTCGAAGAGAATGTACTTTGGCTCTTCCCTGGGGGCCCAGTGTTAGACTCCGATGCACCACAGCAGGTTCACTGTTACCCATCGACCATCACATTGACGATGAAACACAGAAATTGCATCCGGATTACATACAAAATTCGCAATTCCGATTTATATTGACGAGAGTAACATTTCGGGGAGTCTGTTATTGGCTCTTCCCTGGGGCTCGGTGTGACACTCCGATGCACCACAGCAGCTTTACTGTTACCCTTCGACCATCACATTGACGATGAAACACAGAAATTGCATCCTGTTTCAATACAAAATTCGCAATGCCGATTTCTGTCCACAGGAGTACCGTTTCGAAGAATATGGAGTTTGGCTCTTCCCTGGCGGCCCAGTGTTAGACTCCGATGCACCACAGAAGGTTTACAGTTACCCATCGACCATGACACTGATGATGAAACACAGAAATTGCATCCGGTTTACATACAAAATTCGGAGTTCCGATTTATATCGACGAGAGTACCATTTCGGGGAGTCTGTTTTTTGGCTCTTCCCTCGGGACTCAGTGTTAGACTCCGATGCTTCACAGCATGTTTACTGTTAAACTCCGACCATCATATTGACGATGTAACACAGAAATTGCATCCGGTTTCAATACAAAATTCACAATGCCGATTTATATTGACGAGATTAACTTTTCGGGGAGTCTGTTCTTTGGCACTTCCCTTGTGGCTCAGCGTGAGAATCCGATGCCCCACAGCAGGTTTACTGTTACCCTTCGACCATCACATTGACGATGAAACACAGAAATTGCATCCGGTTTCAATACAAAATTCGCAATGCCATTTTATATTGACGAGAGTAAGGTTTCAGGGAGCCTGTTTTCTGGCTCTTAACTGGGGGATCAGTGTGAGACTCCGATGCACCACAGCAGGTTTACTGTTACCCCTCGACCATCACACTGACGATGAAACAAAGAAGTTGCATCCGGTTTCAATTCAAAATTCGCAATGCCGATTTATTTTGACGAGAGTAAGGTTTCGGGGAGCCTGTTCTTTGGCTTTTCCCTGGGGGATCAGTGTGAGACTCCGATGCACCACAGCAGGTTTACTGCTACCCCTCGACCATCACATTGACGATGAAACACAGAAATTGCATCCGGATTCAATACAAAATTCGCAATGCCGATTTCAGTCCACAGGAGTACCGTTTCGAAGAATGTGTAGTTTGGCTCTTCCCTGGGGGCCCAGTGTTAAACTCCGATGCACCACAGCAGGGTTACTGTTACCCATCGACCATCACATTGACGATGAAACACAGAAATTTCATCCGGTTTACATACAAAATTCGCAATTCCGAATTATATTGACGAGAGTAACGTTTCGGGGAGTCTGTTTTTTGGCACTTCACTGGTGGGGTAGTGTGAGACTCCGATGTACCACAACAGGTTTACTGTTACCATTCAACCATCACATTGACGATGAATCACAGAAATTGCATCCGGTTTCAATACATAATTCGCAATGCCGATTTATAGTAACGAGAGTAACGTCCGCTGATTCTGTTCTTTGGCTCTTCCCTGGGGGCTCAGTGTGGAATTCCGATGCACCACAGCAGGCTCACTGTTACCCCTCGACCATCCTATTGACGATGAAACACAGAAATTACATCCGAATCAATACATACTTCGCAATGCCGATTTATATTCACGAGAGTAACGTTTCGGGGAGTCTGTTTTTTGGCTGTTCCCTGGGGGCTCAGTGTGAGAATCCGATGCACCACAGCAGATTTACTGTTACCCTTCGACCATCACATTGACGATGAAACACAGAAATTACATCCGGTTTCAATACAAAATTCGCAATGCCGATTTAAATTGACGAGAGTAACGTTTCGGGGTGTCTGTCTTTTGGTCTTCCCTGGAGGCTCCGTGTGAGACTCCGAAGCACCACAGCAGGTTTACTGTCACACTTCGACCATCACATTGACGATGAAAGACAGAAATTGCATGCTGTTTCAATACAAAATTCGCAATGGCGATTTCTGTCCACAGGAGTAAAGTTTCGAAGAGTATGTACTCTCCCTCTTCCCTGGGGGCCCAGTGTTAGACTCCGATGCACCACAGCAGGTTTACTGTCACACTTCGACCATCACATTGACAATGAACACAGAAATTCCATCCTGTTTCAATACAAAATTCGCAATGCCGATTTCTGTCCACAGGAGTAAAGTTTCGAAGATTATGTAGTTTGGCTTTTCCCTGGGGGCCCTGTGTTAGAGTCCGATGCATCACTGCATCACAGCAGGTTTACTGTTCCCCTTCGACCATCACTTTGACGATGAAACACAGAGATTGCTTCCAGTTTCAATACAAAATTCGCAATGCCGATTTATATTGACGAGATTAACTTTTCGGGGATACAGTTTTTTGTCTCTTCCCTGGGGGCTCAGTGTGAGACTCCGAAGCACCACAGCAGGTTTACTGTTAGCCTTCGACAATGACATTGACGATGAAACACACTAATGGCATCCGGATCAATACAAAATTCACAATGCCGATTTCTGACCACAGGAGTACTGTTTAGAAGAGCATGTACTTTGGCTCTTCCCTGGGGGCCCAGTGTTAGACTCCGATTTACCACAGCAGGATTACTGTTACCCTCCATCGACCATCACATTGACGATAAAACACAGAAATTGCATCCGGTTTCAATACAAATTTCGCAATACCAATTTCTGTCCGCAGGAGTATAGTTTCGAAGTGTATACAGTTTGGCTCTTCCCTGGTGGCCCAGTGTTACACTCCGATGCACCACAGCAGGTTTACTGTTACCCTTCGACCATGACATTGACGATGAAACACACAAATTGCATCCGGATCAATACAAAATTCACAATGCCGATTTCTGTCCACAGGAGTACCGTTTCGAAGAGTATGTATTTTGGCTCTTCCCTGGGGGCCCAGTGTTAGACTCCGATGCACCACAGCAGGTTTACTGTTACCCTTCCACCATCACATTGAGGATGAATTCAGAAATTGCATTCTGTTTCAATACAAAATTCGCAATGCCGATTTCTGTCCACAGGAGTACCGTTTCGAAGAATATGGAGTTTGGCTCTTCCCTGGCGGCCCAGTGTTAGACTTCGATGCACCACAGATGGTTTACTGTTACCCATCGACCATCACATTGACGATGAAACACAGAAATTACATCCGGTTTCAATACAAAATTAGGAATGCCGATTTATATTGACGAGAGTAACGTTTCGGGGAGTCTGTTTTTTGGCTCTTCCCAGGGGGCTCAGTGTGAGACTCCGATGCACCACAGCAGGTTTACTGTTACTTTTCGACCATCACGTTGACGATAAAACACAGAAATTGCATCCAGTTTCAATACAAAATTAGGAATGCCGATTTATATTGACGAGAGTAACGTTTCGGGGAGTCTGTTTTTTGGCTCTTCCCAGGGGGCTCAGTGTGAGACTCCGAAGCACCACAGCAGGTTTACTGTTACCCTTCGACCATCACATTGGCCATAAAACACAGAAATTGCATCCGGTTTCAATACAAAATTCGCAATGCCAATTTCTGTTCACAGGAGTACCGTTTCGAAGTGTATGTAGTTTGGCTCTTCCCTGGGGGTGCAGTGTTAGACTCCGATGCACCACAGCAGGTTTACTGTTACCCTTCGACCATCACATTGACGATGAAACACAGAAATTACATCCGGTTTCAATTCAAAATTCGCAATGCCGATTTATATTGACGAGAGTAACGTTTCGGGGAGTCTGTTCTTTGGCTCTTCCCTGGGGGCTCAGTGTGAGACTCCGATTGACCACAGCAGGTTTACTGTTACCCTTCGACAATCAAATTGACGATGAAACACAGAAATAGCATCTGGTTTCAATACAAATTTCGCAATGCAGATTTCTGTCCACAGGAGTACCGTTTCGAAGAGTGTGTAGTTTGGCCCCTCCCTGGGGTCCCAGTGTTAGAATCCATTGCACCACAGCAGGTTTACTGTTAGCCATCGACCATCACATTGACGATGAAACACAGAAATTTCATCCGATTTCAATACAAAATTCGCAATGCTGATTTCTGTCAACAGGAGTACCGTTTCGAAGAGTATGTACTTTGGCTCTTCCCTGGGGGACCAGTGTTAGACTCCGTTGCTCCACAGCAGGTTTACTGTTACACTTCCACCATCATATAGACGATGAAACACAGAGGTGGCATCCTGTTTCCATACAAAATTCGCAATGCCGATTTATATTGACGAGATTAACGTTTCGGGGAGGCTGTTTTTTGTCTCTTGCCTGGGGGCTCAGTGTGAGACTCCGATGCACCACAGCAGGTTTACTGTTACCCTTCGACCACCACATTGACGATGAAACACATAAATTGCATCCGGTTTCAATACAAGATTCGCAATGCCGGTGTCTGTCCACAGGAGTAGCGTTTCGAGGAGTATGTACTTTGGCTCTTTTCTGGGGGATCAGTGTGAGACTCCGATGCAGCACAGCAGGTTTACTGTTACCCCTCTACCATCACATTGACGATGAAACACAGAAATTGCATCCCGTTTCAATACAAAATTCGCAATGCCGATTTATATTGACGATAGTAAGGTTTCGGGGAGTCTGTCTTTTGGCTCTTCCCTGAGGTATCAGTGTGCGACTCCGATGCACCACAGCATGTTTACTGTTACCCCTCGACCATCACATTGACGATGAAACACAGAAATTGCATCCGGTTTCAATACAAAGTTCGCAATGCCGATTTATATTGACGAGAGTAACGTTTCGGGGAGTCTGTTCTTTGGCACTTCCCTGGTGGCTTAGAGTGAGACTCCGATGTACCACAACAGGTTTACTGTTACCATTCGACCATCACATTGACGATGAAACACAGAAATTGCATCCTGTTTCAATACAATATTCGCAATGCCGATTTCTATCCACAGGAGTCCCGTTTCGAAGAGAATGTAGTTTGGCTCTTCCCTGGGGGCCCTGTGTTAGAGTCCGATGCACCACAGCAGGTTTACTGTTACCCTTCGAGCATCTCATGACGATGAACACAGAAATTGCATCCGAATCAATACATACTTTGATATGCCGATTTATATTCACGAGAGTAACGTTTCGAGGAGTCTGTTGTTTGGCTGTTCCCTGGGGGCCCAGTGTGAGACTCCGATGCTCCACAGCAGGTTTACTGTTACCCTTCGACCATGACATTGACGATGAAACACACAAATTGCATCCGGATCAATACAAAATTCACAATGCCGAATTCTGTCCACAGGAGTACCGTTTCGAAGAGTATGTACTTTGGCTCTTCCCTGGGGGCCCAGTGTTAGACTCCGATGCACCACAACAGGTCTACTGTTACCCTTCGACCATCACATTGACGATGAAACACAGAAATTGCAACCGGTTTCAATACAAAATTCGGAGTTCCGATTTATATCGACGAGAGTTACATTTCGGGGAGTCTGTCTTTTGGCTCTTCCCTGGGGACTCAGTGTTAGACTCCGATGCACCACAGCAGGTTTATTGTTAACCTCCGACCATCATATTGACGATGAAACACAGAAATTGCACCCGGTTTCAATACAAAATTCGCTATGCCGATTTATATTGACAAGAGTAAGGTTTCGGGGAATCTGTATTTTGGCTCTTCCCTGGGGCTCAGTGTGAGACTCCGATGCACCACAGCAGGTTTACTGTTACCCTTCGACCATCACATTGACGATGAAACACAGAAATTGCATCCGGTGTCAATACAAAATTCGCAATGCCAATTTCAGTCCACAGGAGTACCGTTTCGAAGTGTATGTAGTTTGGCTCTTCCCTGGGGGTCCAGTGTTAGACTCCGATGCACCACAACAGGTTTACTGTTACCCTTCGCCAATCACATTGACGATGAAACATAGAAATTACATCTGATTTCAATACAAATTTCACAATGTCGATTTATATTGACGAGAGTAAGTTTTCGGGGAATCTGTTTTTTGGCTCTTCCCTGGGGCTCAGTGTGAGACTCCGATGCACCATAGCAGGTTCACTATTACTTTTCGACTATCACATAGACGATAAAACACAGAAATTGCATCCAGTTTCAATACAAAATTCGCAATGCCGATTTATATTGACAAAAGTAATATTTCGGGGAGTCTGTTTTTGGCTCTTCCCTGGGGGCTTAGTGTGAGACTCCGATGCACCGCAGCAGGTTTACAGTTACTCTTCGACCATCTCATTGACGATGGAACACAGAAATTGCATCCGGTTCCAATACAAAATTCGCAATGCCAATTTATATTGACGAGAGTAAGTATTCGTGGAGTCTGTTTTCTGGCTCTTCCCTGGGGGCTCAGTGTGAGACTCCGATGCACCACAGCAGGTTTACAGTTACCCTTCGACCATCACATTGACGATGAAGCACAGAAATTACATCCGGTTTCAATACAAAATTCGCAATGCCGATTTATATTAACGAGAGTAACGTTTCGGTGTTTATTTTCTTTGGCTCTTTCCTGGGGGCTCAGTGTGAGAATCCGAAGCACTACAGCAGGTTCACTGTTACCCTTCGACCAACACATTGACGAAGAAACACAGAAATTACATCCGGTATCAATACAAAATTCGCAATGATGATTTATATTGACGAGAGTAACGTTTCGGGCAGACTGTTTTTTGGCTCTACCCTGTGGGTTCAGTGAGAGATTCCGTTGCACCACAGCAGGTTTACTGTTACTTTTCGACCATCACATTGAAGATGAAACACAGAAATTGCATCCGGTTTCAATACAAAATTCGCAATGCCAATTTCTGTCCACAGGAGTACCGTTTCGAAGTGTATGTAGTTTGGCACTTCCCTGGGGGGCAATGTTAGACTCCGATGCACCACTGAAGGTTTACTGTTACCCTCCGACCATCACATTGACGATGAAACACAGAAATTGCATCCGAATCAATACATACTTCGCAATGCCGATTTGTATTCACGAGAGTAACGTTTCGAGTAGTCTGTTCTTTGGCTCTTCCCTGGGGGCTCAGCGTGAGAATCCGATGCCCCACAGCAGGTTTACTGTTACCCTTCGACTATCACATTAACGATTAAACAGAGAAATTGCATCCGGTTTCAATACAAAATTCGCAATGCCGATTAATACTGACGAGAGTAACGTTTCGGGGAGACTGTTTTTTGGCTCTACCCTGTGAGCTCAGTGAGAGATTCCGATGCACCACAGCAGGTTTACTATTACTTTTCGACCATCACATTGACGATAAAACACAGAAATTGCATCTAGTTTCAATACAAATTTCGCAATGCCGATTTATATTGACGAGAGTAACATTTCGGGGAGTCTGTTTTTTGGCTCTTCCCTGGGGGCTCAGTGTGAGGCTCCGATGCACCGCAGCAGGTTTACAGTTACACTTCGACCATCACATTAACGATGGAACACAAAAATTGCATCCGGTTTAATACAAAATTCGCAATGCCGATTTATATTGACGATAGTATGGTTTCGTGGAGTCTGTTTTTTGGCTCTTCGCTGGGGGCTCAGTGTGAGACTCCGATGCACCACAGCAGGTTTACAGTTACCCTTCGACCATCACATTGACGATGAAACACAGAAATTGCATCCGGTTCCAATATAAAATTCGCAATGCCGATTTATATTGACGAGAGTAACGTTTCGGGCCGACTATTATTTGGCTCTACCCTGTGGGTTCAGTGAAAGATTCCGTTGCACTACAGCAGGTTTACTGTTACTTTTCGACCATCACATTGACGATAAAACACAGAAATTGCATGCAGTTTCAATACAAAATTCGCAATACTGATTTATATTGTCGGGAGTAACATTTCGGGTAGTCTGTTTTTTGGCTCTTCCCTGGGTGCTCAATGTGAGACTCCGATGCACCGCAGCAGGTTTACAGTTACCCTTCGACCATCACATTGACGATGGAACACAGAAATTGCATCCGGTTCCAATACAAAAATCGCAATGCCGATTCATATTGACGAGAGTAAAGTCTCGAGGAAACTGTTCTTTTGGTCTTCCCTGGGGGCTCAGTGTGAGACTCCGATGCACCACAGCAGGTTTACTGTTACCCATCGACCATAACAATGACGATGAAAAACAGAAATTGCATCCGGTTTCAATACAAAATTCGCAATGCCTATTTCTGTCAACAGGAGTACCGTTTCAGAGAGTATGTAATTTGACTCTTCAATGGGGACTCAGTGTTAGACTCCGATGCACCACAGCAGGTTTACTGTTACTCTTCGACCATCACATTGACGATGAAACACAGACGTGGGATCCGGTTTCAATACAAACTTCGCAATGCCGATTTATATTGACGAGAGTAACGTTTCGGGGAGTCAGTTATTTGGCTCTTCCCTGTGGGCTCAGTGTAAGACTCCGATGCACCACAGCAGGTTTACTGTTACCCTACGACTGTCACATTGACGATGAAACACAGAAATTGCATCCGGATCAATACAAAATTCACAATGCCGATTTCTTTCCACAGGGGTACCGTTTCGAAGAGTATGTACTTTGGCTCTTCCCTGGGGGCCCAGTGTTAGACTCCGATGCACCACAGCATTTTTACTGTTACCCTTCGACCATCACATTGACGATGAAACACAGAAATTACATCCGGCTTCAATACAAAATTCGCAATATCGATTTATATTGACGAGAGTAACGTTTCGGGGAGTCTGTTCATTGGCTCTTCCCTGGGGGCTCAGTGTGAGACTCCGATTGACCACAGCAGGTTTACTGTTACCCTTCGACAATCAAATTGACGATGAAACACAGAAATTGCATCCGGTTTCAATACAAAATTCGCAATGCCAATTTATATTGACGAGGGTAACGTTTCGGGGAATCTGTTTTTTGGCTCTTTCCTAGGGGCTCAGTGTGAGACTCTGATGCACCACAGCATTTTTACTGTTACCTTCCGACCATCACATTGTCGATGAAACACAGAAAATGCATCCCGTTTCAATACAAAATTCGGAATGCCGATTTACATTGACGAGAGTAACGTTTCGGGTAGTCTGTTTTTTGGCTCTTCCCTGGGAGCTCAGTGTGAGACTCCGATGCACCACAGCAGGTTTACTGTTACCCTTCGACCATCACATTGACAATGAAACACAAGAAATTGCATCCGGTTTCAATACAAAATTCGCAATGCCAATTTATATTGACGAGAGTAACGTTTCGGGGAGTCTGTGTTTTGGCTCTTCCCTGGGGGCTCAGTGTGAGACTCCGATGCACCACAGCATTTTTACTGTTACCTTTCGACCATCACATTGACGATGAACACAGAAATTGCATCCGGTTTCAATACAAAATTCGCAATGACAATTTATATTGACGAGAGTAACGTTTCGGGGAGTCTCTTTTTTGGCTCTTCCCTGGCGGCTCAGTGTGAGACTCCGATGCACCACAGCAGGTTTACTGTTACCCTTCGACCATCACATTGACGATGAAACACAGAAATTGCATCCGGATCAATACAAAAATTTCAATGCCGATTTCTTTCCACAGGAGTACCGTTTGGAAGAGTATGTACTTTGGCTCTTCCCTGGGGGCCCAGTGTTAGACTCCGATGCACCACAGCAGGTTTACTGTTACCCTTCGACCATCACATTGACGATGAAACACAAGAAATTGCATCCGGTTTCAATACAAAATTCGCAATGCCAATTTATATTGACGAGAGTAACGTTTCGGGGAGTCTGTTCTTTGGCTCTTCCCTGGTTGCTCAGTGTGAGACTCCGATGCACCACAGCATTTTAACTGTTTTCTTTCGACCATCAAATTGACGATGAAACACAGAAATTGCATCCGGTTTCAATACAAAATTCGCAATGCCGATTTACATTGACGAGGGTAACGTTTTGGGGAGTCTGTTTTTGGCTCTTCCCTGGGGGCTCAGTGTGAGACCCCGATTCACCACAGCAGGTTTACTGTTACCCTTCGCCCATCTCATTGACGAAACACATAAATTGAATCCGGTTTCAATACAAAATTCGCAATGCCTATTTATATTGACCAGAGTAACATTTCGAGGAGTCTGTTTTTTGGCTCTTCCCTGGGGGCTCAGCGTGAGACTCCGATGCACCACAGCAGGTTTACTGTTACCTTTCGACCATCACATTGACGATGAAACACAGAAATTGCATCCGCATCAATAAAAAATTTTCAATGCCGATTTCTTTCCACCTTAGTACCGTTTGGAAGAGTATGTACTTTGGCTCTTCCCTGGGGGCCCAGTGTTAGACTCCGATGCACCACAGCAGGTTTACTGTTACCCTTCGACCATCACATTGACGATGAAACACAAGAGATTGCATCCGCTTTCAATACAAAATTCGCAATGCCAATCTATGTTGACGAGAGTAACGTTTCGGGGAGTCTGTCCTTTGGCTCTTCCCTGGGGGCTCAGTGTGCGACTCCGATGCACCACAGCATTTATACTGTTACCTTTCGACCATCACATTGACGATGAAACACAGAAATTGCATCCGGTTTATATACAAAATTCGCAATGCCGATTTACATTGACGAGAGTAACGTTTCGGGGAGTCTGTTTTTTGGCTCTTCCCTGGTGGCTCAGTGTAAGACTCCAATGCACCACAGAGGGTTTACTGTTACCCTTCGACCATCACATTGACGATGAAACACAGAAATTGCATCCGGTTTCAATACAAAATTCGCAATGCCGATTTATATTGACGCGAATAATGTTTCGGGGAGTCTGTATTTTGGCTCGTCCCTGGGGGCTCAGTGTGAGACTCCGATGCACCACACCATTTTTACTGTTACCTTTCGACCATCACATTGACGATGAAACACAGAAAATGCATCCGGTTTCAATACAAAATTCGCAATGCCGATTTACATTGACGAGAGTAACGTTTCGGGTAGACTGTTTTTTGGCTCTTCCCTGGGGGCTCAGTGTGAGACTCCGATGCACCACAGCAGGTTTACTGTTACCCTTCGACCATCAGATTGACAATGAAACACAAGAAATTGCATCCGGTTTCAATACAAAATTCGCAATGCCAATTTATATTGACGAGAGTAACGTTTCGGGGAGTCTGTTTTTTGGCTCTTCCCTGGGGGCTCAGTGTTAGACTTCGATGCACCACAGCATTTTCTCTGTTACCTTTCGACCATCACATTGACGATGAAACACAGAAATTGCATCCGGTTTCAATACAAAATTCGCAATGCCGATTTATATTGACCAGAGAAACGTTTTGGGGAGTCTGTTCTTTGGCTCTTCCCTGGGGGCTCAGTGTGAGACTCCGATGCACCACAGAAGGTTTACTGTAACCCTTCGACCATCACATTGACGATGAAACACAGAAATTGCATCCGGATCAATACAAAATTTTCAATGCCGATTTCTTTCCACAGGAGTACCGTTTGGAAGAATATGTACTTTGGCTCTTCCCTGGAGGCCCAGTGGTAGACTCCGATTCACCACAGCAGGTTTACTGTTACCCTTCGACCATCACATTGACGATGAAACACAAGAAATTGCATCCGGTTTCAATACAAAATTCGCATTGCCAATTTATATTGACGAGAGCAACGTTTCGGGGAGTCTGTTTTTTGGCTCTTCCCTGGGGGCTCAGTGTGAGACTCCGATGCACCATAGCAGGTTTACTGTTACCCTTCGACCGTCACATTGACGATGAACCACAGCAATTGCATCCGGATCAATACAAGATTCACAACGCCGATTTCTTTCCACAGGAGTACCGTTACGAAGAGTATGTACTTTGGCTCTTCCCTGGGTGTCAAGTGTTAGACTCAGATGTACCACAGCAGGTTTACTCTTACCCTTTGACCATCAAATTGACGATGAGACACAGAAATAGCATTCGGTTTCAATACAAAGTTCGCAATGCCGATTTATATTGACCAGAGTAACGTTTCGGGGAGTCTGTTTTTGGCTCTTCCCTGGGGGCTCAGTGTGAGACTCCGATGCACCACAGAAGGTTTACTGTTACCCTTCGACCATCACATTGACGATGAAACACAGAAATTGCATCCGGATCAATACAAAATTTTCAATGCCGATTTCTTTCCACAGGAGTACCGTTTTGAAGAGTATGTACATTGGCTCTTCCCTGGGGGCCCAGTGTTAGACTCCGATACACCACAGCAGGTTTACTGTTACCCTTCGACCGTCACATTGACGATGAAACACAGAAATTGCATCCGGATCAATACAATATTCACTACGCCGATTTCTTTCCACAGGAGTACCGTTTCGAAGAGTATGTACTTTTGGCTCTTCCCTGGGGGTCCTGTGTTAGACTCCGATGCACCACAGCAGGTTTACTGTTACCCTTTGACCATCACATTGACGATGAAACACTGAAATTGCATCCGGTTTCAATACAAAATTCGCAATGCCGATTTATATTGACCAGAGTAACGTTTCGGGGAGTCTGTTATTTGGCTCTTCCCTGGGGGCTCAGTGTGAGACTCCGATGCACCACAGCAGTTTTACTGTTGACTTTCGACCATCACATTGACGATGAAACTCAGATATTGCATCCGGTTTCAATACAAAATTTGCAATGCCGAGTTAAATTGACGAGAGTAAAGTTTCGGGGAGTCTGTTTTTTGGCACTTCCCTGGGGGCTCAGTGTGAGACTCCGATGCACCACCGCAGGTTTACTGTTACCCTTCGACCATCATATTGACGACGAAACTCAGAAATTGCATCCGGTTTCAATACAAAATTCGCAATGCCGATTTATATTGACGCGAATAACGTTTCGAGGAGTCTGTTTTTTGGCTTTTTCCTGAGGGCTCAGTGCGAGACTCCGATGCACCACAGCAGGTTTATTGACACCCTTCGACCATCACATTAACGATGAAACACAGAAATTGCATCAGGTTTCAATACAAAATTCGCAATGCCGATTTATATTGACGAGAGTAACGTTTCGGGGAGTCTGTTTTTTGGCTCTTCCCTGGGGGCAAAGAGTGAGACTCCGATGCACCACAGCAGGTTTAATGTACCTTTCGACCATCACATTGACGGTGAAACTCAGAAATTGCATCCGGTATTAATGCAAAATTCGCAATGCCGATTTATATTGACGAGAGTAACGTTTCGGGGAGTCTGTTTTTTGGCTCTTCCCTGGGGGCTCAGTGTGACACCCCGATGCACCACACCAGGCTTACTGTTACTCTTCGACCATCACGTTGACGATGAAACACAGAAATTGCATCCGGTTTCAATACAAAATTCGCAATGCCTATTTATATTGACGCGAATAACGTCTCGGGGAGTCTTTTCTTTGGCTTTTTCCTGAGGGCTCAGTGCGAGACTCCGATGCACCACAGCAGGTTTACTGTCACCCTTCGACCATCACATTGACGATGAAACCCAGAAATTGCATCCGGTTTCAATACAAAATTAGCAATGCCGATTTACATTGACGAGAGTAACGTTTTGGGGAGTCTGTTTTTGGCTCTTCCCTGGGGGCTCAGTGTGAGACTCCGATTCACCACAGCAGGTTTACTGTTACCCTTCGCCCATCTCATTGACGATGAAACACATAAATTGAATCCGGTTTCAATACAAAATTCGCAATGCTTATTTATATTGACCAGAGTAACGTTTCGAGGAGTCTGTTTTTTGGCTCTTCCCTGGGGGCTCAGTGTGAGACTCCGATGCACCACAGCATTTTTACTGTTACCTTTCGACCATCACATTGACGATGAAACACAGAAATTGCGTCCGGTTTATGTACAAAATTCGCAATGCCGATTTACATTGACCAGAGTAAAGTTTCGGGGAGTCTGTTTTTTGGCTCTTCCCTGGTGGCTCAGTGTAAGACTCCAATGCACCACAGAGGGTTTACTGTTAGCCTTCGACCATCACATGGACGATGAAACACAGAAATTGCATCCGGTTTCAATACAAAATTCGCAATGCCGATTTATATTGACGCGAATAATGTTTCGGGGAGTCTGTTTTTTGGCTTTTGCCTGGGGGCTCAGTGTGAGACTCCGATGCACCACAGAAGGTTTACCGTTACCCTTCGAACATCACATTGACAATGAAACACAAGAAATTGCATCCGGCTTCAATACAAAATTCGCAATGCCAATTTATATTGACGAGAGTAACGTTTCGGGGAGTCTGTTTTTGGCTCTTCCCTGGGGGCTCAGTGTGAGACTCAGATGCACCACCCCATTTTTACTGTTACCTTTCGACCATCACATTGACGATGAAACACAGAAAATGCATCCGGTTTCAATACAAAATTCTCAATGCCGATTTACATTGACGAGAGTAACGTTTCGGGTAGACTGTTTTTTGGCTCTTCCCTGGGGGCTCAGTGTGAGACTTCGATGCACCACAGCATTTTTACTGTTACCTTTCGACCATCACATTGACGATGAAACACAGAAATTGCAACCGGTTTCAATACAAAATTCGCAATGCCGATATACGTTGACGAGAGTAACGTTTCGGGGAGTCTGTTTTTTGGCTCTTCCCTGGGCTCAGTGTAAGACTCCGATGCACCACAGAATGTTTACTGTTACCCTTCGACCATCACATTGACGATGAAACACAGAAATTGCATCCGGTTTCAATACAAAATTCGCAATGCCGATTTATATTGACGCGAATAACGTTTCGGGGAGTCTGTTTTTTGGCTTTTGCCTGGGGGCTCAGTGTGAGACTACGATGCACCACAGCAGGTTTACTATCACCCTTCGACCATCACATTGACGATGAAACACAGAAATTGCATCCGGTTTCAATACAAAATTCGCAATGCCGATTTATATTGACCAGAGTAACGTTTTGGGGAGTCTGTTTTTTGGCTCTTCCCTGGGGGCTCAGTGTGAGACTCCGATGCACCACAGAAGGTTTACTGTTACCCTTCGACCATCACATTGACGATGAAACACAGAATTTGCATCCGGATCAATACAAAATTTTCAATGCCGATTTCTTTCCACAGGAGTACCGTTTGGAAGAATATGTACTTTGGCTCTTCCCTGGAGGCCCAGTGGTAGACTCCGATTCACCACAGCAGGTTTACTGTTACCCTTCGACCTTCACATTGACGATGAAACACAAGAAATTGCATCCGGTTTCAATACAAAATTCGCATTGCCAATTTATATTGACGAGAGCAACGTTTCGGGGAGTCTGTTTTTTGGCTCTTCCCTGGGGGCTCAGTGTGAGACTCCGATGCACCATAGCAGGTTTACTGTTACCCTTCGACCGTCACATTGACGATGAACCACAGCAATTGCATCCGGATCAATACAAGATTCACAACGCCGATTTCTTTCCACAGGAGTACCGTTACGAAGAGTATGTACTTTGGCTCTTCCCTGGGTGTCAAGTGTTAGTCTCAGATGTACCACAGCAGGTTTACTCTTACCCTTTGACCATCAAATTGACGATGAGACACAGAAATAGCATTCGGTTTCAATACAAAGTCCGCAATGCCGATTTATATTGACCAGAGTAACGTTTCTGGGAGTCTGTTTTTGGCTCTTCCCTGGGGGCTCAGTGTGAGACTCCGATGCACCACAGAAGGTTTACTGTTACCCTTCGACCATCACATTGACGATGAAACACAGAAATTGCATCCGGATCAATACAAAATTTTCAATGCCGATTTCTTTCCACAGGAGTACCGTTTTGAAGAGTATGTACATTGGCTCTTCCCTGGGGGCCCAGTGTTAGACTCCGATACACCACAGCAGGTTTACTGTTACCCTTCGACCGTCACATTGACGATGAAACACAGAAATTGCATCCGGATCAATACAATATTCACTACGCCGATTTCTTTCCACAGGAGTACCGTTTCGAAGAGTATGTACTTTTGGCTCTTCCCTGGGGGTCCTGTGTTAGACTCCGATGCACCACAGCAGGTTTACTGTTACCCTTTGACCATCACATTGACGATGAAACACTGAAATTGCATCCGGTTTCAATACAAAATTCGCAATGCCGATTTATATTGACCAGAGTAACGTTTCGGGGAGTCTGTTATTTGGCTCTTCCCTGGGGGCTCAGTGTGAGACTCCGATGCACCACAGCAGTTTTACTGTTGACTTTCGACCATCACATTGACGATGAAACTCAGATATTGCATCCGGTTTCAATACAAAATTTGCAATGCCGAGTTAAATTGACGAGAGTAAAGTTTCGGGGAGTCTGTTTTTTGGCACTTCCCTGGGGGCTCAGTGTGAGACTCCGATGCACCACCGCAGGTTTACTGTTACCCTTCGACCATCATATTGACGACGAAACTCAGAAATTGCATCCGGTTTCAATACAAAATTCGCAATGCCGATTTATATTGACGCGAATAACGTTTCGAGGAGCCTGTTTTTTGGCTTTTTCCTGAGGGCTCAGTGCGAGACTCCGATGCACCACAGCAGGTTTATTGACACCCTTCGACCATCACATTAACGATGAAACACAGAAATTGCATCAGGTTTCAATACAAAATTCGCAATGCCGATTTATATTGACGAGAGTAACGTTTCGGGGAGTCTGTTTTTTGGCTCTTCCCTGGGGGCAAAGAGTGAGACTCCGATGCACCACAGCAGGTTTAATGTACCTTTCGACCATCACATTGACGGTGAAACTCAGAAATTGCATCCGGTATTAATGCAAAATTCGCAATGCCGATTTATATTGACGAGAGTAACGTTTCGGGGAGTCTGTTTTTTGGCTCTTCCCTGGGGGCTCAGTGTGACACCCCGATGCACCACACCAGGCTTACTGTTACTCTTCGACCATCACGTTGACGATGAAACACAGAAATTGCATCCGGTTTCAATACAAAATTCGCAATGCCTATTTATATTGACGCGAATAACGTCTCGGGGAGTCTTTTTTTTGGCTTTTTCCTGAGGGCTCAGTGCGAGACTCCGATGCACCACAGCAGGTTTACTGTCACCCTTCGACCATCACATTGACGATGAAACACAGAAATTGCATCCGGTTTCAATACAAAATTAGCAATGCCGATTTACATTGACGAGAGTAACGTTTTGGGGAGTCTGTTTTTGGCTCTTCCCTGGGGGCTCAGTGTGAGACTCCGATTCACCACAGCAGGTTTACTGTTACCCTTCGCCCATCTCATTGACGATGAAACACATAAATTGAATCCGGTTCCAATACAAAATTCGCAATGCTTATTTATATTGACCAGAGTAACGTTTCGAGGAGTCTGTTTTTTGGCTCTTCCCTGGGGGCTCAGTGTGAGACTCCGATGCACCACAGCATTTTTACTGTTACCTTTCGACCATCACATTGACGATGAAACACAGAAATTGCGTCCGGTTTATGTACAAAATTCGCAATGCCGATTTACATTGACCAGAGTAAAGTTTCGGGGAGTCTGTTTTTTGGCTCTTCCCTGGTGGCTCAGTGTAAGACTCCAATGCACCACAGAGGGTTTACTGTTACCCTTCGACCATCACATTGACGATGAAACACAGAAATTGCATCCGGTTTCAATACAAAATTCGCAATGCCGATTTATATTGACGCGAATAATGTTTCGGGGAGTCTGTTTTTTGGCTTTTGCCTGGGGGCTCAGTGTGAGACTCCGATGCACCACAGAAGGTTTACTGTTACCCTTCGAACATCACATTGACAATGAAACACAAGAAATTGCATCCGGTTTCAATACAAAATTCGCAATGCCAATTTATATTGACGAGAGTAACGTTTCGGGGAGTCTGTTTTTGGCTCTTCCCTGGGGGCTCAGTGTGAGACTCAGATGCACCACCCCATTTTTACTGTTACCTTTCGACCATCACATTGACGATGAAACACAGAAAATGCATCCGGTTTCAATACAAAATTCTCAATGCCGATTTACATTGACGAGAGTAACGTTTCGGGTAGACTGTTTTTTGGCTCTTCCCTGGGGGCTCAGTGTGAGACTTCGATGCACCACAGCATTTTTACTGTTACCTTTCGACCATCACATTGACGATGAAACACAGAAATTGCAACCGGTTTCAATACAAAATTCGCAATGCCGATATACGTTGACGAGAGTAACGTTTCGGGGAGTCTGTTTTTTGGCTCTTCCCTGGGGCTCAGTGTAAGACTCCGATGCACCACAGAATGTTTACTGTTACCCTTCGACCATCACATTGACGATGAAACACAGAAATTGCATCCGGTTTCAATACAAAATTCGCAATGCCGATTTATATTGACGCGAATAACGTTTCGGGGAGTCTGTTTTTTGGCTTTTGCCTGGGGGCTCAGTGTGAGACTACGATGCACCACAGCAGGTTTACTATCACCCTTCGACCATCACATTGACGATGAAACACAGAAATTGCATCCGGTTTCAATACAAAATTCGCAATGCCGATTTATATTGACCAGAGTAACGTTTTGGGGAGTCTGTTTTTTGGCTCTTCCCTGGGGGCTCAGTGTGAGACTCCGATGCACCACAGAAGGTTTACTGTTACCCTTCGACCATCACATTGACGATGAAACACAGAATTTGCATCCGGATCAATACAAAATTTTCAATGCCGATTTCTTTCCACAGGAGTACCGTTTGGAAGAATATGTACTTTGGCTCTTCCCTGGAGGCCCAGTGGTAGACTCCGATTCACCACAGCAGGTTTACTGTTACCCTTCGACCTTCACATTGACGATGAAACACAAGAAATTGCATCCGGTTTCAATACAAAATTCGCATTGCCAATTTATATTGACGAGAGCAACGTTTCGGGGAGTCTGTTTTTTGGCTCTTCCCTGGGGGCTCAGTGTGAGACTCCGATGCACCACAGCATTTTTACTGTTACCTTTCGACCATCACATTGACGATGAAACACAGAAATTGCAACCGGTTTCAATACAAAATTCGCAATGCCGATATACGTTGACGAGAGTAACGTTTCGGGGAGTCTGATTTTTGGCTCTTCCCTGGGGCTCAGTGTAAGACTCCGATGCACCACAGAATGTTTACTGTTACCCTTCGACCATCACATTGACGATGAAACACAGAAATTGCATCCGGTTTCAATACAAAATTCGCAATGCCGATTTATATTGACGCGAATAACGTTTCGGGGAGTCTGTTTTTTGGCTTTTGCCTGGGGGCTCAGTGTGAGACTTCGATGCACCACAGCAGGTTTACTATCACCCTTCGACCATCACATTGACGATGAAACACAGAAATTGCATCCGGTTTCAATACAAAATTCGCAATGCCGATTTATATTGACCAGAGTAACGTTTTGGGGAGTCTGTTTTTTGGCTCTTCCCTGGGGTTTCAGCGTGAGACTGCGATGCACCACACGATTTTTACTGTTACCTTTCGACCATCACATTGACGATGAAACACAGAAATTGCATCCGGTTATAATACAAAATTCGCAATGCCGATTTATATTGACGAGAGTAACCTTTCGGGGAGACTGTTTTTTGGCTCTACCCTGGAAACTCACTGTGAGACTCCGATGCACCACAGAAGGTTTACTGTTACCCTTCGACCATCACATTGACGATGAAACACAGAGATTGCATCCGGTTTCAATACAAAATTAGCAATGGCGATTCCTGTCAACAGGAGTACCGTTTCGGAGAGTAAGTAGTTTGTCTCTTCCCTGGGACTCAGTGTTAGACTCCGATGCAACACAGCAGGTTTACTCTTACACTTCCACCATCACATTGACGATGAAACACAGAAATTGCTTCCGATTACGATACAAAGTTCGCAATGCCGATTTATATTAACGAGAGTAACGTTTCGGGGAGCCTGTTTTTTGGCTCTTCCCTGGGGGCTAAGTGTGAGTCTCCGATGCACCACAGCAGGTTTACTGTTACCCTTCGACCATCCCATTGACGATGAAAGAACGAAATTGCAACCGGTTTCAATAGAAAATTGGCAATGGCGATTTCTGTCCACAGGAGACCCGTCTCGAAGAGTATGTAGTTTGGCTCTTCCCTGGGAGCCCTGTGTTAGACTCCGATGCACCACAGCAGCTTTACTGTTACACTTCGACCATCACATTGACGATGAAACACAGATATTGCATCCGGTTTCAATACAAAATTTTCAATGCCGATTTCTTTCCACAGGAGTACCGTTTTGAAGAGTATGTACTTTGGCTCTTCCCTGGGGGCCCAGTGTTAGACTCCAATACACCACAGCAGGTTTACTGTTACCCTTCGACCGTCACATTGACGATGAAACACGGAAATTGCATCCGGATCAATACAATATTCACTACGCCGATTTCTTTCCACAGGAGTACCGTTTCGAAGAGTATGTACATTTGGCTCTTCCCTGGGGGTCCTGTGTTAGACTCCGATGCACCACAGCAGGTTTACTGTTACCCTTTGACCATCACATTGACGATGAAACACTGAAATTGCATCCGGTTTCAATACAAAATTCGCAATGCCGATTTATATTGACCAGAGTAACGTTTCGGGGAGCCTGTTATTTGGCTCTTCCCTGGGGGCTCAGTGTGAGACTCCGATGTACCACAGCAGTTTTACTGTTGACTTTCGACCATCACATTGACGATGAAACTCAGATATTGCATCCGGTTTCAATACAAAATTTGCAATGCCGATTTACATTGACGAGAGGTCAGTTTCGGGGTGTCTGTCTTTTGGCACTTCCCTGGGGGCTCAGTGCGAGACTCCGATGCACCACAGCAGGTTTACTGTCACCCTTCGACCATCACATTAACGATGAAACACAGAAATTGCATCAGGTTTCAATACAAAATTCGCAATGCCGATTTATATTGACGCGAATAACGTTTCGGGGAGACTGTTGTTTAGCTCTAACCTGGGGGCTCAGTGTGAGACTCCGATGCACCACAGCAGGTTTACTGTTACCCATCGATCATCACATTGTCGACGAAACACAGAAATTTCATCCGGTTTCAATAGAAATTTCGCAATGCCGATTTCTGTCCACAGGAGTCCCGTTTCGTAGAGTATGTAGTTTGGCTTTTCCATGGGGGCCCTGTGTTAGACTCCGATGCACCACAGCAGGTGTACTGTTACCCTTTGACCATCACATTGACGATGAAACACAGAAATTGCATCCGGATCAATACAAGATTCACTACGCCGATTTCTTTATACAGGAGTACCGTTTCGAAGAGTATGTAATTTTGGCTCTTCCCTGGGGGTCCTGTGTTAGACTCCGATGCACCACAGCAGGTTTACTGTTACCCTTTGACCATCACATTGACGATGAAACACAGAAATTGCATCCGGTTTCAATACAAAATTCTCAATGGCGATTTACATTGACGAGAGTAACGTTTCGGGGAGTCTGTTTTTTGGCTCTTCCCTGGGGGCTCAGTGTGAGGCTCCGATGCACCACAGCAGGTTTACTGTTACCCTTCGACCATCACATTGACGATGAAACACAGCAATTGCATTCGGTTTCAATACACAATTCGCAATGCCGATTTATATTGACGCGAATAACGTTTCGGTGAATCTATTTTTTGGCTTTTGACTGGGGCTCAGTGTGAGACTCCGATGCAACACAGCAGGTTTACTGTTACCCTTCGACCATCACATTGACGATGAAACACAGAAATTGCATCCGGTATTAATACAAAATACGCAATGCCGATTTATATTGACGAGAGTAACGTTTCGGGGAGTCTGTTTTTTGGCTCTTCCCTGGGGGCTCAGTGTGAGACCCCGATGCACCACTGCTGGCTTACTGTTACTCTTCGACCATCACGTTGACGATGAAACACAGAAATTGCATCCGGTTTCAATACAAAATTCGCAATGCCGATTTCTATCCACAGGAGAACCGTCTCGAAGACTATGTAGTTTGGCTCTTATCTGGGGGCCCAGTGTTAGACTCCAATGCGCCACAGCACGTTTACTGTTATCTTTTGACCATCACATTGACGATGAAACACAGAAATTGCATCCGGTATTAATACAAAATACGCAATGCCGATTTATATTGACGAGAGTAACGTTTCGGGGAGTCTGTTTTTTGGCTCTTCCCTGGGGGCTCAATGTGAGACTCCGATGCACCGCAGCAGGTTTACACTTACCCTTCAACCATCACATTGACGATGGAACACAGAAATTGCATCCGGTTCCAATACAAAATTCGCAATGCCGATTTACATTGACGAGAGTAAGGTTCCGTGGAGTCTGTTATTTGGCTCTTCGCTGGGGGCTCAGTGTGAGACTCCGATGCACCACAGCTGGTTTACAGTTACCCTTCGACCATCCCATTGACGATGAAAAACAGAAATTGCATCCGGTTCCAATATGAAATTCGCAATGCCGATTTATATTGACGGGTGTAACGTTTCGGGCAGACTGTTTTTTGGCTCTACCCTGTGGGTTCAGTGAGAGATTCCGTTGCACCACAGCAGGTTTACTGTTACTTTTCGACCATCACATTGACGATGGAACACAGAAATGGCACCCGGTTCCAATACAAATTTCGGAATGCCGATTTATATTGACGACAGTAAAGTCTCGTGGAGTCTGTTTTTTGGCTCTTCCCTGGGGGCTCAGTGTGAGACTCCGATGCACAACAGCAGGTTTACTGTTACCCATCGACCATCACATTGACGATAAAACACAGAAATTGCATCCGGTTTAAAATACAAATTTCGCAATGCCGATTTCTGTCAACAGGAGTACGGTTTCGGAGAGTATGTAGTTTGTCTCTTCTATGGGGACTCAGTGTTAGACTCCGATGCACCACAGCAGGTTTACTGTTACCCTTCGACCATCACATTGACGATGAAAGACAGAGATTGCATCCGGTTTCAATACAAAATTCGCAATGCCGATTTCTGTCTATAGGAGTACCATTCCGAAGAGTATGTAGTTTGTCTCTTCCCTGGGGGCCCAGTGTTAGACTCCGATGCACCACAGCAGTTTTACTGTTACCCATCGACCATCACATTGACGATGAAACACAGAAATCACATCCGGTTTTAATACAATATTCGCAATGCCAATTTATATTGACGCGAATAACGTTTCGGGGAGTCTGTTTTTTGGCTTTTGCCTGGGACTCAGTGTGAGACCCCGATGCAACACAGCAGGTTTACTGTTACCATTCGACCATCACATTGACGATGAAACACAGAAATTGCATCCGTTTTCAATACAAAATACGCAATGCCGATTTATATTGACGAAAGTAACGTTTCGGGGAGTCTGTTTTTTGGCTCATCCCTGGGGGCAAAGTGTGAGACTCCGATGCACCACAGCAGGTTTCTTGTTACCCTTCGACCATCACATTGATGATGAAACACAAAAATTGCATCCGGTTTCAATACAAAATTCGCAATGCTGATTTCTGTCCACAGGAGTCCGGTGTTAGGCTCCGATGCACCACAGCAGGTTTACTGTTACCCTTCGCATATCACAATGACGATGAAACACAAAAATTGCATCCGGTTTCAATACAAAATTCGCAATGCGGATTTATATTGACGAAAGTAACGTTTCGTGGAGACAGTTCTTTGGCTCTACCCTGGGGACTCAGTGTGAGTCTCCGATGCACCACAGTAGGTTTACTGTTACCCTTCGACCATCACATTGACGATGAAACACAGAGATTGCATCCGGTTTCAATACAAAATTCGCAATGCCGCATTCTGTCCACAGAAGTACCATTTCGAAGAGTATGTAGTTTGGCCATTCCCTGGGGGCTAAGTGTTGGCTCCGATGCAACACAGCAGGTTAACTGTTACCCTTCGACCATCACATTGACGGTGAAACACAGAAATTGCATCCGGTTCCAATACAAAATTCGCAATGCCGATTTATATTGACGAAAGTAACGTTTCGTGAAGACAGTTTTTTGGCTCTACCCTGGGGACTCAGTGTGAGTGTCCGATGCACCACAGTAGGTTAACTGTTACCCTTCGACCATCACATTGACGGTGAAACACAGAGATTGCATCCGGTTTCAAAAACAAAATTCGCAATGCCGATTTCTGTCTATAGGAGTACCATTCCGAAGAGTATGTAGTTTGTCTCTTCCCTGGGGGCCCAGTGTTAGACTCCGATGCACAACAGCAGTTTTACTGTTACCCATCGACCATCACATTGACGATGAAACACAGAAATTACATCCGGTTTTAATACAATATTCGCAATGCCAATTTATATTGACGCGAATAACATTTCGGGGTGTCTGTTTTTTGGCTCTTCCCTGGAGGCAAAGTGTGAGACTCCGATGCACCACAGCAGGTTTACTGTTACCCATCGACCATCACCTTGACGATGAAACACAGGAATTGAATCCGGTTTCAATACAAAATTCGCAATGCCGATTTATATTGACGCGAATAACGTTTCGGGCAAACTGTTTTTTGGCTTTTGCCTGGGGTTCAGTGTGAGACTCCGATGCAACACAGCAGGTTTACTGTTACCCTTCGACCATCACATTGACGCTGAAACACAGAAATTGCATCCGGTTTCAATACAAAATACGCAATGCCGATTTATATTGACGAGAGTAACGTTTCGGGGAGTCTGTTTTTTGGCTCTTCCCTGGGGGCAAAGTGTGAGGCTCCGAAGCACCACAGCAGGTTTACTGTTACCCTTCGACAATCACATTGACGATGAAACACAGAAATTGCATCCGGTATTAATAAAAAATTCGCAATGCCGATTTATATTGACGAGAGTAACGTTTCGGGGAGACTTTTCTTTGGCTCTTCCCTGGGGGCTCAGGGTGAGACCCCGATGCACCACAGCTGGCTTACGGTTACTCTTCGACCATCACGTTGACGATGAAACACAGAAATTACATGCGGTATCAATACAAAATTCCCAATGCTGATTTCTGTCCACAGGAGTACCGTTTCGAAGAGTGTGTAGTTTGGCTCTTCCCTGGGGGCCCAGTGTCAGACTCCGATGCACCACAGCAGGTTTACTGTTACCCTTTGCCCATCACAATGACGATGAGACACAAAAATTGCATCCGGTTTCAATACAAAATTCGCAATGCCGATTTATATTGACGAGAGTAACGTTTCGTGGAGTCTGTTTTTTGGCTCTTCCCTGGGGGCTCAGTGTGAGACACCGATGCACCACAGCTGGCTTACTGTTACTCTTAGACCATCACGTTGACGATGAAACACAGAAATTGCATCCGGTTTCAATACAAAATTCGCAATGCCGATTTCTATCCACAGGAGTACCGTCTCGAACAGTATGTAGTTTGGCTCTTCACTAGGGGCCCAGTGTTAGACTCCGATGCGCCACAGCAGGTATACTGTTACCTTTCGACCATCACATTTAACGATGAAACACAGAAATTGCATCCGGTTTCAATACAAAATTCGCAATGCCGATTTCTGTCCACAGGAGGCTCATTTCGAAGAGTATGTAGTTAGTCTCTTCCCTGGGGGCCCAGTGTTAGACTCCGATGTTCCACAGCAAGTTTACTGTTACCCTTCGACCATCAGATTGACGATGAAACTCAGAGATTGCATCCGGTTTCAATTCAAAATTCGCAATGCCGCTTTCTGTCCATAGGAGTACCGTTTCGAAGATTATGTAATTTGCCTCTTCCCTAGGGGCCCAGTGTTAGACTACGATGCACCACAGCAGGTTTACTGTTACCCTTCGACCATCACATTAACGATGAAACACAGAAATTGCATCCTGTTTCAATACAAGATTCGCAATGCCGGTTTCTGTCCACAGGAGTATCGTTTCGAGGAATATGTAGTTTGGCTTTACCCTGGGGGCCCAGTGTGAGACTCCAATGCACCACAGCAGGTTTACTGTTACCCTTCGAGAATCACATTGACGATGAAACACAGAGATTGCATCCGGTTTCAATTCAAAATTCGCAATGCCGCTTTCTGTCCATAGGAGTACCGTTTCGAAGATTATGTAATTTGCCTCTTCCCTAGGGGCCCAGTGTTAGACTACGATGCACCACAGCAGGTTTACTGTTACCCTTCGACCATCACATTGACGATGAAACACAGAAATTGCATCCGGTATTAATACAAAATTCGCAATGCCGATTTATATTGACGAGAGTAACGTTTCGGGTAGACTGTTCTTTGGCTCTTCCCTGGGGGCTCAGGGTGAGACCCCGATGCACCACAGCTGGCTTACGGTTACTCTTCGACCATCACGTTGACGATGAAACACAGAAATTACATGCGGTTTCAATACAAAATTCGCAATGCTGATTTCTGTCCACAGGAGTACCGTTTCGAAGAATGTGTAGTTTGGCTCTTCCCTGGGGGCTCAGTGTGGGACCCCGATGCACCACAGCATGCTTACGGTTACTCTTCGACCATTACGTTGACGATGAAATACAGAAATTGCATCCGGTTAGAATACAAAATTCGTAATGCCGATTTCTATTCGCAGGAGTACCGTTTCGAAAAGTATGTAGTTTGACTCTTCCCTGGGGGCCCAGTGTTAGACTCCGATGCGCCACAGCAGGTTTACTGTTACCTTTCGACCATCACATTGACGATGAAACACAGATATTGCATCCGGTTTCAATACAAAATTCGCAATGCCGATTTATATTGACGAGAGTAACGTTTCGGGGAATCTGTCTTTTGGCTCTTCCCAGGGGGCTCAGTGTGAGACTCCGATGCACCACAGCAGGTTTACTGTTACCCTTCGACCATCACATTGACGATGAAACACAGAAATTGCATCCGGATCCAATACAAAATTCGCAAAGCCGGTTTTGTCCACAGGAGTACCGTTTCGAAGAGTATGTAGATTGTCTCTTCCCTGGGGAGTCAGTGTTACACTCCGATGCACCACAGCAGGTTTACTGTTACCCTTCTACCATCACATTGACGATGAAACACAGAAATTGCATCCGGTTTCAATACAAAATTCGCAGTGCCGATTTCTGTCCACAGGAGTACCGTTTCGAGGAGTATGTAGGTTGGGTCTTCCTTGGGGGCCCAGTGTTAGACTCCGATGCACCACAGCAGGTTTGCTGTTACCCTTCGACCATCACATTGACGATGAAACACAGAAATTGCATCCGGTTTTAATACAAAATTCACAATGCCGATTTATATTGACGAGAGTAACGTTTCAGGGAGTCTGTATTTTGGCTCTTCCCTGGGGGCTCAGTGTGGGACTCCGATGCACCACAGTAGGTTTACTGTCACTTGTCGACCATCACATTGACGATGAAACACAGAAATTGCATCCGGTTTCAATACAAAATTCGCAATGCCGAATTATATTGAAGAGGGTAACGTTTCCGGGAGTCTGTTATTTGGCTCTTCCCTCGGGGCTCAGTGTGAGATTACGATGCACCACAGCAGGTTTACTGTTACCCTTATACCATCACATTGACGCTGAAACACAGAAATTGAGTCCGGTTTCAATACAAAATTCTCAATGCCGATTTCCGTCCACAGGTGTACCGTTTCAAAGTGTATGTAGTTTGTCTCTTCCCTGGGAACCCAGTGTTAGACTCCGATGCACCAAAGCAGGTTTCCTGTTACCCTTCGACCATCACATTGGCGATGAAACACAGGAATTGCATCCGGTTTCAATACAAAATTCGCAATGCCGATTTATATTGACACGTGTAACGTTTCGGGGAGTCTGTTTTTTGGCTCTTCCCTGGGGGCTCAGTATGAGATTCCGATGCACCACACCAAGTTTACTGTTACCCTTCGACCATCACATTGACGATGAAACACAGAAATTGCATCCGGTTTCAATACTAAATTCGCAATGCCGATTTCAGTCCACAGGAGTACCGTTTCGGAGAGTATGTAGTTTGTCTCTTTCTTTGGGGGCTCAGTGTTAGACTCCGATGCACCACAGCAGGTTAACTGTTACCCTACCAGCATCACATTGACAATGAAACACAGATATTGCATCCGGTTTCAATACAAAATACGCAATGCCGATTTATATTGACGAGAGTAACGTTTCGGGGAATCTGTTTTTTGGCTCTTCCCAGGGGGCTCAGTGTGAGACTCCGATGCACCACAGCAGGTTTACTGTTACCCTTCGACCATCACATTGACGATGAAACACAGAAATTGCATCCGGATCCAATACAAAATTAGCAATGTCGATTTATATGGACGAGAGTAACGTTTCGGGGAGTCAGTTTTTTGGGTCTTCCTTGGTGGCTCAGTAGAGACCCCGAGGCACCACAGCAGGTTTACTGTTACCCTTCGACCATCACATTTCGAGGAAACACCGAAATTGCATCCGGTTTCAATACATTATTCGCAATGCCGATTTATATTGACGAGAGTAACGCTTCGGGGAATCTTTTTTTGGCTCTTCCCAGGGAACTCAGTGTGAGACTCCGATGCACCACAGCAGCTTTACTGTTACCCTTCGACCATCACATTGACGATGATACACAGAGATTGCATCCTGTTTCAATACAAAATTCGCAAAGCCGGTTTCTGTCCACAGGAGTACCGTTTCGGAGAGTATGTAGTTTGTCTCTTCCCTTGGGGCACAGTGTTAAACTCCGATGCAGCAAAGGAGGTTTACTGTTGCCCTTCGACCATCACATTGACGATGAAACACAGAAATTGCATCCGGTATCAATACAAAATTCGCAATGCCTATTTCTCTCCACAGGAGTACCGTTTCGGAGAGTATGTAGATTGTCTCTTCCCAGGGGGCTCAGTGTTACACTCCGATGCACCACAGCAGGTTTACTGTTACCCTTCGACCATCACATTGACGATGAAACACAGAAATTGCATCCGGTTTCAATACAAAATTCGCAGTGCCGATTTCTGTCCACAGGAGTACCGTTTCGAAGAGTATGTAGGTTGGCTCTTCCCTGGGGGCCCAGTGTTAGACTCCGATGCACCACAGCAGGTTTGCTGTTACCCTTCGACCATCACATTGACGATGAAACACAGAAATTGCATCAGGTTTCATTACAAAATTCACAATGCCGATTTATATTGACGAGAGTAACGTTTGAGGGAACTGTATCTTGGCTCTTCCCCGGGGGGCTCAGTGTGAGACTCCGATTCCGCACAGCAGGTTTACTGTTACTCTTCGACCATCACATTGACGATGGAACACAGAAATTGCATCCGGATTCAATACAAAATTCGCAATGCCGATTTCCGTCCACAGGAGTACCGTTTCGAAGAGTATGTAGTTTGCCTCTTCCCTGGGGGCCCAGTGTGAGACTCCGATGCACCACAGCAGGTTTACTGTTACCCTACGACCATCACATTGACGATGAAACACAGAAATTGCATCCGGTTTCAATACAAAATTCGCAATGCCGATTTCTGTCCACAGGAGTACCGTTTCGGAGAGTATGTAGTTTGTCTTTTCCCTGGGGGCTCAGTGTTAGACTCCGATGCACCACAGCAGGTTTACTGTTACCCTTTGACCATCACATTGACGTTGAAACACAGAAATTGCATCCGGTTTCAATACAAAATTCGCAATGACGATTTCTGTCCATAGGAGTACCGTTTCGAAGAGTATGTAGCTTGGCTCTTCCCTCGGGGCTCAGTGTGAGATTACGATGCACCACAGCAGGTTTACTGTTTCCCTTATACCATCACATTGACGATGAAACAAAGAAATTGCATCCGGTTTCAATTCAAAATTCGCAACGCCGATTTATATTGACGAGAGTAACGTTTCGGGGAGTCTGTCCTTTGGCTCTTCCCTGGGCGATCAGTGTGAGACTCGGATGCACCACAGTAGGTTTACTGTTACTCTTTGACCATCGCATTGACGATGAAACACAGATATTGCATCCGGTTTCAATACAAAATTCGCAATGCCGATTTCTGTCCATGAGTATGTAGTTTGACTCTTCCCTGGGGGCCCAGTGTTAGACTCCGATGCACCAAAGCAGGTTTACTGTTACCCTTCACCATCACATTGACGATGAAACACAGAAATTGCCTCCGGTTTCAATACAAAATTCTTAATGACGATTAATATTGACGAGAGTAACGTTTCGGGGAGTCTGTTTTTTGGCTCTTCCCTGGGGGCTCAGTGTGAGACTCTGATGCACCACAGCAGGTTTACTCTTACCCTTCTACCATCTCATTGACAATGAAACACAGAAATTTCATCCGGTTTCAATACAAAATTCGCAATGCCGATTTATATTGACCAGAGTAACGTTTCGGGGAGCCTGTTATTTGGCTCTTCCCTGGGGGCTCAGTGTGAGACTCCGATGTACCACAGCAGTTTTACTGTTGACTTTCGACCATCACATTGACGATGAAACTCAGATATTGCATCCGGTTTCATTACAAAATTTGCAATGCCGATTTACATTGACGAGAGGTCAGTTTCGGGGTGTCTGTCTTTTGGCACTTCCCTGGGGGCTCAGTGCGAGACTCCGATGCACCACAGCAGGTTTACTGTCACCCTTCGACCATCACATTAACGATGAAACACAGAAATTGCATCAGGTTTCAATACAAAATTCGCAATGCCGATTTATATTGACGCGAATAACGTTTCGGGGAGACTGTTGTTTAGCTCTAACCTGGGGGCTCAGTGTGAGACTCCGATGCACCACAGCAGGTTTACTGTTACCCATCGATCATCACATTGTCGACGAAACACAGAAATTTCATCCGGTTTCAATAGAAATTTCGCAATGCCGATTTCTGTCCACAGGAGTCCCGTTTCGTAGAGTATGTAGTTTGGCTTTTCCATGGGGGCCCTGTGTTAGACTCCGATGCACCACAGCAGGTGTACTGTTACCCTTTGACCATCACATTGACGATGAAACACAGAAATTGCATCCGGATCAATACAAGATTCACTACGCCGATTTCTTTATACAGGAGTACCGTTTCGAAGAGTATGTAATTTTGGCTCTTCCCTGGGGGTCCTGTGTTAGACTCCGATGCACCACAGCAGGTTTACTGTTACCCTTTGACCATCACATTGACGATGAAACACAGAAATTGCATCCGGTTTCAATACAAAATTCTCAATGGCGATTTACATTGACGAGAGTAACGTTTCGGGGAGTCTGTTTTTTGGCTCTTCCCTGGGGGCTCAGTGTGAGGCTCCGATGCACCACAGCAGGTTTACTGTTACCCTTCGACCATCACATTGACGATGAAACACAGCAATTGCATTCGGTTTCAATACACAATTCGCAATGCCGATTTATATTGACGCGAATAACGTTTCGGTGAATCTATTTTTTGGCTTTTGACTGGGGCTCAGTGTGAGACTCCGATGCAACACGGCAGGTTTACTGTTACCCTTCGACCATCACATTGACGATGAAACACAGAAATTGCATCCGGTATTAATACAAAATACGCAATGCCGATTTATATTGACGAGAGTAACGTTTCGGGGAGTCTGTTTTTTGGCTCTTCCCTGGGGGCTCAGTGTGAGACCCCGATGCACCACTGCTGGCTTACTGTTACTCTTCGACCATCACGTTGACGATGAAACACAGAAATTGCATCCGGTTTCAATACAAAATTCGCAATGCCGATTTCTATCCACAGGAGTACCGTCTCGAAGACTATGTAGTTTGGCTCTTATCTGGGGGCCCAGTGTTAGACTCCAATGCGCCACAGCACGTTTACTGTTATCTTTTGACCATCACATTGACGATGAAACACAGAAATTGCATCCGGTATTAATACAAAATACGCAATGCCGATTTATATTGACGAGAGTAACGTTTCGGGGAGTCTGTTTTTTGGCTCTTCCCTGGGGGCTCAATGTGAGACTCCGATGCACCGCAGCAGGTTTACACTTACCCTTCAACCATCACATTGACGATGGAACACAGAAATTGCATCCGGTTCCAATACAAAATTCGCAATGCCGATTTACATTGACGAGAGTAAGGTTCCGTGGAGTCTGTTATTTGGCTCTTCGCTGGGGGCTCAGTGTGAGACTCCGATGCACCACAGCTGGTTTACAGTTACCCTTCGACCATCCCATTGACGATGAAAAACAGAAATTGCATCCGGTTCCAATATGAAATTCGCAATGCCGATTTATATTGACGGGTGTAACGTTTCGGGCAGACTGTTTTTTGGCTCTACCCTGTGGGTTCAGTGAGAGATTCCGTTGCACCACAGCAGGTTTACTGTTACTTTTCGACCATCACATTGACGATGGAACACAGAAATGGCACCCGGTTCCAATACAAATTTCGGAATGCCGATTTATATTGACGACAGTAAAGTCTAGTGGAGTCTGTTTTTGGGCTCTTCCCTGGGGGCTCAGTGTGAGACTCCGATGCACAACAGCAGGTTTACTGTTACCCATCGACCGTCACATTGACGATAAAACACAGAAATTGCATCCGGTTTAAAATACAAATTTCGCAATGCCGATTTCTGTCAACAGGAGTACGGTTTCGGAGAGTATGTAGTTTGTCTCTTCTATGGGGACTCAGTGTTAGACTCCGATGCACCACAGCAGGTTTACTGTTACCCTTCGACCATCACATTGACGATGAAAGACAGAGATTGCATCCGGTTTCAATACAAAATTCGCAATGCCGATTTCTGTCTATAGGAGTACCATTCCGAAGAGTATGTAGTTTGTCTCTTCCCTGGGGGCCCAGTGTTAGACTCCGATGCACCACAGCAGTTTTACTGTTACCCATCGAAAATCACATTGACGATGAAACACAGAAATCACATCCGGTTTTAATACAATATTCGCAATGCCAATTTATATTGACGCGAATAACGTTTCGGGGAGTCTGTTTTTTGGCTTTTGCCTGGGACTCAGTGTGAGACCCCGATGCAACACAGCAGGTTTACTGTTACCATTCGACCATCACATTGACGATGAAACACAGAAATTGCATCCGTTTTCAATACAAAATACGCAATGCCGATTTATATTGACGAAAGTAACGTTTCGGGGAGTCTGTTTTTTGGCTCATCCCTGGGGGCAAAGTGTGAGACTCCGATGCACCACAGCAGGTTTCTTGTTACCCTTCGACCATCACATTGATGATGAAACACAAAAATTGCATCCGGTTTCAATACAAAATTCGCAATGCTGATTTCTGTCCACAGGAGTCCGGTGTTAGGCTCCGATGCACCACAGCAGGTTTACTGTTACCATTCGCCTATCACAATGACGATGAAACACAAAAATTGCATCCGGTTTCAATACAAAATTCGCAATGCGGATTTATATTGACGAAAGTAACGTTTCGTGGAGACAGTTCTTTGGCTCTACCCTGGGGACTCAGTGTGAGTCTCCGATGCACCACAGTAGGTTTACTGTTACCCTTCGACCATCACATTGACGATGAAACACAGAGATTGCATCCGGTTTCAATACAAAATTCGCAATGCCGCATTCTGTCCACAGAAGTACCATTTCGAAGAGTATGTAGTTTGGCCATTCCCTGGGGGCTAAGTGTTGGCTCCGATGCAACACAGCAGGTTAACTGTTACCCTTCGACCATCACATTGACGGTGAAACACAGAAATTGCATCCGGTTCCAATACAAAATTCGCAATGCCGATTTATATTGACGAAAGTAACGTTTCGTGAAGACAGTTTTTTGGCTCTACCCTGGGGACTCAGTGTGAGTGTCCGATGCACCACAGTAGGTTAACTGTTACCCTTCGACCATCACATTGACGGTGAAACACAGAGATTGCATCCGGTTTCAAAAACAAAATTCGCAATGCCGATTTCTGTCTATAGGAGTACCATTCCGAAGAGTATGTAGTTTGTCTCTTCCCTGGGGGCCCAGTGTTAGACTCCGATGCACAACAGCAGTTTTACTGTTACCCATCGACCATCACATTGACGATGAAACACAGAAATTACATCCGGTTTTAATACAATATTCGCAATGCCAATTTATATTGACGCGAATAACATTTCGGGGTGTCTGTTTTTTGGCTCTTCCCTGGAGGCAAAGTGTGAGACTCCGATGCACCACAGCAGGTTTACTGTTACCCATCGACCATCACCTTGACGATGAAACACAGGAATTGAATCCGGTTTCAATACAAAATTCGCAATGCCGATTTATATTGACGCGAATAACGTTTCGGGCAAACTGTTTTTTGGCTTTTGCCTGGGGTTCAGTGTGAGACTCCGATGCAACACAGCAGGTTTACTGTTACCCTTCGACCATCACATTGACGCTGAAACACAGAAATTGCATCCGGTTTCAATACAAAATACGCAATGCCGATTTATATTGACGAGAGTAACGTTTCGGGGAGTCTGTTTTTTGGCTCTTCCCTGGGGGCAAAGTGTGAGGCTCCGAAGCACCACAGCAGGTTTACTGTTACCCTTCGACAATCACATTGACGATGAAACACAGAAATTGCATCCGGTATTAATAAAAAATTCGCAATGCCGATTTATATTGACGAGAGTAACGTTTCGGGGAGACTTTTCTTTGGCTCTTCCCTGGGGGCTCAGGGTGAGACCCCGATGCACCACAGCTGGCTTACGGTTACTCTTCGACCATCACGTTGACGATGAAACACAGAAATTACATGCGGTATCAATACAAAATTCCCAATGCTGATTTCTGTCCACAGGAGTACCGTTTCGAAGAGTGTGTAGTTTGGCTCTTCCCTGGGGGCCCAGTGTCAGACTCCGATGCACCACAGCAGGTTTACTGTTACCCTTTGCCCATCACAATGACGATGAGACACAAAAATTGCATCCGGTTTCAATACAAAATTCGCAATGCCGATTTATATTGACGAGAGTAACGTTTCGTGGAGTCTGTTTTTTGGCTCTTCCCTGGGGGCTCAGTGTGAGACACCGATGCACCACAGCTGGCTTACTGTTACTCTTAGACCATCACGTTGACGATGAAACACAGAAATTGCATCCGGTTTCAATACAAAATTCGCAATGCCGATTTCTATCCACAGGAGTACCGTCTCGAACAGTATGTAGTTTGGCTCTTCACTAGGGGCCCAGTGTTAGACTCCGATGCGCCACAGCAGGTATACTGTTACCTTTCGACCATCACATTTAACGATGAAACACAGAAATTGCATCCGGTTTCAATACAAAATTCGCAATGCCGATTTCTGTCCACAGGAGGCTCATTTCGAAGAGTATGTAGTTAGTCTCTTCCCTGGGGGCCCAGTGTTAGACTCCGATGTTCCACAGCAAGTTTACTGTTACCCTTCGACCATCAGATTGACGATGAAACTCAGAGATTGCATCCGGTTTCAATTCAAAATTCGCAATGCCGCTTTCTGTCCATAGGAGTACCGTTTCGAAGATTATGTAATTTGCCTCTTCCCTAGGGGCCCAGTGTTAGACTACGATGCACCACAGCAGGTTTACTGTTACCCTTCGACCATCACATTAACGATGAAACACAGAAATTGCATCCTGTTTCAATACAAGATTCGCAATGCCGGTTTCTGTCCACAGGAGTATCGCTTCGAGGAATATGTAGTTTGGCTTTACCCTGGGGGCCCAGTGTGAGACTCCAATGCACCACAGCAGGTTTACTGTTACCCTTCGAGAATCACATTGACGATGAAACACAGAGATTGCATCCGGTTTCAATTCAAAATTCGCAATGCCGCTTTCTGTCCATAGGAGTACCGTTTCGAAGATTATGTAATTTGCTTCTTCCCTAGGGGCCCAGTGTTAGACTACGATGCACCACAGCAGGTTTACTGTTACCCTTCGACCATCACATTGACGATGAAACACAGAAATTGCATCCGGTATTAATACAAAATTCGCAATGCCGATTTATATTGACGAGAGTAACGTTTCGGGTAGACTGTTCTTTGGCTCTTCCCTGGGGGCTCAGGGTGAGACCCCGATGCACCACAGCTGGCTTACGGTTACTCTTCGACCATCACGTTGACGATGAAACACAGAAATTACATGCGGTTTCAATACAAAATTCGCAATGCTGATTTCTGTCCACAGGAGTACCGTTTCGAAGAGTGTGTAGTTTGGCTCTTCCCTGGGGGCTCAGTGTGGGACCCCGATGCACCACAGCATGCTTACGGTTACTCTTCGACCATTACGTTGACGATGAAATACAGAAATTGCATCCGGTTAGAATACAAAATTCGTAATGCCGATTTCTTTTCGCAGGAGTACCGTTTCGAAAAGTATGTAGTTTGACTCTTCCCTGGGGGCCCAGTGTTAGACTCCGATGCGCCACAGCAGGTTTACTGTTACCTTTCGACCATCATATTGACGATGAAACACAGATATTGCATCCGGTTTCAATACAAAATTCGCAATGCCGATTTATATTGACGAGAGTAACGTTTCGGGGAATCTGTCTTTTGGCTCTTCCCAGGGGGCTCAGTGTGAGACTCCGATGCACCACAGCAGGTTTACTGTTACCCTTCGACCATCACATTGACGATGAAACACAGAAATTGCATCCGGATCCAATACAAAATTCGCAAAGCCGGTTTTGTCCACAGGAGTACCGTTTCGAAGAGTATGTAGATTGTCTCTTCCCTGGGGGCTCAGTGTTACACTCCGATGCACCACAGCAGGTTTACTGTTACCCTTCTACCATCACATTGACGATGAAACACAGAAATTGCATCCGGTTTCAATACAAAATTCGCAGTGCCGATTTCTGTCCACAGGAGTACCGTTTCGAAGAGTATGTAGGTTGGGTCTTCCTTGGGGGCCCAGTGTTAGACTCCGATGCACCACAGCAGGTTTGCTGTTACCCTTCGACCATCACATTGACGATGAAACACAGAAATTGCATCCGGTTTTAATACAAAATTCACAATGCCGATTTATATTGACGAGAGTAACGTTTCAGGGAGTCTGTATTTTGGCTCTTCCCTGGGGGCTCAGTGTGGGACTCCGATGCACCACAGTAGGTTTACTGTCACTTGTCGACCATCACATTGACGATGAAACACAGAAATTGCATCCGGTTTCAATACAAAATTCGCAATGCCGAATTATATTGAAGAGGGTAACGTTTCCGGGAGTCTGTTATTTGGCTCTTCCCTCGGGGCTCAGTGTGAGATTACGATGCACCACAGCAGGTTTACTGTTACCCTTATACCATCACATTGACGCTGAAACACAGAAATTGAGTCCGGTTTCAATACAAAATTCTCAATGCCGATTTCCGTCCACAGGTGTACCGTTTCAAAGTGTATGTAGTTTGTCTCTTCCCTGGGAACCCAGTGTTAGACTCCGATGCACCAAAGCAGGTTTCCTGTTACCCTTCGACCATCACATTGGCGATGAAACACAGGAATTGCATCCGGTTTCAATACAAAATTCGCAATGCCGATTTATATTGACACGTGTAACGTTTCGGGGAGTCTGTTTTTTGGCTCTTCCCTGGGGGCTCAGTATGAGATTCCGATGCACCACACCAAGTTTACTGTTACCCTTCGACCATCACATTGACGATGAAACACAGAAATTGCATCCGGTTTCAATACTAAATTCGCAATGCCGATTTCAGTCCACAGGAGTACCGTTTCGGAGAGTATGTAGTTTGTCTCTTTCTTTGGGGGCTCAGTGTTAGACTCCGATGCACCACAGCAGGTTAACTGTTACCCTACCAGCATCACATTGACAATGAAACACAGATATTGCATCCGGTTTCAATACAAAATACGCAATGCCGATTTATATTGACGAGAGTAACGTTTCGGGGAATCTGTTTTTTGGCTCTTCCCAGGGGGCTCAGTGTGAGACTCCGATGCACCACAGCAGGTTTACTGTTACCCTTCGACCATCACATTGACGATGAAACACAGAAATTGAATCCCGTATCAATACAAAATTCACAATGCCGATTTATATTGACGAGACTAACGTTTCAGAGAGTCTGTATTTTGGCTCTTCCCTGGGGGCTCAGTGTGGGACTCCGATGCACCACAGTAGGTTTACTGTCACTTGTCGACCATCACATTGACGATGAAACACAGAAATTGCATCCGGTTTCAATACAAAATTCGCAATGCCGAATTATATTGAAGAGGGTAACGTTTCCGGGAGTCTGTTATTTGGCTCTTCCCTCGGGGCTCAGTGTGAGATTACGATGCACCACAGCAGGTTTACTGTTACCCTTATACCATCACATTGACGCTGAAACACAGAAATTGAGTCCGGTTTCAATACAAAATTCTCAATGCCGATTTCCGTCCACAGGTGTTGCGTTTCAAAGTGTATGTAGTTTGTCTCTTCCCTGGGAACCCAGTGTTAGACTCCGATGCACCAAAGCAGGTTTCCTGTTACCCTTCGACCATCACATTGGCGATGAAACACAGGAATTGCATCCGGTTTCAATACAAAATTCGCAATGCCGATTTATATTGACACGTGTAACGTTTCGGGGAGTCTGTTTTTTGGCTCTTCCCTGGGGGCTCAGTATGAGATTCCGATGCACCACACCAAGTTTACTGTTACCCTTCGACCATCACATTGACGATGAAACACAGAAATTGCATCCGGTTTCAATACTAAATTCGCAATGCCGATTTCAGTCCACAGGAGTACCGTTTCGGAGAGTATGTAGTTTGTCTCTTTCTTTGGGGGCTCAGTGTTAGACTCCGATGCACCACAGCAGGTTAACTGTTACCCTACCAGCATCACATTGACAATGAAACACAGATATTGCATCCGGTTTCAATACAAAATACGCAATGCCGATTTATATTGACGAGAGTAACGTTTCGGGGAATCTGTTTTTTGGCTCTTCCCAGGGGGCTCAGTGTGAGACTCCGATGCACCACAGCAGGTTTACTGTTACCCTTCGACCATCACATTGACGATGAAACACAGAAATTGCATCCGGATCCAATACAAAATTAGCAATGTCGATTTATATGGACGAGAGTAACGTTTCGGGGAGTCAGGTTTTGGGTCTTCCTTGGTGGCTCAGTAGAGACCCCGAGGCACCACGGCAGGTTTACTGTTACCCTTCGACCATCACATTTCGAGGAAACACCGAAATTGCATCCGGTTTCAATACATTATTCGCAATGCCGATTTATATTGACGAGAGTAACGCTTCGGGGAATCTTTTTTTGGCTCTTCCCAGGGAGCTCAGTGTGAGACTCCGATGCTCCACAGCAGCTTTACTGTTACCCTTCGACCATCACATTGACGATGATACACAGAGATTGCATCCTTTTTCAATACAAAATTCGCAAAGCCGGTTTCTGTCCACAGGAGTACCGTTTCGGAGAGTATGTAGTTTGTCTCTTCCCTTGGGGCACAGTGTTAAACTCCGATGCAGCAAAGGAGGTTTACTGTTGCCCTTCGACCATCACATTGACGATGAAACACAGAAATTGCATCCGGTATCAATACAAAATTCGCAATGCCTATTTCTCTCCACAGGAGTACCGTTTCGGAGAGTATGTAGATTGTCTCTTCCCAGGGGGCTCAGTGTTACACTCCGATGCACCACAGCAGGTTTACTGTTACCCTTCGACCATCACATTGACGATGAAACACAGAAATTGCATCCGGTTTCAATACAAAATTCGCAGTGCCGATTTCTGTCCACAGGAGTACCGTTTCGAAGAGTATGTAGGTTGGCTCTTCCCTGGGGGCCCAGTGTTAGACTCCGATGCACCACAGCAGGTTTGTTGTTACCCTTCGACCATCACATTGACGATGAAACACAGAAATTGCATCCGGTTTCATTACAAAATTCACAATGCCGATTTATATTGACGAGAGTAACGTTTGAGGGAACTGTATCTTGGCTCTTCCCCGGGGGGCTCAGTGTGAGACTCCGATTCCGCACAGCAGGTTTACTGTTACTCTTCGACCATCACATTGACGATGGAACACAGAAATTGCATCCGGATTCAATACAAAATTCGCAATGCCGATTTCCGTCCACAGGAGTACCGTTTCGAAGAGTATGTAGTTTGCCTCTTCCCTGGGGGCCCAGTGTGAGACTCCGATGCACCACAGCAGGTTTACTGTTACCCTTCGACCATCACATTGACGATGAAACACAGAAATTGCATCCGGTTTCAATACAAAATTCGCAATGCCGATTTCTGTCCACAGGAGTACCGTTTCGGAGAGTATGTAGTTTGTCTTTTCCCTGGGGGCTCAGTGTTAGACTCCGATGCACCACAGCAGGTTTACTGTTACCCTTTGACCATCACATTGACGTTGAAACACAGAAATTGCATCCGGTTTCAATACAAAATTCGCAATGACGATTTCTGTCCATAGGAGTACCGTTTCGAAGAGTATGTAGCTTGGCTCTTCCCTCGGGGCTCAGTGTGAGATTACGATGCACCACAGCAGGTTTACTGTTTCCCTTATACCATCACATTGACGATGAAACAAAGAAATTGCATCCGGTTTCAATTCAAAATTCGCAACGCCGATTTATATTGACGAGAGTAACGTTTCGGGGAGTCTGTCCTTTGGCTCTTCCCTGGGCGATCAGTGTGAGACTCGGATGCACCACAGTAGGTTTACTGTTACTCTTTGACCATCGCATTGACGATGAAACACAGATATTGCATCCGGTTTCAATACAAAATTCGCAATGCCGATTTCTGTCCATGAGTATGTAGTTTGACTCTTCCCTGGGGGCCCAGTGTTAGACTCCGATGCACCAAAGCAGGTTTACTGTTACCCTTCACCATCACATTGACGATGAAACACAGAAATTGCCTCCGGTTTCAATACAAAATTCTTAATGACGATTAATATTGACGAGAGTAACGTTTCGGGGAGTCTGTTTTTTGGCTCTTCCCTGGGGGCTCAGTGTGAGACTCTGATGCACCACAGCAGGTTTACTCTTACCCTTCTACCATCTCATTGACAATGAAACACAGAAATTTCATCCGGTTTCAATACAAAATTCGCAAAGCCGATTTATATTGACGAGGGTAACATTTCGGGGAGTCTATTATTTGGCTCTTCCCTGGGGGCTCAGTGTGAGACTCGGATGCACCACGGCAGGTTTACTGTAACCCTTCGGCCATGACATTGAAGATGAAACACAGAAATTGCATCCGGTTTCAATACAAAATTCGCAATGCCGATATCTGTCCACAGGAGTACCGTTTCGAAGAGTATGTAGTTTGTCTCTTCCCTGGGGGCCCAGTGATAGATTCCGATGCACCACAGCAGGTTTACTGTTACCCTTCGACCGACACATTGACGATAAAACACAGAAATTGCATCCGGTTTCAATACAAAAGTCGCAATGCCGATTTCTGTCTACAGGAGTTCCGTTTCAAAGAGTATGTAGTTTGGCACTTCCCTGGGGGCCCAGTGTTAGACTCCGATGCACCACAGCAGGTTTACTGTTACCCTTCGACCATCACATTGACAATGAAACACAGGAATTGCATCCGGTTTCAATGCAAAATCGTAATGCCGATTTATATTGACGAGAGTAACTTTTCGGTGATTATGTTCTTTGGCTCCACCCTGGGGGCTCAGTGTGAGACTCCGATGCAGCACAGCAGGTTTACTTTTACCCTTCGACCATCACATTAACGATGAAACACAGAAATGGCAATTGGTTTCAATACAAAATTCGCAATGCCGATTTATATTGACGAGAGTAACATTTCGAGGGCCTGTTTTTTGGCTCTTCCCTGGGGGCTCAGTGTGAGACTCTGATGCACCACAGCAGGTTTACTGTTACCCATCGACCATCACATTGACGATGAAACACAGATATTGCATCCGGTTTCATTACAAAATTCGCTATGACGACATATATTGACGAGAGTAAGTTTTCGTTGAGTCTGTTTTTAGCTCTTCCCTGGAAGCTCAGTGTGAGACTCCGATGCACCACAGCAGGTTTACTGTTACCCTTCGACCATCACATTAACGATGAAACACAGAAATTGCATCTGGTTTCAATACAAAATTCGCAATGCCGATTTATATTGACGAGAGTAAAGTTTCGGGGAGCCTTTTATTTGGCTCTTCCTTGGGGGCTCAGTGTGAGACTCCGATGCACCACAGAAGGTTTACTGTTTCACTTCGACCATCATATTGACGATGAAACACAGAAATTGCATCCGTTTTCAATACAAAATTCGCAATGCCGATTTATATTGACAAGAGTAAAGATTCGGGGAGTCTTTTCTTTGGCTCTTCCCTGGGGGCTCAGTGTGAGAATCCGATGCACCAAAGCAGGTTTACTGTTACCCTTCGACCATCACATTGACGATGAAACACAGAAATTGCATCCGGTTTCAATACAAAATTCGCAATGCAGATTTATATTGACGAGAGTAACGTTTCGGAGAGTCTGTTATTAGGCTCTTCCCTGGGGGCTCAGTGTGAGACTCCGATGCACCACAGCAGGTTTACTGTTACCCTTCGACCATCACATTGACGATGAAACTCAGAAATTGCATTCGGTTTCAATACAAAAATCGCAATGCCCATTTGATATTGACGAGAGTAACTTTTCGGTGAGCCTGTTTTGGCTCTTCCCTGAGGGCTCAGTGTGAGACTCCGATGCACCACAGTAGGTTTACTGTTACGTTTCGACCATCACATTGACGATGAAACACAGAAATTGCGTCCGGTTTCAAAACCAAATTCGCAATGCCAATTCTCTCCACAGGAGTACCGTTTCGAAAAGTATGTAGTTTGGCTCTTCCCTGGAGGCCCAATCTTAGACTGCGATGCACCACAGCAGGTTTACTGTTACCCTTCTACCATCTCATTGACAATGAAACACAGGAATTGCATCCAGTTTCAATAGAAAATTCGCAATGCCGATTTACATTGACGAGAGTGACGTTTCGGGGAGCCTACTCTGTTTGTCTTCCCTGGGAGCCCATTGATTGACTCCGATGCACCACAGCAGGTTTAGTGTTACCCTTCGACAATCACATTGTCGATGAAACACAGAAATTGCTTCCGGTTTCAATACAAAATTCGCAATGATGAATTCTGTCCACAGGAGTACCGTTGCGGAGAGTATGTAGTTTGGCTCTTCCCTGAGGGCCCAGTGTTAGACTCCGATGCACCACAGCAGATTTACTGTTACCCTTCGAGCATCACATTGACGATGAAACACAGAAATTGCATTTGGTTTCAATAGGAAATTCGCAAAGCCGATTTATATTGACGAGAGTAACGTTTCGGGGAGTCTGATTTTGGTTCTTCCCTGGGGGTCAGTGTGAGACTCCGATGCACCACAGCAGGTTTACTGTTACCCTTCGACCATAACATTGACGATGAAACTCAGAAATTGCATTCGGTTTCAATAAAAAAATCGCAATGCCGATTTATATTGACGAGAGTAACTTTTCGGTGAGCCTGATTTGGCTCTTCCCTGGGTGCTCAGTGTGAGACTCCGATGCACCACAGTAGGTTTACTGTTACGTTTCGACCATCACATTGACGATGAAACACAGAAATTGCATCCGGTTTCAAAACCAAATTCGCAATGCCGATTTCTGCCCATAGTTATACTGTTTCGAAGAGTATGTAGTTTGTCTCCTCCCTGGGGGCCCAGTGTTAGACTCCAACGCACCACAGCGGGTTTCCTGTTGCCCTTCGACCATCACATTGACGATGAAACACAGATATTGCATCCGGTTTCAATACAAAATTCGCAATGCCGATTTCTGTCCACAGGAGTACCGTTTCAAAGAGTATGTTGTTTGGCTCTTCCCTGGGAGCCCAGTGTTAGACTCCGATGCACCACAGCAGGTTTACTGTTACCCTTCGACCATCACATTGACGATGAATCACAGATATTGCATTCGGTTTCAATACAAAATTCGAAATGACGACATATATTGACGAGAGTAACTTTTCAGAGAAACTGTTCTTTGGCTCATCCATGGGGGTTCAGTGTGAGACTCCGATGCACAACAGCAGGTTTACTGTTACCCTTCGACCATCACATTGACGATGAAACACAGAAATTGCATCCGGTTTCAATACAAGATTCGCAATGCCGATTTATTTTGACGTGAGTAACGTTTCGGGGAGTCTGTTTTTTCTTTCTTACCTGGGGGCTCAGTGTGAGTCTCCGTCGCACCACAGCAGGTTTACTGTTACCCTTCGACCATCACCATGACGATGAAACACAGAAATTGCATCCGGTTTCAATACAAAAATCGCAATGCCGATTTATATTGACGAGAGTAACTTTTCGGTGTGCCTGTTTTTTGGCTCTTCCCTGGGGGCTCAATGTGAGACTCCGATGCACCACAGTAGGTTTACTGTTACCCTCAGACCATCACATCGACGATGAAACAAAGAAATTGCATCCGGTTTCAATACAAAATTCGCAATGCCGATTTATATTGACGAAAGTAACATTTCGGGGAGTCTGTTATTTGGCTGTACCCTGGGGGCTCAGTGTGAGACTCCGATGCACCACAGCAGGTTTACTGTAACTCTTCAGCCCTGACATTGAATATGAAACACAGAAATTGCATCCGGTTTCAATACAAAATTCGCAATGCCGATTTCTGTCCACAGAAGTACCGTTTCAAGAGTATGTAGTTTGGCACTTCCCTAGGGGGCCCAGTGTTAGACTCCGATGCACCACAGCAGGTTTACTGTTACCCTTCGACCAAGACATTGACGATGAAACACAGGAATTGCATCCGGTTTCAATACAAAATTCGCAATGCCGATTTATATTGAGGAGAGTAACAATTCGGGGGGTCTGTTCTTTGGCTCTTCCCTGGGGGCTCAGTGTGAGACTCTCATGCACCACAGCAGGTTTACTGTTACCCATCGACCATCACATTGACGATGAAACACAGATATTACATCCGGTTTCAGTACAAAATTAGCTATGACGACATATATTGACGAGAGTAAGTTTTCGTCGAGTCTGTTTTAGCTCTTCCCTGGGGGCTCAGAGTGAGACTCCGATGCACCACAGCAGGTTTACTGTTACCCTTCGACCATCACATTAACGATGAAACACAGAAATTGCATCTGGTTTCAATACAAAATTCGCAATGCCGATTTATATTGACGAGAGTAGAGTTTTGGGGAATCTTTTCTTTGGCTCTTCCCTGGGGGCTCAGTGTGAGACTCCGATGCACCACAGCAGGTTTACTGTTACCCTTCGACCATCATATTGACGATGAAAGACAGAAATTGCATCCGGTTTCAATACAAAACTCGCAATGCCGATTTATATTGACGAGAGTAACGTTTCGGGGAGTCTCTTATTTGGCTGTTCCCTGGGGGCTCAGTGTGAGACTCCGATGCACCACAGTAGGTTTACTGTTACCCTTCGACCATCACATTGACGATGAAACACACAAATTGCATCCGGTATCAATACAAAATTTGCAATGCCGATTTATTTTGACGAGTGTAGCGTTTCGGGGATTCTGTTATTTGGCCCTTGCCTGGGGGCTCAGTGTGAGACTACGATGCACCACAGCAGGTTTACTGTTACCCTTCGACCATCACATTGACGATGAAACAAAGAAATTGCATCCGGTTTCAATACAAAACTCGCAATGCCGATTTATATTGACGAGAGTAACGTTTCTGGAAGTCTGTTTTTTGGCTCCTCCCTGGGGGCTCAGTGTGTGACTCCGATGAACCACAGCAGGTTTACTCTTCCCCTTCGACCATCACATTGACGGTGAAACACAGAAATTGCATTCGGTTTCAATACAAAATTCGCAATGCCGATTTCCGTCCACAGGTGTATCGTTTCGAAGAGTATGCAGTTTGGCACTTCCCTGGGGGCCCAGTGTTAGACTCCGATGCACAACAACAGGTTTACTGTTACCTTTCGACCATCACATTGACGATGAAACACCGAAATTACATCCGGTTTCAATACAAAACTCGTAATGCCGATTTATATTGACGAGAGTAACGTTTCGGATAGTCTGTTTTTTGGCTCTTCCCTGGGGGCTCAGTGTGAGACTACGATGCACCACAGCAGGATTACAGTTACCCTTCGACCATCACATTGCCGATGAATCACAGAAATTGAGTCCGGTTTTAACACAGAATTCGCAATGCCGATTTCCGTCCACAGGTGTACCGTTTCGAAGTGTATGTAGTTTGTCTCTTCCCTGGGGGCCCAGTGTTAGACTCCGATGCACCACAGCAGGTTTCCTGTTACCCTTCGACCATCACATTGACGATGAAACACAGAAATTGCATCCGTTTTCAATACAAAATTCGCAATGCCGATTTCTGTCCACAGGAGTACCGTTTCGAAGAGTATGTAGTTTGGCTCTTCTCTGGGGGTCCAGTGTCAGACTCCGATGCACCACAGCAGATTTACTGTTACCCTTCTACCATCACATTGACGATGAAACACAGGAATTGCATCCGGTTTCAACACAAAATTCGCAAATCCGATTTATGTTGACGAGAGTAACGTTTCGGGGAGTCTGTTTCGTGGGTCTTCCCTGGGGGCTCAGTGTGAGACTCAGATGCACCACAGCAGGTTTCCTGTTACCCTTCGACCATCACATTGACGATGAAACACAGAAATTGTATCCGCTTTCAATACAAAATTCGCAATGCCGATTTCTGTCCACAGGAGTACCGTTTCGAAGAGTATGTAGTTTGGCTCTTCCCTGGGGGTCCAGTGTCAGACTCCGATGCACCACAGCAGGTTTACTGTTACCCTTCTACCATCATATTGACGATGAAACACAGAAATTGCATCCGGTTTCAATACAAAATTCGCAATGGCCATTTCTGTCCACAGGAGTACCGCTTCGAATAGTATGTAGTTTGTCTCTTCCCTGGGGGCCCAGTAATAGACTCCGATGCACCACAGCAGGTTTACTGTTACCCTTCGACCATCACATTGACGATGAAACTCAGAAATTGCATTCCGTTTTAATACAAAAATCGCAATGCCGATTTATATTGACGAGAGTAACTTTTCGGTGAGCCTGATTTGGCTCTTCCCTGGGGGCTCAGTGTGAGACTCCGATGCACCACAGTAGGTTTACTGTTACCTTTCGACCATCACATTGACGATGAAACACAGAAATTGCATCCGGTTTCAAAACCAAATTCGCAATGCCGATTTCTGTCCATAGTTGTACCGTTTCGAAGAGTATGTAGTTTGTCTCCTCCCTGGGGGCCCAGTGTTAGACTCCAACGCACCACAGCAGGTTTCCTGTCACCCTTCGACCATCACATTGACGATGAATCACAGATATTGCATCCGGTTTCAATACAAAATTCGCAATGCCGATTTATATTGAGGAGAGTAACATTTCGGGGGGTCTGTTCTTTGGCTCTTCCCTGGGGGCTCAGTGTGAGACTCTGATGCACCACAGCAGGTTTACTGTTACCCATCGACCATCACATTGACGATGAAACACAGATATTGCATCCGGTTTCAATACAAAATTCGCTATGACGACATATATTGACGAGAGTAAGTTTTCGTGGAGTCTGTTTTTAGCTCTTCCCTGGGGGCTCAGAGTGAGGCTCCGATGCACCACAGCAGGTTTACTGTTACCCTTCGACCATCACATTAACGATGAAACACAGAAATTGCATCTGGTTTCAATACAAAATTCGCAATGCCGATTTCTGTCCACAGAAGTACCGTTTCGAAGAGTATGTTGTTTGGCACTTTCCTGGGGGCTCAGTGTGAGACTCCGTCGCACCACAGCAGGTTTACTGTTACCCTTCGACCATCACATTGACGATGAAACACACAAATTGCATCCGGTATCAATACAAAATTTGCAATGCCGATTTATTTTGACGAGTGTAACGTTTCGAGGATTCTGTTATTTGGCTCTTGCCTGGGGGCTTAGTGTGAGATTCCGATGCACCACAGCAGGTTTACTGTTACCCTTCGACCATCACATTGACGATGAAACAAAGAAATTGAATCCGGTATCAATACATAATTCCCAATGCAGATTTATATTGACGAGAGTAACGTTTCTGGAAGTCTGTTTTTTGGCTCCTCCCTGGGGGCTCAGTGTGAGACTCCGATGAACCACAGCAGGTTTACTCTTCCCCTTCGACCATCACATTGACGGTGAAACACAGAAATTGCATTCGGTTTCAATACAAAATTCGCAATGCCGATTTCCATCCACAGGAGTATCGTTTCGAAGAGTATGCAGTTTGGCACTTCCCTGGGGGCCCAGTGTTAGACTCCGATGCACAACAACAGGTTTACTGTTACCCTTCGACCATCACATTGACGATGAAACACAGAAATTGCATCCGGTTTCAATACAAAACTCCCAATGCCGATTTATATTGACGAGAGTAACGTTTCGGAGAGTCTGTTCTTTGGCTCTTCCCTGGGGGCTCAGTGTGATACTCCGATGCACCACAGCAGGATTACAGTTACCCTTCGACCATCACATTGCCGATGAATCACAGAAATTGAGTCCGGTTTTAACACAAAATTCGCAATGCCGATTTCCGTCCACAGGTGTACCGTTTTAAAGTATGTAGTTTGTCTCTTCCCTGGGGGCCCAGTGTTAGACTCCGATGCACCACAGCAGGTTTCCTGTTACCCTTCGACCATCACATTGACGATGAAACACAGAAATTGCATCCGTTTTCAATACAAAATTCGCAATGCCGATTTCTGTCCACAGGAGTACCGTTTCGAAGAGTATGTAGTTTGGCTCTTCTCTGGGGGTCCAGTGTCAGACTCCGATGCACCACAGCAGGTTTACTGTTACCCTTCTACCATCACATTGACGATGAAACACAGGAATTGCATCCGGTTTCAACACAAAATTCGCAAATCCGATTTATATTGACGAGAGTAACGTTTCGGGGAGTCTGTTTCGTGGGTCTTCCCTGGGGGCTCAGTGTGAGACTCAGATGCACCACAGCAGGTTTCCTGTTACCCTTCGACCATCACATTGACGGTGAAACACAGAAATTGTATCCGCTTTCAATACAAAATTCGCAATGCCGATTTCTGTCCACAGGAGTACCGTTTCGAAGAGTATGTAGTTTGGCTCTTCCCTGGGGGTCCAGTGTCAGACTCCGATGCACCACAGCAGGTTTACTGTTACCCTTCTACCATCACATTGACGATGAAACACAGAAATTGCATCCGGTTTCAATACAAAATTCGCAATGCCGATTTCTGTCCACAGGAGTACCGCTTCGAATAGTATGTAGTTTGTCTCTTCCCTGGGGGCCCAGTGATAGACTCCGATGCACCACAGCAGGTTTACTGTTACCCTTCGACCATCACATTGACGATGAAACTCAGAAATTGCATTCGGTTTTAATACAAAAATCGCAATGCCGATTTATATTGACGAGAGTAACTTTTCGGTGAGCCTGATTTGGCTCTTCCCTGGGGGCCCAGTGTGAGACTCCGATGCACCACAGTAGGTTCACTGTTACGTTTCGACCATCACATTGACGATGAAACACAGAAATTGCATCCGGTTTCAAAACCAAATTCGCAATGCCGATTTCGGTCCATAGTTGTACCGTTTCGAAGAGTATGTAGTTTGTCTCCTCCCTGGGGGCCCAGTGTTAGACTCCAACGCACCACAGCAGGTTTCCTGTCACCCTTCGACCATCACATTGACGATGAAACACACATATAGCATCCGGTTTCAATACAAAATTCGCAATGCCGATTTGCGTCCACAGGAGTACCGTTTCGAAGAGTATGTTGTTTGGCTCTTCCCTGGGAGCCCAGTGTTAGACTCCGATGCACCACAGCAGGTTTACTGTTACCCTTCGACCATCACATTGACGATGAATCACAGATATTGCATTCGGTTTCAATACTAAATTCGAAATGACGACATATATTGACGAGAGTAACTTTTCAGAGAAACTATTTTTGGCTCGTCCATGGGGGTCCAGTGTGAGACTCCGATGCACAACAGCAGGTTTACTGTTACCCTTCGACCATCACACTGACGATGAAACACAAAAATTGCATCCGGTTTCAATACAAGATTCGCAATGCCGATTTAATTTGACGTGAGTAACGTTTCGGGGAGTCTGTTTTTGTTTCTTTCCTGGGGGCTCAGTGTGAGACTCCGTCGCACCACAGCAGGTTTACTGTTACCCTTCGACCATCACCTTGACGATGAAATACAGAAATTGCATCCGGTTTCAATACAAAAATCGCAATGCCGATTTATATTGACGAGAGTAACTTTTCGGTGAGCCTGTTTTTTGGCTCTTCCCTGGGGTCTCAATGTGAGACTCCGATGCACCACAGTAGGTTTACTGTTACCCTCAGACTATCACATCGACGATGAAACAAAGAAATTGCATCCGGTTTCAATACAAAATTCGCAATGCCGATTTCTGTCCACAGAAGAACCGTTTCGAAGAGTATGTAGTTTGGCACTTTCCTGGGGGCCCAGTGTTAGACTCCGATGCACCACAGCAGGTTTCCTGTTACCCTTCGACCATCACATTGACGATGAAACACAAAAATTGCATCCGGTTTCTATACAAGATTCGCAATGCCGATTTAATTTGACGTGAGTAACGTTTCGGGGAGTCTGTTTTTGTTTCTTTCCTGGGGGCTCAGTGTGAGACTCCGTCGCACCACAGCAGGTTTACTGTTACCCTTCGACCATCACATTGACGATGAAACACACAAATTGCATCCGGTATCAATACAAAATTTGCATTGCCGATTTATTTTGACGAGTGTAACGTTTCGAGGATTCTGTTATTTGGCTCTTGCCTGGGGGCTTAGTGTGAGCTTCCGATGCACCACAGCAGGTTTACTGTTACCCTTCGACCATCACATTGACGATGAAACAAAGAAATTGAATCCGGTATCAATACAAAATTCCCAATGCAAATTTATATTGACGAGAGTAACGTTTCTGGAAGTCTGTTTTTTGGCTCCTCCCTGGGGGCTCAGTGTGAGACTCCGATGAACCACAGCAGGTTTACTCTTCCCCTTCGACCATCACATTGACGGTGAAACACAGAAATTGCATTCGGTTTCAATACAAAATTCGCAATGCCGATTTCCATCCACAGGAGTATCGTTTCGAAGAGTATGCAGTTTGGCACTTCCCTGGGGGCCCAGTGTTAGACTCCGATGCACAACAACAGGTTTACTGTTACCTTTCGACCATCACATTGACGATGAAACACAGAAATTGCTTCCGGTTTCAATACAAAACTCCCAATGCCGATTTATATTGACGAGAGTAACGTTTCGGAGAGTCTGTTCTTCGGCTCTTCCCTGGGGGCTCAGTGTGAGACTCCGATGAACCACAGCAGGATTACAGTTACCCTTCGACCATCACATTGCCGATGAATCACAGAAATTGAGTCCGGTTTTAACACAAAATTCGCAATGCCGATTTCCGTCCACAGGAGTACCGTTTCGAAGAGTATGTAGTTTGTCTCTTCGCTGGGGCCCAGTGTTAGACTCCGATGCGCCACAGCAGTTTTCCTGTTACCCTGTGACCATCACATTGAGATGAAACACAGAAATTGCATCCGATTTCAATACAAAATTCGCAATGCCGATTTCTGTCCACAGGAGTACCGTTTCGAAGAGTATGTAGTTTGGCTCTTCTCTGGGGGTCCAGTGTCAGACTCCGATGCACCACAGCAGGTTTACTGTTACCCTTCTACCATCACATTGACGATGAAACACAGGAATTGCATCCGGTTTCAACACAAAATTCGCAAATCCGATTTATATTGACGAGAGTAACGTTTCGGGGAGTCTATTTCGTGGGTCTTCCCTGGGGGCTCAGTGTGAGACTCAGATGCACCACAGCAGGTTTCCTGTTACCCTTCGACCATCACATTGACGATGAAACACAGAAATTGTATCCGCTTTCAATACAAAATTCGCAATGCCGATTTAAGTCCACAGGAGTACCGTTTCGAAGAGTATGTAGTTTGGCTCTTCCCTGGGGGTCCAGTGTCAGACTCCGATGCACCACAGCAGGTTTACTGTTACCCTTCTACCATCACATTGACGATGAAACACAGAAATTGCATCCGGATTCAATACAAAATTCGCAATGCCCATTTCTGTCCACAGGAGTACCGCTTCGAATAGTATGTAGTTTGTCTCTTCCCTGGGGGCCCAGTGATAGACTCCGATGCACCACAGCAGGTTTACTGTTACCCTTCGACCATCACATTGACGATGAAACACAGAAATTGCATCCGGTTTCAATACAAAATTCGCAATGCCGAATTCTGTCCACAAGAGTACCGTTTCGACGAGTATGTAGTTTGGCTCTTCCCTGGGGGCCCAGTGATAGACTCCGATGCACCACAACAGGTTTACTGTTAACCTTCGACCATCACGTTGACGATGAAACACAGATATTGCATCCGGTTTCAATACAAAATTCGCAATGCCGATTTATATTGACGAGAGTAACGTTTCGGGGTGTCTGTTCCTTGGCTCTTCCCTGGGGGCTCAGTGTGAGACTCCGATGCACCACAGCATGTTTACTGTTACCCTTCGACCATTACATTGACGATGAAACACAGAAATTGCATCCGGTTTCAATACAAAATTCGCAATGCCGGTTTATTTTGACGAGGGTAACGTTTCGGGGAGTCTGTTATTTGGCTCTTGCCTGGGGGCTCAGTGTGAGATTCCGATGCAGGTTTACTAATACCCTTCGACCATCACATTGACGATGAAACAAAGAAATTGCATCCGGTTTCAATACAAAATTCGCAATGCCGAATTATATTGACGAGAGTAACGTTTCAGGGAGTCTGTTTTTTGGCTTTTGCCTGGGGTCTCAGTGTGAGACTCCTATGCACCACAGCAGGTTTACTGTTACCCCTCGACCATCACATTGACGATGAAACAAAGAAATTGCATCCGGTTTCAATACAAAATTCGCAATGCCGAATTATATTGACGAGTGTAATGTTTCGGGGAGTCTGTTTTTTGGCTCTTCCCTGGGGGCTCAGTGTGAGACTCCTATGCGCCACAGCAGGTTTACTGTTACCCGTCGACCATCACATTGACGATGAAACACAGAAATTGCATTCGGTATCAATACAAAATTCGCAATGCCGATTTCTGTCCACAGGAGTATCATTTCGAAGAGTATGTAGTTTAGCTCTTCCCTGGGGGCCCAGTGTTAGATTCCGATGCACCACAACCGGTTTACTGTTACCCTTCGCCCATCAAATTGACGATGAAACACAGAAATTGCATCTGGTTTCAATACAAAATTCGCAATGCCGATTTATATTGACGAGACTAACTTTTCGTGGAGTCTGTTATTTGGCTCTTCCCTGGGGGCTCAGTGTGAGACTCCGATGCAGCACAGGAGGTTTACTGTTACCCTTCGACCATCACATTAACGATGAAACACAGAAATTGCATCTGATTTCAATACAAAATTCGCAATGCCGATTTATATTGACGAGACTAACTTTTCGGGGAGTCTGTTTTTTGGCTCTTTCCTGGGGGCTCAGTGTGAGACTCCGATGCACCACAGCAGGTTTACTGTAACCCTTCGACCATCACATTGACGATGAAACACAGAAATTGCATCCGGTTTCAATACAAAATTCGCAATGCCGATTTATTTTGACGAGGGTAACGTTTCAGGGAGTCTGTTATTTGGCTCTTGCCTGGGGTCTCAGTGTGAGATTCCGATGCAGGTTTACTGTTACCCTTCGACCATCACATTGACGATGAAACAAAGAAATTGCATCCGGTTTCAATACAAAATTGGCAATGCCGAATTATATTGACGAGAGTAACGTTTCAGGGAGTCTGTTTTTTGGCTCTTCCCTGGGGGCTCAGTGTGAGAAACCTTATCCACCACAGCAGGTTTACTGTTACCCGTCGACCATCACATTGACGATGAATCACAGATATTGCATCTGGTTTCAATAAAAAATTCGCTATGACGACATATATAGACGAGAGTACTTTTCGGTGAGACTGTTTTTTGGCTCTTCCCTGGGGGCTCGGTGTGAGACTCCGATGCACCACAGTAGGTTTCCTGTTACCCTTCGACTAACACATTGACAATGAAACAAAGAAATTGCATCCGGTTTCAATACAAAATTCCCAAAGCCGATTTATATTGAGAAGAGTGTTACTTGGCTCTTCCCTGGGGGCTCTGTGTGAGACTCCGATCCACCACAGCAGGTTTACTGTAACCCTTCGGCCATGATATTGTAGATGAAACACAGATATTGCATCCGGTTTCAATACAATATTCCCAATGCCGATTTCTGTCCACAGGAGTACCGTTTCGAAGAGTTTGTAGTTTGGCGCTACCCTGGGCGCCCAGTGTTAGACTCCGATGCACCACAGCAGGTTTACTGTTACCCTTCGACCATCACATTGATGATGTAACGAGGAATTGCATCCGGTTTCAATAGAAAATTCGCAATGCCGATTTATATTGACAAGAGTAACGTTTCGGGGGGTCTGTTATTTGGCTCTTGCCTGGGGGCTCAGTGTGAGATACTGATGCACTACAGCAGGTTTACTGTTACCCGCCGACCATCACATTGACGATGAAACACAGAAATTGCATTCGGTATCAATACAAAATTCGCAATGCGATTTCTGTCCACAGGAGTATCGTTTCGAAGAGTATGTAGTTTGGCTCTTCCCTGGGGGCCCAGTGTTAGATTCCGATGCACCACAACAGGTTTACTGTTACCCTTCGCCCATCACATTGACGATGAAACACAGATATTGCATCCGGTTTCAATACAAAATTCGCTATGACGACATATATTGACGAGAGTAACTTTTCGGGGAGTCTGTTTTTTGGCTCTTCCCTGGGGGCACAGTGTGAGACTCTGATGCACCACTGCAGGTTTACTGTTAACCTTCGACGATCACATTGACGATGAAACACAGATATTGCATCCGGTTTCAATACAAAATTCGCTATGACGACATGTATTGACGAGAGTAACTTTTCGGGGAGTCTGTTTTTTGGCTCTTCCCTGGGGGCTCAGTGTGAGACTCCGATGCAGCACAGCAGGTTTACTGTTACCCTTCGACCATCACATTAACGATGAAACACCGAAATTGCATCTGGTTTCAATACAAAATTCGCAATGCCGATTTATATTGACGAGAGTAAAGTTTCGGTGAGTATTTTCCTTTGGCTCTTTCCTGGGGGTCAGTGTGAGTCTCCGATGCACCACAGCAGTTTACTGTTACACTTTCACCATCACACTGACGATGAAACACAGAAATTGCATCCGGTTACAAGACAAAAATCGCAATGCCGATATATATTTACGAGAGTAACGTTTCGGGGAGTCTTTCCTGTGGCTCTTCCATGGGGCCTCAGTGTGAGACTCCGATGCACCACAGTAGGTTTACTGTTACACTTCGACCATCACATTGACGATGAAACACAGAAATTGCATCCGGTTTCAATACAAAATTTGCAATGCCGATTTATATTGACGAGAGTAACGTTTCGGGGAGTCTGTTATTTGGCTCTTGCCTGGGGGCTCAGTGTGAGATACTGATGCACTACAGCAGGTTTACTGTTACCCGCCGACCATCACATTGACGATGAAACACAGAAATTGCATTCGGTATCAATACAAAATTCGCAATGCGATTTCTGTCCACAGGAGTATCGTTTCGAAGAGTATGTAGTTTGGCTCTTCCCTGGGGGCCCAGTGTTAGATTCCGATGCACCACAACAGGTTTACTGTTACCCTTCGCCCATCACATTGACGATGAAACACAGATATTGCATCCGGTTTCAATACAAAATTCGCTATGACGACATATATTGACGAGAGTAACTTTTCGGGGCGTCTGTTTTTTGGCTCTTTCCTGGGGGCTCAGTGTGAGACTCCGATGCACAACAGCAGGTTTACTGTTACTCTTCGACCATCAAATTGACAATGAAACACAGAAATTGCATCTGGTTTAAATTTAAAATTGGCAATGCCGATTTATATTGACGAGACTAACTTTTCGGGGAGTCTGTTTTTTGGCTCTTCCCCGGGGGCTCAGTGTGAGACTCCGATGCAGCACAGCAGGTTTACTGTTTCCCTTCGACCATCACATTGACGATGAAACAAAATAATTGCATCCGGTTACAATACAAAATTCGCAATGCCGAATTATATTGACGAGTGTAACGTTTCGGGGAGTCTGTTTTTTGGCTCTTCCCTGGGGGTCAGTGTGAGACTCCTACGCACCACAGCAGGTTTACTGTTACCCGTCGACCACCAAATTGACGATGAAACACAGAAATTGCATCTGGTTCAATACAAAATTCGCAATGCCGATTTATATTGAAGAGGGAAAAGTTTCGGAGAGTATTTTTTTTTTTTTTTTGGCTCTTCCCTGGGGGCTCAGTGTGAGACTCCGATGCACCACAGCAGGTTTACTGTTACCCTTGGACCATCACACTGACGATGAAACACAGAAATTGCATCCGGTTTCAAGACAAAAATCGTAATGACGATTTATATTGACGAGAGTAACGTTTCGGGGAGTCTGTTCTTTGGCTCTTCCCTTGGGCCTCAGAATGAGACTCCGATGCACCACAGCAGTTTTACTGTTACCCTTCGACCATCACATTGACGATGAAACACAGAAATTGCATCCGGTTTCAATACAAAATTCGCAATGCCGATTTATTTTGACGAGGGTAACGTTTCGGGGAGTCTGTTATTTGGCTCCTGCCTGGGGGCTCAGTGTGAGATTCCGATGCACTACAGCAGGTTTACTGTTACCCTTCGACCATCACATTGTCGATGAAACAAAGAAATTGCATCCGGTTTCAATACAAAATTCGCAATGCCGAATTCTGTACAGAAGAGTACCGTTTGGAAGAGTATGTAGTTTGCCTCTTCCCTGGGGGCCCAGTGTTAGACTCCGATGCACCACAGCAGGTTTACTGTTACCATTCGACCATCACACTGACGATGAAACACAGAATTTGCATCCGGATTCAATACAAAATTCGCAATGCCGATTTATATTGACGAGAGTAACGTTTCGGGGAGTCTGTTTTTTGGCTCTTTCCTGGGGGCTCAGTGTGAGACTCCGATGCACCACAGCAGGTTTACTGTTACCCTTCGACCATCACATTGACGATGAAACACAGTAATTGCATCCGGTTCCAATACAAAATTTGCAATGCCGATTTATATTGACGAGAGTAACGTTTCGGGGAGTCTGTTTTTTGGCTCTTTCCTGGGGGCTCAGTGTGAGACTCCGATGCACCACAGCAGGTTTACTGTTACCCTTCGACCATCACATTGACGATGAAACACAGTAATTGCATCCGGTTCCAATACAAAATTTGCAATGCCGATTTATTTTGACGAGGGTAACGTTTTGGGGAGACTATTATTTGGCTCTTGCCTGTGGGCTCAGTGTGCGATTCTGATGCACCACAGCAGGTTTACTGTTACCCTTCGACCATCACATTGACGATGAAACAAAGAAATTGCAACAGGTTTCAATACAAAATTCGCAATGCCGATTAATATTGAAGAGAGTGAGGTTTCGGTGCGCCTGTTTATTGGCTCTTCCCTATGGGCTCAGTGTGAGACTCCGATGCACAACAGCAGGTCTACTGCAACCCTTCGACCATGACATTGACGATGAAACACAGATATTGCATACGGTTTCAATACAAAATTCGCAATGCTGATTTCTGTCCACAGGAGTATCTTTTCGAAGAGTATGCAGTTTGGATCTTCCCTGGGGGCCAAGTGTTAGACTCCGATGCACCACATCAGGTTTACTGTTACCCTTCGACCATCACATTGACGATGAAACAGAGAAATTGCATCTGGTTTTAATACAAAATTCGCAATGCCGATATCTGTCCACAGGAGAACCGTTTCGAAGAGTATGTAGTTTGGCTCTTCTCTGGGGGCCCAGTGTCAGACTCCGATTAACCACATCAGGTTTACTGTTACCATTCGACCGTCATATTGATGATGAAACACAGAAATTGTATCCGGTTTCAATACAAAATTCGCAATGCCGATATATATTGACGAGAGTAATGATTCGGGGAGTCTGTCCTTTGGTTCTTCCCTGGGGGCTCAGTGTGAGACTCCGATGCACCACAGCAAGATTACTGTTACCCATCGACCATAACGTGACGGTGAAACACAGAAATTGCATCCGGTTTCAATACAAATCTCGCAATGCCGATTTATTTTGACGTGAGTAACGTTTCGAGGAGTCTGTTCTTTGGCTCATCCCTGGGGGCTCAGTGTGAGACTCGGATGCACCACAGCAAGCTTACTTTTACCCTTCGACCATCACATTGACGGTGAAACACAGAAATTGCACCCGATTTCAATACAAAATTCGCAATGCTGATTTATATTGACGAGAGTAACGTTTCTGGGAGTCTGTTTCGTGGCTCTTCCCTATGTTGTTCAGTGTGAGACTCCGATTCCCCACAGCAGGTTTACTGTTACACTTCGACCATCACATTGACGATGAAACACAGGAATTGCATCCGGTTTCAATACAAAATTCGCAATGCCGATTTCTGTCCACAGGAGTACCGTTTCGAAGAGTCTGTTCTTTGGCTCTTCCTTTGGGGGCCCTGTGTTAGACTCCGATGCCCCACAGCAGGTTTAGTGTTACCCTTCGAACATCACATTGGCGATGAAACACAGAAATTGCATCCGATTTCAATACAAAATTCGCAATGCCGATTTATATTGACGAGAGTAACGTTTCTGGGAGTCTGTTTCTTGGCTCTTCCCTAGGGGCTAAGTGTGAGACTCCGATTCACCACAGCAGGTTTACTGTTACCCTTCGACCATCACATTGACGATGAAACACAGAAATTGCATCCGGTTTCAATACAAAATTCGCAATGCCCATTTCTGTCCACAGGAGTACCGTTTCGAAGAGTATTTAGTTTGGCTCTTCCCTGGGGGCCCAGTGTTAGACTCCGAGCACCACAGCAGGTTTACTGTTACCCTTCGACCATCACATTGACGATGGAACACAGAATTTGCATCCGGTTTCAATACAAGATTCGCAATGCCGATTTCTGTCCATAGGAGTACAGTTTGGGAGAGTATGTAGTTTGGCTCTTCCCTGGGGGCCCAGTGTTAGACTCCGAGCACCACAGCAGGTTTACTGTTACCCTTCGACCATCACATTGACGATGAAACACAGAAATTTCATCCGGTTTCAATACAAAATTCGCAATGCCGATTTATATTGACAAGAGTAACGTTCCGGGGAGTCTGTTTTTTGGCTCTTCACTGGGGGCTCAGTGTGAGACTCCGATGCACCACAGAAGGTTTACTGCTACCCTTTGGCCATCACATAGACGATGAAACACAGAAATCGCATCCGGTTTCAATATAAAATTCGCAATGCCGATTTCTATCCACAGGATTACCGTTTCAAAGAAGATGTAGTTTGGCTCTTCCCTGGGGGCCCAGTGTTAGACTCCGATGCACCACAGCAGATGTACTGTTACCCTTCGACCATCACATTGACGATGAAACACAGAAATTGCATCTGGTTTCAATACAAAATTCCTCATGCCGATTTCTGTCCACAGGAGTACCGTTTCGAAGGGTATGTAGTTTGGTTCTTACCTGGGTGCCTAGCGTTAGATTCCAATGCACCACAGCAGGTTTACTGTTACCCTTCGACCATCACAATTACGATGAAACACAGAAATTGCATCCGGTTACAATACAAAATTCGCAATGCCAATTTATATTGACGAGAGTGACGTTTCGGTGAGACTGAACTTGGATGTTACCTGGGGGCTCAGTTTGAGACTCCGATGCACCCCAGCAGGTTTACTGTTGCCCTTCGACCATCACATTGCCGAAGAAACACAAAGATTGCATCTGGTTTCAATACAAAATTCGCAATGCCGATTTCCGTCGACAGGAGTACCGTTTCGAAGAGTAGGTAATTTGTCTCTTCCCTGGGGGCCCAGTGTGTGACTCCGATCACCACAGCAGGTTTACTGTTACCGTTCGACAGTCACATTGACAATGAAACACAGAAATTGCATCCGGTTTCAATACAAAATTTGCAATGCCAATTTATATTGACGAGAGTGACGTTTTGGGGAGTCTGTTATTTGGTTCTTCCCTGGGGGCTCAGTGTGAGATTCCGATGCACCACAGCAGGATTACTGTTACCCTTCGACCATCACATTGACGATGAGACAGAGAAATTGCATCCGGTTTCAATACAAAATCCGCAATGCCGATTTATATTGACGAGAGTAGCGTTTCGGAGAGTCTTTTTTTGGCTCTTCCCTGGGGGCTCAGTGTGAGACTCCGATGCACCACAGCAGGTTCACTGTTACCCTTCGACCATCACATTGACGATGAAACACAGGAATTGCATCCGATTTCAATACAAATTTCGCAATGCCGCTTTCTGTCTACAGGAGTACCGTTTCGAAGAGTATGTAGTTTGGGTCTTCCCAGGGGGCCCAGTGTTAGATTCCGATGCACCACAGCGGGTTTACTGTTACCCTTCGACCATCACATTGACGATGAAACACAGGAATTGCATCCGGTATCAGTACAAAATTCGTAATTCCGATTTATATTGACGAGAGTAATGTTTCGGGGAGTCTGTTTTTTGGTTCTATCCTTTAGGCTCAGTGTGAGACTCCGATGCACCACAGCAGGTTTACTGTTACCCTTCGATCATGACATTGACGATGAAACACAGAAATTGCATCCGGTTTCAGTACAAAATTCGCAAAGACGACTTGTACTGACGAGAGTAACTTCTCGGGCAGTCTGTTTTTTGGCTCTTCCCTGAGGGCTCAGTGTGAGACTCTGATTCACCACAGCAGGTTTACTGTAACCCTTCGACCATCACATTGACGATGAAACACAGAAATTGCATCCGTTTGCAATACAAAATTCGCAATGACGATTTATATTGACGAGAGTAACGTTTCGGTGAGTCTGTTATTTGGCTCTACCCTGGGGGCTCAGTGTGTGATTCCGATGCACCACAGCAGGTTTAATGTTACCTTCGGCCATCTCATTGACGATGAAACACAGAAATAGCATCCGGTTTCAATACAAAATCCGCAATGCCGATTTATATTGACGAGAGTAGCGTTTCAGAGAGTCTGTTTTTTGGCTCTTTCCTGGGGGCTCAGTGTGAGACTCCGATGCACCACAGCAGGTTTACTGTTACCCTTCGACCATCGATTGACGGTGAAACACATAAATTGCATCCGGTTTCAATACATAATTCGCAATGCCTATTTATATTGACGAGATGTAACGTTTCGCGGAGTCTGATCTTTGGCTCTCCCATGGGGGCTCGGTGTGAGACCCCGATGCACCACAGCAGGTTTACTGTTACCCTTCGACGATCACATTGATGATGAACCACAGAAATTGCATTCGGTTTCAATACAAAATTCGCAATGCCGATTTCAGTCCACATGAGTACCGTTTCGAAGTGTATGCAATTTGCTCTTCCCTGGGGGCCCAGTGTTAGACTCCAATGCACCACAGCTGGTTTACTGTTTCCCCTCTACTATCACATTGACGATGAAACACAGAAATTGCATCCGGTTTCAATACAAATTCCGCAATGCCGGTTTATATTGACGAGAGTAGCGTTTCGGAGAGTCTTTCTTTGGCTCTTCCCTGGGGGCTCAGTGTGAGACTCCGATGCACCACAGCAGGTTTACTGTTACCCTTCGACCATCACATTGACGATGAAACACAGAAGTTGCATCCGGTTTCAATACAAAATTTGCAATGCCGATTTCTGTCCACAGGAGTACCGTTTCGAAGAGTATGTAGTTTGGCTCTTCCCTGCGGGCCCAGTGTTAGACTCCGATGCACATCAGCTGGTTTACTGTTACCCTTCGACCATCACTTTTACGATTAAACACAGGAATTGCATCCGGTTTCAATACAAAATTCGTATTTCCGATTTATAATGCTATAGTAAGGGTTCGGGGAGTCTGTTTTTTGGTTCTTTCCTGGGGGCTCAGTGTGAGACTCCGATTCACCACAGCAGGTTTACTGTTACCCTTCGACCATCACATTGACGATGAAACACAGAAATTGCATCTGGTTTCAATACAAAATTCGCAATGCCGATTTCTGTCAACATGAGTACCGTTTCGAAGAGTTTGTAGTTTGTCTCTTCCCTGGGGGTCCAGAGTTAGACTCCGATGCACCACAGCAGGTTTACTGTTACCCTTCGACCATCACATTGACGATGAAACACAGGAATTGCATCCGGTTACAATACAAAATTCGCAATGCCGCTTTCTGTCTACAGGAGTACCGTTTCGAAGAGTATGTAGTTTGGCTCTTCCCTGGGGGCCCAGTGTTGGACTCCGATGCACCACAGAAGGTTTACAGTTATCCTTCGACTATCACATTGGCGATGAAACACAGGAATTGCATCCGGTTTCAGTACAAAATTCGTAATTCCGATTTATATTGACGAGAGTAACGTTTCGAGGAGTGTGTTTTCTGGTTCTTTCTTGGAGGCTCAGTGTGAGACTCCGATGCACCACAGCAGGTTTACTGTTACCCTTCGATCATGACATTGACGATGAAACACAGAAATTGCATCCGGTTTCAGTACAAAATTCGCAATGTTGACTTATATTGAAGAGAGTAACTTCTGGGGGAGTCTGTTTTTTGGCTCTTCCCTGGGGGCTCAGTGTGAGACTCCGATTTACCAGAGCAGGTTTACTGTAACCCTTCGACCATCACATTGACGATGAAACACAGAAATTGCATCCGTTTTCAATACAAAATTCGCAATTACGATTTATATTGACGAGAGTAACGTTTCGGGGAGTCTGTTATTTGGCTCTTCCCTGGGGGCTCACTGTATGATTCCGATGCACCTCAGCAGGTTTAATGTTACCGTCGACCATATCATTGACGATGAAACACAGAAATTCCATCCGGTTTCAATACAAAATCCGCAATGCCGATTTATATTGACGAGAGTAGCGTTTCGGAAAGCCTGTTTTTTTGGCTCTTTCCTGGGGGCTCAGTGTGAGACTCCGATGCACCACAGCAGGTTTACTGTTACCCTCGAAAATCACATTGACGATGAAACACAGAAATTGCATCCGGTTTCAATACAAAATTCGCAATGCCGATTTATATTGACGAGATTGACGTTTCGGGGAGTCTGTTTTTTGGCTCTTCCCTGGGGGATCAGTGTGAGACTCCGATGCACCACAGCAGGTTTTCTGTTACCCTTCGACGATCACATTGACGATGAAACACAGAAATTGCATTCGGTTTCAATACAAAATTCGCAATGCCGATTTCTGTCCACATGAGTACCGTTTCGAAGAGTATGCAATTTGGCTCTTCCCTGGGGTCCCAGTGTTAGACTCCAATGCACCACAGCAGGTTTACTGTTACCTTCTACTATCACATTGACGATGAAACACAGAAATTGCATCCGGTTTCAATACAAAATTCGCAATGCCGATTTATATTGACGAGAGTAACGTTTCGGGGAGACTGTTATTTGGTTCTTCCCTGGGGGCTCAGTGTGAGATCCCGATGCACCACAGCAGGTTTACTGTTACCCTTTGACCTTCACATTGACGATGAAACACAGAAATTGTATCCGGTTTCAATACAAAATTTGCAATGCCGCTTTCTGTCCACAGGAGTACCGTTTCGAAAAGTATGTAGTTTGGCTCTTCCCTGGGGGCCCAGTGTTAGACTCCGATGCACCACAGCAGGTTTACTGTTACCCCTCTACTATCACATTGACGATGAAACACAGCAATTGCATCCGGTTTCAATACAAAATTCGCAATGCCGATTTATATTGACGAGAGCAACGTTTCGGGGAGACTGTTATTTGGTTCTTCCCTGGGGGCTCAGTGTGAAACTCCGATTCACCACAGCAGGTTTACTGTTACCCTTCGACCATCACATTGGCGATGAAACACAGGAATTGCATCCGGTTACAATACAACATTCGCAATGCCGCTTTCTGTCTACAGGAGTACCGTTTCGAAGAGTATGTAGTTTGGCTCTTCCCTGGGGGCCCAGTGTTAGACTCCGATGCACCACAGAAGGTTTACTGTTACCCTTCGACAATCACATTGACGATGCAACACAGGAATTGCATCCGGTTTCAGTACAAAATTCGTAATTCCGATTTATATTGACGAGAGTAACGTTTCGGGGAGTGTGTTTTTTGGTTCTTTCTTGGAGGCTCAGTGTGAGACTCCGATACACCACAGCAGGTTAACTGTTACCCTTCGATCATGACATTGACGATGAAACACAGAAATTGCACCCGGTTTAAGTACAAAATTCGCAATGACGACTTATATTGAAGAGAGTAACTTCTCGGAGAGTCTGTTTTTTGGCTCTTCCCTGGGGGCTCAGTGTGAGACTCCGATTCACCACAGCAGGTTTACTGTAACCCTTCGACCATCACATTGACGATGAAACACAGAAATTGCATCCGTTTTCAATACAAAATTCGCAATGACGATTTATATTGACGAGAGTAACGTTTCGGGGAGTCTGATATTTGGCTCTTCCCTGGGGGCTCAGTGTGTGATTCCGATGCACCACAGCAGGTTTAATGTTACCTTCGACCATCTCATTGACGATGAAACACAGAAATTGCATCCGGTTTCAATACAAAATGCGCAATGCCGATTTATATTGACGAGAGTAGCGTTTCGGTGAGCCTGTTTTTTTGGCTCTTTCCTGGGGGCTCAGTGTGAGACTCCGATGCACCACAGCAGGTTTACTGTTACCCTTCGAAAATCACATTGACGATGAGACACAGAAATTGCATCCGGTTTCAATACAAAATTCGCAATGCCGATTTATATTGACGAGATTAACGTTTCGGGGAGTCTGTTTTTTGGCTCTTCCCTGGGGGCTCAGTGTGAGACCCCGATGCACCACAGCAGGTTTACTGTTACCCTTCGACGATCACATTGACGATGAAACACAGAAATTGCATTCGGTTTCAATACAAAATTCGCAATGCCGATTTCTGTCCACATGAGTACCGTTTCGAAGAGTATGCAATTTGGCTCTTCCCTGGGGGCCCAGTGTTAGACTCCGATGCACCACAGCAGGTTTACTGTTACCCTTCTACTATCACATTGACGATGTAACACAGAAATTGCATCCGGTTTCAATACAAAATTCGCAATGCCGATTTATATTGACGAGAGTAACGTTTCGGGGAGACTGTTATTTGGTTCTTCCCTGGGGGCTCAGTGTGAGATTCCGATGCACCACAGCAGGTTTACTGTTACCCTTTGACCTTCACATTGACGATGAAACACAGAAATTGTATCCCGTTTCAATACAAAGTTTGCAATGCCGCTTTCTGTCCACAGGAGTACCGTTTCGAAGAGTATGTAGTTTGTCTCTTCCCTGGGGGCCCAGTGTTAAACTCCGATGCACCACAGCAGGCTTACTGATACCCTTCGACCGTCATATTTTCGATGAAACACAGAAATTGCATCCGGTTTCAATACAAAATTCGTATTTCCGATTTATATTAACGAGAGTAACGTTTCGGGGAGTCTGTTTTTTGGTTCTTTCCTGGGGGCTCAGTGTGAGACTCCGATGCACCACAGCAGGTTTACTGTTACCCTTCGATCACGACATTGACGATGAAACACAGAAATTGCATCCGGTTTCAATACAAAATTCGCAATGACGACTTATATTGACGAGATTAACTTTTCGGGAGTCTGTTATTTGGTTCTTCCCTGGGGGCTCAGTGTGAGACTCCGATGCAAAACGGCAGGTATACTGTTACCCTTCGACCATCACATTGACGATCAAACACAGAAATTGCATCCAGTTTCAATACAAAATTTCCAATGCAGTTTTATATTGACGAGAGTTACGTTTGGGGAGTCTATTCCTTGGGAACTCAGTGTGAGATTCCGAATCACCACAGCAGGTTTACTGTTACCCTTCGACCATCAATTTGACGATGAAACACAGAAATTGCATCCGGTTTCAGTTCAAAATTCTCCATGCCGATTTCTGTCCACAGGAGTACCGTTTCGAAGAGTATGTTGTTTGGTTCTAACCTGGGTGCCCATCGTCAGATTCCGATGCACCACAGCAGGTTTACTGTTACACTTCGACCATCACAATTACGATGAAACACAGAAATTGCATCCGGTTCCTATACAAAATTCGCAATGCCAATTTATATTGACGGGAGTAACGTGTTGGGGAGTCTGTTCTTTGGCTGTTCCCTGGGGGCCTGGTGTGAGACTCCGATGCGTCACAGCAGGTTTACTATTACCCTTCGACCATCTCATTGACGAAGAAATACTAAAATTGCATCCGGTTTCAATACAAAATTCACAATGCCGATTTCCGTCCACAGGAGTACCGTTTCGAAGAGTATGTAGTTTGTCTCTTCCCTGGGGGCCCAGTGTGAGACTCCGATCACCACAGCAGGCTTACTGATACCCTTCGACCGTCATATTTTCGATGAAACACAGAAATTGCATCCGGTTTCAATACAAAATTTGCAATGCAGATTTATATTGACGAGAGTAACGTTTGGGGAGTCTATTATTTGGCTCTTCCCTGGGGGCTCAGTGTGAGACTCCCAATGCACCACAGCAGTTTCACTGTTACCCTTCGACCATCACATTGACGATGAAACACAGAAATTGCTTCCGGTTTCAATACAGAATTCGTAATGCCGATTTATAATGACGAGATGTAACGTTTCGGGGAGTCTGATCTTTGGCTCTCCCATGGGGGCTCAGTGTGAGTCCCCGATGCACCACAGCAGGTTCACTGTTACCCTTCGACGATCACATTGACGATGAACCACAGAAATTACATTCGGTGTCAATACAAAATTCGCAATGCCGATTTCTGTCCACATGAGTACCGTTTCGAAGAGTATGCAATTTGCTCTTCCCTGGGGGCCCAGTGTTAGACTCCGATGCACCACAGCTGGTTTACTGTTTCCCCTCTACTATCACATTGACGATGAAACACAGAAATTGCATCCGGTTTCAATACAAAATTCGCAATGCCGATTTATATTGACGAGAGTAACGTTTCGGGGAGACTGTTATTTGGTTCTTCCCTGGGGGCTCAGTGTGAGATTCCGATGCACCACAGCAGGTTTACTGTTACCCTTCGACCATCACATTGACGATGAAACACGGAAATTGCATCCGGTTTCAATACAAATTCCGCAATGCCGGTTTATATTGACGAGAGTAGCGTTTCGGAGAGTCTTTCTTTGGCTCTTCCCTGGGGGCTCAGTGTGAGACTCCGATGCACCACAGCAGGTTTACTGTTACACTTCGACCTTCACATTGACGATGAAACACAGAAGTTGCATCCGGTTTCAATACAAAATTTGCAATGCCGATTTCTGTCCACAGGAGTACCGTTTCGAAGAGTATGTAGTTTGGCTCTTCCCTGGGGGCCCAGTGTTAGACTCCGATGCACCACAGCAGGTTTACTGTTACCCTTCGACCATCACATGGACGATGAAACACGGAAATTGCATCCGGTTTCAATAAAAATTCCGCAATGCCGGTTTATATTGACGAGAGTAGCGTTTCGGAGAGTCTTTCTTTGGCTCTTCCCTGGGGGCTCAGTGTGAGACTCCGATGCACCACAGCAGGTTTACTGTTACCCTTCGACCATCACATTGACGATGAAACACAGAAATTGCATCCGGTTTCAATACTAAATTTGCAATGCCGATTTCTGTCCACAGGAGTACCGTTTCGATGAGTATGTAGTTTGGCTCTTCCCTGCGGGCCCAGTATTAGACTCCGATGCACAACAGCAGGTTTACTGTTACCCTTCGACCATCTCATTTACGATTAAACACAGGAATTGCATCCGGTTTCAATACAAAATTCGTATTTCCGATTTATATTGCTAGGGTAACGTTTCGGGGAGTCTGTTTTTTGGTTCTTTCCTGGGGGCTCAGTGTGAGACTCCGATGCACCACAGCAGGTTTACTGTTACCCTTCGATCACGACATTGACGATGAAACACAGAAATTGCATCTGGTTTCAATATAAAATTCGCAATGCCGATTTCTGTCAACATGAGTACCGTTTCGAAGAGTATGTAGTTTGTATCTTCCCTGGGGGCCCAGAGTTATACTCCGATGCACCACAGCAGGTTTACTGTTACCCTTCGACCATCACATTGGCGATGAAACACAGGAATTGCATCCGTTTTCAATACAAAATTCGCAATGCCGATTTATATTGACGAGAGTAGCGTTTCGGAGAGCCTGTTATTTTGGCTCTTTCCTGGGGGCTCAGTGTGAGACTCCGATGCACCACACAGGTTTACTGTTACCCTTCGAAAATCACATTGACGATGAAACACAGAAATTGCATCCGGTTTCAATACAAAATTCGCAATGCCGATTTATATTGACGAGATTAACGTTTCGGGGAGTCTGTCTTTTGCCTCTTCCCTGGGGGCTCAGTGTGAGACCCCGATGCACCACAGCAGGTTTACTGTTACCCTTCGACGATCACATTGACGATGAAACACAGAAATTGCATTCGGTTTCAATACAAAATTCGCAATGCCGATTTCTGTACACATGAGTACCCTTTCGAAGAGTATGCAATTTGGCTCTTCCCTGGGGGCCCAGTGTTAGACTCCGATGCACCACAGCAGGTTTACTGTCACCCTTCCATCACGACATTGACGATGAAACACAGAAATTGCATCCGGTTTCAATTCAAAATTCACAATGACGACTTATATTGACGAGAGTAACTTTTCGGGGAGTCGGTTTTTTGGTTCTTCCCTGGGGGCTCAGTGTAAGACTCCGATTCACCACAGCAGGTTTACTGTTACCCTCCGACCATCACATTGACGATGAAACACAGATATTGCATGCGGTTTCAATACAAAATTCGCAATGCCGATTTCTGCCCATAGGAGTACCGTTTCGATGAGTATGATTTTGGCTCTTCCCTGGCGGCCCAGTGTTAGACTCCGGCGCACCACAACAGGTTTACTGTTACCCATCGACCATCACATTGACGATGAAACACAGAAATTGCATCCGGTTTCAATACAAAATTCGCAATGCCGATTTATATTGACGAGAATTACATTTCGGGGAGTCTGTTTTTTTGCTTTTCCCTGTGGGCTCAGTGTGAGACTCCGATGCAACACAGCAGGTTTACTGTTACCCTTCGGCCATCACATTGACGATGTAACACAGAAAATGCATCCGGTTTCAATACAAAATTTGCAACGCCGATTTATATTGACGAGAGTAACGTTTCGGGGAGTCTATTATTTGGCTCTTCCTTGGGAACTCAGTGTGAGATTCCGAATCACCACAGCAGGTTTACTGTTACCCTTGGACCATCAATTTGACGATGAAACACAGAAATTGCATCCGGTTTCAGTACAAAATTCTCCATGCCGATTTCTGTCCACAGGAGTACCGTTTCGAAGAGTATGTTGTTTGGTTCTATCCTGGGTGCCCATCGTCAGATTCCGATGCACCACAGCAGGTTTACTGTTACACTTCGACCATCACAATTACGATGAAACACAGAAATTGCATCCGGTTCCTATACAAAATTCGCAATGCCAATTTATATTGACGGGAGTAACGTTTTGGGGAGTCTGTTCTTTTGCTGTTCCCTGGGGGCCTGGTGTGAGACTCCGATGCGCCACAGCAGGTTTACTATTACCCTTCGACCATGACATTGACGATGACACGCAGAAATTTGATCAGGATCAATACAAAATTCACAATGCCGATTACTGTCCACAGGAGTACCGTTTCGAAGAGTAAGTAGTTTGGCTCTTCCCTGGGGGCACAGTGTTAGACTCCGATGCACCACAGCAGGTTTACTGTTACCCTTCAACCATCACATTGACGATGAAACACAGAAATTGCATCCGATTTCAATACGTAATTCGCAATGCCGATTTATATTGACGAAGGTAACGTTGCGGGGAGACTGTTATTTGGCACTTCCCTGGGGGCTCAGTGTGAGACTCTGAGTCACTACAGCAGGTTTACTATTACCTTTCGACCATCAAATTGACGATGAAATACGGGAAATGCATCCGGTTTTAATACAAAATTCGAAATGCCGATTTATATTGACGAGAGTAACATTTCGGGAAGTCTGTTTTTTGGCTCTTCCCTGGGGGCTCAGTGTGAGACTCCGTTGCACCAAAGCGGGTTTACTATTACCCTTCGACCATCACATTGACGATGAAACACAGGAATTGCATCCGGTTTCAATACAAAATTCGCAATGACGACTTATATTGACGAGAGTAACTTTTCGGGGAGTCTTTTTCTGGCTCTTCCCTGGGGGCTCAGTGTGAGACTCCGATGCACCACTGCAGGTTTACTGTACCCTTCGACCATCACATTGACGATGAAACACAGAAATTGCATCCGGTTTCAATACAAAATTCGCAATGCCGATTTATATTGACGAGAGTAACGTTTCGGGGAGACTGCCATTTGGCTCTTCCCTGGGGGCTCAGTGTGAGTCTCCGATGCACCACAGCAGGTTTACTGTTACCCTTCCACCATCACATTGACGATGAAAGACAGAAATTGCATCCGGTTTCAATACAAAATTCGCAATGCCGATTTATATTGTCGAGAGTAACGTTTCGTGGAGTTTGTTTTTGGATCTTCCATGGGGGCTCAGTGTGAGACTCCGATGCACCACAGCAGGTTCACTGTTACCCTTCGACCATCACATTGACGATGGAACACAGAAATTGCATCCGGTTTCAATACAAAATTCGCAATGCCGATTTATATTCACGAAGGTAACGTTTCGGGGAGTCTGTAATTTAGCTCTTCCCTGGGGACTCAGTGTGAGACTCCGATGCAAAACAGCAGGTTTACTGTTACCCTTCGACCATCACATTGACGATGAAACACAGAAATTGCATCCGGATTCAATACAAAATTTGCAATGCCGATTTATATTGATAAGAGTAACGTTTCAGGTATTCTGTTCTTTGGCACTTCCCTGGGGGCTCAGTGTGAGACTCTGATTCACCACAGCAAATTTACTGTTACCTTTCGACCATCAAATTGACGATGAAACACAGAAATCGCATCCGGTTTCAATACAAAATTCGCAATGCTGATTTTTGTCCACAGGAGTACCGTTTCGAAGAGTATGTAGTTTAGCTCTTCCCTGGGGGCCCAGCGTTAGACTCCGATGCAACACAGCAGGTTTACTGTTACCCTTCGACCATCACATTGACGATGAAACACTGAAATTGCATCCAGTTTCAATACAAAATTCGCAATGACGACTTATATTGACGAGAGTAACTTTTCGGGGAGTCTGTTTTTTGGCTCTTCCCTGGGGGCTCAGTGTGAGACTCCGATGCACCACAGCAGGTTTACTGTTACCCTTCGACCATCACATTGACTATAAAACACAGTAATTGCATCCGGTTTCAATACAAAATTCGCAATGCCGATTTATATTGACGAGAGTAACGTTTCGGGGTGACTGTCTTTTGGCTCTACCCTGGGGGCTCAGTGTGAGTCTCCGATGCACCACAGCAGGTTTACTGTTACCCGTCGACCATCACATTGACGATGAAACACAGAAATTGCATCCGGTTTCAATACATAATTCGCAATGCCGATATATATTGACGAGAGTAACGTTTCGGGGAGTCTGTTTTTCGGCTCTTCCCTGGGGGCTCAGTGTGAGACTCCGATGCACCACAGCAGGTTTACTGTTACCCTTCGAGCATCACATTGACGGAGACACACAGAAATTGATTCCGGCTTCAATACAAAATTCGCAATGCCGATTTATATTGACGAGAGTAACGTTTCAGGGAGTCTGTTTTTTGGCCTTTCCCTGGGGGCTCAGTGTGAGACTCCGTTGCACCACAGCAGGTTTACTGTTACCCTTCGACCATCGCATTGAGGATGAAACATAGAAATTGCATCCGGTTTCAATACAAAATTCGCAATGCCGATTTATATTGACGAAGGTAACGTTTCGGGGAGTCTGTAAATTGGCTCTTCCTTATGGGCTCAGTGTGAAGCTCCGATGCACCACAGCAGGTTTACAGTTACCCTCCGGCCATGACATTGACCATGAAACACAGAAATTGCATCCGGATCAATACAAAATACGCAATGCCGATATCTGTCCACAGGAGTACCGTTTCGAAGAGTAAGTAGTTTGGCTCTTCGCTGGGGGACTAGTGTTAGACTCCGATGCACCACAGCAGGTTTACTCTTACTCTTCGACCATCAAATTGACGATGAAACACAGAAGTTGCATCCGGTTTCAATACAAAATTCGCAAAGGCGATTTCTGTCAACAGGAGTACCGTTTCGAAGAGTATGTACTTTGGCTCTTCCCTGGGGGCCCTGTGTTAGACTCCGATGCACCACAGAAGGTTTACTGTTACCCTTCGACCATCACATTGACGATGAAACACAGAAATTGCATCCGGTTTCAATACAAAATTCGCAATGCCTATTTATATTGACGAGAGTAACGTTTCGGGGAGTCTGTTCTTTGGCTCTTCCCTGGGGGCTCAGTGTGAGACTCCGATGCACCACAGCATCTTTACTGTTACCCTTCGACCATCAAATTGACGGTAAAACACAGAAATTGCAACCGGTTTCAATGCAAAATTCGCAATGTCGATTTCTGTCCACAGGAGTACCGTTTCGAAGAGTATGTAGTTTGGCTCTTCCCTGGGGGCCCAGTGTTAGACTCCGATGCACCACAGAAGGTTTACTATTACCCTTCGACCATCACATTGACGGTGACACACAGAGATTGCATATGGTTTCAATACAAATTTCGCAATGCCGATTTATATTGACTAGAGTAACGTTACGGGGATTCTGTTTTTTGGTTCTTCCCAGGGGGCTCAGTGTGAGACTCCGATGCACCACAGCAGGTTTACTGTTACCCTTCGACCATCAAATTGACGATGAAACACAGAAGTTGCATCCGGTTTCAATACAAAATTCGCAAAGGCGATTTCTGTCAACAGGAGTACCGTTTCGAAGAGTATGTACTTTGGCTCTTCCCTGGGGGCCCTGTGTTAGACTCCGATGCACCACAGAAGGTTTTCTGTTACCCTTCGACCATGACATTGAAGACGAAACACAGATATTGCATCCGGATCAATACAAAATTCACAATGCCGATTTCTGTCCACAGGAGTACCGTTTCGAAGAGTAAGCAGATTGGCTCGTCCATGGGGGCCCAGTGTTAGACTCCGATGCACCACAGAAGGTTTACTGTACCCTTCGACCATCACTTTGACGATAAAACACAGAAATTGCATCCGGTTTCAATACAAAATACGCAATGCCGATTTATATTGACGAAAGTAACTATCGGGGAATCTGTTTTTTGGCTCTTCTCTGGGGGCTCAGTGTGAGAATCTGATGCTCCACAGCAGTTTGACTGTTACCATTCGACCATCACATTGACGATGAAACACAGAAGTTGCATCCGGTTTCAATACCAAATTCGCAATGCAGATTTATATTGACGAGAGTAACGTTTCAGGGAGGCTGTTTTGGCTCTTCCCTGGGGGCTCAGTGTGAGACTCTGATGCACCACAGCAGGTTTACTGTTACCCTTCGACCATCACATTGACGTTGAAACACAGAAATTGCATCCGGTTCCATTACAAAATTCGCAAAGCCGATATATATTGACGAGAGTAACGTTTCGGTGATACTGCTTTTTGGCTCTTCCCTAGGGGCTCAGTGTGAGACTCCGATGCACCACAGCAGGTTTACTGTTATTCTTCGACCATCACATTGACGCTGAAACATAGAAATTGCATCCGGTTTCAATACTAAATTCGCAATGCCGATTTATATTGACGAGAGTAACGTTTCGGGGAGACTGTTTTTTGGCTCCTTCCTGGGGGCTCACTGTGAGACTCCGATGCACGACTGGAGGTATTCTGTTACCTTTCGACTATCACATTGACGATGAAAAACAGAAACTGCACCCGGTTTCAATACAAAATTCGCAATGCAGATTTATATTGACGAGAGTAACGTTTCAGGGAGCCTGTCTTTTGGGTCTTCCCAGGGGGCTCAGTGTGAGACTCCGATGCACCACAACAGGTTTACTGTTACCCTTCGACTATCACATTGACGATGAAACAAAGAAATTGCATCCGGATCAATACAAAATTCACAATGAAGATTTCTGTCCACAGGAGTACTGTTTCGAAGAGTAAATAGTTTGGCTCTTCCCTGGGGGCCCAGTGTTAGACTCCGATGCATCACAGCAGGTTTACTGTTACCCTTCGACCATCACATTGACGATGAAACACAGAAATTGCATCAGGTTTCAATACAAAACTCGCAATGCCGATTTATATTGACGAGAGTAACGTTTCGGGGAGTCTGTTTTTTGGCTCTTTTTTGGGGCCCAGTGTTAGACTCCGATGCACCACAGCAGGTTTACTGTTACCCTTCGACAATCAAATTGACGATGAAACACAGAAATTGCTTCCAGTTTCAATACAAAATTCGCAATAGCTATTTATATTGACTAGAGTAACTTTTCGGGGAGTCTGGTTTTTGGTTCTTCCCAGGGGGCTCAGTGTGAGACTCCGATGCACCACAGCAGGTTTACTGTTACCCTTCGACCATGACATTGACAACGAAACACAGATATTGCATCCGGATCAATACAAAATTCACAATGCCGATTTCTGTCCATAGGAGTACCATTTCGAAGAGTAAGCAGTTTGGCTCGTCCCTGGGGGCCCAGTGTTAGACTCCGATGCACCACAGAAGGTTTACTGTTACCCTTCGACCATCACTTTGACGATGAAACACAGAAATTGCATCCGGTTTCAATACAAAATTCGCAATGCCGAATTATATTGACGAAAGTAACTATTGGGGAATCTGTTTTTTGACTCTTCCCTGGGGGCTCAGTGTGAGAATCCGATGCACCACAGCAGGTTTACTGTTACCATTCGACCATCACATTGACGATGAAACATAGAAATTGCATCCGGTTTCAATACCAAACCCGCAATGCCGATTTATATTGACGAGAGTAACGTTTCGGGGTGCCTGTTTTTTGGCTCTTCCCTGGGGTCTCAGTGTGAGACTCCGATGCACCACAGCAGACTTACTGTTACCCTTCGGCCATCACATTGACGATGAAACACAGAAATTGCATCCGGTTCCATTATAAAATTCGCAATGCCGATATATATTGACAAGAGTAACGTTTCGGTGATACTGTTTTGCGGCTCTTCCCTGGGGGCCCAGTGTTAGACTCCGATGCACCACAGCAGGTTTACTGTTACCCTTCGACCATCACATTGCCGATGAAACACAGAAATTGCATCAGGTTTCAATACAAAATTCGCAATGCAGATTTATATTTACGAGAGTAACGTTTCAGGGAGGCTGTTTTTTGGGTCTTCCCAGGGGCTCAGTGTGAGACTATGATACACCACAGCAGGTATACTGTTACCCTTCGACCATCAAATTGACGATGAAACACAGAAACTGAATCCGGTTTCAGTACAAATTCCGCAATGCCGATTTATATTGACGAGAGTAACGTTTCGGGGAGCCTGTTTTTTGGCTCTTCCCTGGGGGCTCAGTGTGAGACTCCGATGCACCACAGAAGGTTTACTATTACCCTTCAGCCATCACATTGACGATGAAACACAGAAATTGCATCCGGTTCCATTACAATATTCGCAATGAAGATATATATTGACGAGAGTAACGTTTCGGTGATACATTTTTTTTTGACTCTTCCCTAGGGGCTCAGTGTGAGACTCCGATGCACCACAGCAGGTGTACTGTTACCCTTCGACCATCACATTGACGATGAAACATAGCAATTGCATCCGGTTTCAATACTAAATTCGCAATGCCGATTTATATTGACGAGAGTAACTTTTCGGGAAGTCTGTTGTTTGCCTCCTCCCCGGGGGCTCAGTGTGAAACTCCGATGCACCACAGCAGGTTTACTGTTACCCTTCGACCATCACATTGACGATGAAACACAGAAACTGCATCCTGATTCAATAAAAAATTCGCAATGCAGATTTACATTGACGAAAGTAACGTTCGAGGATTCTGTTCTTTGGCTCTTCCCAGGGGGCTCAGTGTGAGACTCCGATGCACCACAGCAGGTTTACTGTTACCCTTCGACCATCACATTGACGATGAAACACAGAAATTGCATCCGGATCGATACAAAATTCACAATGCCGATATCTGTCCACAGGAGTAACGTTTCGAAGAGTAAGTAGTTTGGCTCTTCCCTGGGGGCCCAGTGTTAGACTCTGATGCACCACAGCAGGTTTACTGTTCCCCATCGACCATCACATTGACGATTTAACACAGAAATTGCATCCGGTTTCAATACAAAATTCGCAATGCCTATTTATACTGACGAGAGTAAAGTTTTGGGGAGTCTGTTTTTTGGCTCTTCCCTGGGGGCTCAGTGTGGTACTCCGAAGTACCACAGTAGGTTTATTGTTACCATTCGACCCTCAAATTGACGATGAAACACAGAAATTGCAACCGGTTTCAATACAAATTTCGCAATGCCGATTTCTGTCCACAGGAGTACCGTTTCGAAGAGTAAGTAGTTTAGCTCTTCCTCGGGGCCCAGTGTTAGACTCCGATGCACCACAGCTGGTTTACTGTTACCCTTCGACTATGACATTGACGATGAAACACAGAAATTGCATCCGGATCAATACAAAGTTCACAATGCCGATTTCTGTCCACAGGAGTACCGTTTCGAAGAGTAAGTAGTTTGGCTCTTCCCTGGGGGCCTAGTGTTAGACTCTGATGCACCACAGCAGGTTTACTGTTCCCCATCGACCATCACATTGACGATGAAACACAGAAATTGCAACCGGTTTCAATACAAATTTCGCAATGCCGAATTCTGTCCACAGGAGTACTGTTTCGAAGACTATGTACTTTGGCTCTTCCCTTGGGGCCCAGTGTTAGACTCCGATGCACCACAGATGGTTTGCTGTTACCCTTCGACCGTCAAATTGACGATGAATCACAGATACTGCATCCTGTTTCAATAAAAAATTCGCAATGCAGATTTACATTGACGAAAGTAACGTTCGAGGAATCTGTTTTTTGGCTCTTCCCTGGGGGCTCAGTGTGAGACTCCGATGCACCACAGAAGGTTTACTGTTACCCTTCGACCATCACATTGACGATGAAAAACAGAAACTGCGTCCGGTTTCAATACACACTTCGCAATGCAGATTTATATTGACGAGAGTAACGTTTCGGGGAGTCTGTTTTTTGGCTCTTCCCTGGGGGCTCAGTGTGAGACTCCGATGCACCACAGCAGGTTTACTGTTACCCTTCGACCATCACATTGACGATGAAACACAGAAATTGCATCCGGATCAATACAAAATTCACAATGCCGATTTCTGTCCACAGGAGTACCGTTTCGAAGAGTAAATAGTTTGGCTCTTCCCTGGGGGCCCAGTGTTAGACTCCGATGCACCACAGCAGGTTTACTGTTACCTTTCGACCATCAAATTGAAGATGAAGCACAGAAATTGCATCCGGTTTCAATACAAAATTCGCATTGGCGATTTCCGTCCACAGGAGTACCGCTTCGAAGAGTATGTAGTTTGTCTCTTCCCTGGGGGCTCAGGATGAGACTCCGATGCACCACAGAAGGTTTACTATTACCCTTCAGCCATCACATTGACGATGAAACTCAGAAATTGCATCCTGTTCCATTACAAAATTCGCAATGCCGATAAATATTGACGAGAGTAACGTTTCGGTGATACTGTTTTTTGACTCTTCCCTAGGGGCTCAGTGAGACTCCGATGCAGAACAGCATGTTTACTGTTACCCTTCGACCATCACATTGACGATGAAACATAGAAATTGCATCCGGTTTCAATACTAAATTCGCAATGCCGATTTATATTGACGAGAGTAACTTTTCCGGGAGTCTGTTGTTTGCCTCTTCCCCGGGGGCTCAGTGTGAAACTCAGATGCACCACAGCAGGTTTACTGTTACCCTTCGACCATCACATTGACGATGAAAAACAGAAACTGCGTCCGGTTTCAATACAAACTTCGCAATGCAGATTTATATTGACGAGAGTAACGTTTCGGGGAGTCTGTTTTTTAGCTCTTTCCTGGGGGCTCAGTGTGAGACTCCGATGCACCACACCAGGTTTACTGTTACCCTTCAACCATCACATTGACGATGAAACACAGAAATTGCATCCGATTTCAATACGAAATTCGCAATGCCGATTTATATTGACGAAGGTAACGTTTCGGGGAGTCTGTAATTTGGCTCTTCCCTGGGGGCTCAGTGTGAGACTCCGATGCACCACGGCAGGTTTACTCTTACCCTTCGACCATGACATTGACGATGAAACACAGAAATTGCATCTGGATCGACACAAAATACACAATGCCGATTTCTGTCCACAGGAGTACCGTTTCGAAGAGTAACTAGTTTGGCTCTTCCCTGGGGGCCCAGTGTTAGACTCCGATGCACCACAGCAGGTGTCCTGTTATCCTCCGACCATCAAATTAAAGATGAAGCACAGAAATTGCATCCGGTTTCAACACAAAATTCGCAATGCCGATTTCTGTCCACAGGGTTACCGTTTCGAAGAGTATGTAGTTTAGCTCTTCTCTGGGGGCCCAGCGTTAGACTCCGATGCACCACAGCAGGTTTCTGTTACCCTTCGACCATCACATTGACGATGAAACACGGGAATTGCATCCGGTTTCAATACAAAATTCGCAATGCCGATTTATATTGACGAGAGTAACATGTCGGGGAGTCTCTTATTTGGCTCTTCCCTGGGGCCTCAGTGTGAGACTCCGATGCACCACAGCAGGTTTACTATTACCGTTCAACCGTCACATTGACGATGAAACACAGAAATTGCATCCGATAACAATACGAAATCCGCAATGCCGATTTATATTGACGAGAGTAACGTTTCGGGGAGCCTGTTTTTTGGCTCTTCCCTGGGGGCTCAGTGTGAGACTCTGATGCACCACAGCAGGTTTCTGTTACCCTTCGACCATCACATTGACGATGAAACACGGTAATTGCTTCCGGTTTCAATACAAAATTCGCAATGCCGATTTATATTGACGAGAGTAACATTTCGGAGAGTCTCTTATTTGGCTCTTCCCTGGGGGCTCAGTGTGAGACTCCGATGCACCACAGCAGGTTTACTATTACCGTTCTACCGTCACATTGACGATGAAACACAGAAATTGCATCCGGTTTCAATACCAAATTCGCAATGCCGACTTATATTGACGTGAGTAACGTTTCGGGGAGTCTGTTTTTTGGCTCTTCCCTGGGGGCTCGTGTGAGACTCCGATGCACCACAGCAGGTTTACTGTTACCCTTCGACCATGACATTGACGATGAAACACAGAAATTTCATCCGGATCAATACAAAATTCACAATGCCGATTTCTGTCCACAGGAGTACCGTTTCGAAGAGCATGTAGTTTGTCTCTTCCCTGGGGGCCCAGTGTTAGACTCCGATACACCACAGCAGGTGTACTGTTACCCTCCGACCATCACATTGACGATGAAACACAGAAATTGCATCCGGTTCCAATACAAAATTCGCAATGCCGATTTCTGTCCACAGTAGTACCGTTTCGAAGAGTATGTAGTTTAGCTCATCCTGGGGGCCCAGCGTTAGACTCCGATGCACCACAGCAGGTTTACTGTTACCCTTCGACCATCACATTGACGCTGAAACACGGGAATTGCATCCGGTTTCAATACAAAATTCGCAATGCCGATTTATATTGACGAGAGTAACGTTTCGGGGAGTCTGTTTTTTGGCTCTACCCTGGGGGCTCAGTGTGAGACTCCGATGCACCACAGCAGACTTACTGTTACCCTTCGGCCATCACATTGACGATGAAACACAGAAATTGCATCCGGTTCCATTACAAAATTCGCAATGCCGATATATATTGACAAGAGTAACGTTTCGGTGATACTGTTTTTTGGCTCTTCCCTAGGGGCTCAGTGTGAGACTCCGATGCACCACAGCAGGTTTACTGTTACCCTTCGACCATCACATTGACGATGAGACATAGAAATTGCATCCGGTATCAATACTAAAGTCGCAATGCCGATTTATATTGACGAGAGTAACTCTTCGGGGAATCTGTTGTTTGGATCTTCCCTGGGGGCCCAGTGTTATACTCCGATGCACCACAGCAGGTTTACTGTTACCCTTCGACCATCACATTGACGATGAAACACAGAAATTGCATCAGGTTTCAATACAAAATTCGCAATGCAGATTTATATTGACGAGAGTAACGTTTCAGGGAGGCTGTTTTTTGGGTCTTCCCAGGGGGCTCAGTGTGAGACTCCGATGCACCACAGCAGGTATACTGTTACCCTTCGACCATCAAATTGACGATGAAACACAGAAACTGAATCCGGTTTCAATACAAAATCCGCAATGCCGATTTATATTGACGAGAGTAACGTTTCGGGGATCCTGTTTTTTGGCTCTTCCCTGGGGGCTCAGTGTGAGACTCCGATGCACCACAGAAGGTTTACTATTACCCTTCAGCCATCACATTGACGATGAAGGACAGAAATTGCATCCGGTTCCATTACAAAATTCGCAATGCCGATATATAATGACGAGAGTAACGTTTCGGTGATACTGTTCTTTGACTCTTCCCTAGGGGCTCAGTGTGAGACTCCGATGCACCACAGCAGGTTTACTGTTACCCTTCGACCATCACATTGACGATGAAACATAGAAATTGCATCCGGTTTCAATACTAAATTCGCAATGCCGATTTATATTGACGAGAGTAACTTTTCAGGGAGTCTGTTGTTTGCCTCTTCCCCTGGGGCTCAGTGTGAAACTCCGATGCACCACAGCAGGTTTACTGTTACCCTTCGACCATCACATTGACGATGAGACATAGAAATTGCATCCGGTTTCAATACTAAATTCGCAATGCCGATTTATAGTGACGAGAGTAACTCTTCGGGAGTCTGTTGTATGGCTCTTCCCTGGGGGCCCAGTGTTATACTCCGATGCACCACAGCAGGTTTACTGTTAACCTCCGACCATGACATTGACGATGAAACACAGAAATTGCATCCGGATCAATACAAAGTTCCCAATGCCGATTTCTGTCCACAGGAGTACCGTTTCGAAGAGTAAGTAGTTTGGCTCATCCTGGGGGCCCAGCGTTAGACTCCGATGCACCACAGCAGGTTTACTGTTACCCTTCGACCATCACATTGACGCTGAAACACGGGAATTGCATCCGGTTTCAATACAAAATTCGCAATGCCGATTTATATTGACGAGAGTAACGTTTCGGGGAGTCTGTCTTTTGGCTCTTCCCTGGGGGCTCAGTGTGAGACTCCGATGCACCACAGCAGACTTACTGTTACCCTTCGGCCATCACATTGACGATGAAACACAGAAATTGCATCCGGTTCCATTACAAAATTCGCAATGCCGATATATATTGACAAGAGTAACGTTTCGGTGATACTGTTTTTTGGCTCTTCCCTAGGGGCTCAGTGTGAGACTCCGATGCACCACAGCAGGTTTACTGTTACCCTTCGACCATCACATTGACGATGAGACATAGAAATTGCATCCGGTTTCAATACTAAATTCGCAATGCCGATTTATAATGACGAGAGTAACTCTTCGGGGAGTCTGTTGTATGGCTCTTCCCTGGGGGCCCAGTGTTATACTCCGATGCACCACAGCAGGTTTACTGTTACCCTTCGACCATCACATTGACGATGAAACACAGAAATTGCATCAGGTTTCAATACAAAATTCGCAATGCCTATTTATACTGACGAGAGTAAAGTTTCGGGGAGACTGTTTTTTGGCTCTTCCCTGGGGGCTCAGTGTGGTACTCCGAAGTACCACAGCTGGATTACTGTTACCCTTCGACCATCACGATGACGATGAAAAACAGAAACTGCGTCCGGTTTCAATACAAAATTCGCAATGCAGAATTATATTGACGAGAGTAACGTTTCGGGGAGTCTGTTTTTTGGCTCTTTCCTGGGGGCTCAGTGTGAGACTCCGATGCACCACAGCAGGTTTACTGTTACCCTTCAACCATCACATTGACGTTGAAACAAAGAAATTGCATCCGATTTCAATACGAAATTCGCAATGCCGATTTATATTGACGAAGGTAACGTTTCGGGGTGTCTGTAATTTGGCTCTTCCCTGGGGGCTCAGTGTGAGACTCCGACGCACCACGGCAGGTTTACTCTTACCCTTCGACCATGACATTGACGATGAAACACAGAAATTGCATCCGTATCGATACAAAATTCACAATGCCGATTTATGTCCACAGGAGTACCGTTTCGAAGAGTAACTAGTTTGGCTCTTCCCTGGGGGCCCAGTGTTAGACTCCGATGCACCACAGCAGGTTTACTGTTACCTTTCGACCATCAAATTGAAGATGAAGCACAGAAATTGCCTCCGGTTTCAATACAAAATTCGCAATGGCGATTTCCGTCCACAGGAGTACCGCTTTGAAGAGTATGTAGTTTGTCTCTTCCCTGGGGGCTCAGTGTGAAACTCCGATGCACCACAGCAGGTTTACCATCACATTGACGATGAAACACAGAAATTGCATCCAGATCAAAACAAAATTCACAATGCCGATTTCTGTCCACAGGAGTACCGTTTCGAAGAGTAGGTAGTTTGGCTCTTCCTCGGGGCCCAGTGTTAGACTCCGATGCACCACAGCTGGTTTACTGTTACCCTTCGACCATGACATTGACGATGAAACACAGATATTGCATCCGGATCAATACAAAATTCACAATGCCAATTTCTGTCCACAAGAGTACCGTTTCGATGAGTAAGTAGTTTGGCTCTTCCCTGGGGGCCCAGTGTTAGACCTTGATGCACCACAGCAGGTTTACTGTTACCCTTCCACCATCACAATTACGATGAAAAACAGAAACTGCGTCCGGTTTCAATACAAAATTCGCAATGCAGATTTATATTGACGAGAGTAACGTTTCGGGGAGTCTGTTTTTTGGCTCTTTCCTGGGGGCTCAGTGTGAGACTCCTATGCACCACAGCAGGTTTACTGTTACCCTTCAACCATCACATTGACGATGAAACACAGAAATTGCATCCGATTTCAATACGAAATTCGCAATGCCGATTTATATTGACGAAGGTAACGTTTCGGGGAGTCTGTAATTTGGCTCTTCCCTGGGGGCTCAGTGTGAGACTCCGATGCACCACGGCAGGTTTACTCTTACCCTTCGACCATGACATTGACGATGAAACACTGAAATTTCATCCGGATCAATACAAAATTCGCAATGCCGTTTTATATTGACGAGAGTAACGTTTCGGGGAGCCAGCTTTTGGATCTTCCCTGGGGGCTCAGTGTGAGACTCCGATGCACCACAGCCGGATTACTGTTACCCTTCGACCATCACATTGACGATGAAAAACAGAAACTGCGTCCGGTTTCAATACAAAATTCGGAATGCAGATTTATATTGACGAGAGTAACGTTTCGGGGAGCCTGCTTTTTGGCTCTTTCCTGGGGTCTCAGTGTGAGACTCCGATGCACCACAGCAGGTTAACTGTTACCCTTCGACCATCACATTGACGATGAAACACAGAAATTGCATCTGCATCGATACTAAATTCAAAATGCCGATTTCTGTCCACAGGAGTACCGTTTCGAAGAGTAACTAGTTTGGCTCTCCCCTGGGGGCCCAGTGTTAGACTCCGATGCACCACAGCAGGTGTCCTGATACCCTCCGACCATCAAATTGAAGATGAAGCACAGAAATTGCATCCGATTTCAATACAAAATTCGCAATGCCGATTTCTGTCCACAGGAGTACCGTTTCGAAGAGTATGTAGTTTAGCTCTTCCCTGGGGGCCCAGCGTTAGACTCCGATGCACCACAGCAGGTTTCTGTTACCCTTCGACCATCACATTGACGATGAAACACAGAAATTGCATCCGGAAAATATTAAACTCACAATGCCGATTTCTGTCCACAGGAGTACCGTTTCGAAGAGTAAGTAGTTTGGCTCTTCCCTGGGGGCCCAGTGTTACTCTCCGATGCACCACAGAAGGTTTACTGTTACACTTCGACCATCAAATTGACGATGAAACACAGAAATTGCATCCGGTACCAATAAAAAATTCGCAATGCAGATTAACATTGACGAAAGTAACGTTCGAGGAATCTGTTATTTGGCTCTTCCGTGGGGGCTCAGTGTGAGACTCCGATGCACCACAGCAGGTTTACTGTTACCCTTCGACCATCACATTGACGATGAAACACAGAAATTGCATCGGATTCAATACCAAATTCGCAATGCCGATTTATATTGACGAGAGTAACGTTTCGGGGAGACTGTTTTTTGGCTCTTTCCTGGGGGCTCAGTGTGAGACTCCGTTGCACCACAGCAGGTTTACTGTTACCCTTCGACCTTCACATTGACGATGAAAAACAGAAACAGCGTCCGGTTTCAATACAATATTCGCAATGCAGATTTATATTGACGATCGTAACGTTTCAGGGAGCCTGTTTTTTGGCTCTTCCCTGGGGGCTCAGTGTGAGACTCCGATGCTCCACAGCAGGTTTACTGTTACCCTTCGACCATCACATTGACGATGAAACAAAGAAATTGCATCCGGATCAATACAAAATTCACAATGCCGATTTCTGTCCACAGGAGTACCGTTTCGAAGAGTAAGTAGATTGGCTCTTCCCTGGGGGCCCAGTGTTAGACTACGATGCACCACAGCAGGTTTACTGTTACCTTTCGACCATCACATTGACGATGAAACACAGAAATTGCATCAGGTTTCAATACAAAATTCGCAATGCCGATTTATATTGACGAGAGTAACTTTTCATGGAGCCGGTTTTTTGGCTCTTCCCTGGGGGCTCAGACTCCGATTCACCACAGCAGGTTTACTGTTACCGTTCGTCCATGACATTGACGATGAAACACAGAAATTTCATCGGGAACAATACGAAATTCACAATGCCGATTTCTGTCCACAGGAGTACCGTTTCGAAGAGTAAGTAGTTTGGCTCTTCCCTGGGGGCCCAGTGTTAGACTCCGATGCACCACAGCAGGTTTACTGTTACCCTTCGACCATCACCTTGACGATGAAACACAAAAATTCCATCAGGTTTCAATACAAAATTCGCAATGCCGATTTATATTGACGAGAGTAACGCTTCGGGGAGTCTGTTTTTTGGCTCTTCCCTGGGGGCTCAGTGTAAGACTCTGATTCACCACAGCAGGTTTACTGTTACCTTTCGACCATCACATTGATGATGAAACACAGAAATTGCATCCGGTTTCAATAAAAATTTCGCAATGCCGATTTCTGCCCACAGGAGTACCGTTTCGAAGACTATGTAGTTTAGCTCTTCCCTGGGGACCCAGCGTTAGACTCCGATGCACCACAGCAGGTTTACTGTTACCCTTCGACCATCACATTGACGATGAAACACGGGAATTGCATCCGGTTTCAATACAAAATTCCCAATGCCGATTTATATTGACGAGAGTAACATTTCGGGGAGTCTGTTTTTTGGCTCTTCCCTGGGAGCTCAGTGTGAGACTCCGATGCACAATAGCAGGTTAACTATTACCCTTCGACCATCACATTGACGATGAAACACAGAAATTGCATCCGGTTTCAATACAAAATTCGCAATGCCGATTTATATTGACGAAGGTAACGTTTCGGGGAGTCTGTAATTTAGCTCTTCCCTGGGGACTCAGTGTGAGTCTCCGATGCACCACAGCAGGTTTACTGTTACCCTTCGACCTTGAAATTGACGATGAAATGCAGAAATTGCATCCGGGTCAATGCAAAATTCACAATGCCGATTTCTGTCCACAGGAGTTTCGTTTCGAAGAGTAAGTAGTTTGGCTCTTCCCTGGGAGCCCAGTGTTAGACTCCAATGCACCACAGCAGGTTTACTGTTACCCTTCGACCATCAAATTGACGATGGAACACAGATACTGCATCCGGTTTCAATAAAAAATTCACAATGCAGATTTACATTGACGAGAGTAACGTTTCACGGAGCCGGTCTTTTAGCAATTCCCTGGGGGCTCAGTGTGAGTCTCCGATGCACCACAGCAGGTTTACTGTTACCCTTCGACCATCACATTGACGATGAAACACAGAAATTGCAACCGGTTTCAATACAAAATTCGCAATGCCGATTTCTGTCCACAGGAGTACCGTTTCGAAGAGTATGTAGTTTAGCTCTTCCCTGGGGGCCAAGCGTTAGACTCCGATGCACTACAGGAGGTTTCTGTTACCCTTCGACCATCACATTGACGATGAAACACAGAAATTACATCCGGAAAATAATAAATTCACAATGCCGATTTCTGTCCACAGGAGTACCGTTTCGAAGAGTAAGTAGTTTAACTCTTCCCTGGGGGCCCAGTGTTACTCTCCGATGCACCACAGAAGGTTTACTGTTACACTTCGACCATCAAATTGACGATGAAACACAGAAATTGCATCCGGTTTCAATAAAAAATTCGCAATGCAGATTAACATTGACGAGAGTAACGTTCGAGGAATCTGTTTTTTGGCTCTTCCGTGGGGTCTCAGTGTGAGACTCCGATGCACCACAGCAGGTTTACTGTTACCCTTCGACCATCACATTGACGATGAAACACAGAAATTGCATCCGGTGTCAATACCAATTTCGCAATGCCGATTTATATTGACGAGAGTAACGTTTCGGGGAGTTTGTTATTTGGCTCTTTCCTGGGGGCTCAGTGTGAGACTCCGTTGCACCACAGCAGGTTTACTGTTACCCTTCGACCTTCACATTGACGATGAAAAACAGAAACAGCGTCCGGTTTCAATACAAAATTCGCAAGGCAGATTTATATTGACGAGAGTAACGTTTCAGGGAGCCTGTTTTTTGGCTCTTATCTGGGGGCTCAGTGTGAGACTCCGATGCACCACAGCAGGTTTACTGTTACCCTTCGACCATCACATTGACGATGAAACACAGAAATTGCATCCGGATCAATACAAAATTCACAATGCCGATTTCTGTCCACAGGAGTACCGTTTCGAAGAGTAAGTAGATTGGCTCTTCCCTGGGGACCCAGTGTTAGACTACGATGCACCACAGCAGGTTTACTGTTACGTTTCGACCATCACATTGACGATGAAACAGAAATTGCATCAGGTTTCAATACAAAATTCGCAATGCCGATTTATATTGACGAGAGTAACGCTTCGGGGAGTCTGTTTTTTGGCTCTTCCCTGGGGGCTCAGTGTAAGACTCTGATTCACCACAGCAGGTTTACTGTTACCTTTCGACCATCAAATTGACGATGAAACACAGAAATTGCATCCGGTTTCAATACAAAATTCGCAATGGCGATTTCCGTCCACAGGAGTACCGTTTCGAAGAGTATGTAGTTTGTCTCTTCCCTGGGGGCCCAATGTTAGACTCCGATACACCACAGCAGGTGTACTGTTACCCTCCGACCATCACATTGATGATGAAACACAGAAATTGCATCCGGTTTCAATACAAATTTCGCAATGCCGATTTCTGCCCACAGGAGTACCGTTTCGAAGACTATGTAGTTTAGCTCTTCCCTGGGGGCCCAGCGTTAGACTCCGATGCACCACAGCAGGTTTACTGTTACCCTTCGACCTTGAAATTGACGATGAAATGCAGAAATTGCATCCGGATCAATACAAAATTCACAATGCCGATTTCTGTCCACAGGAGTATCGTTTCGAAGAGTAAGTAGTTTGGCTCTTCCCTGGGGGCCCAGTGTTAGACTCCGATGCACCACAGCAGGTTTACTGTTACCCTTCGACCATCACATTGGCGATGAAACACAGGAATTGCATCCGTTTTCAATACAAAATTCGCAATGCCGATTTATATTGACGAGAGTAGCGTTTCGGAGAGCCTGTTATTTTGGCTCTTTCCTGGGGGCTCAGTGTGAGACTCCGATGCACCACAGCAGGTTTACTGTTACCCTTCGACCATCAAATTGACGATGAAACACAGAAATTGCAACCGGCTTCAATACAAAATTCGCAATGCCGATTTCTGTCCACAGGAGTACCGTTTCGAAAAGTATGTAGTTTGGCTCTTCCCTGGGGGCCCAGTGTTAGACTCCGATGCACCACAGAAGGTTTACTGTTACCCTTCGACCATCAAATTGACGATGGAACACAGATACTGCATCCGGTTTCAATAAAAAATTCACAATGCAGATTTACATTGACGAGAGTAACGTTTCACGGAGCCGGTTTTTTAGCTCTTCCCTGGGGGCTCAGTGTGAGACTCCGATGCACCACAGCAGGTTTACTGTTACCCTTCGACCATCACATTGACGATGAAACACAGAAATTGCAACCGGTTTCAATACAAAATTCGCAATGCCGATTTCTGTCCACAGGAGTACCGTTTCGAAGAGTATGTAGTTTAGCTCTTCCCTGGGGGCCCAGCGTTAGACTCCGATGCACCACAGGAGGTTTCTGTTACCCTTCGACCATCACATTGACGATGAAACACAGAAATTACATCCGGAAAATAATAAATTCACAATGCCGATTTCTGTCCACAGGTGTACCGTTTCGAAGAGTAGGTAGTTTAACTCTTCCCTGGGGGCCCAGTGTTACTCTCCTATGCACCACAGAAGGTTTACCGTTACACTTCGACCATCAAATTGACGATGAAACACAGAAATTGCATCCGGTTTCAATAAAAAATTCGCAATGCAGATTAACATTGACGAAAGTAACGTTCGAAGAATCTGTTATTTGGCTCTTCCGTGGGGGCTCAGTGTGAGACTCCGATGCACCACAGCAGGTTTACTGTTACCCTTCGACCATCACATTGACGATGAAACACAGAAATTGCATCGGATTCAATACCAAATTCGCAATGCCGATTTATATTGACGAGAGTAACGTTTCGGGGAGACTGTTTTTTGGCTCTTTCCTGGGGGCTCAGTGTGAGAGTCCGTTGCACCACAGCAGGTTTACTGTTACCCTTCGACCTTCACATTGACGATGAAAAAAAGAAACAGCGTCCGGTTTCAATACAAAATTCGCAATGCAGATTTATATTGACGATCGTAACGTTTCAGGGAGCCTGTTTTTTGGCTCTTCCCTGGGGGCTCAGTGTGAGACTCCGATGCACCACAGCAGGTTTACTGTTACCCTTCGACCATCACATTGACGATGAAACACAGAAATTGCATCCGGATCAATACAAAATTCACAATGCCGATTTCTGTCCACAGGAGTACCGTTTCGAAGAGTAAGTAGATTGGCTCTTCCCTGGGGGCCCAGTGTTAGACTACGATGCACCACAGCAGGTTTACTGTTACCTTTCGACCATCACATTGACGATGAAACACAGAAATTGCATCAGGTTTCCATACAAAATTCGCAATGCCGATTTATATTGACGAGAGTAACGTTTCAGGGAGCCGGTTTTTTGGCTCTTCCCTGGGGGCTCAGTGTGAGACTCCGATTCACCACAGCAGGTTTACTGTTACCGTTCGTCCATGACATTGACGATGAAACACAGAAATTTCATCGGGAACAATACAAAATTCACAATGCCGATTTCTGTCCACAGGAGTACCGTTTCGAAGAGTAAGTAGTTTGGCTCTTCCCTGGGGGCCCAGTGTTAGACTCCGATGCACCACAGCAGGTTTACTGTTACCCTTCGACCATCACATTGACGATGAAACACAGAAATTCCATCAGGTTTCAATACAAAATTCGCAATGCCGATTTATATTGACGAGAGTAACGCTTCGGGGAGTCTGTTTTTTGGCTCTTCCCTGGGGGCTCAGTGTAAGACTCTGATTCACCACAGCAGGTTTACTGTTACCTTTCGACCATCAAATTGACGATGAAACACAGAAATTGCATCCGGTTTCAATACAAAATTCGCAATGGCGATTTCCGTCCACAGGAGTACCGTTTCGAAGAGTATGTAGTTTGTCTCTTCCCTGGGGGCCCAATGTTAGACTCCGATACACCACAGCAGGTGTACTGTTACCCTCCGACCATCACATTGATGATGAAGCGCAGAAATTGCATCCGGTTTCAATAAAAATTTCGCAATGCCGATTTCTGCCCACAGGAGTACCGTTTCGAAGACTATGTAGTTTAGCTCTTCCCTGGGGACCCAGCGTTAGACTCCGATGCACCACAGCAGGTTTACTGTTACCCTTCGACCATCACATTGACGATGAAACACGGGAATTGCATCCGGTTTCAAAACAAAATTCCCAATGCCGATTTATATTGACGAGAGTAACATTTCGGGGAGTCTGTTTTTTGGCTCTTCCCTGGGAGCTCAGTGTGAGACTCCGATGCACCACAGCAGGTTAACTATTACCCTTCGACCATCACATTGACGATGAAACACAGAAATTGCATCCGGTTTCAATACAAAATTCGCAATGCCGATTTATATTGACGAAGGTAACGTTTCGGGGAGTCTGTAATTTAGCTCTTCCCTGGGGACTCAGTGTGAGTCTCCGATGCACCACAGCAGGTTTACTGTTACCCTTCGACCTTGAAATTGACGATGAAATGCAGAAATTGCATCCGGATCAATACAAAATTCACAATGCCGATTTCTGTCCACAGGAGTACCGTTTCGAAGAGTAAGTAGTTTGGCTCTTCCCTGGGGGCCCAGTGTTAGACTCCAATGCACCACAGCAGGTTTACTGTTACCCTTCGACCATCACATTCACGATGAAACACAGAAATTGCAACCGGTTTCAATACAAAATTCGCAATGCCGATTTCTGTCCACAGGAGTACCGTTTCGAAGAGTATGTAGTTTAGCTCTTCCCTGGGGGCCAAGCGTTAGACTCCGATGCACCACAGGAGGTTTCTGTTACCCTTCGACCATCACATTGACGATGAAACACAGAAATTGCATCCGGAAAATAATAAATTCACAATGCCGATTTCTGTCCACAGGAGTACCGTTTCGAAGAGTAAGTAGTTTAACTCTTCCCTGGGGGCCCAGTGTTACTCTCCGATTCTCCACAGAAGGTTTACTGTTACACTTCGACCATCAAATTGACGATGAAACACAGAAATTGCATCCGGTTTCAATAAAAAATTCGCAATGCAGATTAACATTGACGAGAGTAACGTTCGAGGAATCTGTTTTTTGGCTCTTCCGTGGGGTCTCAGTGTGAGACTCCGATGCACCACAGCAGGTTTACTGTTACCCTTCGACCATCACATTGGCGATGAAACACAGAAATTGCATCCGGTGTCAATACCAATTTCGCAATGCTGATTTATATTGACGAGAGTAACGTTTCGGGGAGTCTGTTTTTTGGCTCTTTCCTGGGGGCTCAGTGTGAGACTCCGTTGCACCACAGCAGGTTTACTGTTACCCTTCGACCATCACATTGACGATGAAACACAGAAATTGGATCCGGAAAATAATAAATTCACAATGCCGATTTCTGTCCACAGGTGTACCGTTTCGAAGAGTAGGTAGTTTAACTCCTTCCTGGGGGCCCAGTGTTACTCTCCGATGCACCACAGAAGGTTTACTGTTACACTTCGACCATCAAATTGACGATGAAACACAGAAATTGCATCCGGTTTCAATAAAAAATTCGCAATGCAGATTAACATTGACGAAAGTAACGTTCGAGGAATCTGATTTTTGGCTCTTCCGTGGGGGCTCAGTGTGAGACTCCGATGCACCACAGCAGGTTTACTGTTACCCTTCGACCATCACATTGACGATGAAACACAGAAATTGCATCCGGTGTCAATACCAAATTCGCAATGCCGATTTATATTGACGAGATTAACGTTTCGGGGAGTCTGTTTTTTGGCTCTTTCCTGGGGGCTCAGTGTGAGACTCCGTTGCACCACAGCAGGTTTACTGTTACCCTTCGACCTTCACATTGACGATGAAAAACAGAAACAGCGTCCGGTTTCAATACAAAATTCGCAATGCAGATTTATATTGACGAGAGTAACGTTTCAGGGAGCCTGTTTTTTGGCTCTTCCCTGGGGGCTCAGTGTGAGACTCCGATGCACCACAGCAGGTTTACTGTTACCCTTCGACCATCACATTGACGATGAAACACAGAAATTGCATCCGGATCAATACAAAATTCACAATGCCGATTTCTGTCCACAGGAGTACCGTTTCGAAGAGTAAGTAGATTGGCTCTTCCCTGGGGGCCCAGTGTTAGACTACGATGCACCACAGCAGGTTTACTGTTACCTTTCGACCATCACATTGACGATGAAACACAGAAATTTCATCGGGAACAATACAAAATTCACAATGCCGATTTCTGTCCACAGGAGTACCGTTTCGAAGAGTAAGTAGTTTGGCTATTCCCTGGGGGCCCAGCGTTAGACTCCGATGCACCACAGCAGGTTTCTGTTACCCTTCGACCATCACATTGACGATGAAACACAGAAATTGCATCCGGAAAATAATAAATTCACAATGCCGATTTCTGTCCACAGGAGTACCGTTTCGAAGAGTAAGTAGTTTGGCTCTTCCCTGGGGGTCCAGTGTTACTCTCCGATGCACCACAGAAGGTTTACTGTTACCCTTCGACCATCAAATTGACAATGGAACACAGATACTGCTTCCGGTTTCAATAAAAACTTCACAATGCAGATTTACATTGACGAGAGTAACGTTTCACGGAGCCGGTTTTTTAGCTCTTCCCTGGGGGCTCAGTGTGAGACTCCGATGCACCACAGCAGGTTTACTGTTACCCTTCGACCTTGACATTGACGATGAAATGCAGAAATTGCATCCGGATCAATACAAAATTCACAATACCGATTTCTGTCCACATGAGTACCGTTTCGAAGAGTAAGTAGTTTGGCTCTTCCCTGTGGGCCCAGTGTTAGACCCCGATGCACCACAGCAGGTTTTCTGTTACCCTTCGACCATCAAATTGACGATGAAACACAGAAATTGCATCCGGTTTCAATACAAAATTCGCAATTCCGATTTCTGTCCACAGGAGTACCGTTTCGAAGAGTAAGTAGATTGGCTCTTCCCTGGGGGCCCAGTGTTAGAATACGATGCACCACAGCAGGTTTACTGTTACCTTTCGACCATCACATTGACGATGAAACACAGAAATTGCATCTGCATCGATACTAAATTCAAAATGCCGATTTCTGTCCACAGGAGTACCGTTTCGAAGAGTAACTAGTTTGGCTCTCCCCTGGGGGCCCAGAGTTAGACTCCGATGCACCACAGCAGGTGTCCTGATACCCTCCGACCATCAAATTGAAGATGAAGCACAGAAATTGCATCCGGTTTCAATACAAAATTCGCAATGCCGATTTCTGTCCACAGGAGTACCGTTTCGAAGAGTATGTAGTTTAGCTCTTCCCTGGGGCCCAGCGTTAGATTCCGATGCACCACAGCAGGTTTCTGTTACCCTTCGACCATCACATTGACGATGAAACACAGAAATTGCATCCGGAAAATAATAAATTCACAATGCCGATTTCTGTCCACAGGAGTACCGTTTCGAAGAGTAAGTAGTTTGGTTCTTCCCTGGGGGCCCAGTGTTACTCTCCGATGCACCACAGAAGGTTTACTGTTACACTTGGACCATCAAATTGACGATGAAACACAGAAATTGCATCCGGTTTCAATAAAAAATTCGCAATGCAGATTAACATTGACGAAAGTAACGTTCGAAGAATCTGTTATTTGGCTCTTCCGTGGGGGCTCAGTGTGAGACTCCGATGCACCACAGCAGGTTTACTGTTACCCTTCGACCATCACATTGACGATGAAACACAGAAATTGCATCGGATTCAATACCAAATTCGCAATGCCGATTTATATTGACGAGAGTAACGTTTCGGGGAGCCTGTTTTTTGGCTCTTCCCTGGGGGCTCAGTGTGAGACTCCGATGCACCACAGCAGGTTTACTGTTACCCTTCGACCATCACATTGACGATGAAACACAGAAATTGCATCCGGATCAATACAAAATTCACAATGCCGATTTCTGTCCACAGGAGTACCGTTTCGAAGAGTAAGTAGATTGGCTCTTCCCTGGGGCCCAGTGTTAGACTACGATGCACCACAGCAGGTTTACTGTTACCTTTCGACCATCACATTGACGATGAAACACAGAAATTGCATCAGGTTTCAATACAAAATTCGCAATGCCGATTTATATTGACGAGAGTAACGTTTCAGGGAGCCGGTTTTTTGGCTCTTCCCTGGGGGCTCAGTGTGAGACTCCGATTCACCACAGCAGGTTTACTGTTACCGTTCGTCCATGACATTGACGATGAAACACAGAAATTTCATCGGGAACAATACAAAATTCACAATGCCGATTTCTGTCCACAGGACTACCGTTTCGAAGAGTAAGTAGTTTGGCTCTTCCCTGGGGGCCCAGTGTTAGACTCCGATGCACCACAGCAGGTTTACTGTTACCCTTCGACCATCACATTGACGATGAAACACAGAAATTCCATCAGGTTTCAATACAAAATTCGCAATGCCGATTTATATTGACGAGAGTAACGCTTCGGGGAGTCTGTTTTTTGGCTCTTCCCTGGGGGCTCAGTGTAAGACTCTGATTCACCACAGCAGGTTTACTGTTACCTTTCGACCATCAAATTGACGATGAAACACAGAAATTGCATCCGGTTTCAATACAAAATTCGCAATGGCGATTTCCGTCCACAGGAGTACCGTTTCGAAGAGTATGTAGTTTGTCTCTTCCCAGGGGGAACAATGTTAGACTCCGATACACCACAGCAGGTGTACTGTTACCCTCCGACCATCACATTGATGATGAAACGCAGAAATTGCATCCGGTTTCAATAAAAATTTCGCAATGCCGATTTCTGCCCACAGGAGTACCGTTTCGAAGACTATGTAGTTTAGCTCTTCCCTGGGGACCCAGCGTTAGACTCCGATGCACCACAGCAGGTTTACTGTTACCCTTCGACCATCACATTGACGATGAAACACGGGAATTGCATCCGGTTTCAAAACAAAATTCCCAATGCCGATTTATATTGACGAGAGTAACATTTCGGGGAGTCTGTTTTTTGGCTCTTCCCTGGGAGCTCAGTGTGAGACTCCGATGCACCACAGCAGGTTAACTATTACCCTTCGACCATCACATTGACGATGAAACACAGAAATTGCATCCGGTTTCAATACAAAATTCGCAATGCCGATTTATATTGACGAAGGTAACGTTTCGGGGAGTCTGTAATTTAGCTCTTCCCTGGGGACTCAGTGTGAGTCTCCGATGCACCACAGCAGGTTTACTGTTACCCTTCGACCTTGAAATTGACGATGAAATGCAGAAATTGCATCCGGATCAATACAAAATTCACAATGCCGATTTCTGTACACAGGAGTATCGTTTCGAAGAGTAAGTAGTTTGGCTCTTCCCTGGGGGCCCAGTGTTAGACTCCAATGCACCACAGCAGGTTTACTGTTACCCTTCGACCATCACATTCACGATGAAACACAGAAATTGCAACCGGTTTCAATACAAAATTCGCAATGCCGATTTCTGTCCACAGGAGTACCGTTTCGAAGAGTATGTAGTTTAGCTCTTCCCTGGGGGCCAAGCGTTAGACTCCGATGCACCACAGGAGGTTTCTGTTACCCTTCGACCATCACATTGACGATGAAACACAGAAATTGCATCCGGAAAATAATAAATTCACAATGCCGATTTCTGTCCACAGGAGTACCGTTTCGAAGAGTAAGTAGTTTAACTCTTCCCTGGGGGCCCAGTGTTACTCTCCGATGCTCCACAGAAGGTTTACTGTTACACTTCGACCATCAAATTGACGATGAAACACAGAAATTGCATCCGGTTTCAATAAAAAATTCGCAATGCAGATTAACATTGACGAGAGTAACGTTCGAGGAATCTGTTTTTTGGCTCTTCCGTGGGGTCTCAGTGTGAGACTCCGATGCACCACAGCAGGTTTACTGTTACCCTTCGACCATCACATTGGCGATGAAACACAGAAATTGCATCCGGTGTCAATACCAATTTCGCAATGCCGATTTATATTGACGAGAGTAACGTTTCGGGGAGTCTGTTTTTTGGCTATTTCCTGGGGGCTCAGTGTGAGACTCCGTTGCACCACAGCAGGTTTACTGTTACCCTTCGACCTTCACATTGACGATGAAAAACAGAAACAGCGTCCGGTTACAATACAAAATTCGCAATGCAGTTTTATATTGACGAGAGTAACGTTTCAGGGAGCCTGTTTTTTGGCTCTTCCCTGGGGGCTCAGTGTGAGACTCCGATGCACCACAGCAGGTTTACTGTTACCCTTCGACCATCACATTGACGATGAAACACAGAAATTGCATCCGGATCAATACAAAATTCACAATGCCGATTTCTGTCCACAGGAGTACCGTTTCGAAGAGTAAGTAGATTGGCTCTTCCCTGGGGGCCCAGTGTTAGACTACGATGCACCACAGCAGGTTTACTGTTACCTTTCGACCATCACATTGACGATGAAACACAGAAATTGCATCAGGTTTCAATACAAAATTCGCAATGCCGATTTATATTGACGAGAGTAACGCTTCGGGGAGTCTGTTTTTTGGCTCTTCCCTGGGGGCTCAGTGTAAGACTCTGATTCACCACAGCAGGTTTACTGTTACCTTTCGACCATCAAATTGACGATGAAACACAGAAATTGCATCCGGTTTCAATACAAAATTCACAATGGCGATTTCCGTCCACAGGAGTACCGTTTCGAAGAGTATGTAGTTTGTCTCTTCCCTGGGGGCCCAATGTTAGACTCCGATACACCACAGCAGGTGTACTGTTACCCTCCGACCATCACATTGATGATGAAACACAGAAATTGCATCCGGTTTCAATACAAATTTCGCAATGCCGATTTCTGCCCACAGGAGTACCGTTTCGAAGACTATGTAGTTTAGCTCTTCCCTGGGGGCCCAGCGTTAGACTCCGATGCACTACAGCAGGTTTACTGTTACCCTTCGACCATCACATTGGCGATGAAACACGGGAATTGCATCCAGTTTCAATACAAAATTCCCAATGCCGATTTATATTGCCGAGAGTAACATTTCGGGGAGTCTGTTTTTTGGCTCTTCCCTGGGAGCTCAGTGTGAGACTCCGATGCACCACAGCAGGTTAACTATTACGCTTCGACCATCACATTGACGATGAAACACAGAAATTGCATCCGGTATCAATACAAAATTCGCAATGCCGATTAATATTGACGAAGGTAACGTTTCGGGTAGTCTGTAATTTAGCTCTTCCCTGGGGACTCAGTGTGAGTCTCCGATGCACCACAGCAGGTTTACTGTTACCCTTCGACCTTGAAATTGACGATGAAATGCAGAAATTGCATCCGGATCAATACAAAATTCACAATGCCGATTTCTGTCCACAGGAGTATCGTTTCGAAGAGTAAGTAGTTTGGCTCTTCCCTGGGGGCCCAGTGTTAGACTCCAATGCACCACAGCAGGTTTACTGTTACCCTTCGACCATCACGTTGACAATGAAACACAGAAATTGCAACCGGTTTCAATACAAAATTCGCAATGCCGATTTATATTGGCGAGAGTAAAGTTTCAGGGGAGTCTGTCTTTTGGCTCTTCTCTGGGGGCTCAGTGTGAGACTCCGATGCACCACAGCAGGTTTACTGTTACCCTTCGACCATCAAATTGACGATGAAACACAGAAATTGCAACCGGTTTCAATACAAAATTCGCAATGCCGATTTCTGTCCACAGGAGTACCGTTCCGAAAAGTATGTAGTTTGGCTCTTCCCTGGGGGCCCAGTGTTAGACTCCGATGCACCACAGAAGGTTTACTGTTACCCTTCGACCATCAAATTGACGATGGAACACAGATACTGCATCCGGTTTCAATAAAAAATTCACAATGCAGATTTACATTGACGAGAGTAACGTTTCACGGAGCCGGTTTTTTAGCTCTTCCCTGGGGGCTCAGTGTGAGACTCCGATGCACCACAGCAGGTTTACTGTTACCCTTCGACCATCAAATTGACGATGAAACACAGAAATTGCAACCGGTTTCAATACAAAATTCGCAATGCCGATTTCTGTCCACAGGAGTACCGTTTCGAAGAGTATGTAGTTTAGCTCTTCCCTGGGGGCCCAGCGTTAGACTCCGATGCACCACAGGAGGTTTCTGTTACCCTTCGACCATCACATTGACGATGAAACACAGAAATTGGATCTGGAAAATAATAAATTCACAATGCCGATTTCTGTCCACAGGAGTACCGTTTCGAAGAGTAAGTAGTTTAACTCTTCCCTGGGGGCCCAGTGTTACTCTACGATGCACCACAGAAGGTTTACTGTTACACTTCGACCATCAAATTGACGATGAAACACAGAAATTGCATCCGGTTTCAATAAAAAATTCGCAATGCAGATTAACATTGACGAAAGTAACGTTCGAGGAATCTGATATTTGGCTCTTCCGTGGGGGCTCAGTGTGAGACTCCGATGAACCACAGCAGGTTTACTGTTACCCTTCGACCATCACATTGACGATGAAACACAGAAATTGCATCCGGTGTCAATACCAAATTCGCAATGCCGATTTATATTGACGAGAGTAACGTTTCGGGGAGTCTGTTTTTTGGCTCTTTCCTGGGGGCTCAGTGTGAGACTCCGTTGCACCACAGCAGGTTTACTGTTACCCTTCGACCTTCACATTGACGATGAAAAACAGAAACAGCGTCCGGTTTCAATACAAAATTCGCAATGCAGATTTATATTGACGAGAGTAACGTTTCAGGGAGCCTGTTTTTTGGCTCTTCCCTGGGGGCTCAGTGTGAGACTCCGATGCACCACAGCAGGTTTACTGTTACCCTTCGACCATCACATTGACGATGAAACACAGAAATTGCATCCGGATCAATACAAAATTCACAATGCCGATTTCTGTCCACAGGAGTACCGTTTCGAAGAGTAAGTAGATTGGCTCTTCCCTGGGGGCCCAGTGTTAGACTACGATGCACCACAGCAGGTTTACTGTTACCTTTCGACCATCACATTGACGATGAAACACAGAAATTTCATCGGGAACAATACAAAATTCACAATGCCGATTTCTGTCCACAGGAGTACCGTTTCGAAGAGTAAGTAGTTTGGCTCTTCCCTGGGGGCCCAGTGTTAGACTCCGATGCACCACAGCATGTTTACTGTTACCCTTCGACCATCACATTGACGATGAAACACAGAAATTCCATCAGGTTTCAATACAAAATTCGCAATGCCGATTTATATTGACGAGAGTAACGCTTCGGGGAGTCTTTTTTTTGGCTCTTCCCTGGGGGCTCAGTGTAAGACTCTGATTCACCACAGCAGGTTTACTGTTACCTTTCGACCATCAAATTGACGATGAAACACAGAAATTGCATCCGGTTTCAATACAAAATTCGCAATGGCGATTTCCGTCCACAGGAGTACCGTTTCGAAGAGTATGTAGTTTGTCTCTTCCCTGGGGGCCCAATGTTAGACTCCGATACACCACAGCAGGTGTACTGTTACCCTCCGACCATCACATTGATGATGAAACACAGAAATTGCATCCGGTTTCAATACAAATTTCGCAATGCCGATTTCTGCCCACAGGAGTACCGTTTCGAAGACTATGTAGTTTAGCTCTTCCCTGGAGGCCCAGCGTTACACTCCGATGCACCACAGCAGGTTTACTGTTACCCTTCGACCATCACATTGGCGATGAAACACGGGAATTGCATCCGGTTTCAATACAAAATTCCCAATGCCGATTTATATTGCCGAGAGTAACATTTCGGGGAGTCTGTTTTTTGGCTCTTCCCTGGGAGCTCAGTGTGAGACTCCGATGCACCACAGCAGCTTAACTATTACCCTTCGACCATCACATTGACGATGAAACACAGAAATTGCATCCGGTTTCAATACAAAATTTGCAATGCCGATTTATATTGACGAAGGTAACGTTTCGGGTAGTCTGTAATTTAGCTCTTCCCTGGGGACTCAGTGTGAGTCTCCGATGCAATACAGCAGGTTTACTGTTACCCTTCGACCTTGAAATTGACGATGAAATGCAGAAATTGCATCCGGATCAATACAAAATTCACAATGCCGATTTCTGTCCACAGGAGTATCGTTTCGAAGAGTAATTAGTTTGGCTCTTCCCTGGGGGCCCAGTGTTAGACTCCAATGCACCACAGCAGGTTTACTGTTACCCTTCGACCATCACGTTGACAATGAAACACAGAAATTGCAACCGGTTTCAATACAAAATTCGCAATGCCGATTTATATTGGCGAGAGTAAAGTTTCAGGGGAGTCTGTCTTTTGGCTCTTCTCTGGGGGCTCAGTGTGAGACTCCGATGCACCACAGCAGGTTTACTGTTACCCTTCGACCATCAAATTGACGATGAAACACAGAAATTGCAACCGGTTTCAATACAAAATTCGCAATGCCGATTTCTGTCCACAGGAGTACCGTGTCGAAAAGTATGTAGTTTGGCTCTTCCCTGGGAGCCCAGTGTTAGACTCCGATGCACCACAGAAGGTTTACTGTTACCCTTCGACCATCAAATTGACGATGGAACACAGATACTGCATCCGGTTTCAATAAAAACTTCACAATGCAGATTTACATTGACGAGAGTAACGTTTCACGGAGCCGGTTTTTTAGCTCTTCCCTGGGGGCTCAGTGTGAGACTCCGATGCACCACAGCAGGTTTACTGTTACCCTTCGACCTTGACATTGACGATGAAATGCAGAAATTGCATCCGGATCAATACAAAATTCACAATGCCGATTTCTGTCCACAGGAGTACCGTTTCGAAGAGTAAGTAGTTTGGCTCTTCCCTGGGGGCCCAGTGTTAGACTCCGATGCACCACAGCAGGTTTTCTGTTACCCTTCGACCATCAAATTGACGATGAAACACAGAAATTGCATCCGGTTTCAATACAAAATTCGCAATTCCGATTTCTGTCCACAGGAGTACCGTTTCGAAGAGTATGTAGTTTTGCTCTACCCTGGGGGCCCTGTGTTAGACTCCGATGCACCACAGAAGGTTTACTGTTACCCTTCGACCATCAAATTGACGATGGGACACAGATACTGCATCCGGTTTCAATAAAAAATTCGCAATGCAGATTTACATTGACGAAAGTAACGTTCGAGGAATCTGTTTTTTGGCTCTTCCCTGGGGGCTCAGTGTGAGACTCCGATGCACCACAGCAGGTTTACTGTTACCCTTCGGCCATCACATTGACGATGAAACACAGAAATTGCATCCGGTTCCAATACAAAATTCGCAATGCCGATATATAGTGACGAGTGTAACGTTTTGGTGAGACTGTTTTTTGGCTCTTCCCTGGGGTATCAGTGTGAGACTCCGATGCACCACAGCAGGTTTACTGTTACCCTTCGACCATCACATTGACGATGAAATACAGAAATTGCATCCGGTTACAATACAAAATTCGCAATTCCTATTTATATTGACGAGAGTATCGTTTCAGGGAGCCTGTTCTTTGGCTCTTCCCTGGGGGCTCAGTGTGAGACTCCGATGCACCACAGCAGGTTTACTGTTACCCTTCGACCATCACATTGACGATGAAGCACAGAAATTGCATCAGGTTTCAATACAAAATTCGCAATGCCGATTTATATTGACGAGAGTAACGTTTCAGGGAGTCTGTTTTTTGGCTCTTCCCTGGGGGCTCAGTGTAAGAATCTGATTCACCACAGCAGGTTTACTGTTACCTTTCGACAATCAATTTGACGATGAAACACAGAAATTGCATCCGGTTTCAATACAAAATTCGCAATGCCGATTTATATTGACGAGAGTAACGTTTCGGGGAGTCTGTTTTTTGGCTCTTCCCTGGGGGCTCAGTGTGAGACTCCGATGCACCACAGCAGGTTTACTGTTACCCTTCGACTATCACATTGACGATGAAACACAGAAATTGCATCCGGCCTCAATACAAAATTCGCAATGCCGATTTATATTGACGAGAGTAACGTTTCAGGGAGTTTGTTTTTTGGGTCTTCCCAGGGGGCTCAGTGTGAGACTCCGATGCACCACAGCAGGTTCACTGTTACCCTTAGACCATCACATTGACGATGGAACACAGAAATTGCATCCGGTTTCAATACAAAATTCGCAATGCCGATTTATATTGACGAAGCTAACGTTTCGGGGAGTCTGTAATTTAGCTCTTCCCTGGGGACTCAGTGTGAGACTCCGATGCACCACAGCAGGTTTACCGTTACCCTTCGACCATCACATTGACGATGAAACACAAAAATTGCATCCGGTTTCAATACAAAATTTGAAATGCCGATTTATATTGACGAGAGTAACGTTTCAGGGATTCTGTTTTTTGGCTCTACCCTGGGGGCTCAGTGTGAGACTCCGATGGACCACAGCAGGTTTACTGTTACCCTTCGAAATTCACATTGACGATGAAATGCAGAAATTGCATCCGGATCAATACAAATTTCGCAAAGCCGATTTCTGTCTACAGGAGTACCGTTTCGAAGAGTAAGTAGTTTGGCTCTTCCCTGTGGGCCCAGTGTTAGACTCCGATGCACCACAGCAGGTTTACTGTTACCCTTCGACCAACAAATTGACGATGAAACACAGAAATTGCAACCGGTTTCAATACAAAATTCGCAATGCCGATTTCTGTCCACAGGAGTACCGTTTCGAAGAGTATGTAGTTTAGCTCTTCCCTGGGGGCCCAGCGTTAGACTCCGATGCACCACAGGAGGTTTCTGTTACCCTTCGACCATCACATTGACGATGAAACACAGAAATTGGATCTGGAAAATAATAAATTCACAATGCCGATTTCTGTCCACAGGAGTACCGTTTCGAAGAGTAAGTAGTTTAACTCTTCCCTGGGGGCCCAGTGTTACTCTACGATGCACCACAGAAGGTTTACTGTTACACTTCGACCATCAAATTGACGATGAAACACAGAAATTGCATCCGGTTTCAATAAAAAATTCGCAATGCAGATTAACATTGACGAAAGTAACGTTCGAGGAATCTGATTTTTGGCTCTTCCGTGGGGGCTCAGTGTGAGACTCCGATGAACCACAGCAGGTTTACTGTTACCCTTCGACCATCACGTTGACGATGAAACACAGAAATGCAACCGGTTTCAATAGAAAATTCGCAATGCCGATTTATATTGGCGAGAGTAACGTTTCGGGGAGTCTGTTTTTTGGCTCTTCCCTGGGAGCTCAGTATGAGACTCCGCTGCACCACAGCAGGTTTACTGTTACCCTTCGACCATCAAATTGACGATGAAACACAGAAATTGCATCCGGTTTCAATACAAAATTCGCAATGCGGATTTCTATCCACATGAGTACCGTTTCGAAGAGTAAGTTGTTTGGCTCTACCCTGGGGGGCCCAGTGTTAGATTCCGATGCACCACAGCAGATTTACTGTTACCCTTCGACCAACAAATTGACGATGAAACACAGAAATTGCAACCGGTTTCAATACAAAATTCGCAATGCCGATTTCTGTCCACAGGAGTACCGTTTCGAAGAGTATGTAGTTTAGCTCTTCCCTGGGGGCCCAGCGTTAGACTCCGATGCACCACAGGAGGTTTCTGTTACCCTTCGACCATCACATTGACGATGAAACACAGAAATTGGATCTGGAAAATAATAAATTCACAATGCCGATTTCTGTCCACAGGAGTACCGTTTCGAAGAGTAAGTAGTTTAACTCTTCCCTGGGGGCCCAGTGTTACTCTACGATGCACCACAGAAGGTTTACTGTTACACTTCGACCATCAAATTGACGATGAAACACAGAAATTGCATCCGGTTTCAATAAAAAATTCGCAATGCAGATTAACATTGACGAAAGTAACGTTCGAGGAATCTGATTTTTGGCTCTTCCGTGGGGGCTCAGTGTGAGACTCCGATGAACCACAGCAGGTTTACTGTTACCCTTCGACCATCACATTGACGATGAAACACAGAAATTGCATCCGGTGTCAATACCAAATTCGCAATGCCGATTTATATTGACGAGAGTAACGTTTCGGGGAGTCTGTTTTTTGGCTCTTTCCTGGGGGCTCAGTGTGAGACTCCGTTGCACCACAGCAGGTTTACTGTTACCCTTCGACCTTCACATTGACGATGAAAAACAGAAACAGCGTCCGGTTTCAATACAAAATTCGCAATGCAGATTTATATTGACGAGAGTAACGTTTCAGGGAGCCTGTTTTTTGGCTCTTCCCTGGGGGCTCAGTGTGAGACTCCGATGCACCACAGCAGGTTTACTGTTACCCTTCGACCATCACATTGACGATGAAACACAGAAATTGCATCCGGATCAATACAAAATTCACAATGCCGATTTCTGTCCACAGGAGTACCGTTTCGAAGAGTAAGTAGATTGGCTCTTCCCTGGGGGCCCAGTGTTAGACTACGATGCACCACAGCAGGTTTACTGTTACCTTTCGACCATCACATTGACGATGAAACACAGAAATTTCATCGGGAACAATACAAAATTCACAATGCCGATTTCTGTCCACAGGAGTACCGTTTCGAAGAGTAAGTAGTTTGGCTCTTCCCTGGGGGCCCAGTGTTAGACTCCGATGCACCACAGCATGTTTACTGTTACCCTTCGACCATCACATTGACGATGAAACACAGAAATTCCATCAGGTTTCAATACAAAATTCGCAATGCCGATCTATATTGACGAGAGTAACGCTTCGGGGAGTCTTTTTTTTGGCTCTTCCCTGGGGGCTCAGTGTAAGACTCTGATTCACCACAGCAGGTTTACTGTTACCTTTCGACCATCAAATTGACGATGAAACACAGAAATTGCATCCGGTTTCAATACAAAATTCGCAATGGCGATTTCCGTCCACAGGAGTACCGTTTCGAAGAGTATGTAGTTTGTCTCTTCCCTGGGGGCCCAATGTTAGACTCCGATACACCACAGCAGGTGTACTGTTACCCTCCGACCATCACATTGATGATGAAACACAGAAATTGCATCCGGTTTCAATACAAATTTCGCAATGCCGATTTCTGCCCACAGGAGTACCGTTTCGAAGACTATGTAGTTTAGCTCTTCCCTGGAGGCCCAGCGTTACACTCCGATGCACCACAGCAGGTTTACTGTTACCCTTCGACCATCACATTGGCGATGAAACACGGGAATTGCATCCGGTTTCAATACAAAATTCCCAATGCCGATTTATATTGCCGAGAGTAACATTTCGGGGAGTCTGTTTTTTGGCTCTTCCCTGGGAGCTCAGTGTGAGACTCCGATGCACCACAGCAGCTTAACTATTACCCTTCGACCATCACATTGACGATGAAACACAGAAATTGCATCCGGTTTCAATACAAAATTTGCAATGCCGATTTATATTGACGAAGGTAACGTTTCGGGTAGTCTGTAATTTAGCTCTTCCCTGGGGACTCAGTGTGAGTCTCCGATGCAATACAGCAGGTTTACTGTTACCCTTCGACCTTGAAATTGACGATGAAATGCAGAAATTGCATCCGGATCAATACAAAATTCACAATGCCGATTTCTGTCCACAGGAGTATCGTTTCGAAGAGTAATTAGTTTGGCTCTTCCCTGGGGGCCCAGTGTTAGACTCCAATGCACCACAGCAGGTTTACTGTTACCCTTCGACCATCACGTTGACAATGAAACACAGAAATTGCAACCGGTTTCAATACAAAATTCGCAATGCCGATTTATATTGGCGAGAGTAAAGTTTCAGGGGAGTCTGTCTTTTGGCTCTTCTCTGGGGGCTCAGTGTGAGACTCCGATGCACCACAGCAGGTTTACTGTTACCCTTCGACCATCAAATTGACGATGAAACACAGAAATTGCAACCGGTTTCAATACAAAATTCGCAATGCCGATTTCTGTCCACAGGAGTACCGTGTCGAAAAGTATGTAGTTTGGCTCTTCCCTGGGAGCCCAGTGTTAGACTCCGATGCACCACAGAAGGTTTACTGTTACCCTTCGACCATCAAATTGACGATGGAACACAGATACTGCATCCGGTTTCAATAAAAACTTCACAATGCAGATTTACATTGACGAGAGTAACGTTTCACGGAGCCGGTTTTTTAGCTCTTCCCTGGGGGCTCAGTGTGAGACTCCGATGCACCACAGCAGGTTTACTGTTACCCTTCGACCTTGACATTGACGATGAAATGCAGAAATTGCATCCGGATCAATACAAAATTCACAATGCCGATTTCTGTCCACAGGAGTACCGTTTCGAAGAGTAAGTAGTTTGGCTCTTCCCTGGGGGCCCAGTGTTAGACTCCGATGCACCACAGCAGGTTTTCTGTTACCCTTCGACCATCAAATTGACGATGAAACACAGAAATTGCATCCGGTTTCAATACAAAATTCGCAATTCCGATTTCTGTCCACAGGAGTACCGTTTCGAAGAGTATGTAGTTTTGCTCTACCCTGGGGGCCCTGTGTTAGACTCCGATGCACCACAGAAGGTTTACTGTTACCCTTCGACCATCAAATTGACGATGGGACACAGATACTGCATCCGGTTTCAATAAAAAATTCGCAATGCAGATTTACATTGACGAAAGTAACGTTCGAGGAATCTGTTTTTTGGCTCTTCCCTGGGGGCTCAGTGTGAGACTCCGATGCACCACAGCAGGTTTACTGTTACCCTTCGGCCATCACATTGACGATGAAACACAGAAATTGCATCCGGTTCCAATACAAAATTCGCAATGCCGATATATAGTGACGAGTGTAACGTTTCGGTGAGACTGTTTTTTGGCTCTTCCCTGGGGTATCAGTGTGAGACTCCGATGCACCACAGCAGGTTTACTGTTACCCTTCGACCATCACATTGACGATGAAACACAGAAATTGCATCCGGTTACAATACAAAATTCGCAATTCCTATTTATATTGACGAGAGTATCGTTTCAGGGAGCCTGTTCTTTGGCTCTTCCCTGGGGGCTCAGTGTGAGACTCCGATGCACCACAGCAGGTTTACTGTTACCCTTCGACCATCACATTGACGATGAAGCACAGAAATTGCATCAGGTTTCAATACAAAATTCGCAATGCCGATTTATATTGACGAGAGTAACGTTTCAGGGAGTCTGTTTTTTGGCTCTTCCCTGGGGGCTCAGTGTAAGAATCTGATTCACCACAGCAGGTTTACTGTTACCTTTCGACAATCAATTTGACGATGAAACACAGAAATTGCATCCGGTTTCAATACAAAATTCGCAATGCCGATTTATATTGACGAGAGTAACGTTTCGGGGAGTCTGTTTTTTGGCTCTTCCCTGGGGGCTCAGTGTGAGACTCCGATGCACCACAGCAGGTTTACTGTTACCCTTCGACTATCACATTGACGATGAAACACAGAAATTGCATCCGGCCTCAATACAAAATTCGCAATGCCGATTTATATTGACGAGAGTAACGTTTCAGGGAGTTTGTTTTTTGGGTCTTCCCAGGGGGCTCAGTGTGAGACTCCGATGCACCACAGCAGGTTCACTGTTACCCTTAGACCATCACATTGACGATGGAACACAGAAATTGCATCCGGTTTCAATACAAAATTCGCAATGCCGATTTATATTGACGAAGCTAACGTTTCGGGGAGTCTGTAATTTAGCTCTTCCCTGGGGACTCAGTGTGAGACTCCGATGCACCACAGCAGGTTTACCGTTACCCTTCGACCATCACATTGACGATGAAACACAAAAATTGCATCCGGTTTCAATACAAAATTTGAAATGCCGATTTATATTGACGAGAGTAACGTTTCAGGGATTCTGTTTTTTGGCTCTACCCTGGGGGCTCAGTGTGAGACTCCGATGGACCACAGCAGGTTTACTGTTACCCTTCGAAATTCACATTGACGATGAAATGCAGAAATTGCATCCGGATCAATACAAATTTCGCAAAGCCGATTTCTGTCTACAGGAGTACCGTTTCGAAGAGTAAGTAGTTTGGCTCTTCCCTGTGGGCCCAGTGTTAGACTCCGATGCACCACAGCAGGTTTACTGTTACCCTTCGACCATCACGTTGACGATGAAACACAGAAATGCAACCGGTTTCAATAGAAAATTCGCAATGCCGATTTATATTGGCGAGAGTAACGTTTCGGGGAGTCTGTTTTTTGGCTCTTCCCTGGGAGCTCAGTATGAGACTCCGCTGCACCACAGCAGGTTTACTGTTACCCTTCGACCATCAAATTGACGATGAAACACAGAAATTGCATCCGGTTTCAATACAAAATTCGCAATGCGGATTTCTATCCACATGAGTACCGTTTCGAAGAGTAAGTTGTTTGGCTCTACCCTGGGGGGCCCAGTGTTAGATTCCGATGCACCACAGCAGATTTACTGTTACCCTTCGACCAACAAATTGACGATGAAACACAGAAATTGCATCCGGTTTCAATACAAAATTTGCAATGCCGATTTCTGTCCACAGGAGTACCTTTTCGAAGAGTATGTACTTTGGCTCTTCCCTGGGGGCCCTGTGTTAGACTCCGATGCACCATAGAAGGTTTACTGTTAGCTTTCGACCATCACATTGACAATGAAACACAGAAATTACATCCGGTTTCAATGCCAAATTCGCAATGCCGATTAATATTGACGAGAGTAACGTTTCGGGGGGTCTGTTTATTGGCTCTTTCCTGGGTGCTCAGTGTGAGACTCCGTTGCACCACAGCAGGTTTACTGTTACCCTTCGACCATCACATTGACGATGAAACACAGAAATTGCAACCGGATCAATACAAAATTCACAATGCCGATTTCTGTCCACAGGAGTACCGTTTCGAAGAGTAAGTAGTTTGGCTCTTCCCTGACGGCCCAGTGTTAGACTCCAATGCACCACAGCAGGTTTACTGTTACCCTTCGACCATGACATTGACGATGAAACACAGAAATTTCATCTGGATCAAAACAAAATTCACAATACCGATTTCTGTCCACAGGAGTACCGTTTCGAAGAGTAAGTAGTTTGGCTCTTCCCTGGGGGCCCAGTGTTAGACTCCGATGCACCACAGCAGGTTTACTGTACCCTTCGACCATCACATTGACGAATAATCACAGAAATTGCATCAGGTTTAAATACAAAATTCGCAATGCCGATTTAAATTGACGAGAGTAACGTTTCGGGGAGTCTGTTTTTTGGCTCTTCTCTGGGGGCTCAGTGTAAGACACTGATTCACCACAGCAGGTTTGCTGTTACCTTTCGACATTCAAATTGTGGATGAAACACAGAAATTGCATCCGGTTTCAATACAAAATTCGCAATGCCGATTTATATTGACGAGAGTAACATTTCGGGGAGTCAATTTTTTGGCTCTTCCCTGGGGGCTCAGTGTGAGACTCCGATGCACCACAGCAGGTTTACTGTTACCCTTCGACCATGACATTGACGATGAAACACAGAAATTTCATCCGGATCAAAACAAAATTCACAATGCCGATTTCTGTCCACAGGAGTACCGTTTCGAAGAGTATGTAGTTTGGCTCTTCCCTGGGGGCCCAGTGTTGGGCTCCCATGCACCACATCAGGTTTACTGTTACCCTTCGACCATCACATTGACGATGAAACACAGAAATTACATCAGGTTTCAATACAAAATTCGCAATGCCGATTTATATTGACGAGAGTAACGTTTCGGGGAGTCTGTTTTTTGGCTCTTCTCTGGGGGCTCAGTGTAAGAATCTGATTCACCACAGCAGGTTTACTGTTACCTTTCGACAAACAATTTGACGATGGAACACAGAAATTGCATCCGGTTACAATACAAAATTCGCAATGCCGATTTATATTGACGAAGCTAACGTTTCGGGGAGTCTGTAATTTAGCTTCTCCCTGGGGGCTCAGTGTGAGACTCCGATGCACCACAGCAGGTTTACCGTCACCCTTCGACCATCACATTGACGATGAAACACAAAAATTGCATCCGGATCAATACAAATTTCGCAAAGCCGATTTCTGTCTACAGGAGTACCGTTTCGAAGAGTAAGTAGTTTGGCTCTTCCCTGTGGGCCCAGTGTTAGACTCCGATGCACTACAGCAGGTTTACTGTTACCCTTCGACCATCACGTTGACGATGAAACACAGAAATTGCAACCGGTTTCAATAGAAAATTCGCAATGCCGATTTATATTGGCGAGTGTAACGTTTCGGGGAGTCTGTTTTTTGGCTCTTCCCTGGGAGCTCAGTATGAGACTCCGATGCACCACAGCAGGTCTACTGTTACCCTTCGACCATCAAATTGACGATGAAACACAGAAATTGCATCCGGTTTCAATACAAAATTCGCAATGCGGATTTCTATCCACGTGAGTACCGTTTCGAAGAGTAAGTAGTTTGGCTCTACCCTGGGGGGCCCAGTGTTAGATTCCGATGCACCACAGCAGATTTACTGTTACCCTTCGACCATCAAATTGACGATGAAACACAGAAATTGCATCCGGTTTCAATACAAAATTCGCAATGCCGATTTCTGTCCACAGGAGTACCTTTTCGAAGAGTATGTACTTTGGCTCTTCCCTGGGGGCCCTGTGTTAGACTCCGATGCACCATAGAAGGTATACTGTTAGCTTTCGACCATCACATTGACAATGAAACACAGAAATTGCATCCGGTTTCAATACCAAATTCGCAATGCCGATTAATATTGACGAGAGTAACGTTTCGGGGGGTCTGTTTTTTGCTCTTTCCTGGGGGCGCAGTGTGAGACTCCGTTGCACCACAGCAGGTTTACTGTTACCCTTCGACCATCACATTGACGATGAAAAACAGAAACTGCGTCCGGTTTCAATACAAAATTCGCAAGGCAGATTTATATTGACGAGAGTAACGTTTCAGGGAGCCTGTTTTTTGGCTCTTCCCTGGGGGCTCAGTGTGAGACTCCGATGCACCACAGCAGGTTTACTGTTACCCTTCGACCATGACATTGACGATGAAACACAGAAATTGCAACCGGATCAATACAAAATTCACAATGCCGATTTCTGTTCACAGGAGTACCGTTTCGAAGAGTAAGTAGTTTGGCTCTTCCCTGGGGGCCCAGTGTTAGACTCCGATGCACCACAGCAGGTTTACTGTTACCCTTCGACCATCACATTGACGATGAAACACAGAAATTGCATCCGGTTTCAATACAAAATTCGCAATGCCGATTTATATTGACGAGAGTAACATTTCGGGGAGTCTGTTTTTTGGCTCTTCCCTGGGGGCTCAGTGTGAGACTCCGATGCACCACAGCAGGTTTACTGTTACCCTTCGACCATCACATTGACGATGAAACACAGAAATTGCATCCGGTTTCAATACAAAATTCGCAATGCCGATTTATATTGACGAGAGTAACGTTTCGGGGAGTCTGTTCTTTGGCTCTTCCCTGGGGGCTCAATGTGAGACTCCGATGCACCACAGCAGGTTTACTGTTACCCTTCGACCATGACATTGACGATGAAACACAGAAATTTCATCCGGATCAAAACAAAATTCACAATGCCGATTTCTGTCCACAGGAGTGCCGTTTCGAAGAGTAAGTAGTTTGGCTCTTCCCTGGGGGCCCAGTGTTAGACTCCGATGCACCACAGCAGGTTTACTATTACCCTTCGACCATCACGTTGACGATGAAACACAGAAATTGCAACCGGTCTCAATACAAACTACGCAATGCCGATTTATATTGGCGAGAGTAACGTTTCGGGGAGTCTGTTTTTTGGCAATTCCCTGGGAGCTCAGTATGAGACTCCGATGCACCACAGCATGTTTACTGTTACCCTTCGACCATCAAATTGACGATGAAACACAGAAATAGCATCCGGTTTCAATACAAAATTCGCAATGCGGATTTCTGTCCACATGAGTACGGTTTTGAAGAGTAAGTAGTTTGGCTCTTCCCTGGGGGCCCAGTGTTAGACTCCGATGCACCACAGCAGGTTTACTGTTACCCTTCGACCATCACATTGACGATGAAACACAGAAATTGCATCAGGTTTCAATACTAAATTCGCAATGCCGATTTATATTGACGAGAGTAACGTTTCGGGGAGTCTGTCTTTGGCTCTTTCCTGGGGGCCCAATGTTAGACTCCGATGCACAACAGCAGGTTTACTGTTACCCTTCGACAATCAAATTGACGATGAAACACAGAAGTTGCATCCAGTTTCAATACAAAAATCGCAATGCCTATTTATATTGACGAGAGTAATGTTTCAGGGAGTCTGTTTTTTGGCTGTTTCCTGGGGGCTCAGTGTGAGACTCCGATGCACCACAGCATGTTTACTGTTACCCTTCGAACATCAAATTGACGATGAAACACAGAAATTGCAACCGGTTTCAATACAAAATTCTCAATTCCGATTTCTGTCCACAGCAGTACCGTTTCGAAGAGTATCTAGTTTTTCTCTTCCCTGGGGGCCCAGTGTTAGACTCCGATGCACCACAGAAGGTTTACTGTTACCCTTCGACCATCACCTTGACGATGAACACAGAGATTGCATATGGTTTCAATACAAAATTCGCAATGCCGATTTATATTGACTAGAGTAACTTTTCGGGGAGTCTGTTTTTTGGTTCTTCCCAGGGGGCTCAGTGTGAGACTCCGATGCTCCACAGCAGGTTTACTGTTACCCTTCGACCATCACATTGATGATGAAACGTAGAAATTGCATCCGGTTTCAATACAAAATTCGCAATGCCGATTTATATTGACGAGGGTAACGTTTCGGGGAGTCTGTTATTTGGCTCTTCCCTGGGGCCTCAGTGTGAGACTCCGATGCACCACAGCAGGTTTACTGTTACCCTTCGACCATGACATTGACGACGAAACACATATATTGCATCCGGATCAATACAAAATACACAATGCCGGTTTCTGTCCACAGGAGTACCATTTCGAAGAGAGAGCAGTTTGGCTCGTCCCTGGGGGCCCACTGTTAGACTCCGATGCACCACAGCAGGTTTACTGGTACCCTTCGACCATCACTTTGACGATGAAACACAGAAATTGCATCCGGCTTCAATACAAAATTCGCAATGCCAATTTATATTGACGAAGGTAACTATCGGGGAATCTGTTTTTTGGCTCTTCCCTGGGGGCTCAGTGTGAGAATCCGATGCACCACATCAGGTTTGCTGTTACCATTCGACCATCACATTGACGATGAAACACAGAAATTGCATCCAGTTTCAATACAAAAATTCGCAATGCCTATTTATATTGACGAGAGTAACGTTTCGGGGAGTCTGTATTTTGGCTCTTTCCTGGGGGCCCAATGTTAGACTCCGATGCACCACAGCAGGTTTACTGTTACCCTTCGACCATCAAATAGACGTTGAAACACAGAAATTGCATCCGGTTTCAATACAAAATTCGCAATGCCGATTTCTGTCCACAGGAGTACCGTTTCGAAGAGTATGTAGTTTGGCTCTTCCCTGGGGGCCCAGTGTTAGACTCCGATGCACCACAGAAGATTTACTGTTACCCTTCGACCATCACCTTGACGATGAAACACAGAGATTGCATATGGTTTCAATACAAAATTCGCAATGCCGATTTATATTGACTAGAGTAACATTTCGGGGAGTCTGTTTTTTGGTTCTTCCCAGGGGGCTCAGTGTGAGACTCCGATGCTCCACAGCAGGTTTACTGTTACCCTTTGACCATGACATTGACGACGAAACACAGATATTGCATCCGGATCAATACAAAGTTCACATTGCCGATTTCTGTCCACAGGAGTACCATTTCGAAGAGTAAGCAGTTTGGCTCGTCCCTGGGGGCCCAGTGTTAGACTCTGATGCACCACAGAAGATTTACTGTTACCCATCGACCATCACTTTGACGATGAAACACAGAAATTGCATCCGGTTTCAATACAAAATTCGCAATGCTCATTTATATTGAAGAAAGTAACGTTCGGGGAATCTGTTTTTTGGCTCTTCCCTGGGGGCTCAGTGTGAGAATCCGATGCACCACAGCAGGTTTACTGTTACCGTTCGTCCATGATATTGACGATGAAACACAGAAATTTCATCGGGAACAATACAAAATTCACAATGCCGATCTTTGTCCACAGGAGTACCGTTTCGAAGAGTATGTAGTTTAGCTCTTCCCTGGGGGCCCAGCGTTACACTCCGACGCACCACAGCAGGTTTACTGTTACCCTTCGACCATCACATTGTCGCTGAAACACGGAAATTGCATCCGGTTTCAATACAAAATTCGCAATGCCGATTTATATTGACGAGAGTAACGTTTCGGGGAGTCTGTTTTTTGGCTCTTCCCTGGGGGCTCAGTGTGAGACTCCGATGCACCACAGCAGGTTTACTGTTACCCTTCGACTATCACATTGACGATGAAACACAGAAATTGCATCCGGCCTCAATACAAAATTCGCAATGCCGATTTATATTGACGAGAGTAACGTTTCAGGGAGTTTGTTTTTTGGGTCTTCCCAGGGGGCTCAGTGTGAGACTCCGATGCACCACAGCAGGTTCACTGTTACCCTTAGACCATCACATTGACGATGGAACACAGAAATTGCATCCGGTTTCAATACAAAATTCGCAATGCCGATTTATATTGACGAAGCTAACGTTTCGGGGAGTCTGTAATTTAGCTCTTCCCTGGGGACTCAGTGTGAGACTCCGATGCACCACAGCAGGTTTACCGTTACCCTTCGACCATCACATTGACGATGAAACACAAAAATTGCATCCGGTTTCAATACAAAATTTGAAATGCCGATTTATATTGACGAGAGTAACGTTTCAGGGATTCTGTTTTTTGGCTCTACCCTGGGGGCTCAGTGTGAGACTCCGATGGACCACAGCAGGTTTACTGTTACCCTTCGAAATTCACATTGACGATGAAATGCAGAAATTGCATCCGGATCAATACAAATTTCGCAAAGCCGATTTCTGTCTACAGGAGTACCGTTTCGAAGAGTAAGTAGTTTGGCTCTTCCCTGTGGGCCCAGTGTTAGACTCCGATGCACCACAGCAGGTTTACTGTTACCCTTCGACCATCACGTTGACGATGAAACACAGAAATGCAACCGGTTTCAATAGAAAATTCGCAATGCCGATTTATATTGGCGAGAGTAACGTTTCGGGGAGTCTGTTTTTTGGCTCTTCCCTGGGAGCTCAGTATGAGACTCCGCTGCACCACAGCAGGTTTACTGTTACCCTTCGACCATCAAATTGACGATGAAACACAGAAATTGCATCCGGTTTCAATACAAAATTCGCAATGCGGATTTCTATCCACATGAGTACCGTTTCGAAGAGTAAGTTGTTTGGCTCTACCCTGGGGGGCCCAGTGTTAGATTCCGATGCACCACAGCAGATTTACTGTTACCCTTCGACCAACAAATTGACGATGAAACACAGAAATTGCAACCGGTTTCAATACAAAATTCGCAATGCCGATTTCTGTCCACAGGAGTACCGTTTCGAAGAGTATGTAGTTTAGCTCTTCCCTGGGGGCCCAGCGTTAGACTCCGATGCACCACAGGAGGTTTCTGTTACCCTTCGACCATCACATTGACGATGAAACACAGAAATTGGATCTGGAAAATAATAAATTCACAATGCCGATTTCTGTCCACAGGAGTACCGTTTCGAAGAGTAAGTAGTTTAACTCTTCCCTGGGGGCCCAGTGTTACTCTACGATGCACCACAGAAGGTTTACTGTTACACTTCGACCATCAAATTGACGATGAAACACAGAAATTGCATCCGGTTTCAATAAAAAATTCGCAATGCAGATTAACATTGACGAAAGTAACGTTCGAGGAATCTGATTTTTGGCTCTTCCGTGGGGGCTCAGTGTGAGACTCCGATGAACCACAGCAGGTTTACTGTTACCCTTCGACCATCACATTGACGATGAAACACAGAAATTGCATCCGGTGTCAATACCAAATTCGCAATGCCGATTTATATTGACGAGAGTAACGTTTCGGGGAGTCTGTTTTTTGGCTCTTTCCTGGGGGCTCAGTGTGAGACTCCGTTGCACCACAGCAGGTTTACTGTTACCCTTCGACCTTCACATTGACGATGAAAAACAGAAACAGCGTCCGGTTTCAATACAAAATTCGCAATGCAGATTTATATTGACGAGAGTAACGTTTCAGGGAGCCTGTTTTTTGGCTCTTCCCTGGGGGCTCAGTGTGAGACTCCGATGCACCACAGCAGGTTTACTGTTACCCTTCGACCATCACATTGACGATGAAACACAGAAATTGCATCCGGATCAATACAAAATTCACAATGCCGATTTCTGTCCACAGGAGTACCGTTTCGAAGAGTAAGTAGATTGGCTCTTCCCTGGGGGCCCAGTGTTAGACTACGATGCACCACAGCAGGTTTACTGTTACCTTTCGACCATCACATTGACGATGAAACACAGAAATTTCATCGGGAACAATACAAAATTCACAATGCCGATTTCTGTCCACAGGAGTACCGTTTCGAAGAGTAAGTAGTTTGGCTCTTCCCTGGGGGCCCAGTGTTAGACTCCGATGCACCACAGCATGTTTACTGTTACCCTTCGACCATCACATTGACGATGAAACACAGAAATTCCATCAGGTTTCAATACAAAATTCGCAATGCCGATTTATATTGACGAGAGTAACGCTTCGGGGAGTCTTTTTTTTGGCTCTTCCCTGGGGGCTCAGTGTAAGACTCTGATTCACCACAGCAGGTTTACTGTTACCTTTCGACCATCAAATTGACGATGAAACACAGAAATTGCATCCGGTTTCAATACAAAATTCGCAATGGCGATTTCCGTCCACAGGAGTACCGTTTCGAAGAGTATGTAGTTTGTCTCTTCCCTGGGGGCCCAATGTTAGACTCCGATACACCACAGCAGGTGTACTGTTACCCTCCGACCATCACATTGATGATGAAACACAGAAATTGCATCCGGTTTCAATACAAATTTCGCAATGCCGATTTCTGCCCACAGGAGTACCGTTTCGAAGACTATGTAGTTTAGCTCTTCCCTGGAGGCCCAGCGTTACACTCCGATGCACCACAGCAGGTTTACTGTTACCCTTCGACCATCACATTGGCGATGAAACACGGGAATTGCATCCGGTTTCAATACAAAATTCCCAATGCCGATTTATATTGCCGAGAGTAACATTTCGGGGAGTCTGTTTTTTGGCTCTTCCCTGGGAGCTCAGTGTGAGACTCCGATGCACCACAGCAGCTTAACTATTACCCTTCGACCATCACATTGACGATGAAACACAGAAATTGCATCCGGTTTCAATACAAAATTTGCAATGCCGATTTATATTGACGAAGGTAACGTTTCGGGTAGTCTGTAATTTAGCTCTTCCCTGGGGACTCAGTGTGAGTCTCCGATGCAATACAGCAGGTTTACTGTTACCCTTCGACCTTGAAATTGACGATGAAATGCAGAAATTGCATCCGGATCAATACAAAATTCACAATGCCGATTTCTGTCCACAGGAGTATCGTTTCGAAGAGTAATTAGTTTGGCTCTTCCCTGGGGGCCCAGTGTTAGACTCCAATGCACCACAGCAGGTTTACTGTTACCCTTCGACCATCACGTTGACAATGAAACACAGAAATTGCAACCGGTTTCAATACAAAATTCGCAATGCCGATTTATATTGGCGAGAGTAAAGTTTCAGGGGAGTCTGTCTTTTGGCTCTTCTCTGGGGGCTCAGTGTGAGACTCCGATGCACCACAGCAGGTTTACTGTTACCCTTCGACCTTGAAATTGACGATGAAATGCAGAAATTGCATCCGGATCAATACAAAATTCACAATGCCGATTTCTGTCCACAGGAGTATCGTTTCGAAGAGTAATTAGTTTGGCTCTTCCCTGGGGGCCCAGTGTTAGACTCCGATGCACCACAGCAGGTTTTCTGTTACCCTTCGACCATCAAATTGACGATGAAACACAGAAATTGCATCCGGTTTCAATACAAAATTCGCAATTCCGATTTCTGTCCACAGGAGTACCGTTTCGAAGAGTATGTAGTTTTGCTCTACCCTGGGGGCCCTGTGTTAGACTCCGATGCACCACAGAAGGTTTACTGTTACCCTTCGACCATCAAATTGACGATGGGACACAGATACTGCATCCGGTTTCAATAAAAAATTCGCAATGCAGATTTACATTGACGAAAGTAACGTTCGAGGAATCTGTTTTTTGGCTCTTCCCTGGGGGCTCAGTGTGAGACTCCGATGCACCACAGCAGGTTTACTGTTACCCTTCGGCCATCACATTGACGATGAAACACAGAAATTGCATCCGGTTCCAATACAAAATTCGCAATGCCGATATATAGTGACGAGTGTAACGTTTCGGTGAGACTGTTTTTTGGCTCTTCCCTGGGGTATCAGTGTGAGACTCCGATGCACCACAGCAGGTTTACTGTTACCCTTCGACCATCACATTGACGATGAAACACAGAAATTGCATCCGGTTACAATACAAAATTCGCAATTCCTATTTATATTGACGAGAGTATCGTTTCAGGGAGCCTGTTCTTTGGCTCTTCCCTGGGGGCTCAGTGTGAGACTCCGATGCACCACAGCAGGTTTACTGTTACCCTTCGACCATCACATTGACGATGAAGCACAGAAATTGCATCAGGTTTCAATACAAAATTCGCAATGCCGATTTATATTGACGAGAGTAACGTTTCAGGGAGTCTGTTTTTTGGCTCTTCCCTGGGGGCTCAGTGTAAGAATCTGATTCACCACAGCAGGTTTACTGTTACCTTTCGACAATCAATTTGACGATGAAACACAGAAATTGCATCCGGTTTCAATACAAAATTCGCAATGCCGATTTATATTGACGAGAGTAACGTTTCGGGGAGTCTGTTTTTTGGCTCTTCCCTGGGGGCTCAGTGTGAGACTCCGATGCACCACAGCAGGTTTACTGTTACCCTTCGACTATCACATTGACGATGAAACACAGAAATTGCATCCGGCCTCAATACAAAATTCGCAATGCCGATTTATATTGACGAGAGTAACGTTTCAGGGAGTTTGTTTTTTGGGTCTTCCCAGGGGGCTCAGTGTGAGACTCCGATGCACCACAGCAGGTTCACTGTTACCCTTAGACCATCACATTGACGATGGAACACAGAAATTGCATCCGGTTTCAATACAAAATTCGCAATGCCGATTTATATTGACGAAGCTAACGTTTCGGGGAGTCTGTAATTTAGCTCTTCCCTGGGGACTCAGTGTGAGACTCCGATGCACCACAGCAGGTTTACCGTTACCCTTCGACCATCACATTGACGATGAAACACAAAAATTGCATCCGGTTTCAATACAAAATTTGAAATGCCGATTTATATTGACGAGAGTAACGTTTCAGGGATTCTGTTTTTTGGCTCTACCCTGGGGGCTCAGTGTGAGACTCCGATGGACCACAGCAGGTTTACTGTTACCCTTCGAAATTCACATTGACGATGAAATGCAGAAATTGCATCCGGATCAATACAAATTTCGCAAAGCCGATTTCTGTCTACAGGAGTACCGTTTCGAAGAGTAAGTAGTTTGGCTCTTCCCTGTGGGCCCAGTGTTAGACTCCGATGCACCACAGCAGGTTTACTGTTACCCTTCGACCATCACGTTGACGATGAAACACAGAAATGCAACCGGTTTCAATAGAAAATTCGCAATGCCGATTTATATTGGCGAGAGTAACGTTTCGGGGAGTCTGTTTTTTGGCTCTTCCCTGGGAGCTCAGTATGAGACTCCGCTGCACCACAGCAGGTTTACTGTTACCCTTCGACCATCAAATTGACGATGAAACACAGAAATTGCATCCGGTTTCAATACAAAATTCGCAATGCGGATTTCTATCCACATGAGTACCGTTTCGAAGAGTAAGTTGTTTGGCTCTACCCTGGGGGGCCCAGTGTTAGATTCCGATGCACCACAGCAGATTTACTGTTACCCTTCGACCAACAAATTGACGATGAAACACAGAAATTGCATCCGGTTTCAATACAAAATTTGCAATGCCGATTTCTGTCCACAGGAGTACCTTTTCGAAGAGTATGTACTTTGGCTCTTCCCTGGGGGCCCTGTGTTAGACTCCGATGCACCATAGAAGGTTTACTGTTAGCTTTCGACCATCACATTGACAATGAAACACAGAAATTGCATCCGGTTTCAATGCCAAATTCGCAATGCCGATTAATATTGACGAGAGTAACGTTTCGGGGGGTCTGTTTATTGGCTCTTTCCTGGGTGCTCAGTGTGAGACTCCGTTGCACCACAGCAGGTTTACTGTTACCCTTCGACCATCACATTGACGATGAAACACAGAAATTGCAACCGGATCAATACAAAATTCACAATGCCGATTTCTGTCCACAGGAGTACCGTTTCGAAGAGTAAGTAGTTTGGCTCTTCCCTGACGGCCCAGTGTTAGACTCCAATGCACCACAGCAGGTTTACTGTTACCCTTCGACCATGACATTGACGATGAAACACAGAAATTTCATCTGGATCAAAACAAAATTCACAATACCGATTTCTGTCCACAGGAGTACCGTTTCGAAGAGTAAGTAGTTTGGCTCTTCCCTGGGGGCCCAGTGTTAGACTCCGATGCACCACAGCAGGTTTACTGTACCCTTCGACCATCACATTGACGAATAATCACAGAAATTGCATCAGGTTTAAATACAAAATTCGCAATGCCGATTTAAATTGACGAGAGTAACGTTTCGGGGAGTCTGTTTTTTGGCTCTTCTCTGGGGGCTCAGTGTAAGACACTGATTCACCACAGCAGGTTTGCTGTTACCTTTCGACATTCAAATTGTGGATGAAACACAGAAATTGCATCCGGTTTCAATACAAAATTCGCAATGCCGATTTATATTGACGAGAGTAACATTTCGGGGAGTCAATTTTTTGGCTCTTCCCTGGGGGCTCAGTGTGAGACTCCGATGCACCACAGCAGGTTTACTGTTACCCTTCGACCATGACATTGACGATGAAACACAGAAATTTCATCCGGATCAAAACAAAATTCACAATGCCGATTTCTGTCCACAGGAGTACCGTTTCGAAGAGTATGTAGTTTGGCTCTTCCCTGGGGGCCCAGTGTTAGGCTCCCATGCACCACATCAGGTTTACTGTTACCCTTCGACCATCACATTGACGATGAAACACAGAAATTACATCAGGTTTCAATACAAAATTCGCAATGCCGATTTATATTGACGAGAGTAACGTTTCGGGGAGTCTGTTTTTTGGCTCTTCTCTGGGGGCTCAGTGTAAGAATCTGATTCACCACAGCAGGTTTACTGTTACCTTTCGACAAACAATTTGACGATGGAACACAGAAATTGCATCCGGTTACAATACAAAATTCGCAATGCCGATTTATATTGACGAAGCTAACGTTTCGGGGAGTCTGTAATTTAGCTTCTCCCTGGGGGCTCAGTGTGAGACTCCGATGCACCACAGCAGGTTTACCGTCACCCTTCGACCATCACATTGACGATGAAACACAAAAATTGCATCCGGATCAATACAAATTTCGCAAAGCCGATTTCTGTCTACAGGAGTACCGTTTCGAAGAGTAAGTAGTTTGGCTCTTCCCTGTGGGCCCAGTGTTAGACTCCGATGCACTACAGCAGGTTTACTGTTACCCTTCGACCATCACGTTGACGATGAAACACAGAAATTGCAACCGGTTTCAATAGAAAATTCGCAATGCCGATTTATATTGGCGAGTGTAACGTTTCGGGGAGTCTGTTTTTTGGCTCTTCCCTGGGAGCTCAGTATGAGACTCCGATGCACCACAGCAGGTCTACTGTTACCCTTCGACCATCAAATTGACGATGAAACACAGAAATTGCATCCGGTTTCAATACAAAATTCGCAATGCGGATTTCTATCCACGTGAGTACCGTTTCGAAGAGTAAGTAGTTTGGCTCTACCCTGGGGGGCCCAGTGTTAGATTCCGATGCACCACAGCAGATTTACTGTTACCCTTCGACCATCAAATTGACGATGAAACACAGAAATTGCATCCGGTTTCAATACAAAATTCGCAATGCCGATTTCTGTCCACAGGAGTACCTTTTCGAAGAGTATGTACTTTGGCTCTTCCCTGGGGGCCCTGTGTTAGACTCCGATGCACCATAGAAGGTATACTGTTAGCTTTCGACCATCACATTGACAATGAAACACAGAAATTGCATCCGGTTTCAATACCAAATTCGCAATGCCGATTAATATTGACGAGAGTAACGTTTCGGGGGGTCTGTTTTTTGCTCTTTCCTGGGGGCGCAGTGTGAGACTCCGTTGCACCACAGCAGGTTTACTGTTACCCTTCGACCATCACATTGACGATGAAAAACAGAAACTGCGTCCGGTTTCAATACAAAATTCGCAAGGCAGATTTATATTGACGAGAGTAACGTTTCAGGGAGCCTGTTTTTTGGCTCTTCCCTGGGGGCTCAGTGTGAGACTCCGATGCACCACAGCAGGTTTACTGTTACCCTTCGACCATGACATTGACGATGAAACACAGAAATTGCAACCGGATCAATACAAAATTCACAATGCCGATTTCTGTTCACAGGAGTACCGTTTCGAAGAGTAAGTAGTTTGGCTCTTCCCTGGGGGCCCAGTGTTAGACTCCGATGCACCACAGCAGGTTTACTGTTACCCTTCGACCATCACATTGACGATGAAACACAGAAATTGCATCCGGTTTCAATACAAAATTCGCAATGCCGATTTATATTGACGAGAGTAACATTTCGGGGAGTCTGTTTTTTGGCTCTTCCCTGGGGGCTCAGTGTGAGACTCCGATGCACCACAGCAGGTTTACTGTTACCCTTCGACCATCACATTGACGATGAAACACAGAAATTGCATCCGGTTTCAATACAAAATTCGCAATGCCGATTTATATTGACGAGAGTAACGTTTCGGGGAGTCTGTTCTTTGGCTCTTCCCTGGGGGCTCAATGTGAGACTCCGATGCACCACAGCAGGTTTACTGTTACCCTTCGACCATGACATTGACGATGAAACACAGAAATTTCATCCGGATCAAAACAAAATTCACAATGCCGATTTCTGTCCACAGGAGTGCCGTTTCGAAGAGTAAGTAGTTTGGCTCTTCCCTGGGGGCCCAGTGTTAGACTCCGATGCACCACAGCAGGTTTACTATTACCCTTCGACCATCACGTTGACGATGAAACACAGAAATTGCAACCGGTCTCAATACAAACTACGCAATGCCGATTTATATTGGCGAGAGTAACGTTTCGGGGAGTCTGTTTTTTGGCAATTCCCTGGGAGCTCAGTATGAGACTCCGATGCACCACAGCATGTTTACTGTTACCCTTCGACCATCAAATTGACGATGAAACACAGAAATAGCATCCGGTTTCAATACAAAATTCGCAATGCGGATTTCTGTCCACATGAGTACGGTTTTGAAGAGTAAGTAGTTTGGCTCTTCCCTGGGGGCCCAGTGTTAGACTCCGATGCACCACAGCAGGTTTACTGTTACCCTTCGACCATCACATTGACGATGAAACACAGAAATTGCATCAGGTTTCAATACTAAATTCGCAATGCCGATTTATATTGACGAGAGTAACGTTTCGGGGAGTCTGTCTTTGGCTCTTTCCTGGGGGCCCAATGTTAGACTCCGATGCACAACAGCAGGTTTACTGTTACCCTTCGACAATCAAATTGACGATGAAACACAGAAGTTGCATCCAGTTTCAATACAAAAATCGCAATGCCTATTTATATTGACGAGAGTAACGTTTCAGGGAGTCTGTTTTTTGGCTGTTTCCTGGGGGCTCAGTGTGAGACTCCGATGCACCACAGCATGTTTACTGTTACCCTTCGAACATCAAATTGACGATGAAACACAGAAATTGCAACCGGTTTCAATACAAAATTCTCAATTCCGATTTCTGTCCACAGCAGTACCGTTTCGAAGAGTATCTAGTTTTTCTCTTCCCTGGGGGCCCAGTGTTAGACTCCGATGCACCACAGAAGGTTTACTGTTACCCTTCGACCATCACCTTGACGATGAACACAGAGATTGCATATGGTTTCAATACAAAATTCGCAATGCCGATTTATATTGACTAGAGTAACTTTTCGGGGAGTCTGTTTTTTGGTTCTTCCCAGGGGGCTCAGTGTGAGACTCCGATGCTCCACAGCAGGTTTACTGTTACCCTTCGACCATCACATTGATGATGAAACGTAGAAATTGCATCCGGTTTCAATACAAAATTCGCAATGCCGATTTATATTGACGAGGGTAACGTTTCGGGGAGTCTGTTATTTGGCTCTTCCCTGGGGCCTCAGTGTGAGACTCCGATGCACCACAGCAGGTTTACTGTTACCCTTCGACCATGACATTGACGACGAAACACATATATTGCATCCGGATCAATACAAAATACACAATGCCGGTTTCTGTCCACAGGAGTACCATTTCGAAGAGAGAGCAGTTTGGCTCGTCCCTGGGGGCCCACTGTTAGACTCCGATGCACCACAGCAGGTTTACTGGTACCCTTCGACCATCACTTTGACGATGAAACACAGAAATTGCATCCGGCTTCAATACAAAATTCGCAATGCCAATTTATATTGACGAAGGTAACTATCGGGGAATCTGTTTTTTGGCTCTTCCCTGGGGGCTCAGTGTGAGAATCCGATGCACCACATCAGGTTTGCTGTTACCATTCGACCATCACATTGACGATGAAACACAGAAATTGCATCCAGTTTCAATACAAAAATTCGCAATGCCTATTTATATTGACGAGAGTAACGTTTCGGGGAGTCTGTATTTTGGCTCTTTCCTGGGGGCCCAATGTTAGACTCCGATGCACCACAGCAGGTTTACTGTTACCCTTCGACCATCAAATAGACGTTGAAACACAGAAATTGCATCCGGTTTCAATACAAAATTCGCAATGCCGATTTCTGTCCACAGGAGTACCGTTTCGAAGAGTATGTAGTTTGGCTCTTCCCTGGGGGCCCAGTGTTAGACTCCGATGCACCACAGAAGATTTACTGTTACCCTTCGACCATCACCTTGACGATGAAACACAGAGATTGCATATGGTTTCAATACAAAATTCGCAATGCCGATTTATATTGACTAGAGTAACATTTCGGGGAGTCTGTTTTTTGGTTCTTCCCAGGGGGCTCAGTGTGAGACTCCGATGCTCCACAGCAGGTTTACTGTTACCCTTTGACCATGACATTGACGACGAAACACAGATATTGCATCCGGATCAATACAAAGTTCACATTGCCGATTTCTGTCCACAGGAGTACCATTTCGAAGAGTAAGCAGTTTGGCTCGTCCCTGGGGGCCCAGTGTTAGACTCTGATGCACCACAGAAGATTTACTGTTACCCATCGACCATCACTTTGACGATGAAACACAGAAATTGCATCCGGTTTCAATACAAAATTCGCAATGCTCATTTATATTGAAGAAAGTAACGTTCGGGGAATCTGTTTTTTGGCTCTTCCCTGGGGGCTCAGTGTGAGAATCCGATGCACCACAGCAGGTTTACTGTTACCGTTCGTCCATGATATTGACGATGAAACACAGAAATTTCATCGGGAACAATACAAAATTCACAATGCCGATCTTTGTCCACAGGAGTACCGTTTCGAAGAGTATGTAGTTTAGCTCTTCCCTGGGGGCCCAGCGTTACACTCCGACGCACCACAGCAGGTTTACTGTTACCCTTCGACCATCACATTGTCGCTGAAACACGGAAATTGCATCCGGTTTCAATACAAAATTCGCAATGCCGATTTATATTGACGAGAGTAACATTTCGCGGAGTCTCTTTTTTGGCTCTTCCCTGGGGGCTCAGTGTGAGACTCCGATGCACCACAGCAGACTTACTGTTACCCTTCGGCCATCACATTGACGATGAAACACAGAAATTGCATCCGGTTCCATTACAAAATTCGCAATGCCGATATATATTGACAAGAGTAACGTTTCGGTGATACTGTTCTTTGGCTCTTCCCTGGGGGCTCAGTGTGAGACTCCGATGCACCACAGCAAGTTTACTGTTACCCTTCGACCATCACATTGACGATGAAACATAGAAATTGCATCCGGATTCAATACTAAATTCGCAATGCCGATTTATATTGGCGAGAGTAACACTTTGGGGAGTCTGTTGTTTGGCTCTTCCCTGGGGGCTCAGTGTGAGACTCCGATGCACCACAGCAGGTTTAATGTTACCCTTCTACCATCACATTGACGATGAAACACAGAAATTGCATCCGGATCAATACAAAATTCACAATGCCGATTTCTGTAGACAGGAGTACCGTTTCGAAGAGTAAGTAGTTTGGCTCTTCCCTGGGAGCCCAGTGTTAGACTCCGATGCACCACAGCTGGTTTACTGTTACCTATCGACCATGACATTGACGATGAAACACAGAAATTGCATCCGGTTTCGATACAAAATTCGCAATGCCTATTTATATTGACGAGAGTAACGTTTCGGGGAGACTGTTTTTTGGCTCCTTTCTGGGGGCTCAGTGTGAGACTCCGATGCACCACAGCGGGTATACTGTTACCCTTTGACCATCACATTGACGATGAAAAACAGAAACTGCATCCGGTTTCAATACAAAATTCGCAATGCAGATTTATATTGACGAGACTAACGTTTCAGGAAGGCTGTTTTTTGGGTCTTCCCAGGGGGCTCAGTGTGAGACTCCGATGCACCACAGCAGTTTTACTGTTACCCTTAGACCATCACATTGACGATGAAACACAGAAATTGCATCCGGATCAATACAAAATTCACAATGCCGATTTCTGTCCACAGGAGTACCGTTTCGAAGAGTAAGTAGTTTGGCTCTTCCCTGGGGGCCCAGTGTTAGACTCCGATGCACCACAGAAGTTTTACTGTTACCCTACGACCATCACATTGACGATGAAACACAGAAATTGCATCCGGATCAATACAAAATTCACAATGCCGATTTCTGTCCACAGGAGTACCGTTTCGAAGAGTAAGTAGTTTGGCTCTTCCCTGGGGACCCAGTGTTAGACTCCGATGCACCACAGCAGGTTAACTGTTACCCTTCGACCATCACATTGACGATGAAACACAGAAACTGAATCCGGTTTCAATACAAAATTCGCAATGCCGATTTATATTGACGAGAGTAACACTTTGGGGAGTCTGTTGTTTGGCTCTTCCCTGGGGGCTCAGTGTGAGACTCCGATGCACCACAGCAGGTTTAATGTTACCCTTCTACCATCACATTGACGATGAAACACAGAAATTGCATCCGGATCAATACAAAATTCACAATGCCGATTTCTGTAGACAGGAGTACCGTTTCGAAGAGTAAGTAGTTTGGCTCTTCCCTGGGGGCCCAGTGTTAGACTCCGATGCACCACAGCTGGTTTACTGTTACCCATCGACCATGACATTGACGACGAAACACAGAAATTGCATCCGGTTTCAATACAAAATTCGCAATGCCTAGTTATATTGACGAGAGTAACGTTTCGGGGAGACTGTTTTTTGGCTCCTTCCTGGGGGCTCAGTGTGAGACTCCGATGCACCACAGCAGGTATACTGTTACCCTTCGACCATCACATTGACGATGAAACATAGAAATGGCATCCGGTTTCAATACTAAATTCGCAATGCCGATTTATATTGACGAGAGTAACTCTTCGGGGAGTCTATAGTTTGGCTCTTCCCTGGGGGCTCAGTGTGAGACTCCGATGCACCACAGCAGGTTTAATGTTACCGTTCTACCATCACATTGACGATGGAACACAGAAATTGCCTCCGGATCAATACAAAATTCACAATGCCGATTTCTGTCCACAGGAGTACCGTTTCGAAGAGTAAGTAGTTTGGCTCTTCCTCGGGGCCCAGTGTTAGACTCCGATGCACCACAGCTAGTTTACTGTTACCCTTCGACCATGACATTGACGATGAAACACAGAAATTGCATCCGGATCAACACAAAATTCACAATGCCGATTTCAGTCCACAGGAGTACCGTTTCGAAGAGTAAGTAGTTTGGCTCATCGCTGGGGGCCCAGTGTTACTCTGATGCACCACAGCAGGTTTACTGTTACCCTTCGACCATCACATTGACGATGAAACACAGAAATTGCATCCGGTTTCAATACCAAATTCGCAATGCAGATTTATATTGACGAGAGTAACGTTTCAGGGAGGCTGTTTTTTGGCTCTTACCTGGGGGCTCAGTGTGAGATCCGATGCACCACAGCAGGTTTACTGTTACCCTTCGTCCATGACATTGACGATGAAACACAGAAATATCATCCGGATCATAACAAAATTCACAATGTCGATTTCTGTCCACAGCAGTACCGTTTCGAAGAGTATGTAGTTTGTCTCTTCCCTGGGGGCCCAGTGTTAGACTCCGATACACCACAGCAGGTGTACTGTTACCCTCCGACCATCACATTGACGATGAAACACAGATATTGCATCCGGTTCCAATACAAAATTCGCAATGCCGATTTCTGTCCACAGGAGTACCGTTTCGAAGAGTATGTAGATTAGCTCTTCCCTGGGGGCCCAGCGATAGACTCCGATGCACCACAGCAGGTTTACTGTTACCCTTCTACCATCACATTGACGCTGAAAAACGGGAATTGCATCCGGTTTCAATACAAAATTCGCAATGCCGATTTATATTGACGAGAGTAACATTTCGCGGAGTTTCTTTTTTGGCTCTTCCCTGGGTGTTCAGTGTGAGACTCGGATGCACCACAGCAGACTTACTGTTACCCTTCGGCCATCACATTGACGATGAAACATAGAAATGGCATCCGGTTTCAGTACTAAATTCGCAATGCCGATTTATATTGACGAGAGTAACTCTTCGGGGAGTCTGTTGTTTGGCTCTTCCCTGGGGGCTCAGTGTGAGACTCCGATGCACCACAGCAGTTTAATGTTACCCTTCTACCATCACATTGACGATGAAACACAGAAATTGCATCCGGTTCCATTACAAAATTCGCAATGCCGATATATATTGACATGAGTAACGTTTCGATGATACTGTTTTTTGGCTCTTCCCTAGGGGCTCAGTGTGAGACTCCGATGCACCACAGCAGGTTTACTGTTACCCTTCGACCATCTCATTGACGATGAAACATAGAAATTGCATCCGGTATCAGTACTAAATTCGCAATGCCGATTTATATTGACGAGAGTAACTCTTCGGGGAGTCTGTTGTTTGGCTCTTCCCTGGGGGCTCAGTGTGAGACTCCGATGCACCACAGCAGTTTAATGTTACCCTTCTACCATCACATTGACGATGAAACACAGAAATTGCATCCGGATCAATACAAAATTCACAATGCCGATTTCTGTAGACAGGAGTACCGTTTCGAACAGTAAGTAGTATAGCTCTTCCCTGGGGGCCCAGCGTTAGACTCCGATGCACCACAGCAGGTATACTTTACCCATCGACCATCACATTGACGATGAAACACAGAAATTGCATCAGGTTTCAATACAAAATTCGCAATGCCTATTTATATTGACGAGAGTAACGTTTCGGGGAGTCCGTTTTTTGGCTCTTTCCTGGGGGCCCAGTGTTAGACTCCGATGCACCATAGCAGGTTTACTGTTACCCTTCGACCATCAAATTGACGGTGAAACACAGAAACTGAATCCGGTTTCAATACAAAATTCGCAATGCCGATTTATTTTGACGAGAGTAACACTTTGGGGAGTCTGTTGTTTGGCTCTTCCCTGGGGGCTCAGTGTGAGACTCCGATGCACCACAGCAGGTTTAATGTTACCCTTCTACCATCACATTGACGATGAAACACAGAAATTGCATCCGGATCAATACAAAATTCATGATGCCGATTTCTGTAGACAGGAGTACCGTTTCGAAGAGTAAGTGGTTTGGCTCTTCCCTGGGGGCCCAGTGTTAGACTCCGATGCACCACAGCTGGTTTACTGTTACCCATCGACCATGACATTGACGATGAAACACAGAAATTGCATCCGGTTTCAATACAAAATTCGCAATGCCTATTTATATTGACGAGAGTAACGTTTCGGGGAGACTGTTTTTTGGCTCCTTCCTGGGGGCTCAGTGTGAGACTCCGATGCACCACAGCAGGTATACTGTTACCCTTCGACCATCACATTGACGATGAAACATAGAAATGGCATCCGGTTTCAGTACTAAATTCGCAATGCCGATTTATATTGACGAGAGTAACTCTTCGGGGAGTCTGTTGTTTGGCTCTTCCCTGGGGGCTCAGTGTGAGACTCCGATGCACCACAGCAGGTTTAATGTTACCCATCTACCATCACATTGACGATGAAAAACAGAAATTGCATCCGGATCAATACAAAATTCACAATGCCGATTTCTGTAGACAGGAGTACCGTTTCGAAGAGTAAGTAGTTTGGCTCTTCCCTGGGGGCCCAGCGCTAGACTCCGATGCACCACAGCAGGTATACTTTACCCATCGACCATCACATTGACGATGAAACACAGAAATTGCATCCGGATCAATACAAAATTCACAATGCCGATTTCTGTAGACAGGAGTACCGTTTCGAAGAGTAAGTGGTTTGGCTCTTCCCTGGGGGCCCAGTGTTAGACTCCGATGCACCACAGCTGGTTTACTGTTACCCATCGACCATGACATTGACGATGAAACACAGAAATTGCATCCGGTTTCAATACAAAATTCGCAATGCCTATTTATATTGACGAGAGTAACGTTTCGGGGAGCCTGCTTTTGGCTCTTCCCTGGGGGCTCAGTGTGAGACTCCGATGCACCATAGCAGGTTTACTGTTACCCTTCGACCATCACATTGACGATGAAAAACAGAGACTGCGTCCGGTTTCAATACAAAATTCGCAATGCAGATTTATATTGACGAGAGTAAAGTTTCGGGGAGCCTGCTTTTGGCTCTTCCCTGGGGGCTCAGTGTGAGACTCCGATGCACCACAGCAGGTTTACTGTTACCAATCGACCATCACATTGACGATGAAACACAGAAATTGCATCCGGATGGATACAAAATTCACAATGCCGATTTCTGTCCACAGGAGTACCGTTTCGAAGAGTCAGTAGTTTGGCTCTTCCTCGGGGCCCAGTGTTAGACTCCGATGCACCACAGCTGGTTTACTGTTACCCTTCGACCATGACATTGACGATGAAACACAGAAATTGCATCCGGATCAACACAAAATTCGCAATGCCGATTTCTGTCCACAGGAGTACCGTTTCGAAGAGTATGTAGTTTGGCTCTTCCCTGGGGGCCCAGTGTTAGACTCCGATGCACCACAGAAGATTTACTGTTACCCTTCGACCATCACCTTGACGATGAAACACAGAGATTGCATATGGTTTCAATACAAAATTCGCAATGCCGATTTATATTGACTAGAGTAACTTTTAGGGGAGTCTGTTTTTTGGTTCTTCCCAGGGGGCTCAGTGTGAGACTCCGATGCTCCACAGCAGGTTTACTGTTACCCTTCGACCATCACATTGATGAAGAAGCATAGAAATTGCATCCGGTTTCAATACAAAATTCGCAATGCAGATTTATATTGACGAGAGTAACGTTTTCAGGGAGGCTGTTTTTTGGCTCTTACCTGGGGCCTCAGTGTGAGACTCCGATGCACCACAGCAGGTTTACTGTTTCCCTTTGACCATGACATTGACGACGAAACACAGATATTGCATCCGGATCAATACAAAGTTCACATTGCCGATTTCTGTCCACAGGAGTACCATTTCGAAGAGTAAGCAGTTTGGCTCGTCCCTGGGGGCCCAGTGTTAGACTCTGATGCACCACAGAAGATTTACTGTTACCCATCGACCATCACTTTGACGATGAAACACAGAAATTGCATCCGGTTTCAATACAAAATTCGCAATGCTCATTTATATTGAAGAAAGTAACGTTCGGGGAATCTGTTTTTTGGCTCTTCCCTGGGGGCTCAGTGTGAGAATCCGATGCACCACAGCAGGTTTACTGTTACCGTTCGTCCATGATATTGACGATGAAACACAGAAATTTCATCGGGAACAATACAAAATTCACAATGCCGATCTTTGTCCACAGGAGTACCGTTTCGAAGAGTATGTAGTTTAGCTCTTCCCTGGGGGCCCAGCGTTACACTCCGACGCACCACAGCAGGTTTACTGTTACCCTTCGACCATCACATTGTCGCTGAAACACGGAAATTGCATCCGGTTTCAATACAAAATTCGCAATGCCGATTTATATTGACGAGAGTAACGTTTCGGAGATACTGTTCTTTGGCTCTTCCCTGGGGGCTCAGTGTGAGACTCCGATGCACCACAGCAAGTTTACTGTTACCCTTCGACCATCACATTGACGATGAAACATAGAAATTGCATCCGGATTCAATACTAAATTCGCAATGCCGATTTATATTGGCGAGAGTAACACTTTGGGGAGTCTGTTGTTTGGCTCTTCCCTGGGGGCTCAGTGTGAGACTCCGATGCACCACAGCAGGTTTAATGTTACCCTTCTACCATCACATTGACGATGAAACACAGAAATTGCATCCGGATCAATACAAAATTCACAATGCCGATTTCTGTAGACAGGAGTATCGTTTCGAAGAGTAAGTAGTTTGGCTCTTCCCTGGGAGCCCAGTGTTAGATTCCGATGCACCACAGCTGGTTTACTGTTACCCATCGACCATGACATTGACGATGAAACACAGAAATTGCATCCGGTTTCGATACAAAATTCGCAATGCCTATTTATATTGACGAGAGTAACGTTTCGGGGAGACTGTTTTTTGGCTCCTTTCAGGGGGCTCAGTGTGAGACTCCGATGCACCACAGCGGGTATACTGTTACCCTTTGACCATCACATTGACGATGAAAAACAGAAACTGCATCCGGTTTCAATACAAAATTCGCAATGCAGATTTATATTGACGAGACTAACGTTTCAGGAAGGCTGTTTTTTGGGTCTTCCCAGGGGGCTCAGTGTGAGACTCCGATGCACCACAGCAGTTTTACTGTTACCCTTCGACCATCACATTGACGATGAAACACAGAAATTGCATCCGGATCAATACAAAATTCACAATGCCGATTTATGTCCACAGGAGTACCGTTTCGAAGAGTAAGTAGTTTGGCTCTTCCCTGGGGGCCCAGTGTTAGACTCCGATGCACCACAGAAGTTTTACTGTTACCCTACGACCATCACATTGACGATGAAACACAGAAATTGCATCCGGATCAATACAAAATTCACAATGCCGATTTCTGTCCACAGGAGTACCGTTTCGAAGAGTAAGTAGTTTGGCTCTTCCCTGGGGACCCAGTGTTAGACTCCGATGCACCACAGCAGGTTTACTGTTACCCTTCGACCATCACATTGACGATGAAACACAGAAACTGAATCCGGTTTCAATACAAAATTCGCAATGCCGATTTATATTGACGAGAGTAACACTTTGGGGAGTCTGTTGTTTGGCTCTTCCCTGGGGGCTCAGTGTGAGACTCCGATGCACCACAGCAGGTTTAATGTTACCCTTCTACCATCACATTGACGATGAAACACAGAAATTGCATCCGGATCAATACAAAATTCACAATGCCGATTTCTGTAGACAGGAGTACCGTTTCGAAGAGTAAGTAGTTTGGCTCTTCCCTGGGGGCCCAGTGTTAGACTCCGATGCACCACAGCTGGTTTACTGTTACCCATCGACCATGACATTGACGACGAAACACAGAAATTGCATCCGGTTTCAATACAAAATTCGCAATGCCTAGTTATATTGACGAGAGTAACGTTTCGGGGAGACTGTTTTTTGGCTCCTTCCTGGGGGCTCAGTGTGAGACTCCGATGCACCACAGCAGGTATACTGTTACCCTTCGACCATCACATTGACGATGAAACATAGAAATGGCATCCGGTTTCAATACTAAATTCGCAATGCCGATTTATATTGACGAGAGTAACTCTTCGGGGAGTCTATAGTTTGGCTCTTCCCTGGGGGCTCAGTGTGAGACTCCGATGCACCACAGCAGGTTTAATGTTACCGTTCTACCATCACATTGACGATGGAACACAGAAATTGCCTCCGGATCAATACAAAATTCACAATGCCGATTTCTGTCCACAGGAGTACCGTTTCGAAGAGTAAGTAGTTTGGCTCTTCCTCGGGGCCCAGTGTTAGACTCCGATGCACCACAGCTAGTTTACTGTTACCCTTCGACCATGACATTGACGATGAAACACAGAAATTGCATCCGGATCAACACAAAATTCACAATGCCGATTTCAGTCCACAGGAGTACCGTTTCGAAGAGTAAGTAGTTTGGCTCATCGCTGGGGGCCCAGTGTTACTCTGATGCACCACAGCAGAATTACTGTTACCCTTCGACCATCACATTGACGATGAAACACAGAAATTGCATCCGGATTCAATACCAAATTCGCAATGCAGATTTATATTGACGAGAGTAACGTTTCAGGGAGGCTGTTTTTTGGCTCTTACCTGGGGGCTCAGTGTGAGATCCGATGCACCACAGCAGGTTTACTGTTACCCTTCGTCCATGACATTGACGATGAAACACAGAAATATCATCCGGATCAATACAAAATTCACAAAGTCGATTTCTGTCCAAAGCAGTACCGTTTCGAAGAGTATGTAGTTTGTCTCTTCCCTGGGGGCCCAGTGTTAGACTCCGATACACCACAGCAGGTGTACTGTTACCCTCCGACCATCACATTGACGATGAAACACAGATATTGCATCCGGTTCCAATACAAAATTCGCAATGCCGATTTCTGTCCACAGGAGTACCGTTTCGAAGAGTATGTAGATTAGCTCTTCCCTGGGGGCCCAGCGATAGACTCCGATGCACCACAGCAGGTTTACTGTTACCCTTCTACCATCACATTGACGCTGAAACACGGGAATTGCATCCGGTTTCAATACAAAATTCGCAATGCCGATTTATATTGACGAGAGTAACATTTCGCGGAGTTTCTTTTTTGGCTCTTCCCTGGGGGTTCAGTGTGAGACTCGGATGCACCACAGCAGGTTTACTATTACCCTTCTACCATCACATTGACGATGAAACACAGAAATTGCATCCGATTTCAATACGAAATCCGCAAAACCGATTTATATTGACGAGAGTGTCGTTTCGGGGTACCTGTTCTTTGGCTTTTCCCTGGGGGCTCAGTGTGAGACTCCGATGCACCACAGCAGACTTACTGTTACCCTTCGGCCATCACATTGACGATGAAACACAGAAATTGCATCCGGTTCCATTACAAAATTCGCAATGCCGATATATATTGACATGAGTAACGTTTCGATGATACTGTTTTTTGGCTCTTCCCTAGGGGCTCAGTGTGAGACTCCGATGCACCACAGCAGGTTTACTGTTACCCTTCGACCATCACATTGACGATGAAACATAGAAATTGCATCCGGTATCAGTACTAAATTCGCAATGCCGATTTATATTGACGAGAGTAACTCTTCGGGGAGTCTGTTGTTTGGCTCTTCCCTGGGGGCTCAGTGTGAGACTCCGATGCACCACAGCAGGTTTAATGTTACCCTTCTACCATCACATTGACGATGAAAAACAGAAATTGCATCCGGATCAATACAAAATTCACAATGCCGATTTCTGTAGACAGGAGTACCGTTTCGAAGAGTAAGTAGTTTGGCTCTTCCCTGGGGGCCCAGCGTTAGACTCCGATGCACCACAGCAGGTATACTTTACCCATCGACCATCACATTGACGATGAAACACAGAAATTGCATCAGGTTTCAATACAAAATTCGCAATGCCTATTTATATTGACGAGAGTAACGTTTCGTGGAGTCCGTTTTTTGGCTCTTTCCTGGGGGCCCAGTGTTAGACTCCGATGCACCATAGCAGGTTTACTGTTACCCTTCGACCATCAAATTGACGGTGAAACACAGAAACTGAATCCGGTTTCAATACAAAATTCGCAATGCCGATTTATATTGACGAGAGTAACACTTTGGGGAGTCTGTTGATTGGCTCTTCCCTGGGGGCTCAGTGTGAGACTCCGATGCACCGCAGCAGGTTTAATGTTACCCTTCTTTAATCACATTGACGATGAAACACAGAAATTGCATCCGGATCAATACAAAATTCACAATGCCGATTTCTGTAGACAGGAGTACCGTTTCGAAGAGTAAGTGGTTTGGCTCTTCCCTGGGGGCCCAGTGTTAGACTCCGATGCACCACAGCTGGTTTACTGTTACCCATCGACCATGACATTGACGATGAAACACAGAAATTGCATCCGGTTTCAATACAAAATTCGCAATGCCTATTTATATTGACGAGAGTAACGTTTCGGGGAGCCTGCTTTTGGCTCTTCCCTGGGGGCTCAGTGTGAGACTCCGATGCACCATAGCAGGTTTACTGTTACCCTTCGACCATCACATTGACGATGAAAAACAGAGACTGCGTCCGGTTTCAATACAAAATTCGCAATGCAGATTTATATTGACGAGAGTAAAGTTTCGGGGAGCCTGCTTTTGGCTCTTCCCTGGGGGCTCAGTGTGAGACTCCGATGCACCACAGCAGGTTTACTGTTACCAATCGACCATCACATTGACGATGAAACACAGAAATTGCATCCGGATGGATACAAAATTCACAATGCCGATTTCTGTCCACAGGAGTACCGTTTCGAAGAGTAAGTAGTTTGGCTCTTCCTCGGGGCCCAGTGTTAGACTCCGATGCACCACAGCTGGTTTACTGTTACCCTTCGACCATGACATTGACGATGAAACACAGAAATTGCATCCGGATCAACACAAAATTCACAATGCCGATTTCAGTCCACAGGAGTACCGTTTCGAAGAGTAAGTAGTTTGGCTCATTGCTGGGGGCCCAGTTTTACTCTGATGCACCACTGCAGGTTTACTGTTACCCTTCGACCATCACATTGACGATGAAACACAGAAATTGCATTCGGTTTCAATACCAAATTCGCAATGCAGATTTATATTGACGAGAGTAACGTTTCAGGGAGGCTGTTTTTTGGCTCTTACCTGGGGGCTCAGTGTGAGATCCGATGCACCACAGCAGGTTTACTGTTACCCTTCGACCATGACATTGACGATGAAACACAGAAATTGCATCCGGATCAATACAAAATTCACAATGCCGATTTATGTCCACAGGAGTACCGTTTCGAAGAGTAAGTAGTTTGGCTCTTCCCTGGGGGCCCAGTGTTAGACTCCGATGCACCACAGAAGTTTTACTGTTACCCTACGACCATCACATTGACGATGAAACACAGAAATTGCATCCGGATCAATACAAAATTCACAATGCCGATTTCTGTCCACAGGAGTACCGTTTCGAAGAGTAAGTAGTTTGGCTCTTCCCTGGGGACCCAGTGTTAGACTCCGATGCACCACAGCAGGTTTACTGTTACCCTTCGACCATCACATTGACGATGAAACACAGAAACTGAATCCGGTTTCAATACAAAATTCGCAATGCCGATTTATATTGACGAGAGTAACACTTTGGGGAGTCTGTTGTTTGGCTCTTCCCTGGGGGCTCAGTGTGAGACTCCGATGCACCACAGCAGGTTTAATGTTACCCTTCTACCATCACATTGACGATGAAACACAGAAATTGCATCCGGATCAATACAAAATTCACAATGCCGATTTCTGTAGACAGGAGTACCGTTTCGAAGAGTAAGTAGTTTGGCTCTTCCCTGGGGGCCCAGTGTTAGACTCCGATGCACCACAGCTGGTTTACTGTTACCCATCGACCATGACATTGACGACGAAACACAGAAATTGCATCCGGTTTCAATACAAAATTCGCAATGCCTAGTTATATTGACGAGAGTAACGTTTCGGGGAGACTGTTTTTTGGCTCCTTCCTGGGGGCTCAGTGTGAGACTCCGATGCACCACAGCAGGTATACTGTTACCCTTCGACCATCACATTGACGATGAAACATAGAAATGGCATCCGGTTTCAATACTAAATTCGCAATGCCGATTTATATTGACGAGAGTAACTCTTCGGGGAGTCTATAGTTTGGCTCTTCCCTGGGGGCTCAGTGTGAGACTCCGATGCACCACAGCAGGTTTAATGTTACCGTTCTACCATCACATTGACGATGGAACACAGAAATTGCCTCCGGATCAATACAAAATTCACAATGCCGATTTCTGTCCACAGGAGTACCGTTTCGAAGAGTAAGTAGTTTGGCTCTTCCTCGGGGCCCAGTGTTAGACTCCGATGCACCACAGCTAGTTTACTGTTACCCTTCGACCATGACATTGACGATGAAACACAGAAATTGCATCCGGATCAACACAAAATTCACAATGCCGATTTCAGTCCACAGGAGTACCGTTTCGAAGAGTAAGTAGTTTGGCTCATCGCTGGGGGCCCAGTGTTACTCTGATGCACCACAGCAGAATTACTGTTACCCTTCGACCATCACATTGACGATGAAACACAGAAATTGCATCCGGATTCAATACCAAATTCGCAATGCAGATTTATATTGACGAGAGTAACGTTTCAGGGAGGCTGTTTTTTGGCTCTTACCTGGGGGCTCAGTGTGAGATCCGATGCACCACAGCAGGTTTACTGTTACCCTTCGTCCATGACATTGACGATGAAACACAGAAATATCATCCGGATCAATACAAAATTCACAAAGTCGATTTCTGTCCAAAGCAGTACCGTTTCGAAGAGTATGTAGTTTGTCTCTTCCCTGGGGGCCCAGTGTTAGACTCCGATACACCACAGCAGGTGTACTGTTACCCTCCGACCATCACATTGACGATGAAACACAGATATTGCATCCGGTTCCAATACAAAATTCGCAATGCCGATTTCTGTCCACAGGAGTACCGTTTCGAAGAGTATGTAGATTAGCTCTTCCCTGGGGGCCCAGCGATAGACTCCGATGCACCACAGCAGGTTTACTGTTACCCTTCTACCATCACATTGACGCTGAAACACGGGAATTGCATCCGGTTTCAATACAAAATTCGCAATGCCGATTTATATTGACGAGAGTAACATTTCGCGGAGTTTCTTTTTTGGCTCTTCCCTGGGGGTTCAGTGTGAGACTCGGATGCACCACAGCAGGTTTACTATTACCCTTCTACCATCACATTGACGATGAAACACAGAAATTGCATCCGATTTCAATACGAAATCCGCAAAACCGATTTATATTGACGAGAGTGTCGTTTCGGGGTACCTGTTCTTTGGCTTTTCCCTGGGGGCTCAGTGTGAGACTCCGATGCACCACAGCAGACTTACTGTTACCCTTCGGCCATCACATTGACGATGAAACACAGAAATTGGATCCGGTTCCATTACAAAATTCGCAATGCCGATATATATTGACATGAGTAACGTTTCGATGATACTGTTTTTTGGCTCTTCCCTAGGGGCTCAGTGTGAGACTCCGATGCACCACAGCAGGTTTACTGTTACCCTTCGACCATCACATTGACGATGAAACATAGAAATTGCATCCGGTATCAGTACTAAATTCGCAATGCCGATTTATATTGACGAGAGTAACTCTTCGGGGAGTCTGTTGTTTGGCTCTTCCCTGGGGGCTCAGTGTGAGACTCCGATGCACCACAGCAGGTTTAATGTTACCCTTCTACCATCACATTGACGATGAAAAACAGAAATTGCATCCGGATCAATACAAAATTCACAATGCCGATTTCTGTAGACAGGAGTACCGTTTCGAAGAGTAAGTAGTTTGGCTCTTCCCTGGGGGCCCAGCGTTAGACTCCGATGCACCACAGCAGGTATACTTTACCCATCGACCATCACATTGACGATGAAACACAGAAATTGCATCAGGTTTCAATACAAAATTCGCAATGCCTATTTATATTGACGAGAGTAACGTTTCGTGGAGTCCGTTTTTTGGCTCTTTCCTGGGGGCCCAGTGTTAGACTCCGATGCACCATAGCAGGTTTACTGTTACCCTTCGACCATCAAATTGACGGTGAAACACAGAAACTGAATCCGGTTTCAATACAAAATTCGCAATGCCGATTTATATTGACGAGAGTAACACTTTGGGGAGTCTGTTGATTGGCTCTTCCCTGGGGGCTCAGTGTGAGACTCCGATGCACCGCAGCAGGTTTAATGTTACCCTTCTTTAATCACATTGACGATGAAACACAGAAATTGCATCCGGATCAATACAAAATTCACAATGCCGATTTCTGTAGACAGGAGTACCGTTTCGAAGAGTAAGTGGTTTGGCTCTTCCCTGGGGGCCCAGTGTTAGACTCCGATGCACCACAGCTGGTTTACTGTTACCCATCGACCATGACATTGACGATGAAACACAGAAATTGCATCCGGTTTCAATACAAAATTCGCAATGCCTATTTATATTGACGAGAGTAACGTTTCGGGGAGCCTGCTTTTGGCTCTTCCCTGGGGGCTCAGTGTGAGACTCCGATGCACCATAGCAGGTTTACTGTTACCCTTCGACCATCACATTGACGATGAAAAACAGAGACTGCGTCCGGTTTCAATACAAAATTCGCAATGCAGATTTATATTGACGAGAGTAAAGTTTCGGGGAGCCTGCTTTTGGCTCTTCCCTGGGGGCTCAGTGTGAGACTCCGATGCACCACAGCAGGTTTACTGTTACCAATCGACCATCACATTGACGATGAAACACAGAAATTGCATCCGGATGGATACAAAATTCACAATGCCGATTTCTGTCCACAGGAGTACCGTTTCGAAGAGTAAGTAGTTTGGCTCTTCCTCGGGGCCCAGTGTTAGACTCCGATGCACCACAGCTGGTTTACTGTTACCCTTCGACCATGACATTGACGATGAAACACAGAAATTGCATCCGGATCAACACAAAATTCACAATGCCGATTTCAGTCCACAGGAGTACCGTTTCGAAGAGTAAGTAGTTTGGCTCATTGCTGGGGGCCCAGTTTTACTCTGATGCACCACTGCAGGTTTACTGTTACCCTTCGACCATCACATTGACGATGAAACACAGAAATTGCATTCGGTTTCAATACCAAATTCGCAATGCAGATTTATATTGACGAGAGTAACGTTTCAGGGAGGCTGTTTTTTGGCTCTTACCTGGGGGCTCAGTGTGAGATCCGATGCACCACAGCAGGTTTACTGTTACCCTTCGACCATGACATTGACGATGAAACACAGAAATTTCATCCGGATCAATACAAAATTCGCAATGCCGTTTTATATTGACGAGAGTAACGTTTCGGGGAGTCTGTTTTTTGGCTCTTTCCTGGGGGCCCAATGTTAGACACCGATGCACCACAGCAGGTTTACTGTTACCCTTCGACCATCAAATTGACGTTGAATCACAGAAATTGCATCCGGATCAACACAAAATTCGCAATGCCGATTTCTGTCCACAGGAGTACCGTTTCGAAGAGTATGTAGTTTGGCTCTTCCCTGGGGGCCCAGTGTTAGACTCCGATGCACCACAGAAGATTTACTGTTACCCTTCGACCATCACCTTGACGATGAAACACAGAGATTGCATATGGTTTCAATACAAAATTCGCAATGCCGATTTATATTGACTAGAGTAACTTTTCGGGGAGTCTGTTTTTTGGTTCTTCCCAGGGGGCTCAGTGTGAGACTCCGATGCTCCACAGCAGGTTTACTGTTACCCTTCGACCATCACATTGATGATGAAGCATAGAAATTGCATCCGGTTTCAATACAAAATTCGCAATGCAGATTTATATTGACGAGAGTAACGTTTTCAGGGAGGCTGTTTTTTGGCTCTTACCTGGGGCCTCAGTGTGAGACTCCGATGCACCACAGCAGGTTTACTGTTTCCCTTTGACCATGACATTGACGACGAAACACAGATATTGCATCCGGATCAATACAAAGTTCACATTGCCGATTTCTGTCCACAGGAGTACCATTTCGAAGAGTAAGCAGTTTGGCTCGTCCCTGGGGGCCCAGTGTTAGACTCTGATGCACCACAGAAGTTTTACTGTTACCCATCGACCATCACTTTGACGATGAAACACAGAAATTGCATCCGGTTTCAATACAAAATTCGCAATGCTCATTTATATTGAAGAAAGTAACGTTCGGGGAATCTGTTTTTTGGCTCTTCCCTGGGGGCTCAGTGTGAGAATCCGATGCACCACAGCAGGTTTACTGTTACCGTTCGTCCATGATATTGACGATGAAACACAGAAATTTCATCGGGAACAATACAAAATTCACAATGCCGATCTTTGTCCACAGGAGTACCGTTTCGAAGAGTATGTAGTTTAGCTCTTCCCTGGGGGCCCAGCGTTACACTCCGACGCACCACAGCAGGTTTACTGTTACCCTTCGACCATCACATTGTCGCTGAAACACGGAAATTGCATCCGGTTTCAATACAAAATTCGCAATGCCGATTTATATTGACGAGAGTAACATTTCGCGGAGTCTCTTTTTTGGCTCTTCCCTGGGGGCTCAGTGTGAGACTCCGATGCACCACAGCAGACTTACTGTTACCCTTCGGCCATCACATTGACGATGAAACACAGAAATTGCATCCGGTTCCATTACAAAATTCGCAATGCCGATATATATTGACAAGAGTAACGTTTCGGTGATACTGTTCTTTGGCTCTTCCCTGGGGGCTCAGTGTGAGACTCCGATGCACCACAGCAAGTTTACTGTTACCCTTCGACCATCACATTGACGATGAAACATAGAAATTGCATCTGGATTCAATACTAAATTCGCAATGCCGATTTATATTGGCGAGAGTAACACTTTGGGGAGTCTGTTGTTTGGCTCTTCCCTGGGGGCTCAGTGTGAGACTCCGATGCACCACAGCAGGTTTAATGTTACCCTTCTACCATCACATTGACGATGAAACACAGAAATTGCATCCGGATCAATACAAAATTCACAATGCCGATTTCTGTAGACAGGAGTACCGTTTCGAAGAGTAAGTAGTTTGGCTCTTCCCTGGGAGCCCAGTGTTAGATTCCGATGCACCACAGCTGGTTTACTGTTACCCATCGACCATGACATTGACGATGAAACACAGAAATTGCATCCGGTTTCGATACAAAATTCGCAATGCCTATTTATATTGACGAGAGTAACGTTTCGGGGAGACTGTTTTTTGGCTCCTTTCTGGGGGCTCAGTGTGAGACTCCGATGCACCACAGCGGGTATACTGTTACCCTTTGACCATCACATTGACGATGAAAAACAGAAACTGCATCCGGTTTCAATACAAAATTCGCAATGCAGATTTATATTGACGAGACTAACGTTTCAGGAAGGCTGTTTTTTGGGTCTTCCCAGGGGGCTCAGTGTGAGACTCCGATGCACCACAGCAGTTTTACTGTTACCCTTCGACCATCACATTGACGATGAAACACAGAAATTGCATCCGGATCAATACAAAATTCACAATGCCGATTTCTGTCCACAGGAGTACCGTTTCGAAGAGTAAGTAGTTTGGCTCTTCCCTGGGGGCCCAGTGTTAGACTCCGATGCACCACAGAAGTTTTACTGTTACCCTACGACCATCACATTGACGATGAAACACAGAAATTGCATCCGGATCAATACAAAATTCACAATGCCGATTTCTGTCCACAGGAGTACCGTTTCGAAGAGTAAGTAGTTTGGCTCTTCCCTGGGGACCCAGTGTTAGACTCCGATGCACCACAGCAGGTTTACTGTTACCCTTCGACCATCACATTGACGATGAAACACAGAAACTGAATCCGGTTTCAATACAAAATTCGCAATGCCGATTTATATTGACGAGAGTAACACTTTGGGGAGTCTGTTGTTTGGCTCTTCCCTGGGGGCTCAGTGTGAGACTCCGATGCACCACAGCAGGTTTAATGTTACCCTTCTACCATCACATTGACGATGAAACACAGAAATTGCATCCGGATCAATACAAAATTCACAATGCCGATTTCTGTAGACAGGAGTACCGTTTCGAAGAGTAAGTAGTTTGGCTCTTCCCTGGGGGCCCAGTGTTAGACTCCGATGCACCACAGCTGGTTTACTGTTACCCATCGACCATGACATTGACGACGAAACACAGAAATTGCATCCGGTTTCAATACAAAATTCGCAATGCCTAGTTATATTGACGAGAGTAACGTTTCGGGGAGACTGTTTTTTGGCTCCTTCCTGGGGGCTCAGTGTGAGACTCCGATGCACCACAGCAGGTATACTGTTACCCTTCGACCATCACATTGACGATGAAACATAGAAATGGCATCCGGTTTCAATACTAAATTCGCAATGCCGATTTATATTGACGAGAGTAACTCTTCGGGGAGTCTATAGTTTGGCTCTTCCCTGGGGGCTCAGTGTGAGACTCCGATGCACCACAGCAGGTTTAATGTTACCGTTCTACCATCACATTGACGATGGAACACAGAAATTGCCTCCGGATCAATACAAAAATCACAATGCCGATTTCTGTCCACAGGAGTACCGTTTCGAAGAGTAAGTAGTTTGGCTCTTCCTCGGGGCCCAGTGTTAGACTCCGATGCACCACAGCTAGTTTACTGTTACCCTTCGACCATGACATTGACGATGAAACACAGAAATTGCATCCGGATCAACACAAAATTCACAATGCCGATTTCAGTCCACAGGAGTACCGGTTCGAAGAGTAAGTAGTTTGGCTCATCGCTGGGGGCCCAGTGTTACTCTGATGCACCACAGCAGAATTACTGTTACCCTTCGACCATCACATTGACGATGAAACACAGAAATTGCATCCGGTTTCAATACCAAATTCGCAATGCAGATTTATATTGACGAGAGTAACGTTTCAGGGAGGCTGTTTTTTGGCTCTTACCTGGGGGCTCAGTGTGAGATCCGATGCACCACAGCAGGTTTACTGTTACCCTTCGTCCATGACATTGACGATGAAACACAGAAATATCATCCGGATCAACACAAAATTCACAATGTCGATTTCTGTCCACAGCAGTACCGTTTCGAAGAGTATGTAGTTTGTCTCTTCCCTGGGGGCCCAGTGTTAGATTCCGATACACCACAGCAGGTGTACTGTTACCCTCCGACCATCACATTGACGATGAAACACAGATATTGCATCCGGTTCCAATACAAAATTCGCAATGCCGATTTCTGTCCACAGGAGTACCGTTTCGAAGAGTATGTAGATTAGCTCTTCCCTGGGGGCCCAGCGATAGACTCCGATGCACCACAGCAGGTTTACTGTTACCCTTCTACCATCACATTGACGCTGAAACACGGGAATTGCATCCGGTTTCAATACAAAATTCGCAATGCCGATTTATATTGACGAGAGTAACATTTCGCGGAGTTTCTTTTTTGGCTCTTCCCTGGGGGTTCAGTGTGAGACTCGGATGCACCACAGCAGGTTTACTATTACCCTTCTACCATCACATTGACGATGAAACACAGAAATTGCATCCGATTTCAATACGAAATCCGCAAAACCGATTTATATTGACGAGAGTGTCGTTTCGGGGTACCTGTTCTTTGGCTCTTCCCTGGGGGCTCAGTGTGAGACTCCGATGCACCACAGCAGACTTACTGTTACCCTTCGGCCATCACATTGACGATGAAACACAGAAATTGCATCCGGTTCCATTACAAAATTCGCAATGCCGATATATATTGACATGAGTAACGTTTCGATGATACTGTTTTTTGGCTCTTCCCTAGGGGCTCAGTGTGAGACTCCGATGCACCACAGCAGGTTTACTGTTACCCTTCGACCATCACATTGACGATGAAACATAGAAATTGCATCCGGTATCAGTACTAAATTCGCAATGCCGATTTATATTGACGAGAGTAACTCTTCGGGGAGTCTGTTGTTTGGCTCTTCCCTGGGGGCTCAGTGTGAGACTCCGATGCACCACAGCAGGTTTAATGTTACCCTTCTACCATCACATTGACGATGAAACACAGAAATTGCATCCGGATCAATACAAAATTCACAATGCCGATTTCTGTAGACAGGAGTACCGTTTCGAAGAGTAAGTGGTTTGGCTCTTCCCTGGGGGCCAAGTGTTAGACTCCGATGCACCACAGCTGGTTTACTGTTACCCATCGACCATGACATTGACGATGAAACACAGAAATTGCATCCGGTTTCAATACAAAATTCGCAATGCCTATTTATATTGACGAGAGTAACTCTTCGGGGAGTCTGTTGTTTGGCTCTTCCCTGGGGGCTCAGTGTGAGACTCCGATGCACCATAGCAGGTTTACTGTTACCCTTCGACCATCACATTGACGATGAAAAACAGAGACTGCGTCCGGTTTCAATACAAAATTCGCAATGCAGATTTATATTGACGAGAGTAAAGTTTCGGGGAGCCTGCTTTTGGCTCTTCCCTGGGGGCTCAGTGTGAGACTCCGATGCACCACAGCAGGTTTACTGTTACCAATCGACCATCACATTGACGATGAAACACAGAAATTGCATCCGGATGGATACAAAATTCACAATGCCGATTTCTGTCCACAGGAGTACCGTTTCGAAGAGTAAGTAGTTTGGCTCTTCCTCGGGGCCCAGTGTTAGACTCCGATGCACCACAGCTGGTTTACTGTTACCCTTCGACCATGACATTGACGATGAAACACAGAAATTGCATCCGGATCAACACAAAATTCACAATGCCGATTTCAGTCCACAGGAGTACCGTTTCGAAGAGTAAGTAGTTTGGCTCATCGCTGGGGGCCCAGTTTTACTCTGATGCACCACAGCAGGTTTACTGTTACCCTTCGACCATCACATTGACGATGAAACACAGAAATTGCATTCGGTTTCAATACCAAATTCGCAATGCAGATTTATATTGACGAGAGTAACGTTTCAGGGAGGCTGTTTTTTGGCTCTTACCTGGGGGCTCAGTGTGAGATCCGATGCACCACAGCAGGTTTACTGTTACCCTTCGACCATGACATTGACGATGAAACACAGAAATTTCATCCGGATCAATACAAAATTCGCAATGCCGTTTTATATTGACGAGAGTAACGTTTCGGGGAGTCTGTTTTTTGGCTCTTTCCTGGGGGCCCAATGTTAGACTCCGATGCACCACAGCAGGTTTACTGTTACCCTTCGACCATCAAATTGACGTTGAATCACAGAAATTGCATCCGGTTTCAATACAAAATTCGCAATGCCGATTTTTGTCCACAGGAGTACCGTTTCGAAGAGTATGTAGTTTGGCTCTTCCCTGGGGGCCCAAATGTTAGACTCCGATGCACCACAGAAGATTAACTGTTACCCTTCGACCATCACCTTGACGATGAAACACAGAGATTGCATATGGTTTCAATACAAAATTCGCAATGCCGATTTATATTGACTAGAGTAACTTTTCGGGGAGTGTGTTTTTTGGTTCTTCCCAGGGGGCTCAGTGTGAGACTCCGATGCTCCACAGCAGGTTTACTGTTACCCTTCGACCATCACATTGATGATGAAACATAGAAATTGCATCCGGTTTCAATACAAAATTCGCAATGCAGATTTATATTGACGAGAGTAACGTTTTCAGGGAGGCTGTTTTTTGGCTCTTACCTGGGGCCTCAGTGTGAGACTCCGATGCACCACAGCAGGTTTACTGTTTCCCTTTGACCATGACATTGACGACGAAACACAGATATTGCATCCGGATCAATACAAAATTCACATTGCCGATTTCTGTCCACAGGAGTACCATTTCGAAGAGTAAGCAGTTTGGCTCGTCCCTGGGGGCCCAGTGTTAGACTCTGATGCACCACAGAAGATTTACTGTTACCCATCGACCATCACTTTGACGATGAAACACAGAAATTGCATCCGGTTTCAATACAAAATTCGCAATGCTCATTTATATTGAAGAAAGTAACGTACGGGTAATCTGTTTTTTGGCTCTTCCCTGGGGGCTCAGTGTGAGAATCCGATGAACCACAGCAGGTTTACTGTTACCATTCGACCATCACATTGACGATGAAACACAGAAATTGCATCCGGTTTCAATACCAAATTCGCAATGCAGATTTATATTGACGAGAGTAACGTTTCAGGGACGCTGTTTTTTGGCTCTTACCTGGGGGCTCAGTGTGAGATCCGATGCACCACAGCAGGTTTTGCTGTTACCCTTCGACCATGACATTGACGATGAAACACAGAAATTTCATCCGGATCAATACAAAATTCACAATGCCGATTTCTGTCCACAGGAGTACCGTTTCGAAGAGTATGTAGTTTGTCTCTTCCCTGGGGGCCCAGTGTTAGACTCCGATACACCACAGCAGGTGTACTGTTACCCTCCGACCATCACATTGACGATGAAACACAGATATTGCATCCGGTTTCAATACAAAATTCGCAATGCCGATTTTTGTCCACAGGAGTACCGTTTCGAAGAGTATGTAGTTTAGCTCTTCCCTGGGGGCCCAGCGTTACACTCCGACGCACCACAGCAGGTTTACTGTTACCCTTCGACCATCACATTCTCGCTGAAACACGGGAATTGCATCCAGTTTCAATACAAAATTCGCAATGCCGATTTATATTGACTAGAGTAACATTTCGCGGAGTCTCTTTTTTGGCTCTTCCCTGGGGGCTCAGTGTGAGACTCCGATGCACCACAGCAGGTTTACTATTACCCTTCTACCATCACATTGATGATAAAACACAGAAATTGCATCCGATTTCAATACGAAATCCGGAATGCCGATTTATATTGACGAGAGTAACGTTTAAGGGTGCCTGTTTTTTGGCTCGTCCCTGGGGGCTCAGTGTGAGACTCCGATGCACCACAGCAGACTTACTGTTACCCTTCGGCCATCACATTGACGATGAAACACAGAAATAGCATCCGGTTCCATTACAAAATTCGCAATGCCGATATATATTGACAAGAGTAACGTTTCGGTGATACTGTTCTTTGGCTCTTCCCTAGGGGCTCAGTGTGAGACTCCGATGCACCACAGCAGGTTTACTGTTACCCTTCGACCATCACATTGACGATGAAACATAGAAATTGCATCCGGATTCAATACTAAATTCGCAATGCCGATTTATATTGGCGAGAGTAACACTTTGGGGAGTCTGGTATTTGGCTCTTCCCTGGGGGCTCAGTGTGAGACTCCGATGCACCACAGCAGGTTTAATGTTACCCTTCTACCATCACATTGACGATGAAACACAGAAATTGCATCTGGATCAATACAAAATTCACAATGCCGATTTCTGTAGACAGGAGTACCGTTTCGAAGAGTAAGTAGTTTGGCTCTTCCCTGGGGGCCCAGTGTTAGACTCCGATGCACCACAGCTGGTTTACTGTTACCCATCGACCATGACATTGACGATGAAACACAGAAATAGCATCCGGTTTCGATACAAAATTCGCAATGCCTATTTTTATTGACGAGAGTAACGTTTCGGGGAGACTGTTTTTTGGCTCCTTCCTGGGGGCTCAGTGTGAGACTCCGATGCACCACAGCAGGTATACTGTTACCCTTTGACAATCACATTGACGATGAAAAACAGAAACTGCATCCGGTTTCAATACAAAATTCGCAATGCAGATTTATATTGACGAGAGTAACGTTTCAGGGAGGCTGTTTTTTGGGTCTTCCCAGGGGGCTCAGTGTGAGACTCCGATGCACCACAGCAGTTTTACTGTTACCCTTCGACCATCACATTGACGATGAAACACAGAAATTGCATCCGGATCAATACAACATTCACAATGCCGATTTCTGTCCACAGGAGTACCGTTTCGAAGAGTAAGTAGTTTGGCTCTTCCCTGGGGGCCCAGTGTTAGACTCCGATGCACCACAGAAGGTTTACTGTTACCCTACGACCATCACATTGACGATGAAACACAGAAATTGCATCCGGATCAATACAAAATTCACAATGCCGATTTCTGTCCACAGGAGTACCGTTTCGAAGAGTAAGTAGTTTGGCTCTTCCCTGGGGACCCAGTGTTAGACTCCGATGCACCACAGCAGGTTTACTGTTACCCTTCGACCATCACATTGACGATGAAACACAGAAACTGAATCCGGTTTCAATACAAAATTCGCAATGCCGATTTATATTGACGAGAGTAACACTTTGGGGAGTCTGTTGTTTGGCTCTTCCCTGGGGGCTCAGTGTGAGACTCCGATGCACCACAGCAGGTTTAATGTTACCCTTCTACCATCACATTGACGATGAAACACAGATATTGCATCCGGATCAATACAAAATTCACAATGCCGATTTCTGTAGACAGGAGTACCGTTTCGAAGAGTAAGTAGTTTGGCTTTTCCCTGGGGGCCCAGTGTTAGACTCCGATGCACCACAGCTGGTTTACTGTTTCCCATCGACCATGACATTGACGATGAAACACCGAAATTGCATCCGGTTTCAATACAAAATTCGCAATGCCTATTTATATTGACGAGAGTAACGTTTCGGGGAGACTGTTTTTTGGCTCCTTCCTGGGGGCTCAGTGTGAGACTCCGATGCACCACAGCAGGTATACTGTTACCCTTCGACCATCACATTGACGATGAAACATAGAAATGGCATCCGGTTTCAATACTAAATTCGCAATGCCGATTTATATTGACGAGAGTAACTCTTCGGGGAGTCTATAGTTTTGCTCTTCCCTGGGGTCTCAGTGTGAGACTCCGATGCACCACAGCAGGTTTAATGTTACCCTTCTACCATCACATTGACGATGAAACACAGAAATTGCATCCGGATCACTACAAAATTCACAATGCCGATTTCTGTCCACAGGAGTACCGTTTCGAAGAGTAAGTAGTTTGGCTCTTCCTCGGGGCCCAGTGTTAGACTCCGATGCACCACAGCTGGTTTACTGTTACCCTTCGACTATGACATTGACGATGAAACACAGAAATTGCATCCGGATCAACACAAAATTCACAATGCCGATTTCAGTCCACAGGAGTACCGTTTCGAAGAGTAAGTAGTTTGGCTCATCGCTGGGGGCCCAGTGTTACTCTGATGCACCACAGCATGTTTACTGTTACCCTTCGACCATCACATTGACGATGAAACACAGAAATTGCATCCGGTTTCAATACCAAATTCGCAATGCAGATTTATATTGACGAGAGTAACGTTTCAGGGAGGCTGTTTTTAGGCTCTTACCTGGGGGCTCAGTGTGAGATCCGATGCACCACAGCAGGTTTACTGTTACCCTTCGTCCATGACATTGACGATGAAACACAGAAATATCATCCGGATCAATACAAAATTCACAATGTCGATTTCTGTCCACAGGAGTACCGTTTCGAAGAGTATGTAGTTTGTCTCTTCCCTGGGGGCCCAGTGTTAGACTCCGATACACCACAGCAGGTGTACTGTTACCCTCCGACCATCACATTGACGATGAAACACAGATATTGCATCCGGTTCCAATACAAAATTCGCAATGCCGATTTCTGTCCACAGGGGTACCGTTTCGAAGAGTATGTAGATTAGCTATTCCCTGGGGGCCCAGCGTTAGACTCCGATGCACCACAGCAGGTTTACTGTTACCCTTCTACCATCACATTGACGCTGAAACACGGGAATTGCATCCGGTTTCAATACAAAATTCGCAATGCCGATTTTTATTGACGAGAGTAACATTTCGCGGAGTTTCTTTTTTGGCTCTTCCCTGGGGGCTCAGTGTGAGACTCGGATGCACCACAGCAGGTTTACTATTACCCTTCTACCATCACATTGACGATGAAACACAGAAATTGCATCCGATTTCAATACGAAATCCGCAAAACCGATTTATATTGACGAGAGTATCGTTTCGTGGTACCTGTTCTTTGGCTGTTCCCTGGGGGCTCAGTGTGAGACTCTGATGCACCACAGCAGACTTACTGTTACCCTTCGGCCATCACATTGACGATGAAACACAGAAGTTGCATCCGGTTCCATTACAAAATTCGCAATGCCGATATATATTGACATGAGTAACGTTTCGATGATACTGTTTTTTGGCTCTTCCCTAGGGGCTCAGTGTGAGACTCCGATGCACCACAGCAGGTTTACTGTTACCCTTCGACCATCACATTGACGATGAAACATAGAAATTGCATCCGGTATCAGTACTAAATTCGCAATGCCGATTTATATTGACGAGAGTAACTCTTCGGGGAGTCTGTTGTTTGGCTCTTCCCTGGGGGCTCAGTGTGAGACTCCGATGCACCACAGCAGGTTTAATGTTACCCTTCTACCATCACATTGACGATGAAACACAGAAATTGCATCCGGATCAATACAAAATTCACAATGCCGATTTCTGTAGACAGGAGTACCGTTTCGAACAGTAAGTAGTTTGGCTCTTCCCTGGGGGCCCAGCGTTAGACTCCGATGCACCACAGTAGGTATACTTTACCCATCGACCATCACATTGACGATGAAACACAGAAATTGCATCAGGTTTCTATACAAAATTCGCAATGCCTATTTATATTGACGAGAGTAACGTTTCGGGGAGTCCGTTTTTTGGCTCTTTCCTGGGGGCCCAGTGTTAGACTCCGATGCACCATAGCAGGTTTACTGTTACCCTTCGACCATCAAATTGACGGTGAAAAGCAGAAACTGAATCCGGTTTCAATACAAAATTCGCAATGCCGATTTATATTGACGAGAGTAACACTTTGGGGAGTCTGTTGTTTGGCTCTTCCCTGGGGGCTCAGTGTGAGACTCCGATGCACCACAGCAGGTTTAATGTTACCCTTCTACCATCACATTGACGATGAAACACAGAAATTGCATCCGGATCAATACAAAATTCACGATGCCGATTTCTGTAGACAGGAGTACCGTTTCGAAGAGTAAGTGGTTTGGCTCTTCCCTGGGGGCCCAGTGTTAGACTCCGATGCACCACAGCTGGTTTACTGTTACCCATCGACCATGACATTGACGATGAAACACCGAAATTGCATCCGGTTTCAATACAAAATTCGCAATGCCTATTTATATTGACGAGAGTAACGTTTCGGGGAGACTGTTTTTTGGCTCCTTCCTGGGGGCTCAGTGTGAGACTCCGATGCACCACAGCAGGTATACTGTTACCCTTCGACCATCACATTGACGATGAAACATAGAAATGGCATCCGGTTTCAATACTAAATTCGCAATGCCGATTTATATTGACGAGAGTAACTCTTCGGGGAGTCTATAGTTTTGCTCTTCCCTGGGGTCTCAGTGTGAGACTCCGATGCACCACAGCAGGTTTAATGTTACCCTTCTACCATCACATTGACGAAGAAAAAACACAGAAATTGCATCCGGATCACTACAAAATTCACAATGCCGATTTCTGTCCACAGGAGTACCGTTTCGAAGAGTAAGTAGTTTGGCTCTTCCTCGGGGCCCAGTGTTAGACTCCGATGCACCACAGCTGGTTTACTGTTACCCTTCGACTATGACATTGACGATGAAACACAGAAATTGCATCCGGATCAACACAAAATTCACAATGCCGATTTCAGTCCACAGGAGTACCGTTTCGACGAGTAAGTAGTTTGGCTCATCGCTGGGGGCCCAGTGTTACTCTGATGCACCACAGCATGTTTACTGTTACCCTTCGACCATCACATTGACGATGAAACACAGAAATTGCATCCGGTTTCAATACCAAATTCGCAATGCAGATTTATATTGACGAGAGTAACGTTTCAGGGAGGCTGTTTTTAGGCTCTTACCTGGGGGCTCAGTGTGAGATCCGATGCACCACAGCAGGTTTACTGTTACCCTTCGTCCATGACATTGACGATGAAACACAGAAATATCATCCGGATCAATACAAAATTCACAATGTCGATTTCTGTCCACAGGAGTACCGTTTCGAAGAGTATGTAGTTTGTCTCTTCCCTGGGGGCCCAGTGTTAGACTCCGATACACCACAGCAGGTGTACTGTTACCCTCCGACCATCACATTGACGATGAAACACAGATATTGCATCCGGTTCCAATACAAAATTCGCAATGCCGATTTCTGTCCACAGGGGTACCGTTTCGAAGAGTATGTAGATTAGCTATTCCCTGGGGGCCCAGCGTTAGACTCCGATGCACCACAGCAGGTTTACTGTTACCCTTCTACCATCACATTGACGCTGAAACACGGGAATTGCATCCGGTTTCAATACAAAATTCGCAATGCCGATTTTTATTGACGAGAGTAACATTTCGCGGAGTTTCTTTTTTGGCTCTTCCCTGGGGGCTCAGTGTGAGACTCGGATGCACCACAGCAGGTTTACTATTACCCTTCTACCATCACATTGACGATGAAACACAGAAATTGCATCCGATTTCAATACGAAATCCGCAAAACCGATTTATATTGACGAGAGTATCGTTTCGTGGTACCTGTTCTTTGGCTCTTCCCTGGGGGCTCAGTGTGAGACTCTGATGCACCACAGCAGACTTACTGTTACCCTTCGGCCATCACATTGACGATGAAACACAGAAGTTGCATCCGGTTCCATTACAAAATTCGCAATGCCGATATATATTGACATGAGTAACGTTTCGATGATACTGTTTTTTGGCTCTTCCCTAGGGGCTCAGTGTGAGACTCCGATGCACCACAGCAGGTTTACTGTTACCCTTCGACCATCACATTGACGATGAAACATAGAAATTGCATCCGGTATCAGTACTAAATTCGCAATGCCGATTTATATTGACGAGAGTAACTCTTCGGGGAGTCTGTTGTTTGGCTCTTCCCTGGGGGCTCAGTGTGAGACTCCGATGCACCACAGCAGGTTTAATGTTACCCTTCTACCATCACATTGACGATGAAACACAGAAATTGCATCCGGATCAATACAAAATTCACAATGCCGATTTCTGTAGACAGGAGTACCGTTTCGAACAGTAAGTAGTTTGGCTCTTCCCTGGGGGCCCAGCGTTAGACTCCGATGCACCACAGTAGGTATACTTTACCCATCGACCATCACATTGACGATGAAACACAGAAATTGCATCAGGTTTCTATACAAAATTCGCAATGCCTATTTATATTGACGAGAGTAACGTTTCGGGGAGTCCGTTTTTTGGCTCTTTCCTGGGGGCCCAGTGTTAGACTCCGATGCACCATAGCAGGTTTACTGTTACCCTTCGACCATCAAATTGACGGTGAAAAGCAGAAACTGAATCCGGTTTCAATACAAAATTCGCAATGCCGATTTATATTGACGAGAGTAACACTTTGGGGAGTCTGTTGTTTGGCTCTTCCCTGGGGGCTCAGTGTGAGACTCCGATGCACCACAGCAGGTTTAATGTTACCCTTCTACCATCACATTGACGATGAAACACAGAAATTGCATCCGGATCAATACAAAATTCACGATGCCGATTTCTGTAGACAGGAGTACCGTTTCGAAGAGTAAGTGGTTTGGCTCTTCCCTGGGGGCCCAGTGTTAGACTCCGATGCACCACAGCTGGTTTACTGTTACCCATCGACCATGACATTGACGATGAAACACAGAAATTGCATCCGGTTTCAATACAAAATTCGCAATGCCTATTTATATTGACGAGAGTAACGTTTCGGGGAGACTGTTTCTAGGCTCCTTCCTGGGGGCTCAGTGTGAGACTCCGATGCACCACAGCAGGTATACTGTTACCCTTCGACCATCACATTGACGATGAAACATAGAAATGGCATCCGGTTTCAGTACTAAATTCGCAATGCCGATTTATATTGACGAGAGTAACTCTTCGGGGAGTCTGTTGTTTGGCTCTTCCCTGGGGGCTCAGTGTGAGACTCCGATGCACCACAGCTGGTTTACTTTTACCCATCGACCATGACATTGACGATGAAACACAGAAATTGCATCCGGTTTCAATACAAAATTCGCAATGCCTAATTATATTGACGAGAGTAACGTTTCGGGGAGCCTGCTTTTGGCTCTTCCCTGGGGGCTCAGTGTGAGACTCCGATGCACCACAGCAGGTTTACTGTTACCCTTCGACCATCACATTGACGATGAAAAACAGAGACTGCGTCCGGTTTCAATACAAAATTCGCAATGCAAATTTATATTGACGAGAGTAAAGCTTCGGGGAGCCTGCTTTTGGCTCTTCCCTGGGGGCTCAGTGTGAGACTCCGATGCACCACAGCAGGTTTACTGTTACCCTTCGACCATCGCATTGACGATGAAACACAGAAATTGCATCCGGATGGATACAAAATTCACAATGCCGATTTCTGTCCACAGGAGTACCGTTTCGAAGAGTAAGTAGTTTGGCTCTTCCTCGGGGCCCAGTGTTAGACTCCGATGCACCACAGCTGGTTTACTGTTACCCTTCGACCATGACGTTGACGATGAAACACAGAAATTGCATCCGGATCAACACAAAATTCACAATGCCGATTTCAGTCCACAGGAGTACCGTTTCGAAGAGTAAGTAGTTTGGCTCATCGCTGGGGGCCCAGTGTTACTCTGATGCACCACAGCAGGTTTACTGTTACCCTTCGACCATCACATTGACGATGAAACACAGAAATTGCATTCGGTTTCAATACCAAATTCGCAATGCAGATTTATATTGACGAGAGTAACGTTTCAGGGAGGCTGTTTTTTGGCTCTTACCTGGGGGCTCAGTGTGAGATCCGATGCACCACAGCAGGTTTACTGTTACCCTTCGACCATGACATTGACGATGAAACACAGAAATTTCATCCGGATCAATACAAAATTCGCAATGCCGTTTTATATTGACGAGAGTAACGTTTCGGGGAGCCTGCTTTTGGCTCTTCCCTGGGGGCTCAGTGTGAGACTCCGATGCACCACAGCGGGTTTACTGTTACCCTTCGACCATCACATTGACGATGAAAAACAGAGACTGCGTCCGGTTTCAATACAAAATTCGCAATGCAGATTTATATTGACGAGAGTAAAGTTTCGGGGAGCCTGCTTTTGGCTCTTCCCTGGGGGCTCAGTGTGAGACTCCGATGCACCACAGCAGGTTTACTGTTACCCTTCGACCATCACATTGACGATGAAAGACAGAAATTGCATCCGGATGGATACAAAATTCACAATGCCGATTTCTGTCCACAGGAGTACCGTTTCGAAGAGTAACTAGTTTGGCTCTTCCCTGGGGGCCCAGTGTTAGTTCCGATACACAACAGCAGGTGTCCTGTTACCCTCCGACCATCACATTGACGATGAAACACAGAAATTGCATGCGGTATCAATACAAAATTCGCAATGCCGATTTCTGTCCACAAAAGTACCGTTTCGAAGAGTATGTAGTTTAGCTCTTCCCTGGGGGCCCAGCGTTAGACTCCGATGCACCACAGCAGGTTTACTGTTACCCTTCGACCATCACATTGACGATGAAACACAGGAATTTCATCCGGTTTCAAAACAAATTTCGCAATGCCGATTTATGTTGACGAGAGTAACATTTCGGGGAGTCTCTTATTTGGCTCTTCCCTGGGGGCTCAGTGTGAGACTCCGATGCACCACAGCAGGTTTACTATTACCGTCCAACCGTCACATTGACGATGAAACACAGAAATTGCATCCGATTACAATACGAAATCCGCAATGCCGATTTATATTGACGAGAATATGGTTCTGGGGAGCCTGTTCTTCGGCTCTTCCCTGGGGGCTCAGTGTGAGACTCCGATGCACCAAAGCAGGTTTACTGTTACCCTTCGCCCATCACATTGACGATGAAACACAGAAATTGCATCCGGTTCCATTACAAAATTCGCAATGCCGATATATATTGACGAGAGTAACGTTTCGGTGATACTGTTATTTTGCTCTTCCCTAGGGGCTCAGTGTGATACTCGGAAGCACCACAGAAGCTTTACTGTTACCCTTCTACCATCACATTGACGATGAAACACAGAAATTGCATCCGGATCAATACAAAATTCGCAATGCAGATTTATATTGACGAGAGTAACGTTTCAGGGAGGCTGTTTTTTGGGTCTTCCCAGGGGGCTCAGTGTGAGACTCCGATGCACCACACCAGGTTTACTGTTACCCTTCGACCATCACATTGACGATGAAACACAGAAATTGCATCCGGATCAATACAAAATTCACAATGCCGATTTATGTCCACAGGAGTACCGTTTCGAAGAGTAAGTAGTTTGGCTCTTCCCTGGGGGCCCAGTGTTAGACTCTGATGCACCACAGCAGGTTAACTGTTACCCTTCGACCATCACATTGACAATGAAAAACAGAAACTGCGTCCGGTTTCAATACAAAATTCGCAATGCAGATTTATATTGACGAGAGTAACGTTTCGGGGAGCCTGCTTTTGGCTCTTCCCTGGGGGCTCAGTGTGAGACTCCGATGCACCACCGCAGGTTTACTGTTACACTTTGACCATCACATTGACGATGAAACACAGAAATTTCATTCGGATCAATACAAAATTCGCAATGCCGTCTTATATTGACGAGAGTAACGTTTCGGGGAGCCTGCTTTTGGCTCTTCCCTGGGGGCTCAGTGTGAGACTCCGATGCACCACAGCAGGTTTACTGTTACCCTTCGACCATCACATTGACGATGAAAAACAGAGACTGCGTCCGGTTTCAATACAAAACTCGCAATGCAGATTTATATTGACGAGAGTAAAGTTTCGGGGAGCCTGCTTTTGGCTCTTCCCTGGGGGCTCAGTGTGAGACTCCGATTCACCACAGCAGGTTTACTGTTACCCTTCGACCATCACATTGACGATGAAACACAGAAATTGCATCCGGATGGATACAAAATTCACAATGCCGATTTCTGTCCACAGGAGTACCGTTTCGAAGAGTAACTAGTTTGGCTCTTCCCTGGGGGCCCAGTGTTAGTCTCCGATACACCACAGCAGGTGTCCTGTTACCCTCCGACCATCACATTGACGATGAAACACAGAAATTGCATGCGGTATCAATACAAAATTCGCAATGCCGATTTCTGTCCACAGGAGTACCGTTTCGAAGAGTATGTAGTTTAGCTCTTCCCTGGGGGCCCAGCGTTAGACTCCGATGCACCACAGCAGGTTTACTGTTACCCTTCGACCATCACATTGACGATGAAACACGGGCATTGCATCCGGTTTCAAAACAAAATTCGCAATGCCGATTTATGTTGACGAGAGTAACATTTCGGGGAGTCTCTTATTTGGCTCTTCCCTGGGGGCTCAGTGTGAGACTCCGATGCACCACAGCAGGTTTACTATTACCGTCCAACCGTCACATTGACGATGAAACACAGAAATTGCATCCGATTAAATTACGAAATCCGCAATGCTTATTTATATTGACGAGAATATAGTTCTGGGGAGCCTGTTTTTTGGCTCTTCCCTGGGGGCTCAGTGTGAGACTCCGATGCACCACAGCAGGTTTAATGTTACCCTTCGCCCATCACATTGACGATGAAACACAGAAATTGCATCCGGATGAAAACAAAATTCACAATGCCGATTTCTGTCCACAGGAGTACCGTTTCGAAGAGTAAGTAGTTTGGCTCTTCCCTGGGGCCCAGTGTTAGACTCCGATGCACCACAGCTGGTTTACTGTTATCCTTCGACCATGACATTGACGATGAAACACAGAAATTGCATCCGGAAAATACTAAATTCACAATTCCGATTTCTGTCCACAGTAGTACCGTTTCGAAGAGTAAATAGTTTGGCTCTTCCCTGGGGGCCCAGTGTAAGACTCCGATGCACCACAGCAGGTTTACTGTTACCCTTCGACCATCAAATTGACGATGAAACACAGAAATTGCAACCGGTTTCAATACAAAATTCGCAATGCTGATTTCTGTCCACAGTAGTACCGTTTCGAAGAGTATGTAGTTTGGCTCTTCCCTGGGGGCCCAGTGTTACTCTCCGATGCACCACAGAAGGTTTACTGTTACCCTTCGACCATCAAATTGACGATGAAACACAGCAATTGCATCCGGTTTCAATAAAAAATTCGCAATGCAGATTAACATTGACGAAAGTAACGTTCGAGGATTCTGTTTTTTGGCTCTTCCGTGGGGGCTCAGTGTGAGACTCCGATGCACCACAGCAGGTTTACTGTTACCCTTCGACCATCACATTGACGATGAAACACAGAAATTGCATCCGCTTTCAATACCAAATACGCAATGCCGATTTATATTGAAGAGAGTAACGTTTAGGGGAGTCTGTTTTTTGGCTCTTTCCTGGGGGCTCAGTGTGAGACTCCGTTGCACCACAGCAGGTTTACTGTTACCTTTCGACCTTCACATTGACGATGAAAAACAGAAACTGCGTCCGGTTTCAATACAAAATTCGCATTGCACATTTATATTGATGAGAGTAACGTTTCAGGGAGCCTGTTTTTTGGCTCTTCCCTGTGGGCTCAGTGTGAGACTCCGATGCACAACAGCAGGTTTACTGTTACCCTTCGACCATCACATTGACGATGCAACACAGAAATTGCATCCGGATCAATACAAAATTCACAATGCCGATTTCTGTCCACAGGAGTACCGTTTCGAAGAGTAAGTAGATTGGCTCTTCCCTCGGGGCCCAGAGTTAGACTACGATGCACCACAGCCGGTTTACTGTTACCCTTCGACCATCACATTGACGATGAAACACAGAAATTGCATCAGGTTTCAATACTAAATTCGCAATGCCGATTTATATTGACGAGAGTAACGTTTCGAGGAGTCTGTTTTTTGGCTCTTTCCTGGGGGCTCAGTGTGAGACTCCGATGCACCACAGCAGGTTTACTGTTACCCTTCGACCATCAAATTGACGATGAAACACAGAAACTGCATCCGGTTTCAATAAAAAAGTCGCAATGCAGATTTATATTGACGAGTGTAACGTTTCAACGAGTCTGCTTTTTGGCTCTTTAGTGGGGGCTCAGTGTGAGACTCCGATGCACCAAAGAAGGTTTACTGTTACCCTTCGTCCATGACATTGACGATGAAACACAGAAATTTCATCGGGATCAATACAAAACTCACAATGCCTATTTCCGTCCACAGGAGTACCGTTTCGAAGAGTAAGTAGTTTGGCTCTTCCCTGGGGGCCCAGTGTTAGACTCTGATGCACCACAGCAGGTTTACTGTTACCCTTCGACCATCACATTGACGATGAAACACAAAAATTCCGTCAGGTTTCAATACAAAATTCGCAATGCCGATTTATATTGACGAAGGTAACGTTTCGGGGCGTCTGTAATTTGGCTCTTCCCTGGGGGCTCAGTATGAGACTCCGATGCACCACGGCAGGTTTACTCGTACCCTTTGACCATGACATTGACGATGAAACACAGATATTTCATCCGGATCAATACAAAATTCGCAATGCCGTTTTATATTGACGAGAGTAACGTTTCGGGGAGCCTGCTTTTGGCTCTTCCCTGGGGGCTCAGTGTGAGACTCCGATGCACCACAGCAGGTTTACTGTTACCCTTCGACCATCACATTGACGATGAAACACAAAAATTGCATCCGGATTCAATACAAAATTCGCAATGCCGATTAATATTGACGAGAGTAACGTTTCGGGGAGTCTGTTTTTTGGGTCTTCCCAGGGGGCTCAGTGTGAGACTCCGATGCACCACAGCAGGTTCACTGTTACCCTTCGACCATCACATTGACGATGGAACACAGAAATTGCATCCGGTTTCAATACAAAATTCGCAATGCCGATTTATATTGACGAAGGTAACGTTTCGGGGAGTCTGTAATTTAGCTCTTCCCTGGGGGCTCAGTGTGAGACTCCGATGCACCACAGCAGGTCTACTGTTACCCTTCGACCTTGAAATTGACGATGAAATGCAGAAATTGCATCTGGTTTCAATACAAAATTCGCAATGTCGATTTCTGTCCACAGGAGTACCGTTTAGAAGAGTATGTAGTTTAGCTCTTCCCTGGGGGCCCAGCGTTAGACTCCGATGCACCACAGCAGGTTTACTGTCACCCTTCGACCATCACATTGACGATGAAACACGGGAATTGCATCCGGTTTCAATACAAAATTCCCAATCCCGATTTATATTGACGAGAGTAACATTTCGGGGAGTCTGTTTTTTGGCTCTTCCCTGGGGGCTCAGTGTGAGACTCCGATGCACCACAGCAGGTTTACTATTACCCTTCGACCATCACATTGACGATGAAACACAAAAATTGCATCCGGTTTCAATACAAAATTCGCAATGCCGATTTATATTGACGAGAGTAACGTTTCGGGGAGTCTGTTTTTTGGCTCTTCCCTGGGGGCTCAGTGTGAGACTCCGATGCACCACAGCAGGTTTACTGTTACCCTTCGACCATCAAATTGACGATGAAACACAGAAATTGCATCCGGTTTCAATACAAAATTCGCAATGCCGATTTCTGTCCACAGGAGTACCGTTTCGAAGAGTAAGTAGTTTGGCTCTTCCCTGGGAGCCCAGTGTTAGACTCCGATGCACCACAGCAGGTTTACCGGTACCCTTCGACCATGACATTGACGATGAAACACAGAAATGTCATCCGGATCAATACAAAATTCACAATGCCGATTTCTGTCCACAGGAGTACCGTTTCGAAGAGTAAGTAGTTTGGCTCTTCCCTGGGGGCCCAGTGGTAGACTCCGATGCACCGCAGCAGTTTTACTGTTTCCCTTCGACCATCACATTGACGATGAAACCCAGAAATTGCATCCGGTTTCAATAAAAAATTCGCAATGCAGATTTACATTGACGAAAGTAACGTTCGAGGAATCTGTTTTTTGGCTCTTCCCTGGGGGCTCAGTGTGTGACTCCGATGCACCACAGCAGGTTTACTGTTACCTTTCGACCATCACATTGACGGTGAAACACAGAAATTGCATCCGGTTTCAATACATAATTCGAAATGCCGATTTCTATTGACGAGAGTAACGTTTGGGGGGTTCTGTTTTTTGGCTCTTTCCTGGGGGCTCAGTGTGAGACTCCGTTGCGCCACAGCAGGTTTCCTGTTATCCTTCGACCATCACATTGACGATGAAAAACAGAAACTGCGTCCGGTTTCAATAAAAACTTCGCAATGCAGATTTATATTGACGAGAGTAACGTTTCAGGGAGCCTGTTTTTTATCTCTTCCCTGGGGGCTCAGTGTGAGACTCCAATGCACCGCAGCAGGTTTACTGTTACCCTTCGACCTTGACATTGACGATGAAATGCAGAAATTGCATCCGGATCAATACAAAATTCACAATGCCGATTACTGTCCACAGGACTACCGTTACGAAGAGTAAGTAGTTTGGCTCTTCCCTGGGGGCCCAGTGTTAGACTCCGATGCACCACAGTAAGTTTACTGTTAGCTTTCGACCATCACATTGACGATGAAACTCAGAAAATGCATACGGTTTCAATACAAAATCCGCAATGCCGATTTATATTGACGAGAGTAACGTTTCGGGGAGCCTGTTCTTTGGCTGTTCCCTGGGGGCTCAGTGTGAGACTCCGATGCACCACAGCAGGTTTACTGTTACCCTGCGGCCATCACATTGACGATGAAACACAGAAATTGCATCCGGTTCCTATACAAATTTCGCAATGCCGATTAATATTGACGAGAGTAACGTTTCGGGGGGTCTGTTTTTTGGCTCTTCCGTGGGGGCTCAGTGTGAGACTCCGTTGCACCACAGCAGGTTTACTGTTGACCTTCGACCATCACATTGACGATGTAAAACAGAAACTGCGTCCGGTTTCAATACAAAATTCGCAATGCAGATTTATATTGACGAGAGTAACGTTTCAGGGAGCCTGTCTTTTGGCTCTTCCCTGGGGGCTCAGTGTGAGACTCCGATGCACCACAGCAGGTTTACTGTTACTCTTCGACCATCACATTGACGATGAAACACAGAAATTGCATCCGGATCAATACAAAATTCACAATGCCGATTTCTGTCCACAGGAGTACCGTTTCGAAGAGTAAGTAGTGTGGCTCTTCCCTGAGGGCCCAGTGTTACACTCCAATGCTCCACAGCAGGTTTACTGTTACTTTTCGACCATCAAATTGACGATGAAACACAGAAACTGCATCCGGTTTCAATAAAAAATTCGCAATGCAGATTTATATTGACGAGAGAAACGTTTCAACGAGTCTGCTTTTTGGCTCTTGACTGGGGGCTCAGTGTGAGACTCCGATGCACCACAGCAGGTTTACTGTTACCCTTCGACCATCTAATTGACGATGAAACACAGAAATTGCATCCGGTTTCAATACAAAATTCGCAATGCCGATTTCTGTCCACAAGTGTACCGTTTCGAAGAGTAAGTAGTTTGGCCATTCCCTGGGGACCCAGTGTTAGACTCCGATGCACCACAGCAGGTTTACAGTTACCCTTCGGCGATCACATTGACGATGAAAGACAGTAATTGCATCCGGTTCCAATACAAAATTCGCAATGCCGATATATATTGTCGAGAGTAACGTGTCGGGGAGCCTGTTTTTTGGCTCTTCCCTGGGGGCTCAGTGTGAGACTCCGATGCACCACAGCAGGTTTACTGTTACCCTTCGGCGATCACATTGACGATGAAAGACAGAAATTGCATCCGGTTCCAATACAAAATCCGCAATGCCGATATATATTGACGAGTGTAACGTTTCGGTGAGACTGTATTTTGCTCTTCCCTGTGGGCTCAGTGTGAGACTCCGATGCACTACAGCAGGTTTACTGTTACCCTTCGACCGTCACATTGACGATGAAACATAGAAATTACATCCGGTTTCAATACTAAATTCGCAATGCCGATTTATATTGACGAGAGTAACTTTTCGCGGAGCCTGTTGTTTGGCTCTTCCCTGGGGGCTCAGTACGAAACTCCGATTCACCACAGCAGGTTAACTGTTAACCTTCGACCATCACATTGGCGATTAAACACAGAAATTGCAATCCGGATCAATACAAAATTCACAATGCCGATTTCTGTCCACAGAGGAGCGGTTTCGAAGAGTAAGTAGTTTGGCTCTTCCCTGGGGGCCCAGAGTTAGACTCCGATGCACCACAGCAGGTTTACTGTTACCCTTCGACCATGACTTTGACGATGAAACACAGAAATAGCATTCGCATCAATACAAAATTCACAATGCGGATTTCTGTCCACAGGAGTACCGTTTCGAAGAGTAAGTAGTTTGGCTCTTCGCTGGGGGCCCAGTGTTAGACTCCGATGCACCGCAGCAGGTTTACTGTTACCCTTCGACTATCACATTGACGATGAAACACAGAAATTGCATCCGGTTTCAATACAAAATTCTCAATGCCGATTTATATTGACGAGGGTAACGTTTCGGGGAGTCTGTTATTTGGCTCTTCCCTGGGGCCTCGGCGTGAGACTCCAATGCACCACAGCAGGTTTACTGTAACCCTTCGACAATGACATTGACGACGAAAGACAGATATTGCATCCAGATCAATACAAAATTCACAATGCCGATTTCTGTCCACAGGAGTACCGTTTCGAAGAGTAACTAGTTTGGCTCTTCCCTGGGGGCCCAGTATTAGACTCCGATGCACCACAGAAGGTTTACTGATACCCTTTGACCATCACTTTGACGATGAAACACAGAAATTGCATCCGGTTTCAATACAAAATTTGCAATGCCGATTTATATTGACGAAAGTAACGTTCGGGGAATCTGTTTTTATGGCTCTTCCCTGGGGGCTCAGTGTGAGACTCCGATGCACCACACCAGGTTTACTGTTACCCTTCGACCATCACATTGAAGATGAAACAAAGAAATTGCATCCGGTTTCAATACCAAATTCGCAATGCCGATTTATATTGACGAGAGTAACTTTTCATGGAGTCTGTTCTTTGGCTCTTCCCTGGGAGCTCAGTGTGAGACTCTGATTCACCACAGCAGGTTTACTGTTACCTATCGACCATCAAATTGACGATGAAACACAGAAATTACGTCCGGTTTCAATACAAAATTCTCAATGCCGATTTCTGTCCATTGCAGTACCGTTCGAAGAGTATTTAGTTTGGCTCATCCCTGGGGGCCCAGTGTTAGACTCCGATGCACCACAGAAGGTTTACTGTTACCCTTCGACCATCACATTGACGATGAAACACAGAAATTGCATCCGGTTTCAATACCAAATTTGCAATGCCGATTTATATTGACGAGAGTATTGTTTCGGGGAGTCTGTTTTTTGGCTTATTCCTGGGGGCTCAGAGTGAGACTCCGATGCACCACAGCAGGTTTACTGTTACCATTCGACCATCACATTGACGATGAAAAACAGAAAGTGCATCCGGTTTCAATACGAAATTCGCAATGCAGATTTATATTGACGAGAGTAACGTTTCAGGGAGTCTGTTTTTTGGCTCTTCCCTGGGGGCTCAGTGTTAGACTCTATAGCAAATTCGACTCTCCGCAAATAATGGAATGCTATTGATTATGAAATGTCGTTAAAGAAATATTAAATTTTATCTTTTGCTTTTAACTTAATTTACTGTCGTGCGAACTTTGTTGTAGAACCACTCTCTTAATTTATTGTGGTAAAACAAAATGTCTTAAGGATTACGTACATTTAAAGAAAAATATTACGTGCACTCATATTAACCGGATAGTAATATTTTGTTGAGAACTGAGTCCTTTAAATCATTCGGCCTTGGCATACACTTTCCAGATGCAGTGGGTTTTTTTTTTGTTAAATATTTTTTAATGAAGTTTATCCCGGCACTAGCCATAGAACACAAGATTATCTCTATCAGCAGAAAATGTTTTAATTACAGCCAAGCCGACATTTATCACTGATCAAACCTATTTCACCACTCATTTGATTTATAGATGACGTGGGCAAGCCAATTTACATAATAATTCACACTTTTGATAAATACTGATATATTTCGCACAAACAACAAGTCAACTCACATTAATTCGTAACTCTTCATCAAATGGCGGCTAAGTCCAGACAGAGACAAGAGAAGTCTATAAATTCGTTAAAAGCTTCTCCACAGCGTCCTACCTCGATAACGTCTAAACTCTGCTGAACAACCACGATGGATACACAACTCGCCCAGATCGGCGCACATGTCACAAATAAACTGTGAAAATGCCAGAGAACGTTACAGTGCCCACAATACGGGTTAACGAATCAGGCGCGTCTAATGGGCGCGAGCATAGCTGCACATCGCGTCTGCTAGAGCGGCCAACTGACTTCCTCCCTCTTTCCTCACTCAAGCTACTCTGTTCTCCACGCGACAGAGAGTCTCCACACGCAAAGATAAACAGCGGCGCGACTATTAACATTTCTTTGTAAATTGATTTCTGGCAAATTTTTATATCGCTGATACCGCAAATACTGACACGTTTTACATTCACATGAATAATACAGAAAAATTCCTATCCTAAATACAGAGAAATATTACAATAAAAATATAATGAAAATAACAAACATATTTTATACCACATTCAGTAATATCTTTGGTTGAATAATTACGATGTACATACGACTTGCCCAGATCGGCGTATATGTTACAAATAAATTGTGAGAATGCCAGGGAACGTTACATTGCCCCCTGGCAGCATTTGGCAAAGAAGTTTTACACTTTGACACAATGGTGCCAGTAACGTTCTTTACACTTCTGTATGTTTTATGGAATGGCTCTTTCATTTAGTCCCAGGGTTATATAAGTTCATGGCTCCCCCATTTGGGCGTAGGCAATCAGGAAACCTGGGCAAAACTGTGCCGGAGCCCAGCCATCCCAGTTGGTTTATAGTCAGTATTGTCCTTTTACCAGTTATTCATTTGAATTAAATTTGCAGTTTGTCACAAACGGGGTTACACAATTACACAATATCACAGTCACATACACATGTTCAATGTTTATCAAAATGAAGTCATTAACATGTTATTCAGTTTATGTGAACATTTCACAAAATCAATAATGTATTTGGTGAGCGGTGCGGAGTGATTGTTGGGCGGCGCTCGGCGCGGCGCGCTGACTCCGTGTAGGCCACTGCCCCCATCGTTGACAGCTACGGCGCGGAGGGGCGTGGCTGTCTGGTCTGCTACGGGCTGCTGTGGCCGCTGCATAGCTGATGTAGCCGGATGCGCGTTGGATATCAGCTCGCCCGTGCGACGTCCTCTCGCGGTGCTCCAGGAAACATGCAACAAGTTCACAAACAGTATACTATCCTTATTTCCTGCTGTGGGAAAGAACGCACACAGTTAGTGGTAGTTATTACTCAGTAGGCCTTCACTAGTCTGGTTTGCACAATGTTTCGTTGTCACAGTAACACTTTTATGGGCACACAATATTCTTCACCATGTCATGACTTGTCATTAGTCACACACAAGTTTTCACCTTAGGACAAAATCAAAATGTATTTTTGTAGTCAATGCGCTTTCCTAGCGTCCCTTGACACACAAGAGTTAAAATTTGACACTAAGTTCATCCACCGTCCGTTATCGGTTCACTGTTCGTGTTGTGCTAGTTCCTTATCCACTTGCACACACGGCAATGATACAGTTATTACTTATACACCACTACTCCGTGACGTATTGCTGCAGGTTTAACAGTCACTGTCTGTCTCTGCCGCACAATACTGCACTTTTGTTAAAGTTCCTTTATTTCTATTTACAATGTCCGCTGCTCAATTTTGTTTGTAACAGCACATTCGTAACTCTTTACCAGGGTGTGAGATTTGCGTACATGGTAACAAATATTCAAAATTCGTATTAGTTTGCCCAAAGTCATCTATATTCGTGTTCGATTAGATTATATTTGTGCATTCCAGCCGGATTCAGGCATATTGTTCAATAACTCCTTTGTTCACATGTCACACTTTACTATCAACGTCCTACGTAACTACAGTGTAGTCTCTGTAGGCAAAAATTTACTTGGACTGTATCTAGCTAGCTCTTTCTTACTGACTGAATCTGCACATGCTTCAATTGAAGCTTTTTTTTTTTTGTGAGTAACTTCACATTACATAACTTTACAACAAGGTTGCCTCCCGTGGTGCCCTCGGGTCACTACTGGGTGCAATATTTTTTATAATACTGGTGAGATAATAAAGTTCTCAGGGCCTTATATTACTGATATTGTTCTGGGTTCGGATCTGTCAATCTGACAGCTACACATACATACATACATACACATAATAGAAAGGAATGTGCCATGAAATATTGGAAATTATGTAGTACACTAACTAATCCTTATTTAAATGTTCTTCTTGACTGATTTTTGTCACAGCTTAACATTACAAATAATTGCACTAATCAGATTATCAGATTTAGATTTAGAGCATGATTTAGATAACACAAATTAAAAGAGTACATAACACAAATATCCATACACATGAGAAAGTCAATCATATCCTTATAACTAAACACTTCTACATTAGTACACTTTATTAATGTTCATTATTTACAAAAGAACGGTGTCCGCATAGGACTATTAGTCTTTTACTGTAGGAATGCTTTTACATCCTTACGCGGATACAGTCCCCGTACTCTCCCTGAGTGGGGATCTGCTAAGAGATAGCTACACTCATGTGGCACACTTACTACTCTAAAAGGTCCATTATACACCAATTGCCACTTGCTATTCTGTTTCAAGGATGCCGAGGACTTAGGATGATTGCGTAAGAGTACCAAGTCCCCAACACTAAATTTTAGGTTATTCGTCACATGTCGATTATATTTTTCTTTCCTTTTCTGGGCGCACCTGGTAAGGTTGTACCCTGCTTTTCTTATCTTCTCTTCCTTAGGCTCAGGAATGACTGGGACCTTAGGTAAAGGTGCCAGCCACTCGTTCAGAACTCTATTATTATTCATTAATATCTCATTTGGTGGATACCCCGTAGAAGCATGCGGGGTTGCGTTGTGAATTTCTACAAACTTATGTATCAGATCTGGCCACCTTGTGTGTTTATATGCAATGTATAACCTGAAAAATTTATTTAACTCTCCAAATATTCTCTCTACTAAACTTGCTTGTGGGTGAAAGCGGGAAATTAGTATATGCTTTATATCTTGTTCATGTAAATAGTTTTTCCAGGTATGGCCTGTAAAATAGGAAGCATTATCCGATATTATGGCTTCAGGCTTACCTACTTGTGTAAAATATTCGTTGGCTACCCATTTCACTATTCTACGAGCAGTGGCTGATTTAAGGCAGTATATTTTTAAATATTTTGAGAAAAGGTCATATACCGCTAAAATGTACTTCAATCCACCCCTGGCTCTGGGGTAGGGTCCTGCTATGTCTATAGACACTAACTGAAGTGGTCGATGAGGCACAATAGGATGCAGTTCAAACCTTGTGGACTTATTTTGAAACTTAGCTTTTTGGCACAGAGGACAAGTCCTGATAATGGTGCGAGTCTGCTGGCTTATCCCCTTAAAATAACAGAATTTGGATAAAATCCTTATTGTTTTGCCTATCCCAGCGTGACCCCATGCTAAATGCGTGTGCCACACTACAGCTGGGATAGCCTGTTGTGGTATACACACGACTCCATAGTCATTTGACACACCTGTTTTGTGATACAGAATATTATCTACTATTTTGAAATTCTGAACACTTTTAAGATTTGTTCCTTCTTTAATTTTACCTATGATATCTCCCCAGATCGGATCAGTTTCCTGCAATATAGACATATTCTTACACATGTGTAAAAAATCCCTCCTATGTACCTTATCTTGTACTAAGAGAATTCGATATTCCTCCGATTGTTCTAAAATATTTGTCATTGAGGATTGCCCTAGTGGAAGCCTCGACAAAGCGTCTGCCACAACATTATCTTGTCCTTTTAGGTACATGATTTTAATTTTATATTCCTGTAATGCTAACCTCCATCTTAGCAAGCGGGTATGGTATAATTTGCAAGTCATTAAATAGCTCAGAGCCTGGTGGTCACTGAATACTTTGACTTCTTTACCATAGATGTAATAGTTAAATTTCTTTACCGCCCAAACCACTGCAAGAGCCTCTAATTCGGTAGCAGAATATGCTCTCTCGCAGCTGTTTAGTGTGCGGCTGGCAAACCCGATTACATTGATTGTTGTGGGGTCGTTGCTCCTGTCCCACTGAAATAAACAAGCACCCAGACCGTATGAACACGAATCTGTCGCTATACAAAAACCTTTTGTCATGTCTGGGTGTCGCAATATGTTTGCATTCACCAAGGCGTTTTTGATCGCGTCAAATGCGCGTTGACATTCTTCTGTCCACACCCAGTGCGCATTTTTACGCAACAGGCTCAATAACGATTCGTTATTCATTAATTGGTTTGGGACAAACCGTCTAAAAAAAGATACTAGACCTATAAATGCTTTGAGCTGTTTCTTAGTTCTCGGACTAGGAAACCCACGAATTGCATCAAGTTTTTTACTGTCAGGTTTGATGCCTTGTGGGGTTATTATGTGACCTAGAAATTTAATCTGATTACGTCCAAATTTGGATTTATCAAGATTCGCTGTTACCCCCGCTTGCTTAAACCTTTCTAAGACTTTACTCAGTAGTTCTACGTGCTCCTCCCAGGTGGCAGTGGCAATCACCAGATCGTCTACATACACTGTTACCCTTTGCAGCAAATCCGGACCCAAAACCGCGTCGAGGGCTGTTATGAAAACTCCTGCACTTACATTTAGGCCGAAAGGTAGTACCCTAAATTGGTAGCTTCTTCCCCCAAATATAAATGCAGTATACTTCCTCGACTCGGGTGTAAGCAGGATTTGCCAGAAAGAACTTCTCATATCAATAGATGTCAAATATTGCACTCCATGAAATTTTTGAATTTGCTCATCAAGGTTTTCCGGATGAGTCCTGACAGGTACAATAATTTCATTTATGTCTCTTGCATCTAGTACTAACCGTACCTGTCCGTCAGCTTTTGTTACCGCCACCAATGGACTACTATAAGGGGACAAAGACGGTTCTATTATTCCCCACTCGATTAGTTTTCTTATTTCTTTAACTACTATTTCTTTCTTGGACCAAGGAATGGAGTATGAGGCTCGACAGTAAGTTTTGTGAGGCTTTACCTCGATCTTGTATTGATATCCCTTAACAACTCCTGGTCGTTCAGAAAATACATCTGCATAATTAGATAATAACTGTACTAATTCCTGCTGTTGCATTGAATTTAAATTTTCGGACTGTGACACTTTGTTCACTAATACGTCCATATTCGCTTTTAATTGATCACCTTGTACGTCAGGATAATAGAGATTCTGTCCTGGACAATGATTGTCTAATTGTAGTATCGACTGATTCCTACATTTGATATTAATAGCGTTACAATTAGGTACAGGTACCTCTTCTGATCTGAGCATCGACAATTCTATTCTCCTACCAGCATTCATCAAACTTAATTTTCCCCGAGAAAGGTCGATTATTGCGTCCCTTTCTCTCAAAAAATCTACCCCCAAAATGCAGGCTACCTTTAAACCCTTTACTACCAGGAATGAGCTCGCTATGGCTTCTTCCCCTATATACATCTCTACCCGCACTTGGAGTTTAATTATTTGTCGCTGTGCACTTATGGCTCCAGTGACTCTACAATTATTCACGGGAAAAGTCAGCATACGCCTTTCCTTCCCCAGTACCTTGAATAAGTCCATACTCATGACACTAACAGTAGCACCTGTATCTACGACCGCTTGCACATCAATATTGTTAATTTTAATTTCTATTATCACCTGTACTTTGTCTTTGTGTTCCTTTATGCACGTGGATGGTTCAGTTATTAATTCATCTCCCATCTGTACCCCGTCATTATACCTAAGGATATAGATTTTGTTCGGTGTTTTGTTTTGTGTCGGGCTGCTCTCACTCCAAACCTCAGCCGACGATGGAGAGCGTATCTCGGCTGCATCTAGTTTGTTGAATTATTGCTAGTGGATGGGCGTGGCTGCTCTGTGTCACTGACCTCCACTATGTGCACGTTGTGTTGCGTCGGCCGCCACGGCTGCGCAATTGGCGCATTTTGTGGTGGCGGTCGGTTATCACTGTTTTGCCGGTCCGGACTGGGCCTCTGGTTCTGTGGCCAAGTTCGGTTTGCATCATTATAAGTATTAGTGTTGTACGGCCCCCTGGCATTTTTCCATCTATGATTGCTTGGTGGGCCTGTTTCATACCGGTCATCGAACCTCCTCTTCCGGTCATTATTCACCGGCTGACTATTGCCGTTCCGGTCTCTACCTCTATTTCCGTTTTGTGCATACTCTTGTCTCCTATTATTACCTCCGCCGTTTCCATTACTGGTTGGAGGCGTGTTATTTCTACCATTTCTATAACCGTTTCCGTTACTTCTAGCCTGTTCAGAGGCTGCCTTAACGTCCTCCTGAATCAGGTCAATTGAGTCCAGAACAGACAAGAAATGTTCCATATCATTTTCGGGCACGTGTATAAGCTTTTCCTTTACATGTATCGGCAAGTGTGATTTCAAAAGTCTGATCAAATCCCGAGATGAAATCTGTTCGTCCCAGTAACGGGTCTTATTAATGTACTTCTCAAAATATTTTCGCAAATTGCCTAGTCGTGGAGAATACGGCTCTGGATTATATACTTCCTTCCGTAATCTCTCCTGAATACATGTTGACCAATATTTGGCCAAGAATGCCTTTTCGAATTGCTCATATGTATCACAACTGTCAGCTGCTTCGGTTGCCCATAATGCAGCATCTCCTTGTATGTAAGACATAACAAACTGTATTTTCTGGGTATGACTCCAAACGCCAGGCAAAATGTTTCTAAATCCCTTGATAAACACTACAGGGTGAACAGATTTCTTCTCCGTTGTAAAGATCTGAAACTGTCGATTCCTAATCAGACTTTCTTCAATTACTACTTTAGAATGACATTTATTTGTTCCGCTTACATTGGTTGCCTGTTCTGTCTCGCAGTCGCAATTTTTTACTGCAGTATTTATATGCCTATCATTGTTGGACTTGGCTGGCGTGACATACGCCTGCGCATCGTCTTGCCGCAGGCTTAGCTCCATTTCGGCAAGACGGCGGTCCACACTCCGCTGCCACAGCGGAATGTCCTTTTGCACTATCTTTTTAAGATTTTGCACATCCGTAGTTGAGTCCACCTCTCTGGCCTCAATTGCGGCGTGCACTTTCTCATCTAATTCCTTTGTGAAGTTACGTTCTACTTTGTGCACATGTTCGATCACTTTGTTCTCAATTACGTGAGTTGTGTTAAGTTCTAGTTGTTCGACCCTATTAGTCAAGACACTGACTTCCTCTGCGATATTGGCATTAGCCACCTGAATACTATCTAGTCTTTCGCTTAATTCTTGCATCGTTTGGGGCATGGTTTCATATTTTTGTTTCAAGCTAACAATGTCACCTTGCATAACTTCTAAAGTTTGCATCAACTGCAAGTCCCTCTCTCGCAGGCGTCGGTCACGCTCTGCTTGTTTAGCATCACGTTCTTTACCGCGTTCTGCTTGCATACAGGCGAATTCAGCTACCAATCTCTGGTCCCGTTCTGCTTGCATTTGTACAAATTCAGCTTGGAAATTGAGCATGCGCTCGAACATAACTCTTAATGATTGCACTTCTGACATCACACCACACTCTGGTCCGTGTCCAGTGCTTGCGGTGGGCACAGTATTTTCACTATCAACTGAATTACTGGGTGGCAGTGGCAACATTTCTTGCCCTTCTGCCCCCAGATTCTCACATTGTACTTCCTGAACTACGTCACTAATATTACTTTGTGTCCCACTTTCCAACTCGGTATCACTACTGACTGACTGTTGCTCTTTATCCATGTTGATATCTTTCTGACTACGCAATTTAACCATAGTAAGCAAAGGAAATAAAATCTGAACTAAATATCCTAACACTCAGGTTTCACTGACATAATCACACAAGAAATGGACATTAACTAATACACACTTACTATATACTACAATGACTAACTACTTAAGTGTCCTGTTATTTTAAAACAAAATACTAACAACAAGCACACCACTAATGATCCGAGAACACTGCACTGAGGCTACTTTACTACCCACAGGACAACTACACTGTAGCTTTACCCTTTGGTGATCTATCTTGGGTGCAGCTGCCCCCTGATATTGTGGAAGGTTATTAATTTTTTCAAAATAATGAGCTCTCTTCTTCAACTTGCTCCGGATACATAGTGTTCTCATGCAAAAAATCATACACAGGTATTACTACACGCAATACATACAATACATGAAAAAATTATTAAATGTTCTCCAACAAAGTTCGACTATATTAATTCCCTAGTTATCTTACGGGTATTTAGTGGCCACTGCATATTCGAGCCCCACGCTGGGCGCCATATGTAGCAAATTCGACTCTCCGCAAATAATGGAATGCTATTGATTATGAAATGTCGTTAAAGAAATATTAAATTTTATCTTTTGCTTTTAACTTAATTTACTGTCGTGCGAACTTTGTTGTAGAACCACTCTCTTAATTTATTGTGGTAAAACAAAATGTCTTAAGGATTACGTACATTTAAAGAAAAATATTACGTGCACTCATATTAACCGGATAGTAATATTTTGTTGAGAACTGAGTCCTTTAAATCATTCGGCCTTGGCATACACTTTCCAGATGCAGTGGGTTTTTTTTTGTTAAATATTTTTTACTGAAGTTTATCCCGGCACTAGCCATAGAACACAAGATTATCTCTATCAGCAGAAAATGTTTTAATTACAGCCAAGCCGACATTTATCACTGATCAAACCTATTTCACCACTCATTTGATTTATAGATGACGTGGGCAAGCCAATTTACATAATAATTCACACTTTTGATAAATACTGATATATTTCGCACAAACAACAAGTCAACTCACATTAATTCGTAACTCTTCATCAAATGGCGGCTAAGTCCAGACAGAGACAAGAGAAGTCTATAAATTCGTTAAAAGCTTCTCCACAGCGTCCTACCTCGATAACGTCTAAACTCTGCTGAACAACCACGATGGATACACAACTCGCCCAGATCGGCGCACATGTCACAAATAAACTGTGAAAATGCCAGAGAACGTTACAGTGCCCACAATACGGGTTAACGAATCAGGCGCGTCTAATGGGCGCGAGCATAGCTGCACATCGCGTCTGCTAGAGCGGCCAACTGACTTCCTCCCTCTTTCCTCACTCAAGCTACTCTGTTCTCCACGCGACAGAGAGTCTCCACACGCAAAGATAGACAGCGGCGCGACTATTAACATTTCTTTGTAAATTGATTTCTGGCAAATTTTTATATCGCTGATACCGCAAATACTGACACGTTTTACATTCACATGAATAATACAGAAAAATTCCTATCCTAAATACAGAGAAATATTACAATAAAAATATAATGAAAATAACAAACATATTTTATACCACATTCAGTAATATCTTTGGTTGAATAATTACGATGTACATACGACTTGCCCAGATCGGCGTATATGTTACAAATAAATTGTGAGAATGCCAGGGAACGTTACAACTCCGATGCACCACAGAAGGTTTACTGTTACTCTTCGACCATCACATTGACGATGAAACACAGAAATTGCATTCGGTTTCAATACAAAATTCGCAATGCCGATTTATATTGACGAATGTAACATTCCTGGGAGACTGTTTTTTGGCTCTTCCCTGGGGGCTCACTGTGAGACTCCGATGCACCACAGCAGGTTTACTGTTACCATTCTACCATCACATTGAGGATGAAACACAGAAATTGCATCCGGTTTCAATACAAAATTCGCAATGCCGATTTATATTGACAAGAGTAACGTTTCGGGGAGTCTGTTCTTTGGCTCTTCCCTGGGGGCTCAGTGTGAGACTCCGACGCACCACAGCAGGTTTACTGTTACCCTTCGACCATCACATTGACGATGGTCCACAAATATTGCATCCGGTTTCATTACAAAATTCGCAATGCCGATTTATATTGACGAAGGTAACGTTTCAGGGTGTCTGTAAATTGGCTCTTCCCTGGTGGCTCAGTGTTAGACTCCGATGCACCACAGCAGGTTTACTGTTACCCCTCGCCCATCACATTGACGATGAAACACAGAAATTGCATCCGGTTTCAATACAAAACACGCAATGCCGACTTATATTGACGAGAGTAACGTTTCGAGGAATCTGTTTTTTGGCTCTTCCCTGGGGGCTCAGTGTGAGACTCCGATGCACCACAGCAGGTTTACTGTTACCCTTCGACCATCACATTGACGATGAAACACAGAAATGGCTTCCGGCTTCAATACAAAATTCGCAATGCCTATTTATATTGACGAGAGTAACGTTTCAGGGAGTCTGTTCTTTGGGTCTTCCCTGGGGGCTCAGTGTGAGACTCCGGTGCACCGCAGCACGTTTACTGTTATCCTTCGACCATCACATTGACGATGAAACACAGAAATTGCATCCGGTTTCAATACAAAATTCGCAATGCGATTTATATTGACGAGAATAACGTTTCAGGGAGTCTGTCTTTTTGCTCTTCCCTGGGGGCTTAGTGTGAGACTCCGAAGCACCACAGTAGGTTTACTGTTACCCTTCGACCATGAGATTGACGATGAAACACAGCAATTGCATCCGGATCAATACAAAATTCACAATGCCGATATCTGTCCACAGGAGTACCGTTTCGAAGAGTAAGTAGTTTGGCTCTTCCCTGGGACCCAGTGTTAGACTCCGATGCACCACAACAGGTTTACTGTTACCCGTCGACCATCAAATTGACGATGAAACACAGAAATTGCATCCGGTTTCAATACAAAATTTGCAATGCTGATTTCTGTCCACAGGAGTACCGTTTCGAAGAGTATGTACTTTGGCTCTTCCCTGGGGGCCCTGTGTTAGACTCCGATGCACCACAGAAGGTTTACTGTTAGCTTTCGACCATCATATTGACGATGAAACGCAGAAAATGCATACGGTTTCAATACAAAATCCGCAATGCCGCTTTACATTGACGAGAGTAACGTTTCGGGGAGCCTGTTTTTTGGCTCTTCCCTGAGGGCTCAGTGTGAGACTCCGATGCACCACAGTAGGTTTACTGTTACCCTTCGGCCATCACATTGACAATGGAACACATAAATTGCATCCGGTTCCAATACAAAATTCGCAATGTCATTATATGATGACGAGTGTAACGTTTCGGTGAGACTGTTTTTTGCTCTTCCCTGGGGGCTCAGTGTGAGACTCCGATGCACCACAGCAGGTTTACTGTTACCCTTCGACCGTCACATTGACGATGAAACATAGAAATTACATCCGGTTTCAATACTAAATTCGCAATGCCGATTTATATTGACGAGGGTAACGTTTCGGGAATCTGTTATTTGGCTCCTCCCTGGGGCCTCAGTGTGAGACTCCGATGCACCACAGCAGGTTTACTGTTACCCTTCGACAATGACATTGACGACGAAACACAGATATTGCATGCGGATCAATAAAAAATTCACAATGCCGATTTCTGTCCACAGAATTACCGTTTCGAAGAGTGAGTAGTTTGGCTCATCCCTGGGGGCCCAGTGTTAGACTACGATGCACCACAGGAGGTTTACTGATACCCTTCGACCATCACTTTGACGATGAAACACAGAAATTTCATCCGGTTTCAATGCAAAATTTGCAATGCCGATTTATATTGACGAAAGTATCGTTCGGGGAATCTGTTTTTTTGGCTCTTCCGTGGGGGCTCAGTGTGAGACTCCGATGCACCACAGCTGGTTTACTGTTACCCTTCGACCATCACATTGAAGATGAAACACAGAAATTGCATCCGGTTTCAATACCAAATTCGCAATGCCGATTTATATTGACGAGAGTAACGTTTCGGGGAGTCTGATTTTTGGCTCTTTCCTGGGGGCTCAGTGTGACACTCCGATGCACCACAGCAGGTTTACTGTTACCCTTCGACCATCACATTGACGATGAAAAACAGAAACTGCATCCGGTTTCAATACAAAATTCGCATTGGAGATTTATATTGACGAGGGTAACGTTTCAGGGAGTCTGTTTTTTGGCTCATCCCTGGGGGCTCAGTGTGAGACTCCGATGCACCACAGCAGGTTTACTGTTACCCTTCGACCATCACATAGACGATGAAACACAGAAATTGCATCCGGATCAATACAAAATTCACAATGCCGATTTCTGTCCACAAGAGTACCATTTGGAAGAGTATTTAGTTTGGCTCCTCCCTGGGGGCCCAGTGTTAGACTCCGATGCACCACAGAAGGTTTACTGTTACTCTTAGACCATCACATTGACGATGAAACACAGAAATTGCATCCGGTTTCAATACCAAATTATCAATGCCGATTTATATTGACGAGAGTAACGTTTCGGGAAGTCTGTTTTTTGGCTTATTCCTGGGGCCTCAGTGTGAGACTCCGATGCACCACAGCAGGTTTACTGTTACCCTTCGATCATCACATTGTCGATGATAAACAGAAACTGCATCCAGATTCAAGACAAAATTCGCAATGCAGATTTATATTGACGAGAGTAACGTTTCAGGGAGTCTGTTCTTTGGCTCTTCCCTGGGGGCTCAGTGTGAGACTCTGATTCACCACAGCAGGTTTACTGTTACCTATCGACCAGCAAATTGACGATGAAACACAGAAATTGCGTCCGGTTTCAATACAAAATTCTCAATGCCGATTTCTGTCCACAGAAGTACCGTTTCGAAGAGTATTTAGTTTGGCTCTTCCCTGGGGGCCCAGTGTTAGACTCCGATGCACCACAGAAGGTTTACTGTTACTCTTCGACCATCACATTGACGATGAAACACGGAAATTGCATACGGTTTCAATACAAAATTCGCAATGCCGATTTATATTGACGAATGTAACGTTTCTGGGAGACTGTTTTTTGGCTCTTCCCTGGGGGCTCAGTGTGAGATTCCGATGCACCACAGCAGGTTTACTATTACCAATCTACCATCACATTGAGGATGAAACACAGAAATTGCATCCGGTTTCAATACAAAATTCGCAATGCCGATTTCTATTGACGAGAGTAACGTTTCGGGGAGTCTGTTCTTTGGCTCTTCCCTGGGGGCTCAGTGTGAGACTCCGATGCACCACACCAGGTTTACTGATACCCTTCGACCATCACATTGACGATGAAACACAGAAATATCTTCCGCTTTCAATACAAAATTCGGATGCCGATTTATATTGACGAAGGTAACGTTTCAGGGAGTCTGTAAATTGGCTCTTCCCTGGGGGCTCAGTGTGAGACTCTGATTCACCACAGCAGGTTTACTGTTACCTATCGACCATCAAATTGACGATGAATCACAGAAATTGCGTCCGATTTCAATACAAAATTCTCAATGCCGATTTCTGTCCACAGCAGTACCGTTCGAAGAGTATTTAGTTTGGCTCATCCCTGGGGGCCCAGTGTTAGAATCCGATGCACCACAGAAGGTTTACTGTTACTCTTCGACCATCACATTGACGATGAAACACAGAAATTGCATACGGTTTCAATACAAAATTCGCAATGGCGATTTATATTGACGAATGTAACATTCCTGGGAGACTGTTTTTTGGCTCTTCTCTGGGGGCTCAGTGTGAGACTCCGATGCCCCACAGCAGGTTTACTGTTACCTTTCTACCATCACATTGAGGATGAAACACAGAAATTGCATCCGGTTTCAATACAAAATTCGCAATGCCGATTTATATTGACGAGAGTAACGTTTCGGGGAGTCTGTTCTTTGGCTCTTCCCTGGGGGCTCAGTGTGAGACTCCGATGCACCACAGCAGGTTTACTGTTACCCTTCGACCATCACATTGACGATGGTACACAAAAATTGCATCCGGTTTCAATACAAAATTCGCAATGCCGATTTATATTGAGGAAGGTAACGTTTCAGGGAGTCTGTAAATTGACTTTTCCCTGGGGGCTCAGTGTTAGACTCCGATGCACCACAGCAGGTTTACTGTTACCCCTCGCCCATCACATTGACGATGTAACACAGAAATTGCATCCGGTTTAAATAACAAATTCGCAATGCCGATTTATATTGACGAAGGTAACATTTCGGGGAGTCTGTAATTTGGCTCTTCCCTGGGGGCTCAGTGTGAGACTCCGATGCACCACAGCAGGCTTACTGTTACCCTTCGACCATCACATTGACGATGAAACACAGAAATGGCTTCCGGCTTCAATACAAAATTCGCAATGCCGACTTATATTGACGAGAGTAACGTTTCAGGGAGTCTGTTTTTTGGATCTTCCCTGGGGGCTCAGTGTGAGACTCCGATGCACCACAGCACGTTTACTGTTACCCTTCGACCATCAAATTGACGATGAAACACAGCAATTGCATCCGGATCAATTCAAAATCAATGCCGATTTCTGTCCACAGGAGTACCGTTTCGAAGAGTAAGTAGTTTGGCTCTTCCCTGGGGGCCAGTGTTAGACTCCGAAGCACCACAGCAGGTATACTGTTACACTTCGACCATCAAATTGACGATGAAACACAGAAATTGCATCCGGTTTCAATACAAAATTCGCAATGCCGATTTCTGTCCACAGGAGTACCGTTTCGAAGAATATGTACTTTGGCTCTTCCCTGGGGGCCCTGTGTTAGACTCCGATGCACCACAGAAGGTTTACTGTTAGCTTTCGACCATCACATTGACGATGAAACGCAGAAAATGCATACGGTTTCAATACAAAATCCGCAATGCCGATTTACATTGACGAGAGTAACGTTTCGGGGAGCCTGTTTTTTGGCTCTTCCCTGAGGGCTCAGTGTGAGACTCCGTTGCACCACAGTTGGTTTACTGTTACCCTTCAGCCATCACATTGACTATGAAACACATAAATTGCATCCGGTTCCAATACAAAATTCGCAATGTCATAATATATTGACGAGTGTAACGTTTCGGTGAGACTGTTTTTTGCTCTTCCCTGGGGGCTCAGTGTGAGACACCGATGCACCACAGCAGGTTTACTGTTACCCTTCGACCGTCACATTGACGATGAAACATAGAAATTACATCCGGTTTCAATACTAAATTCGCAATGCCGATTTATATTGACGAGAGTAACGTTTCAGGGAGTCTGTTTTTTGGGTCTTCCCTGGGGGCTCAGTGTTGGACTCCGATGCACCACAGCACGTTTACTGTTACCCTTCGACCATCAAATTGACGATGAAACACAGAAATTGCATCCGGTTTCAATACGAAATTCGCAATGCCGATTTATATTGACGAGAGTAACGTTTCGGGAAGTCTGTTTTTTGGCTTATTCCTGGGGGCTCAGTGTGAGACTCCGATGCACCACAACAGGTTTACCGTTACCCTTCGACCATCACATTGACGATGAAACACAGAAATGGCTTCCGGCTTCAATACAAAATTCGCAATGCCTATTTATATTGACGAGAGTAACGTTTCAGGGAGTCTGTTTTTTGGGTCTTCCCTGGGGGCTCAGTGTGAGACTCCGATGCACCACAGCACGTTTACTGTTACCCTTCGACCATGAAATTGACGATGAAACACAGAAATTGCATCCGGTTTCAATACGAAATTCGCAATGCCGATTTATATTAACGAGAGTAACGTTTCGGGAAGTCTGTTTTTTGGCTTATTCCTGGGGGCTCAGTGTGAGACTCCGTTGCACCACAGTAGGTTTACTGTTACCCTTCGGCCATCACATTGACAATGGAACACATAAATTGCATCCGGTTCCAATACAAAATTCGCAATGTCATTATATGATGACGAGTGTAACGTTTCGGTGAGACTGTTTTTTGCTCTTCCCTGGGGGCTCAGTGTGAGACTCCGATGCACCACAGCAGGTTTACTGTTACCCTTCGACCGTCACATTGACGATGAAACATAGAAATTACATCCGGTTTCAATACTAAATTCGCAATGCCGATTTATATTGACGAGGGTAACGTTTCGGGGAATCTGTTATTTGGCTCTTCCCTGGGGCCTCAGTGTGAGACTCCGATGCACCACAGCAGGTTTACTGTTACCCTTCGACAATGACATTGACGACGAAACACAGATATTGCATGCGGATCAATAAAAAATTCACAATGCCGATTTCTGTCCACAGAATTACCGTTTCGAAGAGTAAGTAGTTTGGCTCATCCCTGGGGGCCCAGTGTTAGACTACGATGCACCACAGGAGGTTTACTGATACCCTTCGACCATCACTTTGACGATGAAACACAGAAATTTTATCCGGTTTCAATGCAAAATTTGCAATGCCGATTTATATTGACGAAAGTATCGTTCGGGGAATCTGTTCTTTGGCTCTTCCGTGGGGGCTCAGTGTGAGACTCCGATGCACCACAGCAAGTTTACTGTTACCCTTCGACCATCATATTGACGATGAAAAACAGAAACTGCATCCGGTTTCAATACAAAATTCGCATTGGAGATTTATATTGACGAGGGTAACGTTTCAGGGAGTCTGTTTTTTGGCTCTTCCCTGGGGGCTCAGTGTGAGACTCCGATGCACCACAGCAGGTTTACTGTTACCCTTCGACCATAACATTGACGATGAAACACAGAAATTGCATCCGGATCAATACAAAATTCACAATGCCGATTTCTGTCTATAGGAGTACCGTTTACAAGAGTAAGTAGTTTGGCTCTTCGGTGAGGGCCCAGTGATAGACTCCGATTCACCACAGCAGGTTTAATGTTACCATTCGACCATCAACATGACGATGAAATACAGAAATTGCATCCGGTTTCAATACAAAATTCGCAATGCCATTTTATATTGACGAGAGTAACGTTTCGGGGGTTCTGTAATTTGGTTCTTCCCTGGGGGCTCAGTGTGAGACTCTGATTCACCACAGCAGGTTTACTGTTACCTATCGACCATCAAATTGACGATGAAACACAGAAATTGCATCCGGTTTCAATACCAAATTTTGCAATGCCGATTTATATTGACGAGAGTAACGTTTCGGGAAGTCTGTTTTTTGGCTTATTCCTGGGGCCTCAGTGTGAGACTCCGATGCACCACAGCAGGTTTACTGTTACCCTTCGATCATCACATTGTCGATGAAAAACAGAAACTGCATCGAGATTCAAGACAAAATTCGCAATGCAGATTTATATTGACGAGAGTAACGTTTCAGGGAGTCTGTTCTTTGGCTCTTCCCTGGGGGCTCAGTGTGAGACTCTGATTCACCACAGCATTTTTACTGTTACCTATCGACCATCAAATTGACTATGAAACACAGAAATTGCGTCCGGTTTCAATACAAAATTCTCAATGCCGATTTCTGTCCACAGCAGTACCGTTTCGAAGAGTATTTAGTTTGGCTCTTCCCTGGGGGCCCAGTGTTAGACTCCGATGCACCACAGAAGGTTTACTGTTACTCTTCGACCATCACATTGTCGATGAAACACGGAAATTGCATACGGTTTCAATACAAAATTCGCAATGCCGATTTAAATTGACGAATGTAACGTTTCTGGGAGACTGTTTTTTGGCTCTTCCCTGGGGGCTCAGTGTGAGATTCCGATGCACCACAGCAGGTTTACTATTACCATTCTACCATCACATTGAGGATGAAACACAGAAATTGCATCCGGTTTCAATACAAAATTCGCAATGCCGATTTATATTGAGGAAGGTAACGTTTCAGGGAGTCTGTAAATTGACTCTTCCCTGGGGGCTCAGTGTTAGACTCCGATGCACCACTGCAGGTTTACTGTTACCCTTCGACCATCAAAATGACGATGAAACACAGAAATTGCATCCGGTTTCAATACAAAACTCGCAATGCCGACTTATATAGACGAGAGTAACGTTCGAGGAATCTGTTTTTTGGCTCTTCCCTGGGGGCTCAGTGTGAGACTCCGATGCACCACAGCACGTTTACTGTTACCCTTCGACCGTCACATTGACGATGAAACATAGAAATTACATCCGGTTTCAATACTAAATTCGCAATGCCGATTTATATTGACGAGAGTAACGTTTCAGGGAGTCTGTTTTTTGGGTCTTCCCTGGGGGCTCAGTGTGAGACTCCGATGCACCACAGCACGTTTACTGTTACCCTTCGACCATCAAATTGACGATGAAACACAGAAATTGCATCCGGTTTCAATACGAAATTCGCAATGCCGATTTATATTGACGAGAGTAACGTTTCGGGAAGTCTGTTTTTTGGCTTATTCCTGGGGGCTCAGTGTGAGACTCCGATGCACCACAGCAGGTTTACTGTTACCCTTCGACCATCACATTGACGATGAAACACAGAAATGGCTTCCGGCTTCAATACAAAATTCGCAATGCCTATTTATATTGACGAGAGTAACGTTTCAGGGAGTCTGTTTTTTGGGTCTTCCCTGGGGGCTCAGTGTGAGACTCCGATGCACCACAAAACGTTTACTGTTACCCTTCGACCATCAAATTGACGATGAAACACAGCAATTGCATCCGGATCAATACAAAATTCACAATGCCGATTTCTGTTTACAGGAGTACCGTTTCGAAGAGTAAGTAGTTTGGCTCTTCCCTGCGGGCCCAGTGTTAGACTCCAATGCACCACAGCAGGTTTACTGTTACCCTTCGACCATCAAATTGACGATGAAACACAGAAATTGCATCCGGTTTCAATACGAAATTCGCAATGCCGATTTCTGTCCACAGGAGTACCGTTTCGAAGAATATGTACTTTGGCCCTTCCCTGGGGGCCCTGTGTTAGACTCCGATGCACCACAGAAGGTTTACTGTTAGCTTTCGACCATCACATTGACGATGAAACGCAGAAAATGCATACGGTTTCAATACAAAATCCGCAATGCCGATTTACATTGACGAGAGTAACGTTTCGGGGAGCCTGTTTTTTGGCTCTTCCCTGAGGGCTCAGTGTGAGACTCCGATGCACCACAGTAGGTTTACTGTTACCCTTCGGCCATCACATTGACAATGGAACACATAAATTGCATCCGGTTCCAATACAAAATTCGCAATGTCATTATATGATGACGAGTGTAACGTTTCGGTGAGACTGTTTTTTGCTCTTCCGTGGGGGCTCAGTGTGAGACTCCGATGCACCACAGCAGGTTTACTGTTACTCTTCGACCGTCACATTGACGATGAAACATAGAAATTACATCCGGTTTCAATACTAAATTCGCAATGCCGATTTATATTGACGAGGGTAACGTTTCGGGGATTCTGTTATTTGGCTCTTCCCTGGGGCCTCAGTGTGAGACTCCGATGCACCACAGCAGGTTTATTGTTACCCTTCGACAATGACATTGACGACGAAACACAGATATTGCATGCGGATCAATAAAAAATTCACAATGCCGATTTCTGTCCACAGAATTACCGTTTCGAAGAGTAAGTAGTTTGGCTCATCCCTGGGGGCCCAGTGTTAGACTACGATGCACCACAGGAGGTTTACTGATACCCTTCGACCATCACTTTGACGATGAAACACAGAAATTTCATCCGGTTTCAATGCAAAATTTGCAATGCCGATTTATATTGACGAAAGTATCGTTCGGGGAATCTGTTCTTTGGCTCTTCCGTGGGGGCTCAGTGTGAGACTCCGATGCACCACAGCAGGTTTACTGATACCCTTCGACCATCACATTGAAGATGAAACACAGAAATTGCATCCGGTTTCAATACCAAATTTGCAATGCCGATTTATATTGACGAGAGTAACGTTTCGGGGAGTCTGTTTTTTGGCTCTTTCCTGGGGGCTCAGTGTGACACTCCGATGCACCACAGCAGGTTTACTGTTACCCTTCGACCATCACATTGACGATGAAAAACAGAAACTGCATCCGGTTTCAATACAAAATTCGCATTGGAGATTTATATTGACGAGGGTAACGTTTCAGGGAGTCTGTTTTTTGGCTCTTCCCTGGGGGCTCAGTGTGAGACTCCGATGCACCACAGCAGGTTTACTGTTACCCTTCAACCATCACATTGACGATGAAACACAGAAATTGCATCCGGATCAATACAAAATTCACAATGCCGATTTCTGTCTATAGGAGTACCGTTTCGAAGAGTAAGTAGTTTGGCTCTTCGGTGAGGGCCCAGTGTTAGACTCCGATTCACCACAGCAGGTTTAATGTTACCCTTCGACCATCAAATTGACGATGAAACACAGAAATTGCATCCGTTTTCAATACAAAATTCGCAATGCCGATTTATATTGACGAGAGTAACGTTTCGGGGGTCTGTAATTTGGCTCTTCCCTGGGGGCTCAGTGTGAGACTCTGATTCACCACAGCAGGTTTACTGTTACCTATCGACCATCAAATTGACGATGAAACACAGAAATTGCGTCCGGTTTCAATACAAAATTCTCAATGCCGATTTCTGTCCACAGCAGTACCGTTTCGAAGAGTATTTAGTTTGGCTCCTCCCTTGGGCCCAGTGTTAGACTCCGATGCACCACAGAAGGTTTACTGTTACTCTTAGACCATCACATTGACGATGAAACACAGAAATTGCATCCGGTCTCAATACCAAATTTTGCAATGCCGATTTATATTGACGAGAGTAACGTTTCGGGAAGTCTGTTTTTTGGCTTATTCCTGGGGCCTCAGTGTGAGACTCCGATGCACCACAGCAGGTTTACTGTTACCCTTCGATCATCACATTGTCGATGAAAAACAGAAACTGCATCCAGATTCGAGACAAAATTCGGAATGCAGATTTATATTGACGAGAGTAACGTTTCAGGGAGTCTGTTCTTTGGCTCTTCCCTGGGGGCTCAGTGTGAGACTCTGATTTACCACAGCAGGTTTACTGTTACCTATCGACCATCAAATTGACGATGAAACACAGAAATTGCATACGGTTTCAATACAAAATTCTCAATGCCGATTTCTGTCCACAGCAGTACCGTTTCGAAGAGTATTTAGTTTGGCTCTTCCCTGGGGGCTCAGTGTTAGACTCCGATGCACCACAGAAGGTTTACTGTTCTTCTTCGACCATCACATTGACGATGAAACACGGAAATTGCATACGGTTTCAATACAAAATTCGCAATGCCGATTTATATTGACGAATGTAACGTTTCTGGGAGACTGTTTTTTGGCTCTTCCCTGGGGGCTCAGTGTGAGATTCCGATGCACCACAGCAGGTTTACTATTACCATTCTACCATCACATTGAGGATGATACACAGAAATTGCATCCGGTTTCAATACAAAATTCGCAATGCCGATTTCTATTGACGAGAGTAACGTTTCGGGGAGTCTGTTCTTTGGCTCTTTCCTGGGGGCTCAGTGTGAGACTCCGATGCACCACACCAGGTTTACTGTTACCCTTCGACCATCACATTGACGATGAAACACAGAAATATCTTCCGGTTTCAATACAAAATTCGGATGCCGATTTATATTGACGAAGGTAACGTTTCAGGGAGTCTGTAAATTGGCTCGTCCCTGGGGGCTCAGTGTGAGACTCTGATTCACCACAGCAGGTTTACTGTTACCTATCGACCATCAAATTGACGATGAATCACAGATATTGCGTCCGGTTTCAATACAAAATTCTCAATGCCGATTTCTGTCCACAGCAGTACCGTTCGAAGAGTATTTAGTTTGGCTCATCCCTGGAGGCCCAGTGTTAGAATGCGATGCACCACAGAAGGTTTATTGTTACTCTTCGACCATCACATTGACGATGAAACACAGAAATTGCATCCGGTTTCAATACAAAATTCGCAATGCCGATTTATATTCACGAGAGTAACGTTCCGGGGAATCTGTTTTTTGGCTCTTCCCTGGGGGCTCAGTGTGAGACTCCGATGCACCACAGCAGGTTTACTGTTAGCTTTCGACCATCACATTGACGATGAAACTCAGAAAATGAATACGGTTTCAATACAAAATCCGCAATGCCGATTTATATTGACGAGAGTAACGTTTCGGGGAGCCTGTTTTTTGGCTCTTCCCTGAGATCTCAGTGTGATACTCCGATGCACCACAGTAGGTTTACTGTTACCTTTCGGCCATCACATTGACAATGAAACACATAAATTGCATCCGGTTCCAATACAAAATTCGCAATGTCATTATATATTGACGAGTGTAACGTTTCGGTGAGACTGTTTTTTGCTCTTCCCTGGGGGCTCAGTGTGAGACTCCGATGCACCACAGCAGGTTTACTGTTACCCTTCGACCGTCACATTGACGATGAAACATAGAAATTACATCCGGTTTCAATACTAAATTCGCAATGCCGATTTATATTGACGAGAGTAACGTTTCAGGGAGTCTGTTTTTTGGGTCTTCCCCGGGGGCTCAGTGTGAGACTCCGATGCACCACAGCACGTTTAGTGTTACCCTTCGACCATCAAATTGACGATGAAACACAGTAATTGCATCCGGATCAATACAAAATTCACAATGCCGATTTCTGTCCACAGGAGTACCGTTTCGAAGAGTAAGTAGTTTGGCTCTTCCCTGGGGGCCCAGTGTTAGACTCCAATGCACCACAGCAGGTTTACTGTTACCCTTCGACCATCAAATTGACGATGAAACACAGAAATTGCATCCGGTTTCAATACGAAATTCGCAATGCCGATTTCTGTCCACAGGAGTACCGTTTCGAAGAATATGTACTTTGGCTCTTCCCTGGGGGCCCTGTGTTAGGCTCCGATGCACCACAGAAGGTATACTGTTAGCTTTCGACCATCACATTGACGATGAAACGCAGAAAATGCATACGGTTTCAATACAAAATCCGCAATGCCGATTTACATTGACGAGAGTAACGTTTCGGGGAGCCTGTTTTTTGGCTCTTCCCTGAGGGCTCAGTGTGAGACTCCGATGCACCACAGTAGGTTTACTGTTACCCTTCGGCCATCACATTGACAATGGAACACATAAATTGCATCCGGTTCCAATACAAAATTCGCAATGTCATTATATGATGACGAGTTTAACGTTTCGGTGAGACTGTTTCTTTTTCTCTTCCCTGGGGGCTCAGTGTGAGACTCCGATGCACCACAGCAGGTTTACTGTTACCCTTCGACCGTCACATTGACGATGAAACATAGAAATTACATCCGGTTTCAATACTAAATTCGCAATGCCGATTTATATTGACGAGGGTAACGTTTCGGGGAATCTGTTATTTGGCTCTTCCCTGGGGCCTCAGTGTGAGACTCCGATGCACCACAGCAGGTTTACTGTTACCCTTCGACAATGACATTGACGACGAAACACAGATATTGCATGCGGATCAATAAAAAATTCACAATGCCGATTTCTGTCCACAGAATTACCGTTTCGAAGAGTAAGTAGTTTGGCTCATCCCTGGGTGCCCAGTGTTAGTCTACGATGCACCACAGGAGGTTTACTGATACCCTTCGACCATCACTTTGACGATGAAACACAGAAATTTCATCCGGTTTCAATGCAAAATTTGCAATGCCGATTTATATTGACGAAAGTATCGTTCGGGGAATCTGTTCTTTGGCTCTTCCGTGGGGGCTCAGTGTGAGTCTCCGATGCACCACAGCAGGTTTACTGTTACCCTTCGACCATCACATTGAAGATGAAACACAGAAATTGCATCCGGTTTCAATACCAAATTCGCAATGCCGATTTATATTGACGAGAGTAACGTTTCGGGGAGTCTGTTTTTTGGCTCTTTCCTGGGGGCTCAGTGTGACACTCCGATGCACCACAGCAGGTTTACTGTTACCCTTCGACCATCACATTGACAATGAAAAACAGAAACTGCATCCGGTTTCAATACAAAATACGCATTGGAGATTTATATTGACTCAGTGTGACACTCCGATGCACCACAGCAGGTTTACTGTTACCCTTCGACCATCACATTGACGATGAAACACAGAAATTGCATCCGGATCAATACAAAATTCACAATGCCGATTTCTGTCTATAGGAGTACCGTTTCGAAGAGTAAGTAGTTTGGCTCTTCGGTGAGGGCCCAGTGATAGACTCCGATTCACCACAGAAGGTTTAATGTTACCCTTCGACCATCAAATTGACGATGAAACACAGAAATTGCATCCGTTTTCAATACAAAATTCGCAATGCCGATTTATATTGACGAGAGTAACGTTTCGGGGGGTCTGTAATTTGGCTCTTCCCTGATGGCTCAGTGTGAGACTCTGATTCACCACAGCAGGTTTACTGTTACCTATCGACCATCAAATTGACTATGATACACAGAAATTGCGTCCGGTTTCAATACAAAATTCGCAATGCCGATTTCTGTCGACAGGAGTACCGTTTCGAAGAGTATTTAGTTTGGCTCCTCCCTGGGGGCCCAGTGTTAGACTCCGATGCACCACAGAAGGTTTACTGTTACTCTTAGACCATCACATTGACGATGAAACACAGAAATTGCATCCGGTTTCAATACCAAATTTTGCAATGCCGATTTATATTGACGAGAGTAACGTTTAGGGAAGTCTGTTTTTTGGCTTCTTCCTGGGGCCTCAGTGTGAGACTCCGATGCACCACAGCAGGTTTACTGTTACCCTTCGACCATCACATTGACGATGAAACACAGAAATATCTTCCGGTTTCAATACAAAATTCGGATGCCGATTTTTATTGACGAAGGTAACGTTTCAGGGAGTCTGTAAATTGGCTCTTCCCTGGGGGCTCAGTGTGAGACTCTGAGTCACCACAGCAGGTTTACTGTTACCTATCGACCATCAAATTGACGATGAATCACAGAAATTGCGTCCGGTTTCAATACAAAATTCTCAATGCCGATTTCTGTCCACAGCAGTACCGTTCGAAGAGTATTTAGTTTGGCTCATCCCTGGAGGCCCAGTGTTAGAATCCGATGCACCACAGAAGGTTTATTGTTACTCTTCGACCATCACATTGACGATGAAACACAGAAATTGCATCCGGTTTCAATACAAAATTCGCAATGCCGATTTATATTCACGAGAGAAACGTTCCGGGGAATCTGTTTTTTGGCTCTTCCCTGGGGGCTCAGTGTGAGACTCCGATGCACCACAGCAGGTTTACTGTTACCTTTCTACCATCACATTGAGGATGAAACACAGAAATTCCATCCGGTTTCAATACAAAATTCGCAATGCCGATTTATATTGACGAGAGTAACGTTTCGGGGAGTCTGTTCTTTGGCTCTTCCCTGGGGGCTCAGTGTGAGACTCCGATGCACCACAGCAGGTTTACTGTTACCCTTCGACCATCACATTGACGATGGTCCACAAAAATTGCATCCGGTTTCAATACAAAATTCGCAATGCCGATTTATATTGAGGAAGGTAACGTTTCAGGGAGTCTGTAAATTGACTCTTCCCTGGGGGCTCAGTGTTAGACTCCGATGCACCACAGCAGGTTTACTGTTACCCCTCGCCCATCACATTGACGATGTAACACAGATATTGCATCCGGTTTCAATAACAAATTCGCAATGCCGATTTATATTGACAAAGGTAACATTTCGGGGAGACTGTAATTTGGCTCTTCCTGGGGGCTCAGTGTGAGACTCCGATGCACCACAGCACGTTTACTGTTACCCTTCGACCATCAAAATGACGATGAAACACAGAAATTGCATCCGGTTTCAATACAAAACTCGCAATGCCGACTTATATTGACGAGAGTAACGTTCGAGGAATCTGTTTTTTGGCTCTTCCCTGGGGGCTCAGTGTAAGAATCCGATGCACCACAGCAGGTTTACTGTTACCCTTCGACCATCACATTGACGATGAAACACAGAAATGGCTTCCGGCTTCAATACAAAATTCGCAATGCCGACTTATATTGACGAGAGTAACGTTTCAGGGAGTCTGTTTTTTGGGTCTTCCCTGGGGGCTCAGTGTGAGACTCCGATGCACCACAGCACGTTTATTGTTACCCTTCGACCATCAAATTGACGATGAAACACAGCAATTGCATCCGGATCAATACAAAATTCACAATGCCGATTTCTGTCCACAGGAGTACCGTTTCGAAGAGTAAGTAGTTTGGCTCTTCCCTGGGGGCCCAGTGTTAGACTCCGAAGCACCACAGCAGGTATACTGTTACCCTTCGACCATCAAATTGACGATGAAACACAGAAATTGCATCCGGTTTCAATACAAAATTCGCAATGCCGATTTCTGTCCACAGGAGTACCATTTCGAAGAATATGTACTTTGGCTCTTCCCTGGGGGCCCTGTGTTAGACTCCGATGCACCACAGAAGGTTTACTGTTAGCTTTCGACCATCACATTGACGATGAAACTCAGAAAATGAATACGGTTTCAATACAAAATCCGCAATGCCGATTTATATTGACGAGAGTAACGTTTCGGGGAGCCTGTTTCTTGGCTCTTCCCTGAGGGCTCAGTGTGATACTCCGATGCACCACAGTAGGTTTACTGTTACCTTTCGGCCATCACATTGACAATGAAACACATAAATTGCATCCGGTTCCAATACAAAATTCGCAATGTCATTATATATTGACGAGTGTAACGTTTCGGTGAGACTGTTTTTTGCTCTTCCCTGGGGGCTCAGTGTGAGACTCCGATGCACCACAGCAGGTTTACTGTTACCCTTCGACCGTCACATTGACGATGAAACATAGAAATTACATCCGGTTTCAATACTAAATTCGCAATGCCGATTTATATTGACGAGAGTAACGTTTCAGGGAGTCTGTTTTTTGGGTCTTCCCTGGGGGCTCAGTGTGAGACTCCGATGCACCACAACACGTTTAGTGTTACCCTTCGACCATCAAATTGACGATGAAACACAGCAATTGCATCCGGATCAATACAAAATTCACAATGCCGATTTCTGTCCACAGGAGTACCGTTTCGAAGAGTAAGTAGTTTGGCTCTTCCCTGGGGGCCCAGTGTTAGACTCCAATGCACCACAGCAGGTTTACTGTTACCCTTCGACCATCAAATTGACGATGAAACACAGAAATTGCATCCGGTTTCAATACGAAATTCGCAATGCCGATTTCTGTCCACAGGAGTACCGTTTCGAAGAATATGTACTTTGGCTCTTCCCTGGGGGCCATGTGTTAGACTCCGATGCACCACAGAAGGTATACTGTTAGCTTTCGACCATCACATTGACGATGAAACGCAGAAAATGCATACGGTTTCAATACAAAATCCGCAATGCCGATTTACATTGACGAGAGTAACGTTTCGGGGAGCCTGTTTTTTGGCTCCTCCCTGAGGGCTCAGTGTGAGACTCCGATGCACCACAGTAGGTTTACTGTTACCCTTCGGCCATCACATTGACAATGGAACACATAAATTGCATCCGGTTCCAATACAAAATTCGCAATGTCATTATATGATGACGAGTTTAACGTTTCGGTGAGACTGTTTCTTTTTCTCTTCCCTGGGGGCTCAGTGTGAGACTCCGATGCACCACAGCAGGTTTACTGTTACCCTTCGACCGTCACATTGACGATGAAACATAGAAATTACATCCGGTTTCAATACTAAATTCGCAATGCCGATTTATATTGACGAGGGTAACGTTTCGGGGAATCTGTTATTTGGCTCTTCCCTGGGGCCTCAGTGTGAGACTCCGATGCACCACAGCAGGTTTACTGTTACCCTTCGACAATGACATTGACGTCGAAACACAGATATTGCATGCGGATCAATAAAAAATTCACAATGCCGATTTCTGTCCACAGAATTACCGTTTCGAAGAGTAAGTAGTTTGGCTCATCCCTGGGGGCCCAGTGTTAGTCTACGATGCACCACAGGAGGTTTACTGATACCCTTCGACCATCACTTTGACGATGAAACACAGAAATTTCATCCGGTTTCAATGCAAAATTTGCAATGCCGATTTATATTGACGAAAGTATCGTTCGGGGAATCTGTTCTTTGGCTCTTCCGTGGGGGCTCAGTGTGAGTCTCCGATGCACCACAGCAGGTTTACTGTTACCCTTCGACCATCACATTGAAGATGAAACACAGAAATTGCATCCGGTTTCAATCCCAAATTCGCAATGCCGATTTATATTGACGAGAGTAACGTTTCGGGGAGTCTGTTTTTTGGCTCTTTCCTGGGGGCTCAGTGTGACACTCCGATGCACCACAGCTGGTTTACTGTTACCCTTCGACCATCACATTGACGATGAAAAACAGAAACTGCATCCGGTTTCAATACAAAATACGCATTGGAGATTTATATTGATGAGGGTAACGTTTCAGGGAGTCTGTTTTTTGGCTCTTCCCTGGGGGCTCAGTGTGAGACTCCGATGCACCACAGCAGGTTTACTGTTACCCTTCGACCATCACATTGACGATGAAACACAGAAATTGCATCCGGATCAATACAAAATTCACAATGCCGATTTCTGTCTATAGGAGTACCGTTTCGAAGAGTAAGTGGTTTGGCTCTTCGGTGAGGGCCCAGTGATAGACTCCGATTCACCACAGAAGGTTTAATGTTACCCTTCGACCATCAAATTGACGATGAAACACAGAAATTGCATCCGTTTTCAATACAAAATTCGCAATGCCGATTTATATTGACGAGAGTAACGTTTCGGGGGGTCTGTAATTTGGCTCTTCCCTGTTGGCTCAGTGTGAGACTCTGATTCACCACAGCAGGTTTACTGTTACCTATCGACCATCAAATTGACTATGAAACACAGAAATTGCGTCCGGTTTCAATACAAAATTCGCAATGCCGATTTCTGTCCACAGGAGTACCGTTTCGAAGAGTATTTAGTTTGGCTCCTCCCTGGGGGCCCAGTGTTAGACTCCGATGCACCACAGAAGGTTTACTGTTACTCTTAGACCATCACATTGACGATGAAACACAGATATTGCATCCGGTTTCAATACCAAATTTTGCAATGCCGATTTATATTGACGAGAGTAACGTTTCGGGAAGTCTGTTTTTTGGCTTCTTCCTGGGGCCTCAGTGTGAGACTCCGATGCACCACAGCAGGTTTACTGTTACCCTTCGACCATCACATTGACGATGAAACACAGAAATATCTTCCGGTTTCAATACAAAATTCGGATGCCGATTTTTATTGACGAAGGTAACGTTTCAGGGAGTCTGTAAATTGGCTCTTCCCTGGGGGCTCAGTGTGAGACTCTGATTCACCACAGCAGGTTTCCTGTTACCTATCGACCATCAAATTGACGATGAATCACAGAAATTGCGTCCGGTTTCAATACAAAATTCTCAATGCCGATTTCTGTCCACAGCAGTACCGTTCGAAGAGTATTTAGTTTGGCTCATCCCTGGGGGCCCAGTTTTAGAATCCGATGCACCACAGAAGGTTTACTGTTACTCTTCGACCATCACATTGACGATGAAACACAGAAATTGCATACGGTTTCAATACAAAATTCGCAATGCCGATCTATATTGACGAGGGTAACGTTTCGGGAAGTTTGTTTTTTGGCTTATTCCTGGGGGCTCAGTGTGAGACTCCGATGCACCACAGCAGGTTTACTGTTACCCTTCGACCATCACATTGACGATGAAACACAGATATGGCTTCCGGCTACAATACAAAATTCGCAATTACTATTTATATTGACGAGAGTAACGTTTCAGGGAGTCTGTTTTTTGGGTCTTCCCTGGGGGCTCAGTGTGAGACTCCGATGCACCACAGCACGTTTACTGTTACCCTTCGACCATCAAATTGACGATGAAACGCAGCAATTGCATCCGGATCAATACAAAATTCACAATGCCGATTTCTGTCCACAGGAGTACCGTTTCGAAGAGTAAGTAGTTTGGCTCTTCCCTGGGGGCCCAGTGTTAGACTCCAATGCACCACAGCAGGTTTACTGTTACCCTTCGACCATCAAATTGACGATGAAACACAGAAATTGCATCCGGTTTCAATACGAAATTCGCAATGCCGATTTCTGTCCACAGGAGTACCGTTTCGAAGAATATGTACTTTGGCTCTTCCCTGGGGGCCCTGTGTTAGACTCCGATGCACCACAGAAGGTTTACTGTTAGCTTTCGACCATCACATTGACGATGAAACGCAGAAAATGCATACGGTTTCAATACAAAATCCGCAATGCCGATTTACATTGACGAGAGTAACGTTTCGTGGAGCCTGTTTTTTGGCTCTTCCCTGGGGGCTCAGTGTGAGACTCCGATGCACCACAGCAGGTTTACTGTTACCCTTCGACCGTCACATTGACGATGAAACATAGAAATTACATCCGGTTTCAGTACTAAATTCGCAATGCCGATTTATATTGACGAGGGTAACGTTTCGGGGAATCTGTTATTTGGCTCTTCCCTGGGGCCTCAGCGTGAGACTCCGATGCACCACAGCAGGTTTACTGTTACCCTTCGACAATGACATTGACGACGAAACACAGATATTGCATGCGGATCAATAAAAAATTCACAATGCCGATTTCTGTCCACAGAATTACCGTTTCGAAGAGTAAGTAGTTTGGCTCATCCCTGGGGGCCCAGTGTTAGACTACGATGCACCACAGGAGGTTTACTGATACCCTTCGACCATCACTTTGACGATGAAACACAGAAATTTCATCCGGTTTCAATGCAAAATTTGCAATGCCGATTTATATTGACGAAAGTATCGTTTGGGGAATCTGTTCTTTGGCTCTTCGGTGGGGGCTTAGTGTGAGACTCCGATGCACCACAGCAGGTTTACTGTTACCCTTCGACCATCACATTGACGATGAAAAACAGAAACTGCATCCGGTTTCAATACAAAATTCGCATTGGAGATTTATATTGACGAGGGTAACGTTTCAGGGAGTCTGTTTTTTGGCTCTTCCCTGGGGGCTCAGTGTGAGACTCCGATGCACCACAGCAGGTTTACTGTTACCCTTCGACCATCACATTGACGATGAAACACAGAAATTGCATCCGTTTTCAATACTAAATTCGCAATGCCGATTTATATTGACGCTGAGTAACGTTTCGGGGGGTCTGTAATTTGGCTCTTCCCTGGGGGCTCAGTGTGAGACTCTGATTCACCACAGCAGGTTTACTGTTACCTATCGACCATCAAATTGACTATGAAACACAGAAATTGCGTCCGGTTTCAATACAAAATTCGCAATCCCGATATCTGTCCACAGGAGTACCGTTTCGAAGAGTATTTAGTTTGGCTCATCCCTGGGGGCCCAGTGTTAGACTCCGATGCACCACAGAAGGTTTACTGTTACTCTTCGACCATCACATTGACGATGAAACACGGAAATTGCATACGGTTTCAATACAAAATTCGTAATGCCGATTTATATTGACGAATGTAACGTTTCTGGGAGTCTGTTTTTTGGCTCTTCCCTGGGGGCTCAGTGTGAGTTCCGATGCACCACAGCAGGTTTACTATTACCATTCTACCATCACATTGAGGATGAAACACAGAAATTGCATCCGGTTTCAATACAAAATTCGCAATGCCGATTTCTATTGACGAGAGTAACGTTTCGGGGAGACTGTTCTTTGGCTCTTCCCTGGGGGCTCAGTGTGAGACTCCGATGCACCACACCAGGTTTACTGTTACCCTTCGACCATCACATTGACGATGAAACACAGAAATATCTTCCGGTTTCAATACAAAATTCGGATGCCGATTTATATTCACGAAGGTAACGTTTCAGGGAGCCTGTAAATTGGCTCTTCGCTGGGGGCTCAGTGTGAGACTCTGATTCACCACAGCAGGTTTACTGTTACCTATCGACCATCAAATTGGCGATGAATCACAGAAATTGCGTCCGGTTTCAATACAAAATTCTCAATGCCGATTTCTGTCCACAGCAGTACCGTTCGAAGAGTATTTAGTTTGGCTCATCCCTGGGGGCCCAGTGTTAGAATCCGATGCACCACAGAAGGTTTACTGTTATTCTTCGACCATCACATTGACGATGAAACACAGAAATTGCATACGGTTTCAATACAAAATTCGCAATGCCGATTTATATTGACGAATGTAACATTCCTGGGAGACTGCTTTTTGGCTCTTCCCTGGGGGCTCAGTGTGAGACTCTGATGCACCACAGCAGGTTTACTGTTACCTTTCTACCATCACATTGCGGATGAAACACAGAAATTCCATCCGGTTTCAATACAAAATTCGGAATGCCGATTTATATTGACGAGAGTAACGTTTCGGGGAGTCTGTTCTTTGGCTCTTCCCTGGGGGCTCAGTGTGAGACTCCGATGCACCACAGCAGGTTTACTGTTACCCTTCGACCATCACATTGACGATGGTCCACAAAAATTGCATCCGGTTTCAATACAAAATTCGCAATGCCGATTTATATTGAGGAAGGTAACGTTTCAGGGAGTCCTTAAATTGACTCTTCCCTGGGGGCTCAGTGTTAGACTCCGATGCACCACAGCAGGTTTACTGTTACCCCTCGCCCATCACATTGACGATGTAACACAGAAATTGCATCCGGTTTCAAAAACAAATTCGCAATGCCGATTTATATTGACGAAGGTAATATTTCGGGGAGTCTGTAATTTGGCTCTTCCCTGGGGGCTCAGTGTGAGACTCCGTTGCACCACAGCAGGTTTACTGTTACCCTTCGACCATCACATTGACGATGAAACACAGAAATGGCTTCCGGCTTCAATACAAAATTCGCAATGCCGACTTATATTGACGAGAGTAACGTTTCAGGGAGTCTGTTTTTTGGGTCTTCCCTGGGGGCTCAGTGTGAGACTCCGATGCACCACAGCACGTTTACTGTTACCCTTCAACCATCAAATTGACGATGAAACACAGCAATTGCATCCGGATCAATACAAAATTCACAATGCCGATTTCTGTCCACAGGAGTACCGTTTCGAAGAGTAAGTAGTTTGGCTCTTCCCTGGGGGCCCAGTGTTAGACTCCGAAGCACCACAGCAGGTATACTGTTACCCTTCGACCATCAAAATGACGATGAAACACAGAAATTGCATCCGGTTTCAATACAAAATTCGCAATGCCGATTTCTGTCCACAGGAGTACCGTTTCGAAGAATATGTACTTTGGCTCTCCCCTGGGGGCCCTGTGTTAGACTCCGATGCACCACAGAAGGTTTACTGTTAGCTTTCGACCATCACATTGACGATGAAACTCAGAAAATGCATACGGTTTCAATGCAAAATCCGCAATGCCGATTTATATTGACGAGAGTAACGTTTCGGGGAGCCTGTTTTTTGGCTCTTCCCTGAGGGCTCAGTGTGATACTCCGATGCACCACAGTAGGTTTACTGTTACACTTCGGCCATCACATTGACAATGAAACACATAAATTGCATCCGGTTCCAATACAAAATTCGCAATGTCATTATATATTGACGAGTGTAACGTTTTGGTGAGACTGTTTTTTGCTCTTCCCTGGGGGCTCAGTGTGAGACTCCGATGCACCACAGCAGGTTTACTGTTACCCTTCGACCGTCACATTGACGATGAAACATAGAAATTACATCCCGTTTCAATACTAAATTCGCAATGCCGATTTATATTGACGAGAGTAACGTTTCGGGGAGTCTGTTCTTTGGTTCTTCCCAGGGGGTTCAATGTGAGACTCCGATGCACCACAGCAGGTTTACTGTTACCCTTCGACCATCACATTGACGATGAAACACAGAAATTGCACCGGGTTTCAATACAAAATTCGCAATGCCGATTTATATTGACGAGGGTAACGTTTCGGGGAATCTGTTATTTGGCTCTTCCCTGGGGCCTCAGTGTGAGACTCTGATGAACCACAGCAGGTTTACTGTTACCCTTCGACAATGACATTGACGACGAAACACAGATATTGCATGCGGATCAATACAAAACTCACAATGCCGATTTCTGTCCACAGGAGTACCGTTTCGAAGAGTAAGTAGTTTGGCTCATCCCTGGGGGCCCAGTGTTAGACTCCGATGCACCACAGGAGAATTACTGATACCCTTCGACCATCACTTTGATGATGAAACACAGAAATTTCATCCGGTTTCAATGCAAAATTTGCAATGCCGATTTATATTGACGAAAGTAACGTTCGGGGAATCTGTTTTTTGGCTCTTCCGTGGGGGCTCAGTGTGAGACTCCGATGCACCACAGCAGGTTTACTGTTACCCTTCGACCATCACATTGAAGATGAAACACAGAAATTGCATCCGGTTTCAATACCAAATTCGCAATGCCGATTTGACGAGAGTAACGTTTCGGGGAGTCTGTTTTTTGGCTCTTTCCTGGGGGCTCAGTGTGACACTCCGATGCACCACAGCAGGTTTACTGTTACCCTTCGACCATCACATTGACGATGGAAAACAGAAACTGCATCCGGTTTCAATACCAAATTTGCAAAGCCTATTTATATTGACGAGAGTAACGTTTCGGGAAGTCTGTTTTTTGGCTTATTCCTGGGGGCTCAGTGTGAGACTCCGATGCACCACAGCAGGTTTACTGTTACCCTTCGATCATCACATTGTCGATGAAAAACAGAAACTGCATCCGGTGTCAATACAAAATTCGCAATGCAGATTTATATTGACGAGAGTAACGTTTCAGGAAGTCTGTTCTTTGGCTCTTCCCTGGGGGCTCAGTGTGAGACTCTGATTCACCACAGCAGGCTTACTGTTACCTATCGACCATCAAATTGACGATGAAACACAGAAAGTGCGTCCGGTTTCAATACAAAATTCTCAATGCCGTTTTCTGTCCACAGCAGTACCGTTTCGAAGAGTATTTAGTTTGGCTCTTCCCTGGGGGCCCAGTGTTAGACTCCGATGCACCACAGATGGTTTACTGTTACTCTTCGACTATCACATTGACGATGAAACACAGAAATTGCATACGGTTTCAATACAAAATTCGCAATGCCGATTTATATTGACGAATGTTACGTTTCTGGGAGACTGTTTTTTGGCTCCTCCCTGGTGGCTCAGTGTGAGACTCCGATGCACCACAGCAGGTTTACTATTACCATTCTCCCATCACATTGAGGATGAAACACTGAAATTGCATCCGGTTTCAATACAAAATTCGCAATGCCGATTTCTATTGACGAGAGTAACGTTTCGGGGAGTCTGTTCTTTGGCTCTTCCCTGGGGGCTCAGTGTGAGACTCCGATGCACCACACCAGGTTTACAGTTACCCTTCGACCATCACATTGTCGATGGTCCACAAAAATTGCATCCGGTTTCAATACAAAATTCGCAATGCCGATTTATATTGACGAAGGTAACGGTTCAGGGAGTCTGTAAATTGGCTCTTGCCTGGGGGCTCAGTGTTAGACTCCGATGCACCACAGCAGTTTTACTGTTACCCCTCGACCATCACATTGACGATGTAACACAGAAATTGCATCCGGTTTCAATAAAAATTTCGCAATGCCGATTTATATTGACGAAGGTAACATTTCGGGGAGTCTGTAATTTGGCTCTTCCCTGGGGGCTCAGTGTGAGACTCCGATGCACCACAGCAGGTTTACTGTTACCCTTCGACCATCAAATTGACGATGAAACACAGAAATTGCATCCGGTTTCAATTCAAAACTCGCAATGCCGACTTATATTGACGAGAGTAACGTTTCGAGGAATCTGTTTTTTGGCTCTTGCCTGGGTCTCAGTGTGAGACTCCGATGCACCACAGCTGGTTTACTGTTACCCTTCGACCATCACATTGACGATGAAACACAGAAATGGCTTCCGGCTTCAATACAAAATTCGCAATGCCTATTTACATTGACGAGAGTAACGTTTCAGGGAGTCTTTTTTTGGGTCTTCGCTGGGGGCTCAGTGTGAGACTCCGATGCACCACAGCACGTTTACTGTTATCCTTCGACCATCACATTGACGAAGTAACACAGAAATTGCATCCGGTTTCAATACAAAATTCGCAATGCCGATTTATATTGACGAGAATAACGTTTCAGGGAGTCTCTCATTTTGCTCTTCCCTGGGGGCTTAGTGTGAGACTCCGAAGCACCACAGTAGGTTTACTGTTACCCTTTGACCATGAGATTGACGATCAAACACAGCAATTGCATCCGGATCAATACAAAATTCACAATGCCGATTTCTGTCCACACTAGTACCGTTTCGAAGAGTAAGTGGTTTGGCTTTTCCCAGGGGGCCCAGTGTTAGACTCGGATGCACCACAGCAGGTTTACTGTTACCCTTCGACCGTCGCATTGACGATGAAACATAGACATTACATCCGGATTCAATACTAAATTCGCAATGCCGATTTCTGTCCACACTAGTACCGTTTCGAAGAGTAAGTGGTTTGGCTTTTCCCAGGGGGCCCTGTGTTAGACTCCGATGCACCACAGAAGGTATACTGTTAGCATTCGACCATCACATTGACGACGAAACTCAGAAAATGCATACGGTTTCAATACAAAATCCGCAATGCCGATTTATATTGACGAGAGTAACGTTTCGGGGAGCCTGTTATTTGGCTCTTCCCTGAGGGCTCAGTGTGAGACTCCGATGCACCACAGTAGGTTTACTGTTACCCTTCGGCCATCACATTGACAATGAAACACATAAATTGCATCCGGTTCCAATGCAAAATTCGCAATGTCATTTTATATTGACGAGTGTAACGTTTCGGTGAGACTGTTTCTTGCTCTTCCCTGGGGGCTCAGTGTGAGACTCCGATGCGCCACAGAAGGTTTACTGTTACCCTTCGACCGTCGCATTGACGATGAAACATAGACATTACATCCGGATTCAATACTAAATTCGCAATGCCGATTTATATTGACGAGAGTAACGTTTCGGGGAGTCTGTTCTTTGGTTCTTCCCAGGGGGCTCAATGTTAGACTCCGATGCACCACAGCAGGTTTACTGTTACCCTTCGACCATCACATTGACGATGAAACACAGAAATTGCATCCGGTTTCAATACAAAATTCGCAATGCCGATTTATATTGACGAGGGTAACGTTTCGGGGAATCTGTTATTTGGCTCTTCCCTGGGGCCTCAGTGTGAGACTTCGATGCACCACAGCAGGTTTACTGTTACCCTTCGACAATGACATTGACGACGAAACACAGATATTGCATGCGGATCAATACAAAGTTCACAATGCCGATTTCTGTCCACAGGAGTACCGTTTCGAAGAGTAAGTACTTTGGCTCATCCCTGGGGGCCCAGTGTTAGACTCCGATGCACCACAGGAGGTTTACTGATACCCTTCGACCACCACTTTGACGATGAAACACAGAAATTTCATCCGGTTTCAATGCAAAATTTGCAATGCTGATTTATATTGACGAAAGTAACGTTCGGGGAATCTGTTTTTTGGCTCTTCCGTGGGGGCTCAGTGTGAGACTCCGATGCACCACAGCAGGTTTACTGTTACCCCTCGACCATCACATTGAAAATGAAACACAGAAATTGCATCCGGTTTCAATACCAAATTCGCAATGCCGATTTATATTGACGAGAGTAACGTTTCGGGGAGTCTGTTTTTTGGCTCTTTTCTGGGGACTCAGTGTGACCCTCCGATGCACCACAGCAGGTTTACTGTTACCCTTCGACCATCACATTGACGATGTAACACAGAAATTGCATCCGGTTTCAATAAAAAATTCGCAATGCCGATTTATATTGACGAAGGTAACATTTCGGGGAGTCTGTAATTTGGCTCTTCCCTGGGGGCTCAGTGTGAGACTCCGATGCACCACAGCAGGTTTACTGTTACCCTTCGACCATCAAATTGACGATGAAACACAGAAATTGCATCCGGTTTCAATACAAAACTCGCATTGCCGACTTATATTGACGAGAGTAACGTTTCGAGGAATCTGTTTTCTGGCTCTTGCCTGGGTCTCAGTGTGAGACTCCGATGCACCACAGCTGGTTTACTGTTACCCTTCGACCATCACATTGACGATGAAACACAGAAATGGCTTCCGGCTTCAATACAAAATTCGCAATGCCTATTTATATTGACGAGAGTAACGTTTCAGGGAGTCTTTTTTTGGGTCTTCGCTGGGGGCTCAGTGTGAGACTCCGATGCACCACAGCACGTTTACTGTTATCCTTCGACCATCACATTGACGAAGAAACACAGAAATTGCATCCGGTTTCAATACAAAATTCGCAATGCCGATTTATATTGACGAGAATAACGTTTCAGGGAGTCTCTCTTTTTGCTCTTCCCTGGGGGCTTAGTGTGAGACTCCGAAGCACCACAGTAGGTTTACTGTTACCCTTTGACCATGAGATTGACGATCAAACACAGCAATTGCATCCGGATCAATACAAAATTCACAATGCCGATTTCTGTCCACAGGAGTACCGTTTCGAAGAGTAAGTGGTTTGGCTTTTCCCTGGGGGGGCAGTGTTAGACTCCGATGCACCACAGCAGGTTTACTGTTACCCTTCGACCATCAAATTGACGATGAAACACAGAAATTGCATCCCGTTTCAATACAAAATTCGCAATGCCGATTTCTGTCCACAGGAGTTCCGTTTCGAAGAGTATGTACTTTGGCTCTTCCCTGGGGGCCCTGTGTTAGACTCCGATGCACCACAGAAGGTTTACTGTTAGCATTCGACCATCACATTGACGATGAAACTCAGAAAATGCATACGGTTTCAATACAAAATCCGCAATGCCGATTTATATTGACGAGAGTAACGTTTCGGGGAGCCTGTTTTTTGGCTCTTCCTCGAGGGCTCAGTGTGAGACTGCGATGCACCACAGTATGTTTACTGTTACCCTTCGGCCATCACATTGACAATGAAACACATGAATTGCATCCGGTTCCAATACAAAATTCGCAATGTCATTATATATTGACGAGTGTAACGTTTCGGTGAGGCTGTTTCTTGCTCATCCCTGGGGGCTCTGGGTGAGACTCCGATGCACCACAGAAGGTTTACTGTTACCCTTCGACCGTCACATTGACGATGAAACATAGAAATTACATCCGGTTTCAATACAAAATTCGCAATGCCGATTTATATTGACGAGGGTAACGTTTCGGGGAATCTGTTATTTGGCTCTTCCCTGGGGCCTAGGTGTGAGCCTCCGATGCACCACAGCAGGTTTACTGTTACCCTTCGACAATGACATTGACGACGACACACAGATATTGCATGCGGATCAATACAAAGTTCACAGTGCAGATTTCTGTCCACAGGAGTACCGTTTCGAAGAGTAAGTACTTTGGCTCATCCCTGGGGGCCCAGTGTTAGATTCCGATGCACCACGGGAGGTTTACTGATACCCTTCGACCATCACTTTGACGATGAAACACAGATATTTCATCCGGTTTCAATGCAAAATTTGCAATGCCGATTTATATTCACGAAAGTAACGTTCGGGGAATCTGTTTTTGGCTCTTCCGTGGGGGCTCAGTCTGAGACTCCGATGCACCACAGCAGGTTCACTGTTAGCCCTCGACCATCACATTGAAAATGAAACCCAGAAATTGCATCCGGTTTCAATGCAAAATTTGCAATGCCGATTTATATTGACGAAAGTAACGTTCGGGGAATCTGTTTTTTGGCTCTTCCCTGGGGCCTCAGTGTGAGACTCCGATACACCACAGCAGGTTTACTATTACCATTCTACCATCACATTGAGGATGAAACACAGAAATTGCATCCGGTTTCAATACAAAATTCGCAATGCCGATTTCTATTGACGAGAGTAACGTTTCGTGGTGCCTGTTTTTTGGCTCTTCCCTGAGGGCTCAGTGTGAGACTCCGATGCACCACAGCAGGTTTACTGTTACCCTTCGGCCATCACATTGACAATGAAACTCATAAATTGCATCCGGTTCCAATACAAAATTCGCAATGTCATTTTATATTGACGAGTGTAACGTTTCGGTGAGACTGTTTCTTGCTCTTCCCTGGGGGCTCAGTGTGAGACTCCGATGCGCCACAGAAGGTTTACTGTTACCCTTCGACCGTCACATTGACGATGAAACATAGACATTACTTCCGGATTCAATACTAAATTCGCAATGCCGATTTATATTGACGAGAGTAACGTTTCGGGGAGTCTGTTCTTTGGTTCTTCCCAGGGGGCTCAATGTGAGACTCCGATGCACCACAGCAGGTTTACTGTTACCCTTCGACCATCACATTGACGATGAAACACAGAAATTGCATCCGGTTTCAATACAAAATTCGCAATGCCGATTTATATTGACGAGGGTAACGTTTCGGGGAATCTGTTATTTGGCTCTTCCCTGGGGCCTCAGTGTGAGACTCCGATGCACCACAGCAGGTTTACTGTTACCCTTCGACAATGACATTGACGACGAAACACAGATATTGCATGCGGATCAATACAAAGTTCACAATGCCGATTTCTGTCCACAGGAGTACCGTTTGGAAGAGTAAGTACTTTGGCTCATCCCTGGGGGCCCAGTGTTAGACTCCGATGCACCACAGGAGGTTTACTGATACCCTTCGACCATCACTTTGACGATGAAACACAGAAATTTCATCCGGTTTCAATGCAAAATTTGCAATGCCGATTTATATTGACGAAAGTAACGTTCGGGGAATCTGTTTTTTGGCTCTTCCGTGGGGGCTCAGTGTGAGACTCCGATGCACCACAGCAGGTTTACTGTTACCCCTCGACCATCACATTGAAAATGAAACACAGAAATTGCATCCGGTTTCAATACCAAATTCGCAATGCCGATTTATATTGACGAGAGTAACGTTTCGGGGAGTCTGTTTTTTGGCTCTTTTCTGGGGGCTCAGTGTGACCCTCCGATGCACCACAGCAGGTTTACTGTTACCCTTCGACCATCACATTGACGATGTAACACAGAAATTGCATCCGGTTTCAATAAAAAATTCGCAATGCCGATTTATATTGACGAAGGTAACATTTCGGGGAGTCTGTAATTTGGCTCTTCCCTGGGGGCTCAGTGTGAGACTCCGATGCACCACAGCAGGTTTACTGTTACCCTTCGACCATCAAATTGACGATGAAACACAGAAATTGCATCCGGTTTCAATACAAAACTCGCAATGCCGACTTATATTGACGAGAGTAACGTTTCGAGGAATCTGTTTTTTGGCTCTTGCCTGGGTCTCAGTGTGAGACTCCGATGCACCACAGCTGGTTTACTGTTACCCTTCGACCATCACATTGACGATGAAACACAGAAATGGCTTCCGGCTTCAATACAAAATTCGCAATGCCTATTTATATTGACGAGAGTAACGTTTCAGGGAGTCTTTTTTTGGGTCTTCGCTGGGGGCTCAGTGTGAGACTCCGATGCACCACAGCACGTTTACTGTTATCCTTCGACCATCACATTGACGAAGAAACACAGAAATTGCATCCGGTTTCAATACAAAATTCGCAATGCCGATTTATATTGACGAGAATAACGTTTCAGGGAGTCTCTCTTTTTGCTTTTCCCTGGGGGCTTAGTGTGAGACTCCGAAGCACCACAGTAGGTTTACTGTTACCCTTTGACCATGAGATTGACGATCAAACACAGCAATTGCATCCGGATCAATACAAAATTCACAATGCCGATTTCTGTCCACAGGAGTACCGTTTCGAAGAGTAAGTGGTTTGGCTTTTCCCTGGGGGGGCAGTGTTAGACTCCGATGCACCACAGCAGGTTTACTGTTACCCTTCGACCATCAAATTGACGATGAAACACAGAAATTGCATCCCGTTTCAATACAAATTTCGCAATGCCGATTTCTGTCCACAGGAGTTCCGTTTCGAAGAGTGTGTACTTTGGCTCTTCCCTGGGGGCCCTGTGTTAGACTCCGATGCACCACAGAAGGTTTACTGTTAGCATTCGACCATCACATTGACGACGAAACTCAGAAAATGCATACGGTTTCAATACAAAATCCGCAATGCCGATTTATATTGACGAGAGTAACGTTTCGGGGAGCCTGTTTTTTGGGTCTTCCTCGAGGGCTCAGTGTGAGACTGCGATGCACCACAGTATATTTACTGTTACCCTTCGGCCATCACATTGACAATGAAACACATAAATTGCATCCGGTTCCAATACAAAATTCGCAATGTCATTATATATTGACGAGTGTAACGTTTCGGTGAGACTGTTTCTTGCTCTTCCCTGGGGGCTCAGGGTGAGACTCCGATGCACCACAGAAGGTTTACTGTTACCCTTCGACCGTCACATTGACGATGAAACATAGAAATTACATCCGGTTTCAATACAAAATTCGCAATGCCGATTTATATTGACGAGGGTAACGTTCGGGGAATCTGTTATTTGGCTCTTCCCTGGGGCCTAGGTGTGAGACTCCGATGCACCACAGCAGGTTTACTGTTACCCTTCGACAATGACATTGACGACGACACACAGATATTGCATGCGGATCAATACAAAGTTCACAGTGCCGATTTCTGTCCACAGGAGTACCGTTTCGAAGAGTAAGTACTTTGGCTCATCCCTGGGGGCCCAGTGTTAGATTCCGATGCACCACAGGAGGTTTACTGATACCCTTCGGCCATCACTTTGACGATGAAACACAGATATTTCATCCGGTTTCAATGCAAAATTTGCAATGCCGATTTATATTCACGAAAGTAACGTTCGGGGAATCTGTTTTTTGGCTCTTCCGTGGGGGCTCAGTGTGAGACTCCGATGCACCACAGCAGGTTTACTGTTACCCCTCGACCATCACATTGAAAATGAAACACAGAAATTGCATCCGGTTTCAATGCAAAATTTGCAATGCCGATTTATATTGACGAGGGTAACGTTTCGGGGAATCTGTTATTTGGCTCTTCCCTGGGGCCTAGGTGTGAGACTCCGATGCACCACAGCAGGTTTACTGTTACCCTTCGACAATGACATTGACGACGACACACAGATATTGCATGCGGATCAATTCAAAGTTCACAGTGCCGATTTCTGTCCACAGGAGTACCGTTTCGAAGAGTAAGTACTTTGGCTCATCCCTGGGGGCCCAGTGTTAGATTCCGATGCACCACAGGAGGTTTACTGATACCCTTCGGCCATCACTTTGACGATGAAACACAGATATTTCATCCGGTTTCAATGCAAAATTTGCAATGCCGATTTATATTCACGAAAGTAACGTTCGGGGAATCTGTTTTTTGGCTCTTCCGTGGGGGCTCAGTGTGAGACTCCGATGCACCACAGCAGGTTTACTGTTACCCCTCGACCATCACATTGAAAATGAAACACAGAAATTGCATCCGGTTTCAATGCAAAATTTGCAATGCCGATTTATATTGACGAAAGTAACGTTCGGGGAATCTGTTTTTTGGCTCTTCCCTGGGGCCTCAGTGTGAGACTCCGATACACCACAGCAGGTTTACTATTACCATTCTACCATCACATTGAGGATGAAACACAGAAATTGCATCCGGTTACAATACAAAATTCGTAATGCCGATTTCTATTGACGAGAGTAACGTTTCAGGGAGTCTGTTATTTGGGTCTTCCCTGGGTGCTCAGTGTGAGACTCCGATGCACCACAGCACGTTTACAGTTACCCTTCGACCACCACATTGACGATGAAATACAGAAATTGCTTCCGGTTTCAATACAAAATTCGCAATGCCGATTTATATTGACGAGAATAACGTTTCAGGGAGTCTGTCTTTTTGCTCTTCCCTGGGGGCTTAGTGTGAGACTCCGAAGCACCACAGTAGGTTCACTGTTACCCTTCGACCTTGAGATTGACGATGAAACACAGCAATTGCTTCCGGATCAATACAAAATTCACAATGCCGATTTCTGTCCACAGGAGTTCCGTTTCGAAGAGTATGTACTTTGGCTCTTCCCTGGGGGCCCTGTGTTAGACTCCGATGCACCACAGAAGGTTTACTGTTAGCATTCGACCATCACATTGACGATGAAACTCAGAAAATGCATACGGTTTCAATACAAATTCCGCAATGCCGATTTATATTGACGAGAGTAACGTTTCGGGGAGCCTGTTTTTTGGCTCTTCCCTGAGGGCTCAGTGTGAGACTCCGATGCACCACAGCAGGTTTACTGTTACCCCTCGACCATCACATTGAAAATGAAACACAGAAATTGCATCCGGTTTCAATACCAAATTCGCAATGCCGATTTATATTGACGAGAGTAACGTTTCGGGGAGTCTGTTTTTTGGCTCTTTTCTGGGGGCTCAGTGTGACCCTCCGATGCACCACAGCAGGTTTACTGTTACCCTTCGACCATCACATTGACGATGTAACACAGAAATTGCATCCGGTTTCAATAAAAAATTCGCAATGCCGATTTATATTGACGAAGGTAACATTTCGGGGAGTCTGTAATTTGGCTCTTCCCTGGGGGCTCAGTGTGAGACTCCGATGCACCACAGCAGGTTTACTGTTACCCTTCGACCATCAAATTGACGATGAAACACAGAAATTGCATCCGGTTTCAATACAAAACTCGCAATGCCGATTTATATTGACGAGAGTAACGTTTCAGGGAGTCTTTCTTTGGGTCTTCGCTGGGGGCTCAGTGTGAGACTCCGATGCACCACAGCACGTTTACTGTTATCCTTCGACCATCACATTGACGAAGAAACACAGAAATTGCATCCGGTTTCAATACAAAATTCGCAATGCCGATTTATATTGACGAGAATAACGTTTCAGGGAGTCTCTCTTTTTGCTCTTCCCTGGGGGCTTAGTGTGAGACTCCGAAGCACCACAGTAGGTTTACTGTTACCCTTTGACCATGAGATTGACGATCAAACACAGCAATTGCATCCGGATCAATACAAAATTCACAATGCCGATTTCTGTCCACAGGAGTACCGTTTCGAAGAGTGTGTACTTTGGCTCTTCCCTGGGGGCCCTGTGTTAGACTCCGATGCACCACAGAAGGTTTACTGTTAGCATTCGACCATCACATTGACGATGAAACTCAGAAAATGCATACGGTTTCAATACAAAATCCGCAATGCCGATTTATATTGACGAGAGTAACGTTTCGGGGAGCCTGTTTTTTGGCTCTTCCTCGAGGGCTCAGTGTGAGACTGCGATGCACCACAGTATATTTACTGTTACCCTTCGGCCATCACATTGACAATGAAACACATAAATTGCATCCGGTTCCAATACAAAATTCGCAATGTCATTATATATTGACGAGTGTAACGTTTCGGTGAGACTGTTTCTTGCTCTTCCCTGGGGGCTCAGGGTGAGACTCCGATGCACCACAGAAGGTTTACTGTTACCCTTCGACCGTCACATTGACGATGAAACATAGAAATTACATCCGGTTTCAATACAAAATTCGCAATGCCGATTTATATTGACGAGGGTAACGTTTCGGGGAATCTGTTATTTGGCTCTTCCCTGGGGCCTAGGTGTGAGACTCCGATGCACCACAGCAGGTTTACTGTTACCCTTCGACAATGACATTGACGACGACACACAGATATTGCATGCGGATCAATACAAAGTTCACAGTGCCGATTTCTGTCCACAGGAGTACCGTTTCGAAGAGTAAGTACTTTGGCTCATCCCTGGGGGCCCAGTGTTAGATTCCGATGCACCACAGGAGGTTTACTGATACCCTTCGGCCATCACTTTGACGATGAAACACAGATATTTCATCCGGTTTCAATGCAAAATTTGCAATGCCGATTTATATTCACGAAAGTAACGTTCGGGGAATCTGTTTTTTGGCTCTTCCGTGGGGGCTCAGTGTGAGACTCCGATGCACCACAGCAGGTTTACTGTTACCCCTCGACCATCACATTGAAAATGAAACACAGAAATTGCATCCGGTTTCAATGCAAAATTTGCAATGCCGATTTATATTGACGAAAGTAACGTTCGGGGAATCTGTTTTTTGGCTCTTCCCTGGGGCCTCAGTGTGAGACTCCGATACACCACAGCAGGTTTACTATTACCATTCTACCATCACATTGAGGATGAAACACAGAAATTGCATCCGGTTTCAATACAAAATTCGCAATGCCGATTTCTATTGACGAGAGTAACGTTTCAGGGAGTCTGTTATTTGGGTCTTCCCTGGGTGCTCAGTGTGAGACTCCGATGCACCACAGCACGTTTACTGTTACCCTTCGACCACCACATTGACGATGAAATACAGAAATTGCTTCCGGTTTCAATACAAAATTCGCAATGCCGATTTATATTGACGAGAATAACGTTTCAGGGAGTCTGTCTTTTTGCTCTTCCCTGGGGGCTTAGTGTGAGACTCCGAAGCACCACAGTAGGTTTACTGTTACCCTTCGACCATGAGATTGACGATGAAACACAGCAATTGCTTCCGGATCAATACAAAATTCACAATGCCGATTTCTGTCCACAGGAGTTCCGTTTCGAAGAGTATGTACTTTGGCTCTTCCCTGGGGGCCCTGTGTTAGACTCCGATGCACCACAGAAGGTTTACTGTTAGCATTCGACCATCACATTGACGATGAAACTCAGAAAATGCATACGGTTTCAATACAAAATCCGCAATGCCGATTTATATTGACGAGAGTAACGTTTCGGGGAGCCTGTTTTTTGGCTCTTCCCTGAGGGCTCAGTGTGAGACTCCGATGCACCACAGCAGGTTTACTGTTACCCCTCGACCATCACATTGAAAATGAAACACAGAAATTGCATCCGGTTTCAATACCAAATTCGCAATGCCGATTTATATTGACGAGAGTAACGTTTCGGGGAGTCTGTGTTTTGGCTCTTTTCTGGGGGCTCAGTGTGACCCTCCGATGCACCACAGCAGGTTTACTGTTACCCTTCGACCATCACATTGACGATGTAACACAGAAATTGCATCCGGTTTCAATAAAAAATTCGCAATGCCGATTTATATTGACGAAGGTAACATTTCGGGGAGTCTGTAATTTGGCTCTTCCCTGGGGGCTCAGTGTGAGACTCCGATGCACCACAGCAGGTTTACTGTTACCCTTCGACCATCAAATTGACGATGAAACACAGAAATTGCATCCGGTTTCAATACAAAACTCGCAATGCCGACTTATATTGACGAGAGTAACGTTTCGAGGAATCTGTTTTTTGGCTCTTGCCTGGGTCTCAGTGTGAGACTCCGATGCACCACAGCTGGTTTACTGTTACCCTTCGACCATCACATTGACGATGAAACACAGAAATGGCTTCCGGCTTCAATACAAAATTCGCAATGCCTATTTATATTGACGAGAGTAACGTTTCAGGGAGTCTTTTTTTGGGTCTTCGCTGGGGGCTCAGTGTGAGACTCCGATGCACCACAGCACGTTTACTGTTATCCTTCGACCATCACATTGACGAAGAAACACAGAAATTGCATCCGGTTTCAATACAAAATTCGCAATGCCGATTTATATTGACGAGAATAACGTTTCAGGGAGTCTCTCTTTTTGCTCTTCCCTGGGGGCTTAGTGTGAGACTCCGAAGCACCACAGTAGGTTTACTGTTACCCTTTGACCATGAGATTGACGATCAAACACAGCAATTGCATCCGGATCAATACAAAATTCACAATGCCGATTTCTGTCCACAGGAGTACCGTTTCGAAGAGTAAGTGGTTTGGCTTTTCCCTGGGGGGGCAGTGTTAGACTCCGATGCACCACAGCAGGTTTACTGTTACCCTTCGACCATCAAATTGACGATGAAACACAGAAATTGCATCCCGTTTCAATACAAATTTCGCAATGCCGATTTCTGTCCACAGGAGTTCCGTTTCGAAGAGTGTGTACTTTGGCTCTTCCCTGGGGGCCCTGTGTTAGACTCCGATGCACCACAGAAGGTTTACTGTTAGCATTCGACCATCACAATGACGATGAAACTCAGAAAATGCATACGGATTCAATACAAAATCCGCAATGCCGATTTATATTGACGAGAGTAACGTTTCGGGGAGCCTGTTTTTTGGCTCTTCCTCGAGGGCTCAGTGTGAGACTGCGATGCACCACAGTATATTTACTGTTACCATTCGGCCATCACATTGACAATGAAACACATAAATTGCATCCGGTTCCAATACAAAATTCGCAATGTCATTATATATTGACGAGTGTAACGTTTCGGTGAGACTGTTTCTTGCTCTTCCCTGGGGCCTAGGTGTGAGACTCCGATGCACCACAGCAGGTTTACTGTTACCCTTCGACAATGACATTGACGACGACACACAGATATTGCATGCGGATCAATACAAAGTTCACAGTGCCGATTTCTGTCCACAGGAGTACCGTTTCGAAGAGTAAGTACTTTGGCTCATCCCTGGGGGCCCAGTGTTAGATTCCGATGCACCACAGGAGGTTTACTGATACCCTTCGGCCATCACTTTGACGATGAAACACAGATATTTCATCCGGTTTCAATGCAAAATTTGCAATGCCGATTTATATTCACGAAAGTAACGTTCGGGGAATCTGTTTTTTGGCTCTTCCGTGGGGGCTCAGTGTGAGACTCAGATGCACCACAGCAGGTTTACTGTTACCCCTCGACCATCACATTGAAAATGAAACACAGAAATTGCATCCGGTTTCAATGCAAAATTTGCAATGCCGATTTATATTGACGAAAGTAACGTTCGGGGAATCTGTTTTTTGGCTCTTCCCTGGGGCCTCAGTGTGAGACTCCGATACACCACAGCAGGTTTACTATTACCATTCTACCATCACATTGAGGATGAAACACAGAAATTGCATCCGGTTTCAATACAAAATTCGCAATGCCGATTTCTATTGACGATAGTAACGTTTCAGGGAGTCTGTTATTTGGGTCTTCCCTGGGTGCTCAGTGTGAGACTCCGATGCACCACAGCACGTTTACTGTTACCCTTCGACCACCACATTGACGATGAAATACAGAAATTGCTTCCGGTTTCAATACAAAATTCGCAATGCCGATTTATATTGACGAGAATAACGTTTCAGGGAGTCTGTCTTTTTGCTCTTCCCTGGGGGCTTAGTGTGAGACTCCGAAGCACCACAGTAGGTTTACTGTTACCCTTCGACCATGAGATTGACGATGAAACACAGCAATTGCTTCCGGATCAATACAAAATTCACAATGCCGATTTCTGTCCACAGGAGTTCCGTTTCGAAGAGTATGTACTTTGGCTCTTCCCTGGGGGCCCTGTGTTAGACTCCGATGCACCACAGAAGGTTTACTGTTAGCATTCGACCATCACATTGACGATGAAACTCAGAAAATGCATACGGTTTCAATACAAAATCCGCAATGCCGATTTATATTGACGAGAGTAACGTTTCGGGGAGCCTGTTTTTTGGCTCTTCCCTGAGGGCTCAGTGTGAGACTCCGATGCACCACAGCAGGTTTACTGTTACCCTTCGGCCATCACATTGACAATGAAACACATAAATTGCATCCGGTTCCAATACAAAATTCGCAATGTCATTTTATATTGACGAGTGTAACGTTTCGGTGAGACTGTTTCTTGCTCTTCCCTGGGGGCTCAGTGTGAGACTCCGATGCGCCACAGAAGGTTTACTGTTACCCTTCGACCGTCACATTGACGATGAAACATAGACATTACATCCGGATTCAATACTAAATTCGCAATGCCGATTTATATTGACGAGAGTAACGTTTCGGGGAGTCTGTTCTTTGGTTCTTCCCAGGGGGCTCAATGTGAGACTCCGATGCACCACAGCAGGTTTACTGTTACCCTTCGACCATCACATTGACGATGAAACACAGAAATTGCATCCGGTTTCAATACAAAATTCGCAATGCCGATTTATATTGACGAGGGTAACGTTTCGGGGAATCTGTTATTTGGCTCTTCCCTGGGGCCTCAGTGTGAGACTCCGATGCACCACAGCAGGTTTACTGTTACCCTTCGACAATGACATTGACGACGAAACACGGATATTGCATGCGGATCAATACAAAGTTCACAATGCCGATTTCTGTCCACAGGAGTACCGTTTCGAAGAGTAAGTACTTTGGCTCATCCCTGGGGGCCCAGTGTTAGACTCCGATGCACCACAGGAGGTTTACTGTTACCCCTCGACCATCACATTGAAAATGAAACACAGAAATTGCATCCGGTTTCAATACCATATTCGCAATGCCGATTTATATTGACGAGAGTAACGTTTCGGGGAGTCTGTTTTTTGGCTCTTTTCTGGGGGCTCAGGTGGACCCTCCGATGCACCACAGCAGGTTTACTGTTACCCTTCGACCATCACATTGACGATAAAAAACAGAAACTGCATCCGGTTTCAATACACAATTCGCAATGCAGATTTATATTGACGAGAGTAACGTTTCAGGGAGCCTGTTTTTTGGCTCTTCCCTGGGGGCTCAGTGTGAGACTCCGATGCACCACAGCAGGTTTACTGTTACCCTTCGACCATCACATTGACGATGAAACACAGAAATTGCATCCGGATCAATACAAAATTCACAATGCCGATTTCTGTCCATAGGAGTACCGTTTCGAAGAGTAAGTAGTTTGGCTCTTCCGTGAGGGCCCAGTGTTAGACTCCGATTCACCACAGCAGGTTTAATGTTACCCTTCGACCATCAAATTGACGATGAAACACAGAAATTGCATCCGGTTTCAATACAAAATTCGCAATGCCGATTTATATTGACGAGAGTAACGTTTCGGGGAGTCTGTTTTTTGGCTTATTCCTGGGGGCTCAGTGTGAGACTCCGATGCACCACAGCAGGTTAACTGTTACCTATCGACCATCAAATTGACGATGAAACACAGAAATTGCGTCCGGTTTCAATACCAAATTCTCAATGCCGATTTCTGTCCACAGCAGTACCGTTTCGAGGAGTATTTATTTTGGCTCTTCCCTGGGGCCCAGTGTTAGACTCCGATGCACCACAGAAGGTTTACTGTTACTCTTCGACCATCACATTGACGATGAAACACAGAAATTGCATACGGTTACAATACAAAATTCGCAATGCCGATTTATATTGACGAATGTAACGTTTCTGGGAGACTGTTTTTTGGCTCTTCCCTGGGGGCTCAGTGTGAGACTCCGATACACCACAGCAGGTTTGCTGTTACCCTTCGACCATCAAATTGACGATGAGACACAGAAATAGCATCCGGTATCAATAAAAAACTCGCATTCCCGATATCTGTCCACAGGAGTACCGTTTCGAAGAGAATGTAGTTTAGCTCTTTCCTGGGGGCCCAGTGTTAGACTCTATGCACCACAGAAGGTTTATGTTACCCTTCGACCATCGCATTGACGATGAAACTTAGAAATTGCATACGGTTTCCATACAAAATTCGCAATGCCGATATATATTGACGAGAGTAACGTTTCGGTGAGAATGTTTCTTTGGCTCTTCCCTGGGGGCTCAGTGTGAGACTCCGATGCACCACAGCAGGTTTACTGTTACCGTTCGACCATCACTTCGACGATGAAACACAAAAATTGCATCCGGTTTCAATACAAAATTAGCAATGCCTATTTACATTGACGAGAGTAACTTTTTGGGGAATCTGTTTTTTGGCTCTTCCCTAAGGGCTCAGTGTGAGACTCCGATGCACCACAGAAGGTTTACTGTTACCCTACGACCATCACATTGACGATGAAACACAGAAATTGCATCCAGTTTCAATACAAAGTTCGCAATGCCGATCTCTGTCCACAGGCGTACCGTTTCGAAGAGTAAGTACTTTGGCTCATCCCTGGGGGCCCAGTGTTAGACTCCGATGCACCACAGGAGGTTTACTGATACCCTTCGACCATCACTTTGACGATGAAACACAGATATTTCATCCGGTTTCAATGCAAAATTTTCAATGCCGATTTATATTGACGAAAGTAACGTTCGGGGAATCTGTTTTTTGGCTCTTCCGTGGGGGCTCAGTGTGAGACTCCGATGCACCACAGCAGGTTTACTGTTACCCCTCGACCATCACATTGAAAATGAAACACAGAAATTGCATCCGGTTTCAATACCAAATTCGCAATGCCGATTTATATTGACGAGAGTAACGTTTCGGGGAGTCTGTTTTTTGGCTCTTTTCTGGGGGCTCAGGTGGACCCTCCGATGCACCACAGCAGGTTTACTGTTACCCTTCGACCATCACATTGACGATGAAAAACAGAAACTGCATCCGGTTTCAATACACAATTCGCAATGCAGATTTATATTGACGAGAGTAACGTTTCAGGGAGCCTGTTTTTTGGCTCTTCCCTGGGGGCTCAGTGTGAGACTCCGATGCACCACAGCAGGTTTACTGTTACCCTTCGACCATCACATTGACGATGAAACACAGAAATTGCATCCGGATCAATACAAAATTCACAATGCCGATATCTGTCCATAGGAGTACCGTTTCGAAGAGTAAGTAGTTTGGCTCTTCCGTGAGGGCCCAGTGTTAGACTCCGATTCACCACAGCAGGTTTAATGTTACCCTTCGACCATCAAATTGACGATGAAACACAGAAATTGCATCCGGTTTCAATACAAAATTCGCAATGCCGATTTATATTGACGAGAGTAACGTTTCGGGGAGTCTGTTTTTTGGCTTATTCCTGGGGGCTCAGTGTGAGACTCCGATGCACCACAGCAGGTTAACTGTTACCTATCGACCATCAAATTGACGATGAAACACAGAAATTGCGTCCGGTTTCAATACCAAATTCTCAATGCCGATTTCTGTCCACAGCAGTACCGTTTCGAGGAGTATTTATTTTGGCTCTTCCCTGGGGCCCAGTGTTAGACTCCGATGCACCACAGAAGGTTTACTGTTACTCTTCGACCATCACATTGACGATGAAACACAGAAATTGCATACGGTTACAATACAAAATTCGCAATGCCGATTTATATTGACGAATGTAACGTTTCTGGGAGACTGTTTTTTGGCTCTTCCCTGGGGGCTCAGTGTGAGACTCCGATACACCACAGCAGGTTTGCTGTTACCCTTCGACCATCAAATTGACGATGAGACACAGAAATAGCATCCGGTATCAATAAAAAACTCGCATTCCCGATATCTGTCCACAGGAGTACCGTTTCGAAGAGAATGTAGTTTAGCTCTTTCCTGGGGGCCCAGTGTTAGACTCTATGCACCACAGAAGGTTTATGTTACCCTTCGACCATCGCATTGACGATGAAACTTAGAAATTGCATACGGTTTCCATACAAAATTCGCAATGCCGATATATATTGACGAGAGTAACGTTTCGGTGAGAATGTTTCTTTGGCTCTTCCCTGGGGGCTCAGTGTGAGACTCCGATGCACCACAGCAGGTTTACTGTTACCGTTCGACCATCACTTCGACGATGAAACACAAAAATTGCATCCGGTTTCAATACAAAATTAGCAATGCCTATTTACATTGACGAGAGTAACTTTTTGGGGAATCTGTTTTTTGGCTCTTCCCTAAGGGCTCAGTGTGAGACTCCGATGCACCACAGAAGGTTTACTGTTACCCTACGACCATCACATTGACGATGAAACACAGAAATTGCATCCAGTTTCAATACAAAGTTCGCAATGCCGATCTCTGTCCACAGGCGTACCGTTTCGAAGAGTATGTAGTTTGGCTCTTCCCTGGGGATCCAGTGTTAGATTCCGATGCACCACAGCTGGTTTACTTTTGCCCTTCGACCATCACATTGACGATGAAACACAGAAATTGCATCCGTTTTCAATACAAATTTCGAAATGCCGATTTATATTGACGAGGGTAACGTTTCGGGGGGTCTGATATTTGGCTCTTCCCTGGGGGCTCAGTGTGAGACTCAAATGCAACAACAGCAGGTTTACTGTTACCCTTCGACCATCACATTGACGATGAAACAAAGAAATTGCTTCCGGGTTCAATAAAAAATTCGCAATGCCTATTTACATTGACGAGAGTAACTTTTTGGGGAATCTGTTTTTTGGCTCTTCCCTAAGGGCTCAGTGTGAGACTCCCATGCACCACAGAAGGTTTACTCTTACCCTTCAAACATCAAATTGACGATGAAACTCAGAAATTGCATCCGGTTTCAATACAAAATTCGCAATGCCGATTTATATTGACGAGAGTAACGTTTCAAGGAGTCTTTTTTTGGGTCTTCCCTGGGGGTTCAGTGGGAGACTCCGATGCACCACAGAAGGTTTACTGTTACCCTTAAAACATTAAATTGACGATGATACACAGAAATTACATCCGGTTTCAATACAAAATTCGCAATGCCGATTTATATTGACGAGGGTAACTTTTCGAGGAGTCTGTTATTTGGCTCCTCCCTGGGGGCTCAGTAAGAGACTCCGATGCACCACATCGGGTTTACTGTTACCCTTCGATCATCACATTGTCGATGAAACACAGAAACTGCATCCTGTTTCCATACAAAATTCGCAATGCCGATTTTTGTTCACAGGAGTACAGTTTCGAAGAGTATGTAGTTTGTCTCTTCCCTGGGGGCCCAGTGTGAGACTCCGATGCACCACAGCAAGTTTACTGTTACCCTACGAGCATCACATTGACGATGAAACACAGATATTGCATCCGGTTCCAATACAAATTTCGCAATGCCGATTTATATTGACGAGAATAACGTTTCAGGGAGTCTGTCTTTTTGCTCTTCCCTGGGGGCTCAGTGTGAGACTCCGAAGCACCACAGTAGGTTTACTGTTACCCTTCGACCATGAGATTGACGATGAAACACAGCAATTGCTTCCGGATCAATACAAAATTCACAATGCCGATTTCTGTCCACAGGAGTACCGTTTCGAAGAGTAAGTAGTTTGGCTCTCCCCTGGGGGCCAAGTGTTAGACTCCGATGCACCACAGCAGGTTTACTGTTACCCTTCGACCATCACATTGACGATGAAACACAGAAATTGCAACCGGTTGCAATACAAAATTCGCAATGCCGATTTATATTGACGAGAGTAACGTTTCGGGGTGCCTGTTTTTTGGCTCTTCCCTCGGTGCTCAGTGTGAGACTCCGCTGCACCACAGCAGGTTTACTGTTACCCTTCGACCATCAAATTGACGATGAGACACAGAAATAGCATAGGGTTTCAATACAATATTCGCAATGCCTTTATATATTGACGAGAGTAACGTTTCGGTGAGAATGTTTCTTTGGCTCTTCCCTGGGGGCTCAGTGTGAGACTCCGATGCACCACAGCAGGTTTACTGTTACCGTTCGACCATCAATTTTACGATGAAACGCAGCAATTCCATTAGGTTTCAATACAAAATTCGCAATGCCCATTTCTGTCCACATGGTACCGTTTTGAAGAGTATGTAGCTTGGCTCTTCCCTGGGGTCCCAGTGTTAGACTCCGATGCACCACAGAAGGTTTACGGTTACCCTTCGACCATCACATTGTCGATGAACCTCAGAAACTGCATCCAGTTTCAATACAAATTTCGCATTGCCGATTTCTGTTCACAGGAGTACAGTTTCGAAGAGTATGTAGTTTGTCTCTTCCCTGGGGGCCCAGTGTGAGACTCCGATGCTCCACAGCAGGTTTACTGTTACCCTACGAGCATCACATTGACGATGAAACACAGATATTGCATCCGGTTTCAATACATATTTCGAAATGCCGATTTATATTGTCGAGAGTAACGTTTCGGGGAGTCTGTTATTTGGCTCTTCCCTGAGGGCTCAGTGTGAGATTCCGATGCACCACAGCAGGTTTACTGTTACCCTACGAGCATCACATGGACGATGAAACACAGAAATTGCATCCGGTTTCAATACAAAATTTGCAATGCCGATTTGTATTGACGAGAGTAAAGTTTCGGCGAGTCTGTTTTTTGCTATTCCCTGGGGGCTCACTGTGAGACTCCGATGCAACACAGCTGGTTTACTGTTACCCTTCGTCCATCACATTCACGATGAAACACAGAAATTGCATCCGGTTTCAATACAAAATTCGCAATGGCGACTTATATTGACGAGAGTAACTTTTCGGGGAGCCTGTTATATGACTCTTCCCTGGGGGCTCAGTGTGAGACCTTGATGCACCACAGCAGGTTTACCGTTACCCTTCGACCATCATATTGACGACGAAACACAGATATTTCATCCGGTTTCAATACAAAATTCGCAATGCCGATTCATATTGACGAGAGTAACGTTTCGGGGAGTCTGTTCTTTGGCTCTTACCTGGGGGCTCAGTGTGAGACTCCGATGCACCACAGCAGGCTTACTGTTATCCGTCGACCATAACATTGGCGATGAAACACAGAAATTGCATCCGTTTTCAATACAAAATTTGCATTGCCGACTTATAATGACGCGAGTACCGTTTCCGGGTGTCTGTTTTTTGGCTCTTCTCTGGAGGCTCAGTGTGAGACTCCGATGCAACACAGCAGGTTTACTGTTACCCTTCGTCCATCACATTCACGATGAAACACAGAAATTGCATCCGGATCAATACAAAATTCGCAATGCCGATTTCTGTCCACAGGAGGACCGTTTCGAAGAGTATGTAGTTTGGCTTTTCCTTGGGGGCATAATGTTAGACTCTATGCACCACATAAGGTTTACTGTTACCCTTCGACCATCACATTGACGATGAAACTCAGAAATTGCATACGGTTTCAATACAAAATTCGCAATGGCGATTTATATTGACGAGAGTAACCTTTCGGCGAGTCTGTTTTTTGGTTTTTCCCTCGGGGCTCAGTGTGAGACTCCGATGCACCACAGCAGGTTTACTGTTACCCTTCGACCATCAAATTGACGATGAAACACAGAAATTGCATCCGGTTTCAATACAAATTTCGCAATGCCGATTTATATTGACGAGAGTGACGTTTCGGGGAGGTTGTTCTTTGGCCCTTCCATGGGGGCTCAGTGTGAGACTCCGAAGCACCAAAGCAGGTTTACTGTTACACTTCAACCATCACGTTGACGATGAAACACAGAAATTGCATCCGGTTTCAATTAAAAATTCGCAATGCCGGTTTATATTGACGAAGGTAACGTTTCGGGGAGTCTGTTCTTTGGCTCTTCCCTCGGGGCTCAGTGTGAGACTCCGATGCACCACGGCAGGTTTGCTGTCACCCTTCGACCATGACATTGACGATGAGACACAGAAATTGCTTCCGGTTTCAATACAAAATTCGCAATGCCGATTTATATTGACGAGAGTAAAGTTTCAGTGTGTCTGTTCTTTGGGTCATCCCAGGGGGCTCAGTTTGAGACTCCGATGCACCACGAAAAGTTTACTGTTACCCTTCGAACACCACATTGATATCGAAACACACGAATTACATCCGGTTTCAGTACAAAACTCGCAATGCCGATTTATATTGACGAGGGTAACTTTTCGGGGAGTCTGTTATTTGGCTCTTCCCTGGGGGCTCAGTGTGAGACTCCGATGCACCACAGAAGGTTTGCTGTTACCCTTCGACCATGACATTGACGATGAAACACAGAAATTGCATCCGGATCAATACTAAATTCACAATGCCGATTTCTGTCCACAGGAGTACCGTTTCGAAGAGAATGTACTTTGGCTCTTCCCTGGGGGCCCAGTGTTAGACTCCGATGCACCACAGCAGATTTACTGTTACCCTTCGACCATGACATTGACGATGAAACACAGAAATTGCATCCGGATCAATACAAAATTCGCAATCCCGATTTCTGTCCACAGGAGTACCGTTTCGAAGAGTATGTAGTTTGGCTCTTCCTTGGGGGCCCAATGTTAGACTCTATGCACCACATAAGGTTTACTGTTACCCTTCGACCATCACATTGACGATGAAACTCAGAAATTGCATACGGTTTCAATACAAAATTCGCAATGCCAATTTATGTTGACGAGAGTGACGTTTCGGGGAGTCTGTTTCTGGCTCTTCCCTAAGGGCTTAGTGTGAGACTCTGATGCACCATAGCAGGTTTACTGTTAACCTTCGACCATCAAATTTACGATGAAACACAGCAATTCCATCCGGTTTCAATACATAATTCCCAATGCCGATTTGTGTCACCATAGTACCGTTTTGAAGAGTATGTAGCTTGGCTCTTCCCCTGGGGGCCCAGTGTTAGACCTCGATGCACCACAGAATTATTACTGTTACCCTTCGACCATCACATTGACGATGAAACACAGAAATTGCATCCTGTTTCAATACAAAATTCGCAATGCCGATTTCTGTCCACAGGAGTACCGTTTCAAAGATTATGTAGTTTGGTTCTTCCCTGGGGGCCCAGTTTTAGACTCCGATGCACCACAGCAGGTTTACTGTTACCCTTCGACCATGACATTGACGATGAAACACAGAAATTGCATCCGGTTTCAATACAAAATTCGCAATGCCGATTTATATTGACGAAGGTAACTTTTCGGGGAGTCTGTAAATTGGCTCTTCCTTGGGGGCTCAGTGTGAGACTCCGATGCACCACAGCAGGTTTACTGTTACGCATCGACCGTCACCTTGACGACGAAACACAGAAATTGCGTCCAGTTTCAATACAAAATTCGCAATGCCGATTTATATTGACGAGAGTAACTTTTCAGGGAGTCTGTTTTTTGGGTCTTCCCTGGGGCTCAGTGTGAGACTCCGAGGCACCACAGCAGGTTTACTGTTACCCTTCGACCATCACATTGACGATGAAACACAGAAATTGCATCCGGTTTCAATACAAAATTCGCAGTGCCGATTTATATTGACGAAGGTAACGTTTCGGGGAGTCTGTAATTTGGCTCTTCCCTGGGGGCTCAGTGTGAGACTCCGATGCACCACAGCAGGTTTACCGTTACCCTTCGACCATCACATTGACGATGAAACACAAAAATTGCATCCGGTTTCAATACAAAATTCGCAATACCGATTTATATTGACGAGAGTAACGTTTCAGAGAGTCTGTTTTTTGGCTCTTCCCTGGGGGCTCTGTGTGAGTCTCCGATGCACCACAGCAGGTTTACTGTTACATTTCGACCATCAAATTGACGATGAGACACAGAAATTGCATCTGGTTTCAATACAAAATTCGCAATCCCGATTTCTGTCCTCAGGAGTACCGTTTCGAAGATTATGTCGTTTGCCTCTTCCCTGGGGACCCAGTGTTAGACTCTAAGCACCTCAGAAGGTTTACTGTTACCCTTCGACCATCACACTGACGATAAAACTCAGAAATTGCATACGGTTTCAACACACATTTCGCAATGCCGATTTATATTGATGAGAGTAACGTTTCGGGGAGTCTGTTCTTTGGCTCTTACCTGGGGGCTCAGTGTGAGCCTCCGATGCACCACAGCAGGTTTACTGTTACCCTTCGACCATCACATTGACGATGAAACACAGAAATTGCATCCGGTTTCAATACAAAATTCGCAATGCCGATATATATTGACGTGAATAACGTTTCGGTGAGAATGTTTTTTGGCTCTTCTATGGGGGCTCAGTGTGAGACTCCGATGCACCACAGCAGGTTTACTGTTACCTTTCGACCATCACATTGACGATGAAACACAGGAATTACATCCGGATTCAATACAAAATTCGCAATGCCAATTTATATTGACGAGGGTAACTTTTCGGGGAGTCTGTTATTTGGATCTTCCCTGGGGACTCAGTAAGAGACTCCGATGCACCACATCAAGTTTACTGTTACCCTTTGACCATAACATTGACGATGAAACACAGAAATTGCATCCGGATCAATACAAAATTCACAATGCCGATTTCTGTCCACAGGAGTACCGTTTCGAAGAGTAAGTAGTTTATATCTTCCCAGGGGGCCCAGTGTTAGACTCCGATGCACCACAGCAGATTTACTGTTATCCTTCGACCATCACATTGACGATGAAACACAGAAATTGCATCCGGTTTCAATACAAAATTCGCAATGCCGGTTTATATTGACGAAGGTAACGTTTCGGGGAGTCTGTAAATTGGCTCTTCCCTGGGGGCTCAGTGTGAGACTCCGATGCACCACAGGAGGCTTACTGTTACCCGTCGACCATCACATTGACGATGAAACACAGAAATTGCATCCGGTTTCAGTATAAAATTTGCATTGCCGATTTATATTGACGAGAGTACCGTTTCAGGGAGTCTGTTTTTTGGCTCTTCGCTCGGGGCTCAGTGTGAGACTCCGATGCACGACGGCAGGTTTGCGGTTACCCTTCGACCATGACATTGACGATGAAACACAGAAATTGCATCCGCTTTCAATACAAAATTCGCAATGCCGATTTATATTGACGAGAGTAAAGTTTCAGGGAGTCTGTTCTTTGGGTCATCCCAGGGGGCTCAGTGTGAGACTCCGATGCACCACAGCAAGTTTCCTGTTACCCTTTGACCATGACATTGACGATGAAACACAGAAATTGCATCTGGATCAATACAAAATTCACAATGCCGATTTCTGTCCACAGGAGTACCGATTCGAAGAGTGAGTAGTTTGGCTCTTCCCTGGGGGCCCAGTGTTAGACTCCGATGCACCACATCAGGTTTACTGTTACCCTTTGACCATGACATTGACGATGAAACACAGAAATTGCATCTGGATCAATACAAAATTCACAATGCCGATTTCTGTCCACAGGAGTACCGTTTCGAAGAGTGAGTAGTTTGGCTCTTCCCTGGGGGCCCTGTGTTAGACTCCGATGCACCACAGCTGATTTACTGTTACCCTTCGACCATCACATTGACGATGAAACACAGATATTGCATCCGGTTTCAATACAAAATTCGCAATGCCAATTTGTACTGACGAGAGTAACGTTTCGGGGAGTCTGTTTCTGGCTCTTCCCTAAGGGCTTAGTGTGAGACTCTGACGCACCATAGCAGGTTTACTGTTAACCTTCGACCATCAAATTTACGATAAAACACAGCAATTCCATCCGGTTTCAATACAAAATTCGCAATGCCGATTTCTGTCCACATAGTACCGTTTTGAAGAGTATGTAGCTTGGCTCTTCCCCTGGGGGCCAGTGTTAGACTCCGATGCACCACAGAATTTTTACTGTTACCCTTCGACCATCACATTGACGATGAAACACAGAAATTGCATCCAGTTTCAATACAAAATTCGCAATGCCGATTTCTGTCCACAGGAGTACCGTTTCAAAGATTATGTAGTTTGGTTCTTCCCTGGGGGCCCAGTTTTAGACTCCGATGCACCACAGCAGGTTTACTGTTACCCTTCGACCATCACATTGACGATGAAACACAGAAATTGCATCCGGTTTCAATACAAAATTCGCAATGCCGATTTGTATTGACGAAGGTATCTTTTCAGGGAGTCTGTAAATTGGCTCTTCCTTGGGGGCTCAGTGTGAGACTCCGATGCACCACAGCAGGTTTACTGTTACGCTTCAACCGTCACCTTGACGACGAAACACAGAAATTGCGTCCAGTTTCATTACAAAAATTCGCAATGCCGATTTATATTGACGAGAGTAACTTTTCAGGGAATTTGGTTTTTGGGTCTTCCCTGGGGATCAGTGAGAGACTCCGAGGCACCACAGCAGGTTTACTGTTACCCTTCGACCATCACATTGACGATGAAACACAGAAATTGCATTCGGTTTCAATACAAAATTCGCAGTGCCGATTTATATTGACGAAGGTAACGTTTCGGGGAGTCTATAATTTGGCTCTTCCCTGGGGGCTCAGTGTGAGACTCCGATGCACCACAGCAGGTTTACCGTTACCCTTCGACCATCACATTGACGATGAAACACAGGAATTGCATCCGGTTTCATTACAAAATTCGCAATGCCGATTTATATTGACGAGAGTAACGTTTCAGAGAGTCTGTTTTTTGGCTCTTCCCTGGGGGCTCAGTGTGAGACTCCGATGCACCACAGCAGGTTTACTGTTACCCTTCGACCATGAGATTGACGATGAAACACAGAAATTGCATCCGGATCAATACAAAATTCACAATGCCGATTTCTGTCCACAGGAGTACCGTTTCGAAGAGTAAGTAGTTTGGCTCTTCCCTGGGGGCCCACTGTTTTATACTCCGATGCACCACAGCAGGTTTACTGTTACCCTTCGACCATCACATTGACGATGAAACACAGAAATTGCAACCGGTTTCAATACAAAATTCGCAATGCCGATTTATATTGACGAGAGTAACGTTTCGGGGAGTCTGTTTTTTGACTCTTACCTCGGGGCTCAGTGTGAGTCTCCGATGCACCACAGCAGGTTTACTGTTACCCTTCGACCATCAAATTGACGATGAGACACAGAAATTGCATCCGGTTTGAACACAAAATTCGCAATCCCGATTTCTGACCACAGGGGTACCGTTTCGAAGATTATGTCGTTTGCCTCTTCCTTGGGGGCCCAGTGTTAGACTCCAAGCACCACAGAAGGTTTACTGTTACCCTTCGACCACCACATTGCCGATATAACTCAGAAATTGCATACGGTTTCAACACAAATTTCGCAATGCCGATTTATATTGATGAGAGTAACGGTTTGGGGAGTCTCTTCTTTGGCTCTTACCTGGGGGCTCAGTGTGAGATTCCGATGCACCACAGCAGGTTTACTGTTACCCTTCGACCATCATATTGACGATGAAACACAGAAATTGCATCCGGTTTCAATACAAAATTCGCAATGCCGATATATATTGACGAGAGTATCGTTTCGGTGGGAATGTTTTTTGGCTCATCTATGGGGGCTCAGTGTGAGACTCCGATGCACCACAGCAGGTTTACTGTTATCCTTCGACCATCACATTGACGATGAAACACAGGAATTACATCTGGTTTCAATACAAAATTCGCAATGCCAATTTATGTTGACGAGGGTAACTTTTCGGGGAGTCTGTTATTTGGCTCTTCCCTGGGGGCTCAGTAAGAGACTCCGATGAACCACATCAAGTTTACTGTTACCCTTTCACCATGACATTGACGATGAAACACAGAAATTGCATCCGGATCAATACAAAATTCACAATGCCGATTTCGGTCCACAGGAGTACCGTTTCGAAGAGTAAGTAGTTTGGATCTTCCCAGGGGGCCCAGTGTTAGACTCCGATGCACTACAGCAGATTTACTGTTATCCTTCGACCATCACATTGACGATTAAACACAGAAATTGCATCCGGTTTCAATACAAAATTCGCAATGCCAATTTATATTGACGAGAGTAACGTTTCGGGGAATCTGATTTTGGCTCTTCCCTAAGGGCTCAGTGTGAGACTCCGATGCACCACAGCAGGTTTACTGTTACGCTTTGACTGTCACCATGATGACGAAACACAGAAATTGCGTCCGAAATCAATACAAAATTCGCAATGCCGATTTATATTGACGAGAGTAACATTTCAGGGAGTCTGTTTTTTGGGTCTTCCCTGGGGCTCAGTGTGAGACTTCGAGGCACCACAGCAGGTTTACTGTTACCCTTCGACCATCATGTTGACGATGAAACATGGAAATTGCATCCGGTTTCAATACAAAATTCGCAATGCCGATATATATTGACGAGAGTAACGTTTCGGTGAGAATGTTCTTTGGCTCTTCCATGGGGGCTCAGTGTGAGACTCCGATGCACCACAGCAGGTTCACTGTTACCCTCCGACCATCACATTGACGATGAAACACAGGAATTACATCCGGTTTCAATACAAAATTCGCAATGGTAATTTACAATGACGAGGGTAACTTTTCGGGGAGTCTGTTATTTGGTACTTCCCTGGGGGCTCAGTAAAAGACTCAGATGCACAACATCAAGTTTACTGTTACCCTTTGACCATGACATGGACGGTGAAACACAGAAATTGCATCCGGATCAATACAAAAATCACAATGCCGATTTCTGTCCACAGGAGTTCCGTTTCGAAGAGTAAGTAGTTTGGATCTTCCCAGGGGGCCCAGTGTTAGACTCCGATGCACCACAGCAAATTTACTGTTACCCTTCGACCATCACATTGACGATGAAACACAGAAATTGCATCCGGTTTCAATACAAAATTTGCAATCTCGATTTCTCTCCACATAATACCGTTTTGAAGAGTATGTAGCTTGGCTCTTCCCCTGGGGGCCCAGTGTTAGACTCCGATGCACCACAGAAGGTTGACTGTTACCCTACGACCATCACATTGACGATGAAACACAGAAATTGCATCCGGTTTCAATACAAAATTAGCAATGCCGATTTAAATTGACGGGAGTAACGTTTCAGAGGGTCTGTTCTTTGGCTCTTACCTGGGGGCACAGTGTGAGACTCCGATGTACCACAGCAAGTTTACTGTTACCCAAAGACCATGAGATTGACGATGAAACACAGTAATTGCATCCGGATCAATACAAAATTCTCAATGCCGATTTCTATCCACAGGAGTACCGTTTCGAAGAGTAAGTAGTTTGGCTCTTCCCTGGGGGCCCAGTGTTACACTCCGATGCACCACAGCAGGTGTACTGTTACCCTTCGACCATCACATTGACGATGAAACACAGAATTGCAACCGGTTTCAATACAAAACTCGCAATGCCGATTTATATTGACGAGAGTAACGTTTCGGGGAGTCTGTTTTTTGGCTCTTACCTCGGGGCTCAGTGTGAGACTCCGATGCACCACATCAAGTTTACTGTTACCCTTTGACCATGACATTGACCATGAAACACAGAAATTGCATCTGGATCAATACAAAATTCACAATGCCGATTTCTGTCCACAGGAGTACCGTTTCGAGGAGAAAGTACTTTGGATTTTCCCTGGGGGCCCAGTGTTAGACTCCGATGCACCACAGCAGATTTACTGTTACCCTTCGACCATCACATTGACGATGAAACACAGAAATTGCATCCGGTTTCAATACAAAATTCGCAATGCCAATTTATATTGACGAGAGTAACGTTTCGGGGAATCTGTCTTTGGCTCTTCCCTAAGGGCTCAGTGTGAGACTCCGATGCACTACAGCAGTTTTACTGTTAACCTTCGACCATCAAATTTATGATGAAACACAGCAATTCCTTCCGGTTTCAATACAAAATTTGCAATCTCGATTTCTCTCCACATAGTACCGTTTTGAAGAGTATATAGCTTGGCTCTTCCCCTCGGGGCACAGTGTTAGACTCCGATGCACCACAGAAGGTTTACTGTTACCCTACGACCATCACATTGACGATGAAACACAGAAATTGCATCCGGTGTGAATACAAAATTCGCAATGCCGATATCTGTCCACAGGAGTACCGTATCGAAGAGTATGTAGTTTGTCTCTTCCCTGGGGGCCCAGTGTTAGACTCCGATGCACCACAGCAGGTGTACTGTTACCCTTCGACCATCACATTGACGATGAAACACAGAATTGCAACCGGTTTCAATACAAAATTCGCAATGCCGATTTATATTGACGAGAGTAACGTTTCGGGGAGTCTGTTTTTTGGCTCTTACCTCGGGGCTCACTGTGAGACTCCGATGCACCACATCAAGTTTATTGTTACCCTTTGACCATGACATTGGCGATGAAACACAGAAATTGCATCCGGATCAATACAAAATTCACAATGCCGATTTCTGTAAACAGGAGTACCGTTTCGAAGAGTATGTACTTTGGCTCTTCCCTGGGGGCCCAGTTTTAGTCTCTATGCACCACAGAAGGTTTACTTTTACCCTTCGACCATCACATTGACGATGAAATTCAGAAATTGCATACGGTTTCAATACAAAATTCGCAATGACGATATATATTGACGAGAGTAACGTTTTGGGGAGTCTGTTCTTTGGCTCTTACCTGGGGGCTCAGTGTGGGACACCGATGCACCACAGCAGGTTTACTGTTACCCTTCGACCATCACATTGACGATGAAACACAGAAATTGCATCCGGTTTCAATACAAAATTCGCAATGCCGATATATATTGACGAGAGTAACGTTTCGGTGAGAATGTTTTTTGGCTCTTCCCTGGATGCTCAGTGTGAGACTCCGATGCACCACGGCAGGTTTACTGTTACCCTTCGACCATCACATTGACGATGAAACACAGAAATTGCATCTGGTTTCAATGCAAAATTCGCAATGCCGATTTATATTGACGAGAGTAACGTTTCAGGGAGTCTGTTTTTTGGGTCTTCCCTGGGGGCTCAGTGTGAGACTCCGATGCACCACAGCAGGTTTACTGTTAACCTTCGACCATCAAATTTACGATGAAACACAGCAATTGCATCCAGTTTCAATACAAAATTCGCAATGCCGATTTCTGTCCATAGGAGTACCGTTTCGAAGAGTATGTAGTTTGTCTCTTCCCTGGGATCCCAGTGTGAGATTCCGATGCACCACAGCGTTTTTACTGTTACTCTACGAGCATCACATTGACGATGAAACACAGAATTGCATCCGGTTACAATACAAAATTCGCAATGCCGATATATGTTGACGAGAGTAACGTTTCGGTGAGAATGTTTTTTGGCTCTTCCCTGGCGGCTCAGTGTGAGACTCCGATGCTCCACAGCAGGGTTACTGTTACCCTTGGACTATGACATTGACGATGAAACACAGAAATTGCATCCGGTTTCAATACAAAATCGCAATGCCGACTTATATTGACGAGAGTAACGTTTCGGGGAGCCTGTTTTTTGCCTCTTTATTGGGGGCTCAGTGTGAGACTCCGATGCACCACAGCAGGTTTAATGTTACCCTTCGACAATCACATTGACTATGAAACACAGAAATTGCATCCGGCTTCAATACAAAATTCGCAATGCCGATTTCCGTCCACTGGTGTACCGTTTCGAAGAGTATGTAGTTTGTCTCCTTCCTGGGGTCCAGTGTGAGTCTCCGATGCACCACAGCAGGTTTACTGTTACCCTACGACCATCACATTGACGATGAAACTTAGAAATTGTAACCGGTTTCAATACAAAATCCGCAATGCCGATTTATATTGACGAGAGTAACGATTCGGGGAGTCTCTTATTTGGCTCATCCCTGGGTGCTCAGTGTGAGATTCCGATGCACCACAGCAGGTTTACTGTTACCCTTCGACCATCACATTGACGATGAAACACAGATATTGCATCCGGTTTCAATTCAAAATTTGCAATGCCGATTTATATTGACGAGAGTAACGTTTCGGGGAGTCTGTTTTTTGGCTCTTCCCAGGGGGCTAAGAGTGAGACTCCGATGCACCACAGCAGGTTTATTGTTACCCTTCGTCCAACTCGTTGACGATGAAACACGGAAATTGCATCCGGTTTCAATACAAAATTCTCAATCCCGATCTCTGTCCACAGGAGTACCGTTTCGAAGAGTATGTAGTTTGGCTCTTCCCTCGGGGCCCAGTGTTAGTCTCTATGCACCACAGAAGGTTTACTTTTACCCTTCGACCATCACATTGACGATGAAACTCAGAAATTGCATACGGTTTCAATACAAAATTCGCAATGACGATATATATTGACGAGAGTAACGTTTCGGGGAGTCTGTTCTTTGGCTCATACCTGGGGGCTCAGTGTGAGACTCCGATGCACCACAGCAGGTTTACTGTTACCCTTCGACCATCACATTGACGATGAAACACAGAAATTGCATCCGGTTTCAATACAAAATTCGCAATGCCGATATATATTGACGAGAGTAACGTTTCGGTGAGAATGTTTTTTGGCTCTTCCCTGGGGGCTCAGTGTGAGACTCCGATGCACCACGGCGGTTTACTGTTACTCTTAGACCATCACATTGACGATGAAACACAGAAATTGCATCTGGTTTCAATACTAAATTCGCAATGCCGATTTATATTGACGAGAGTATCGTTTCAGGGAGTCTGTTTTTTGGGTCTTCCCTGGGGGCTCAGTGTGAGACTCCGATGCACCACAGCAGGTTTACTGTTAACCTTCGACCATCAAATTTACGATGAAGCACAGCTATTCCATCCGGTTTCAATACAAAATTCGCAATGCCGATATCTGTCCACATAGTACCGTTTTGAAAAGTGTGTAGCTTGGCTCTTCCCCTGGGTGCCCAGTGTTAGACTCCGATGCACCACAGAAGGTTTACTGTTACCCTTCGACCATCACATTGACGATGAAACACAGAAATTGCATCCAGTTTCAATACAAAATTCGCAATACCGATTTCTGTCCACAGGAGTACCGTTTCGAAGAGTATGTATTTTGTCTCTTCCCTGGGATCCCAGTGTGAGACTCCGATGCACCACAGCATTTTTACTGTTACTCTACCAGCATCACATTGACGATGAAACACAGAAATTGCATCCGGTTACAATACAAAATTCGCAATGCCGATATATGTTGACGAGAGTAACGTTTCGGTGAGAATGTTTTTTGGCTCTTCCCTGGCGGCTCAGTGTGAGACTCCGATGCACCACAGCAGGTTTACTGTTACCCTTCGACCATCACATTGACGATGAAATACAGAAATTGCATCCGGTTTCAATACAAAATTCGCAATGCTGATTTATATTGACGACAGTAACGTTTCAGGGAGCCTCTTTTTTGGGTCTTCCCCGGGGGGCTCAGTGTAAGACTCTACATCTACATCTACATCTATACTCCGCGAGCCACCTTACGGTGTGTGGCGGAGGGTACTTATTGTACCACTATCTGATCCCCCCTTCCCTGTTCCATTCACGAATTGTGCGTGGGAAGAACGACTGCTTGTAAGTCTCCGTATTTGCTCTAATTTCTCGGATCTTTTCGTTGTGATCATTACGCGAGATATATGTGGGCGGTAGTAATATGTTGCCCATCTCTTCCCGGAATGTGCTCTCTCGTAATTTCGATAATAAACCTCTCCGTATTGCGTAACGCCTTTCTTGAAGTGTCCGCCACTGGAGCTTGTTCAGCATCTCCGTAACGCTCTCGCGCTGACTAAATGTCCCCATGACGAATCGCGCTGCTTTTCGCTGGATCATGTCTATCTCTTCTATTAATCCAACCTGGTAAGGGTCCCATACTGATGAGCAATACTCAAGAATCGGACGAACAAGCGTTTTGTAAGCTACTTCTTTCGTCGATGAGTCACATTTTCTTAGAATTCTTCCTATGAATCTCAACCTGGCGCCTGCTTTTCCCACTATTTGTTTTATGTGATCATTCCACTTCAGATCGCTCCGGATAGTAACTCCTAAGTATTTTACGGTCGTTACCGCTTCCAATGATTTACCACCTATGGCATAATCGTACTGGAATGGATTTCTGCCCCTATGTATGCGCATTATATTACATTTATCTACGTTTAGGGAAAGCTGCCAGCTGTCGCACCATGCATTAATCCTCTGCAGGTCTTCCTGGAGTACGTACGGGTCTTCTGATGTTGCTACTTTCTTGTAGACAACCGTGTCATCTGCAAATAGCCTCACGGAGCTACCGATGTTGTCAACTAAGTCATTTATGTATATTGTAAACAATAAAGGTCCTATCACGCTTCCTTGCGGTACTCCCGAAATTACCTCTACATCTGCAGATTTTGAACCGTTAAGAATGACATGTTGTGTTCTTTCTTCTAGGAAATCCTGAATCCAATCACAAACCTGGTCCGATATTCCGTAAGCTCGTATTTTTTTCATTAAACGTAAGTGCGGAACCGTATCAAATGCCTTCCTGAAGTCCAGGAATACGGCATCAATCTGCTCGCCAGTGTCTACGGCACTATGAATTTCTTGGGCAAATAGGGCGAGCTGAGTTTCACATGATCTCTGTTTGCGGAATCCATGTTGATTATGATGAAGGAGATTTGTATTATCTAAGAACGTCATAATACGAGAACACAAAACATGTTCCATTATTCTACAACAGATTGACGTAAGCGAAATAGGCCTATAATTATTCGCATCTGATTTATGACCCTTCTTGAAAATGGGAACGACCTGCTTTCTTCCAGTCGCTAGGTACTTTACGTTCTTCCAGCGATCTACGATAAATTGCTGATAGAAAGGGGGCAAGTTCTTTAGCATAATCACTGTAGAATCTTAAGGGTATCTCGTCTGGTCCGGATGCTTTTCCGCTACTAAGTGATAGCAGTTGTTTTTCAATTCCGATATCGTTTATTTCAATATTTTCCATTTTGGCGTCCGTGCGACGGCTGAAGTCAGGGACCGTGTTACGATTTTCCGCAGTGAAACAGTTTCGGAACACTGAATTCAGTATTTCTGCCTTTCTCCGGTCGTCCTCTGTTTCGGTGCCATCGTGGTCAACGAGTGACTGAATAGGGGATTTAGATCCGCTTACCGATGCACCACAGCAGGTTTATTGTTATCCTACGACCATCACATTGACGATGAAACTTAGAAATTGCATCCGGCTTCAATACAAAATTCGCAATGCCGATTTCCGTCGACAGGTGTACCGTTTCGAAGAGTATGTAGTTTGTCTCTTTCCTGGGGTCCAGTGTGAGTCTCCGATGCACCACAGCAGGTTTTCTGTTACCCTACGACCATCACATTGACGATGAAACTTAGAAATTGTAACCGGTTTCAATACAAAATACGCAATGCCGATTTATATTGACGAGAGTATCGATTCCGGGATTCTGTTATTTAGCTCTTCCCTGGGGGCTGAGTGTGAGACTCCGATGCACCACAGCAGGTTTACTGTTACCCTTCGACCATCACATTGACGATGAAACACAGATATTGCATCCGGTTTCAATTCAAAATTTGCAATGCTTATTTATATTGACGAGAGTAACGTTTCGGGGAGTCTGTTTTTTGGCTCTTCCCAGGGGGCTAAGTGTGAGACTCCGATGCACCACAGCAGGTTTATTGTTACCCTTCGTCCATCACATTGACGATGAAACACGGAAATTGCATCCGGTTTCAATACAAAATTCGCAATCCCGATCTCTGTCCACAGGAGTACCGTTTCGAAGAGTATGTAGTTTGGCTCTTCCCTCGGGGCCCAGTGTTAGTCTCTATGCACCACAGAAGGTTTACTTTTACCCTTCGACCATCACATTGACGATGAAACTCAGAAATTGCATACGGTTTCAATACAAAATTCGCAATGACGATATATACTGACGAGAGTAACGTTTCAGGTAGTCTGTTCTTTGGCTCTTACCTGGGGGCTCAGTGTGAGACTCCGATGCACCACGGCAGGTTTACTGTTACCCTTAGACCATCACATTGACGATGAAACACAGAAATTGCATCTGGTTTCAATACAAAATTCGCAGTGCCGATTTATATTGACGAGAGTAACGTTTCACGGAGTCTGTTTTTTGGGTCTTCCCTGGGGGCTCAGTGTGAGACTCCGATGCACCACAGCAGGTTTACTGTTAACCTTCGACCATCAAATTTACGATGAAACACAGCAATTCCATCCGGTTTCAATACAAAATTCGCAATGCCGATTTCTGTCCACATAGTACCGTTTTGAAAAGTGTGTAGCTTGGCTCTTCCCCTGGGGCCCAGTGTTAAACTCCGATGCACCACAGAAGGATTACTGTTACCCTTCGACCATCACATTGACGATGAAACACAGAAATTGCATCCAGTTTCAATACAAAATTCGCAATGCCGATTTCTGCTCACAGGAGTACCGTTTCGAAGAGTATGTAGTTTGTCTCTTCCCTGGGATCCCAGTGTGAGACTCCGACGCACCACAACATTTTTACTGTTACTCTACGAGCATCACATTGACGATGAAACACAGAAATTGCATCCGGTTACAATACAAAATTCGCAATGCCGATATATGTTGACGGGAGTAACGTTTCGGTGAGAATGTTTTTTGGCTCTTCCCTGGCGGCTCACTGTTAGACTCCGATGCACCACAGCAGGTATACTGTTACCCTTCGACCATCACATTGACGATGAAACACAGAAATTGCATCCGGTTTCAATACAAAATTCGCAATGCTGATTTATATAGACGAGAGTAACGTTTCAGGTAGCCTCTTTTTTGGGTCTTCCCTGGGGGCTCAGTGTGAGCCTCCGATGCACCATAGCAGGTTTATTGTTATCCTTCGACCATCACATTGACGATGAAACAAAGAAATTGCATCCGGTTTCAATACCAAATTCGCAGTGCCGATTTCCGTCCACACATGTACGGTTTCGAAGAGTATGTAGTTTGTCTCTTACCTGGGGGCCCAGTGTGAGACTTCGATGCGCCACAGCAGGTTTACTGTTACCCTACGAGCATCACATTGACGATGAAACACAGAAATTCCATACGGTTCAATACAAAATTCGCAATGCCGATTTATATTGACGAGAGTAACGTTTCGGGGAGTCTGTTATTAGGCTCTTCCCTGGGGGATCAGTGTGAGACTCCGATGAACCCAGCAGGTTTACTGTTACCCTTCGATATTCACATTGACGATGAAACACAGAAATTGCATCCGGTTCCAATACAAATTTCGCAGTGCCGATTTCCGTCCACAGGTGTACCGTTTCGAAGAGTATGTAGTTTGTCTCTTCCCTGGGGGCCCAGTGTGAGACTCCGATCCACCACAGCAGGTTTACAGTTACCCTACGAGCATGACGTTGACGATGAAACACAGAAATTGCATTCGGTTTCAATACAAAATTCGCAATGCCGATTTATATTGACGAGAGTAACGTTACGGGGAGGTTGTTATTTGGCTCTTCCATGGGGACTCAGTGTGAGATTCCGATGCACCACAGCAGGTTTACTGTTACCCTTCAACCATCAAGTTGACGATGAAACACAGAAATTGCATCCGGTTTCAATACAAAACTCGCAATGCCGATTTATATTGACGAAGGTTACGTTTCGGGGAGTCTGTAAATTGGCTCTTCCCTGGGGGCTCAGTGTGAGACTCCGATGCACCACAGCTGGTTTACTGTTAACCTTCGACCATCAAATATACGATGAAACACAGCAATTCCATCCGGTTTCAATACTAAATTCGCAATGCCGATTTCTGTACACATAGTACCGTTTTGAAGAGTATGTAGCTTGGCTCTTCCCCTGGGGTCCCAATGTTAGACTCCGATGCACCACAGAAGGTTTACTGTTACCCTTCGACCATCACATTGACGATGAAACACAGAAGTTGCATACGGTTTCAATACAAAATTCGCAATGGCGATTTCTGTCCACAGGAGTACCGTTACAAAGAGTAGGTAGTTTGGCTCTTCCCTGGGGGCCCAGTGTTAGACTCCGATGCACCACAGCAGGTTTACTGTTACCCTTCGTCCATCACATTCACGATGAAACACAGAAGTTGCATCCGGTTTCAATTCAAAATTCGCAATCACGACTTATTTTGACGAGAGTAACTTTTCGGGGAGTCTGTTATTTGGCTGTTCCCTGGGGGCTCAGTGTGATACTCCGATGCACCACAGAAAGTTTGCTGTTACCCTTCGACCATCACAATGACGTTGAAACGCAGAAATTGCATCCGGTTTCAATACAAAATTCGCAATGCCGATTTATATTGACGAGAGTAACGTATCGGGAAGTCTGTTCTTTGGCTCCTCCCTCGGGGCTCAGTGTGAGACTCCGATGCACCACGGCAGGTTTGCTCTTACCCTTCGACCATGACATTGACGATGAAACACAGAAATTGCTTCCGGTTTCAATACAAAATTCGCAATGCCGATTTCTGTGCACAGAAGTACCGTTTCGAATAGTATGTACTTTGGCTCTTCCCTGGGGCCCAGTATTAGACTCCGATGCACCACAGCAGGTTTACTGTTACCCTTCGACCATCATATTGACGATGAAACGGAGAAATTGCATCCTGCTTCAATACAGAATTCGCAATGCCGATTTATATTGACGAGAGTAACGTTTCGGGGAGACTGTTTTTTGGCTCTTCCCTGGGGGCTAAGTCTGAGACTCCGATGCACCACAGCAGGTTTACTGTTACCCTTCGACCATCACATTGACGATGAAACACAGAAATTGCATCCGTTTTCAATGCAAAATTCGCAAAACCGATTTATATCGACAAGAGTAACATTTCGGAAAGTCTGTTATTGGGTCTTCCCTGGGGGCTCAGTGTGAGACTCCGATGCACCACAGAAGGTTTGCTGTTACCCTTCGACCATGACATTGACGATGAAACACAGAAATTGCATCCGGATCAATACAAAATTCACAATGCCAATTTCTGTCCACAGGAGTACCGTTTCGAAGAGAATGTACTTTGGCTCTTCCCTGGGGGCCCAGTGTTAGACTCCGATGCACCACAGCAGATTTACTGTTACCCTTCGACCATGACATTGACGATGAAACACAGAAATTGCTTCCGGTTTCAATTCAAAATTCGCAATGCCGGTTTATATTGACGGGTGTAACGTTTCGGGGAGTCTGTTTCTTGGCTCTTCCCTGGGGGCTCAGTGTTAGCCTCCGATGCACCACGGCAGGTTTATTGTTACCCTTCGACCAAGACATTGACGATGAAACACAGATATTGCATCCGGTTTCAATACAAAATTCGCAATGCAGATTTCTGTCCACAGGAGTACCGATTCGAAGAGTATGTAGTTTGCCTCTTCCCTGTGGACCCAGTGTTAGAATCCGATGCACCACAGCAGGGTTACTGTTACCCTTCGACCATCACATTGACGATGAAGCACATAAATTGCATCCGGTTTCAATACAAAATTCGCAATGCCGATTTATATTGACGAGAGTATCGTTTCGGGGATTCTGTTTTTTGGCTCTTCCCTGGGGACCAGTGTGAGACTCCGATGCACCACAGCAGGTTTACTGTTACCCTTCGACCATCAAATTGACGATGAAACACAGATATTGCATCCGGTTTCAATACAAAATTCGCAATGCCGATTTCCGTCCACAGGTGTACGGTTTCGAAGAGTATTTAGTTTGTCTTTTTCCTGGGGCCCGACTGTGAATCTCCGATGCACGACAGCAGGTTTACTGTTACCCTACGACCATCACATTGACGATGAAACTTAGAAATTGCATCCGGTTTCAATGCAAAATCCGCAATGCCGATTTAGACTGACGAGAGTAACGATTCGGGGAGTCTGTTTATTGGCTCTTACCTGGGGGCTCAGTGTGAGACTCCGATGCACCACAGCAGGTTTACTGTTACCCTTTGACATTCACATTGACGATGAAACACAGAAATTGCATCCGGTTTCAATACAAAATTCGCAATGCCCATTTCCGTACACAGGTGTACGGTTTCGAAGAGTATGTAGTTTGTCTTTTTCCTGGGGGCCGAGTGTGAGTCTCCAATGCACCACAGCAGGTTTACTGTTACCCTTCGACCATCACATTGACGATAAAACACAGAAATTGCATCCGATTTCAATACAAAATTCACAATGCCGGTTTATATTGACGAGAGTAACGTTTCGGGGAGCCTGTTTTTTGGCTCTTCCCTGGGGGCTCAGTGTTAGACTCCGATGCACCACGGCAGGTTTACTGTTACCCTTCGACCAAGACATTGACGATGAAACACAGATACTGCATCCGGTTTCAATACAAAATTCGCATTGCCGATTTTAGTCCACGGGAGTACAGTTTCGAGGAGTATGTACTATGGGTCTTATCTGGGGGCTGAGTGTTAGACTCAGATGTACCACAGCAGGTTAATTGTTACCCTTCGACCATCACATTGACGATGAAACACAGAAATTGCATCCGGTTTCAATACGTAATTCGCAATGCCAATTTATATGCACGAGAGTAACGTTTCGGGGAGTCTGTTTTTTGGCTCTTCCCAGGGGTCTAAGTGTGACCCTCCGATGCACCACAGCAGGTTTATTGTTACCCTTCGTCCATCACATTGACGATGAAACACGGAAATTGCATCCGGTTTCAATACAAAATTCGCAATCCCGAATTCTGTCCACAGGAGTACCGTTTCGAAGAGTATGTAGTTTGTCTCTTCCCTCGGGGAGTGTTAGACTCTATGCACCACAGAAAGTTTACTTTTACTCTTCGACCATCACTTTGACGATGAAACTCAGAAATTGCATAGGGTTTCAATACAATATTCGCAATGACGATATATATTGACGAGAGTAACGTTTCGGGGAGTCTGTTCTTTGGCTCTTACCTGGGGGCTCAGTGTGAGTATCCGATGCACCACAGCAGGTTTACTGTTACCCTTAGACCATGACATTGACGATGAAACACAGAAATTGCATCCGGTTTCAATACAAAATTCGCAATGCCTATATATATTGACGAGAGTAACGTTTCGGTGAGAATGTTTTTTGGCTCTTCCCTGGGGGCTCAGTGTGAGACTCCGATGCACCACGGCAGGTTTACTGTTACCCTTCGACCATCACATTGACGATGAAACACAGAAATTGCATCCGGTTTCAATACAAAATTCGCAATGCTGATTTATATTGACGAGAGTAACGTTTCAGGTAGCCTCTTTTTTGGGTCCTCCCTGGGGGCTCAGTGTGAGCCTCCGATGCACCACAGCAGGTTTATTGTCATCCTTCGACCATCACATTGACGATGAAACAAAGAAATTGCATCCGGTTTCAATACCAAATTCGCAGTGCCGATTTCCGTCCACACATGTACCGTTTCGAAGAGTATGTAGTTTGTCTCTTACCTGGGGGCCCAGTGTGAGACTTCGATGCGCCACAGCAGGTTTACTGTTACCCTACGAGCATCACATTGACGATGAAACACAGAAATTCCATACGGTTCAATACAAAATTCGCAATGCCGATTTATATTGACGAGAGTAACGTTTCGGGGAGTCTGTTATTAGGCTCTTCCCTGGGGGATCAGTGTGAGACTCCGATGAACCCAGCAGGTTTACTGTTACCCTTCGATATTCACATTGACGATGAAACACAGAAATTGCATCCGGTTCCAAAACAAATTTCGCAGTGCCGATTTCCGTCCACAGGTGTACCGTTTCGAAGAGTATGTAGTTTGTCTCTTCCCTGGGGGCCCAGTGTGAGACTCCGATCCACCACAGCAGGTTTACAGTTACCCTACGAGCATGACGTTGACGATGAAACACAGATATTGCATTCGGTTTCAATACAAAATTCGCAATGCAGATTTATATTGACGAGAGTAACGTTACGGGGAGGTTGTTATTTGGCTCTTCCATGGGGACTCAGTGTGAGATTCCGATGCACCACAGCAGGTTTACTGTTACCCTTCAACCATCAAGTTGACGATGAAACACAGAAATTGCATCCGGTTTCAATACAAAACTCGCAATGCCGATTTATATTGACGAAGGTTACGTTTCGGGGAGTCTGTAAATTGGCTCTTCCCTGGGGGCTCAGTGTGAGACTCCGATGCACCACAGCTGGTTTACTGTTAACCTTCGACCATCAAATATACGATGAAACACAGCAATTCCATCCGGTTTCAATACTAAATTCGCAATGCCGATTTCTGTCCACAGGAGTACCGTTACAAAGAGTAGGTAGTTTGGCTCTTCCCTGGGGGCCCAGTGTTAGACTCCGATGCACCACAGCAGGTTTACTGTTACCCTTCGACCATCATATTGACGATGAAACGGAGATATTGCATCCTGCTTCAATACAGAATTCGCAATGCCGATTTATATTGACGAGAGTAACGTTTCGGGGAGACTGTTTTTTGGCTCTTCCCTGGGGGCTAAGTCTGAGACTCCGATGCACCACAGCAGGTTTACTGTTACCCTTCGACCATCACATTGACGATGAAACACAGAAATTGCATCCGTTTTCAATGCAAAATTCGCAAAACCGATTTATATCGACAAGAGTAACATTTCGGAAAGTCTGTTATTGGGTCTTCCCTGGGGGCTCAGTGTGAGACTCCGATGCACCACAGAAGGTTTGCTGTTACCCTTCGACCATGACATTGACGATGAAACACAGAAATTGCATCCGGACCAATACAAAATTCACAATGCCGATTTCTGTCCACAGGAGTACCGTTTCGAAGAGAATGTACTTTGGCTCTTCCCTGGGGGCCCAGTGTTAGACTCCGATGCACCACAGCAGATTTACTGTTACCCTTCGACCATGACATTGACGATGAAACACAGAAATTGCTTCCGGTTTCAATTCAAAATTCGCAATGCCGGTTTATATTGACGGGTGTAACGTTTCGGGGAGTCTGTTTTTTGGCTCTTCCCTGGGGACCAGTGTGAGACTCCGATGCACCACAGCAGGTTTACTGTTACCCTTCGACCATCAAATTGACGATGAAACACAGAAATTGCATCCGGTTTCAATACAAAATTCGCAATGCCGATTTCCGTCCACAGGTGTACCGTTTCGAAGAGTTTGTAGTTTGTCTCTTCCCTGGGGGCCCAGTGTGAGACTCCAAGGCTCCACAGCAGGGTTACTGTTATCCTTCGACCATCACATTGACGATGAAACACAGAAATTGCATCCGGCTTTAATACAAAATTCGCAATGCCGATTTATATTGACGAGAGTAACGTTTCGGGGAGTTTGTTGTTTGGCTCTTACCTGGGGGCTCAGTGTGAGACTCCAATGCACCACAGCAGGTTCACTGTTACCCTTCGACATTCACATTGACGATGAAACACAGAAATTGCATCCGGTTTCAATACAAAATTCGCAATGCCGATTTCCGTCCACAGGTGTACGGTTTCGAAGAGTATTTAGTTTGTCTTTTTCCTGGGGCCCGACTGTGAATCTCCGATGCACGACAGCAGGTTTACTGTTACCCTACGACCATCACATTGACGACGAAACTTAGAAATTGCATCCGGTTTCTATGCAAAATCCGCAATGCCGATTTAGACTGACGAGAGTAACGATTCGGGGAGTCAGTTATTTGGCTCTACCCTGGGGGCTCAGTGTGAGATTCCGATGCACCACAGCAGGTTTACTGTTACCCTTCGACCATCACATTGACGATAAAACACAGAAATTGCATCCGATTTCAATACAAAATTCACAATGCCGATTTATATTGACGAGAGTAACGTTTCGGGGAGTCTGTTTATTGGCTCTTACCTGGGGGCTCAGTGTGAGACTCCGATGCACCACAGCAGGTTTACTGTTACCCTTTGACATTCTCATTGACGATGAAACACAGAAATTGCATCCGGTTTCAATACATAATTCGCAATGCCGATTTCCGTCCACAGGTGTACGGTTTCGAAGAGTATGTAGTTTGTCTTTTTCCTGGGGGCCGAGTGTGAGTCTCCAATGCACCACAGCAGGTTTACTGTTACCCTTCGACCATCACATTGACGATAAAACACAGAAATTGCATCCGATTTCAATACAAAATTCACAATGCCGATTTATATTGACGAGAGTAACGTTTCGGGGAGTCTGTTTTTTGGCTCTTCCCTGGGGGCTCAGTGTTAGACTCCGATGCACCACGGCAGGTTTACTGTTACCCTTCGACCAAGACATTGACGATGAAACACAGATACTGCATCCGGTTTCAATACAAAATTCGCATTGCCGATTTTAGTCCACGGGAGTACAGTTTCGAGGAGTATGTACTATGGGTCTTATCTGGGGGCTGAGTGTTAGACTCAGATGTACCACAGCAGGTTTATTGTTACCCTTCGACCATCACATTGACGATGAAACAGAGAAATTGCATCCGGTTTCAATACGTAATTCGCAATGCCAATTTATATGCACGAGAGTAACGTTTCGGGGAGTCTGTTTTTGACTCTTCCCTGGGGGATCAGTGTGAGACTCCGATGCACAACAGCAGGTTTACTGTTACCCTTCGACCATCACATTGACGTTGAAACACAGAAATTGCATCCGGTTTCAATACAAGATTCGCAATGCCGATTTCCGTCCATAGGTGTACCGTTTCGATGAGTATGTAGTTTGTCTCTTTCCTGGGGTCCAGTGTGAGTCTCCGATGCACCACAGCAGGTTTACTGTTACCCTACGACCATCACATTAACGATGAAACTTAGAAATTGTAACCGGTTTCAATACAAAATCTGCAATGCCGATTTATATTGACGAGAGTAACGATTCGGGGAGTCTGTTATTTGGCTCTTCCCTGGGGGCTCAGTGTCAGTCGCCGATGCACCACAGCAGGTTTACTGTTACCCTTCGACCATCACATTGACGATGAAACACAGATATTGCATCCGGTTTCAATACAAAATTTGCAATGCCGATTTATATTGACGAGAGTAACGTTTCGGGGAGTCTGTTTTTTGGCTCTTCCCAGGGGTCTAAGTGTGACCCTCCGATGCACCACAGCAGGTTTATTGTTACCCTTCGTCCATCACATTGACGATGAAACACGGAAATTGCATCCGGTTTCAATACAAAATTCGCAATCCCGAATTCTGTCCACAGGAGTACCGTTTCGAAGAGTATGTAGTTTGTCTCTTCCCTCGGGGAGTGTTAGACTCTATGCACCACAGAAAGTTTACTTTTACTCTTCGACCATCACATTGACGATGAAACTCAGAAATTGCATACGGTTTCAATACAATATTCGCAATGACGATATATATTGACGAGAGTAACGTTTCGGGGAGTCTGTTCTTTGGCTCTTACCTGGGGGCTCAGTGTGAGTATCCGATGCACCACAGCAGGTTTACTGTTACCCTTAGATCATGACATTGACGATGAAACACAGAAATTGCATCCGGTTTCAATACAAACTTCGCAATGCCTATATATATTGACGAGAGTAACGTTTCGGTGAGAATGTTTTTTCTCTCTTCCCTGGGGGCTCAGTGTGAGACTCCGATGCACCACGGCAGGTTTACTGTTACCCTTCGACCATCACATTGACAATGAAACACAGAAATTGCATCTGGTTTCAATACAAAATTCGCAATGCCGATTTATATTGACGAGAGTAACGTTCCAGGGAGTCTGTTTTTTGGGTCTTCCCTGGGGGCTCAGTGTGAGACTCCGATGCACCACAGCAGGTATACTGTTAACCTTCGACCATCAAATTTACGATGAAACACAGCAATTCCATCCGGTTTCAATACAAAATCCGCAATGCCGATTTCTGTCCACATATTACCGTTTTGAAAAGTGTGTAGCTTTGCTCTTCCCCTGGGGGCCCAGTGTTAGATTCCGATGCACCACAGAAGGTTTACTGTTACCCTTCGACCATCACATTGACGATGAAACACAGAAATTGCATCCAGTTTCAATACAAAATTCGCAATGCCGATTTCTGTCAACATAGTACCGTTTCGAAAAGTGTGTAGCTTGGCTCTTCCCTGAGGCCTAAGTGTGAGACTCCGATGCACCACAGTAGGTTTACTGTTACCCTTCGACCATCACATTGACGATGAAACACAGAAATTGCATCCGGTTTCAATACCAAATTCGCAGTGCCGATTTCCGTGCACAGGTGTACCATTTCCAAGAGTATGTAGTATGTCTCTTCCCTGGGATCACAGTGTGAGACTCCGATGCACCACAGCATTTTTACTGTTACTCTACGAGCATCACATTGACGATGAAACACAGAAATTGCATCCGGTTTCAATACAAAATTCGCAATGCCGATTTATATTGACGAGAGTAACCTATCGGGGAGTCAGTCTTTTGGCTCTTCTCTCGGGGCTCAGAGTGAGACTCAGATGCACCACGGCAGGTTTGCTGTTACTTTTCGACCATGACATTGCCGATGAAACACAGAAATTGCTTCCGGTTTCAATACAAAATTCGCAATGTCGATTTCTGTCCACAGGAGTACCGTTTCGAGTAGTATGTTACTCTTCCCTGGGGGCCCAGTGTTAGACTCCGATGCACCACAGCGGTTTACTATTACCCTTCGACCATCACATTGACGATGAAACACAGAAATTGCATCCGGTTTCAATACAAAATTCGCAGTGCCGATTTATATTCACGAGAGTAACGTTTCGGGGAGTCTGTTTTTTGGCTCTTCCCTGGGGGCTCAGTGTGACACTCCGATGCACCACAGCAAGTTTACTGTTACCCTTCGACCATCACATTAACGATGAAACACAGAAATAGCATCCGTTTTCAATGCAAAATTTGCAAAACCGATTTATATTGACAAGAGTAACATTTCGGAGAGTCTGTTATTGGCTCTTCCCTGGGGGCTCATTGTGAGACTCCGATGCACCACAGCAGGTTTACTGTTAACATTCGACCATGACATTGACGATGATACACAGAAATTGCATTCGGATCAATACAAAATTCACAATGCCGATTTCTGTCCACAGGAGTACCCTTTCGAAGAGTATGTACTTTGGCTCTTCCCTGGGGGCCCAGTGTTAGACTCCGATGCACCACAGCAGATTTACTGTTACCCTAAGACCATTACATTGACGATGAAACACAGAAATTGCATCCGGTTTCAATACAAAATTCCCAATGCCGATTTATATTGACGAGTGTAACGTTTCGGGGAGTCTGTTTTTTGGCTCTTCCCAGGGGGCTCAGTGTTGGATTCCGATGCACCACGGCAGGTATACTGTTACCCTTCGACCAAGACATTGACGATGAAACACAGATAATGCATCCGGTTTCAATACAAAATTCGCAATGCCGATTTCACTCCACAGGAGTACCGTTTCGAAGACTATGTACTATGGCACTTACCTCGGGGCCGAGTGTTAGACTCCGATGCACCACAGCAGGTCTATGTTACCCTTCGACCATGACATTGACGATGAAACGCAGAAATTGCACCCGGTTTCAATACAAAATTCGCAATGCCGATTTCTGTCCACAGGAGTACCGATTCGAAAAGAATGTAGTTTGGATGTTCCCTGGGGGCCCACTGTTAGACTCCGATGCACCACTGAAGGTTTACTGTTACCCTTCAACCATCACATTAACGATGCAACACAGAAAAAGCATCCAGTTTCAATACAAAATTCGCAATGCCGATTTCTGTCCACGGAAGTACCGTTTCGAGGAGTATGTAGTTTGTCTCTTTCCTGGGGGCCCAGTGTGAGACTCCGATGCTCCACAGCAGGGTTACTGTTACCCTTCGACCATCACATTGACGATGAAACACAGAAATTGCCTCCGGTTTCAATACAAAATTCGCAATGCCGATTGATATTGACGAGACTAACGTTTCGGGGAGCCTGTTTTTTGGCTCTTCCCTGGGGGATCAGTGTGAGACTCCGATGCACCACAGCAGGTTTACTGTTACCCTTGACATTCACATTGACGATGAAACACAGAAATTGCATCCGGTTTCAATACAAAATACGCAGTGCCGATTTCCGTCCACATGTGTACCGTTTCGAAGAGTATGTAGTTTGTCTCTTCCCTGGGGGCTCAGTGTGAGACTCCGATGCACCACAGCAGGTTTACTGTTACCCTACGCGCATCACATTGACGATGAAACACAGAAATTGCATTCGGTTTCAATACAAAATTCGCAATGCCGATTTATATTGACGAGAGTAACGTTACGGGGAGGTTGTTATTTGGCTCTTCCCTGGGGGCTCAGTGTGAGACTCTGATGCACCACAGCAGGTTTACTGTTAACCTTCGACCATCAAATTTACGATGAAACACAGCAATTCCATTCGGTTTCAATACAAAATTCGCAATGCCGATTTCTGTTCACATAGTACCGTTTTGAAGATTATGTAGCTTGGCTCATCCCCTGGGGGCCCAGTGTTAGACTCCGATGCACCACAGCAGGTTTACTGTTACCCTTCGTCCATCACATTCACGATGGAACACAGAAGTTGCATCCGGTTTCAATTCAAAATTCGCAATGACGACTTATATTGACGAGAGTAACGTTTCAGGGAGCCACTTTTTGGGTCTACCCTGGGGCTCAGTGTGAGACTCCGATGCACCACAGCAGGTTTATTGTTATCCTTCGACCATCACATTGACGATGAAACACAGAAATTGCATCCGGTTTCTTTACCAATTTCGCAGTGCCGATTTCCGTCCACACATGTACCGTTTTGAGGAGTATGTGGTTTGTCTCTTATCTGGGGGCCCAGTGTGAGACTCCGATGCACCAGAGCAGGTTTACTGTTACCCTTCATCCATCACGTTGACGATGAAACACAGAAATTGCATCCGGTTTCAATACAAAATTCGCAATGCTGATTTATATTGACGAAGGTAACGTTTCGGGGAGTCTGAAAATTGGCTCTTCCCTGGGGGGTTCAGTGTGAGACTCCGATGCACCACAGCAAGTTTACTGTTACCCTTCGACCATCACATTAACGATGAAACACAGAAATAGCATCCGTTTTCAATGCAAAATTTGCAAAACCGATTTATATTGACAAGAGTAACATATCGGAGAGTCTGTTATTGGCTCTTCCCTGGGGGCTCATTGTGAGACTCCGATGCACCACAGCAGGTTTACTGTTATCATTCGACCATGACATTGACGATGATACACAGAAATTGCATTCGGATGAATACAAAATTCACAATGCCGATTTCTGTCCACAGGAGTACCCTTTCGAAGAGTATGTACTTTGGCTCATCCCTGGGGGCCCAGTGTTAGACTCCGATGCACCACAGCAGATTTACTGTTACCCTAAGACCATTACATTGACGATGAAACACAGAAATTGCATCCGGTTTCAATACAAAATTCCCAATGCCGATTTATATTGACGAGTGTAACGTTTCGGGGAGTCTGTTTTTTGGCTCTTCCCAGGGGGCTCAGTGTTGGATTCCGATGCACCACGGCAGGTATACTGTTACCCTTCGCCCAAGACATTGACGATGAAACACAGATAATGCATCCGGTTTCAATACAAAATTCGCAATGCCGATTTCACTCCACAGGAGTACCGTTTCGAAGACTATGTACTATGGCACTTACCTCGGGGCCGAGTGTTAGACTCCGATGCACCACAGCAGGTCTATGTTACCCTTCGACCATGACATTGACGATGAAACGCAGAAATTGCACCCGGTTTCAATACAAAATTCGCAATTTCGATTTCTGTCCACAGGAGTACCGATTCGAAAAGTATGTAGTTTGGCTGTTCCCTGGGGGCCCACTGTTAGACTCCGATGCACCACTGAAGGTTTACTGTTACCCTTCAACCATCACATTAACGATGCAACACAGAAAAAGCATCGAGTTTCAATACAAAATTCGCAATGCCGATTTCTGTCCACGGAAGTACCGTTTCGAAGAGTATGTAGTTTGTCTCTTTCCTGGGGGCCCAGTGTGAGACTCCGATGCTCCAAAGCAGGGTTGCTGTTACCCTTCGACCATCACATTGACGATGAAACACAGAAATTGCCTCCGGTTTCAATACAAAATTCGCAATGCCGATTTATATTGACGAGAGTAACGTTTCGGGGAGTCTGTTTTTTGGCTCTTCCCTGCGGGATCAGTGTGAGACTCCGATGCACCACAGCAGGTTTACTGTTACCCTTCGACATTCACATTGACGATGAATCACAGAATTTGCATCCGGTTTCAATACAAAATAAGCAGTGCCGATTTCCGTCCACAGGTGTACCGTTTCGAAGAGTATGTAGTTTGTCTCTTCCCTGGGGGCTCAGTGTGAGACTCCGATGCACCACAGCAGGTTTACTGTTACCCTACGCGCATCACATTGACGATGAAACACAGAAATTGCATTCGGTTTCAATACAAAATTCGCAATGCCGATTTATATTGACGAGAGCAACGTTACGGGGAGGTTGTTATTTGGCTCTTCCCTGGGGGCTCAGTGTGAGACTCTGATGCACCACAGCAGGTTTACTGTTAACCTTCGACCATCAAATTTACGATGAAACACAGCAATTCCATTCGGTTTCAATACAAAATTCGCAATGCCGATTTCTGTACACATAGTACCGTTTTGAAGAATATGTAGCTTGGCTCTTCCCCTGGGGGCCCAGTGTTAGACTCCGATGCACCACAGAAGGCTTACTGTTACCCTTCGACCATCACATTGACGATGAAACACAGAAATTGCATCCGGTTTCGATACAAAATTCGCAATGCCGATTTCTGTCCACAGGAGTACCGTTTCGAAGAGTATGTAGTTTGGCTCTTCCCTGGGGGCCCAGTGTTAGACTCCGATGCACCACAGCAGCTTTACTGTTACCCTTCGTCCATCACATTCACGATGGAACACAGAAGTTGCATCCGGTGTCAATTCAAAATTCGCAATGACGACTTATATTGACGAGAGTAACCTTTCTCGGAGTCTGTTATTTCGCTCTTCCCTGGGGGCTCAATGTGAGACTCCGATGCAACACAGCAGGTTTACTGTTACCCTTCGTCCATCACATTCACGATGAAACACAGAAATTGCATCCGGTTTCAATACAAAATTCGCAATGACGACTTATATTGACGAGAGTAACCTTTCGGGGAGTCTGTTATTTGTCTCTTCCCTGGGGGCTCAGTGTGAGACTCCGATGCACCACAGCAGGTTTACTGTTACCCTTCGACCATCACATTGACGATGAAACACAGAAATTGCATCCGGTTTCAATACAAAATTCGCAATGCCGATTTATATTGACGAGAGTAACGTATCGAGGAATCAATTTTTTGGCTCTTCCCTCGGGGCTCAGTGTAAGACTCCGATGCACCACGGCAGGTTTGCTGTTACCCTATGACAATGACATTCACGATAAAACACAGAAATTGCTTCCGGTTTCAATACAAAATTCGCAATGCCGATTTCTGTCCACAGGAGTACCGTTTCGAATAGTATGAACTTTGGCTCTTCCCTGGGGGCCCAGTATTAGACTCCGATGCACCACAGCAGGTTTACTGTTACCCTTCGACCATCATATTGACGATGAAACAGAGAAATTGCATCCTGCTTCAATACAAAATTCGCAATGCCGATTTATAATGACGAGAGTAACGTTTCGGGGAGTCTGTTTTTTGGCTCTTCCCTGGGGGCTTAGTGTTAGACTCCGATGTACTACAGCAGGTTTACTGTTACCCTTCGACCATGACATTGACGATGAAACACAGAAATTGCATCCGGTTTCAATACAAAATTCGCAATGCCGATTTCTGTCCACAGGAGTACCGATTCGAGGAGTATGTAGTTTGCCTCTTCCCTGTGGGCCCAGTGTTGGACTCCGATGCACCACAGCAGGGTTACTGTTACCGTTAGACCATCACATTGACGATGAAACACATAAATTGCATCCCGTTTCAATACAAAATTCGCAATGCCGATTTATAATGACGAGAGTAACGTTTCGTGGAGTCTGTTTTTTGGCTCTTCCCAGGGGGCTAAGTGTGAGACTCCGATGCACCACAGCAGGTTTATTGATACCCTTCAACTATCACATTGACGATGAAACACAGAGATTGCATCCGGTATCAATACAAAATACGCAATACCGATTTCCGTCCACAGGAGTACCGTTTGGAAGAGAATGTTTTTTGTCTCTTCCCTGGGGGCCCAGTGTTAGACTCCGACGCGCCACAGCAGGTTTACTGTTACCCTTCGTCCATCACATTCACGAAGAAACACAGAAGTTGCATCCGGTTTCAATTCAAAATTCGCAATGACGACTTATATTGACGAGAGTAACGTATCGGGGAGTCTGTTTTTTGGCTCCTCCCTCGGGGTTCAGTGTGAGATTCCGATACACCACGGCAGGTTTGCTGTTACCCTTCGACCATGACATTGGCGATGAAACACAGAAATTGCTTCCGGTTTCAATACAAAATTCGCAATGCCGATTTCTGTCCACAGGAGTACCGTTTCGAATAGTATGAACTTTGGCTCTTCCTTGGGGGCCCAGTATTAGACTCCGATGCACCACAGCTGGTTTACTGTTACCCTACGACCATAATATTGACGATGAAACAGAGAAATTGCATCCTGCTTCAATACAAAATTCGCAATGCCGATTTATAATGACGAGAGTAACGTTTCGGGGAGTCTGTTTTTTGGCTCTTCCCTGGGGGCTCAGTGGTAGACTCCGATGCAACACAGCAGGTTTACTGTTACCCTTCGACCATGACATTGACGATGAAACACAGAAATTGCATCCGGATCAATACAAAATTCACAATGCCGATTTCTGTCCACAGGAGTACCGTTTCGAAGAGTATGTACTTTGGCTCTTCCCTGGGAGCCCAGTGTTAGACTCCGATGCACCACAGCAGATGTACTGTTACTCTACGACCATCACATTGACGATGAAACACAGAAATTGCATCCGGTTTCAATTCAAAATTCGCAATGCCGGTTTATATTGACGGGTGTAACGTTTCGGGGAGTCTGTTTCTTGGCTTTTCCCTGGGGGCTCAGTGTGAGACTCCGATGCACAACAGCAGGTTTTCTGTTACCCTTCGACATTCACATTGACGATGAAACACAGAAATTGCATCCGGTTTCAATACAAAATTCGCAGTGCCGATTTCCGTCCACAGGTGTACCGTTTCGAAGAGTATGTAGTTTGTCTCTTCCCTGGGGGCCCAGTGTGAGTCTCCGATGCACCACAGCAGGTTTACTGTTACCCTACGAGCATCACATGGACGATGAAACACAGAAATTGCATTCGGTTTCAATACAAAATTCGCAATGCCGATTTATATTGACGAGAGTAACGTTACGGGGAGGTTGTTATTTGGCTCTTCCCTGGCGGCTCGGTGTGAGACTCTGATGCACCACATCAGGTTTACTGTTAACCTTCGACCATCAACTTTACGATGAAACACAGCAATTCCATTCGGTTTCAATACAAAATTCGCAATGCCGATTTCTGTACACATAGTACCGTTTTGAAGAATATGTAGCTTGGCTCTTCCCCTGGGGGCCCAGTGTTAGACTCCAATGCACCACAGAAGGCTTACTGTTACCCTTCGACCATCACATTGACGATGAAACACAGAAGTTGCATCCGGTTTCAATACAAAACTCGCAATGCCGATTTCTGTCCACAGGAGTACCGTTTCGAAGAGTATGTAGTTTGGCTCTTCCCTGGGGGCCCAGTGTTAGACTCCGATGCACCACAGCAGGTTTACTGTTACCCTTCCACCATCACATTGACGATGAAACACAGAAATTGCATCCGGTTTCAATACAAAATTTGCAATGCGGATTTATATTGACGAGAGTAACCTTTCTCGGAGTCTGTTTTTTCGCTCTTCCCTGGGGGCTCAATGTGAAATTCCGATGCAACACAGCAGGTATACTGTTACCCTTCGTCCATCACATTCACGATGAAACACAGAAATTGTATCCGGTTTCAATACAAAATTCGCAATGCCGATTTATATTGACGAGTGTAACGTATCGAGGAATCAGTTTTTTGGCTCTTCCCTCGGGGCTCAGTGAAAGACTCCGATGCACCACGGCAGGTTTGCTGTTACCCTACGACCATGACATTGACGATGAAACACAGAAATTGTTTCCGGTTTCAATACAAAATTCGCAATGCCGATTTCTGTCCACAGGAGTACCGTTTCGAGTAGTATGTACTTTGGCTCTTCCCTGGGGGCCCGGTGTTAGACTCCGATGCACCACAGCAGGTTTACTATTACCCTTCTACCATCACATTGACGATGAAACACAGAAATTGCATCCGGTTTCAATACAAAATTCGCAATGCCGATTTGTATTCACGAGAGTAACGTTTCGGGGTTCTGTCTTTTGGCTCTTCCCTGGGGGCTCAGTGTGACACTCCGATGCACCACAGCAAGTTTACTGTTACCCTTCGACCATCACATTAACGATGAAACACAGAAATTGCATCCGTTTTCAATGCAAAATTCCCAAAACCGATTTATATTGACAAGAGTAACATTTCGGAGAGTCTGTTATTGGCTCTTCCCTGGGGGCTCAGTGTTGGACTCCAATGCACCAAGGCAGGTTTACTGTTACCCTTCTACCAAGACATTGACGATGAAACACAGATAATGCATCCGGTTTCAATACAAAATTCGCAATGCCGATTTCAGTCCACAGGAGTACCGTTTCGAAGAGTATGTACTATGGCACTTACCTCGGGGCCGAGTGTTAGACTCCGATGCACCACAGCCGGTCTATGTTACCCTTCGACCATGACATTGACGATGAAACACAGAAATTGCACCCGGTTTCAATACAAAATTCGCAATGCCGATTTCTGTCCACAGGAGTACCGTTTCGTAGAGTATGTAGTTTGGCTCTTCCCTGGGGGCCCAGTGTTAGACTCCGATGCACCACAGCAGGTTTACTGTTACCTTTCGTCCATCACATTCACGAAGAAACACAGAAGTTGCATCCGGATTCAATTCAAAATTCGCAATGACGACTTATATTGACGAGAGTAACTTTTCGGGGAGTCTGTTATTTGGCTCTTCCCTGGGGGCTCAGTGTGAGACTCCGATGCACCACAGGAGGTTTACTGTTACCCTTCGACCATCACATTGACGTTGAAACACAGAAATTGCATCCGGTTTCAATACAAAATTCGCAATGCCGATTTATATTGACGAGAGTAACGTATCGGGGAGTCTGTTTTTTGGCTCCTCCCTCGGGGGTCAGTGTGAGACTCCGATACACCACGGCAGGTTTGCTGTTACCCTTCGACGATGACATTGGCGATGAAACACAGAAATTGCATCCGGTTTCAATACAAAATTCGCAATGCCGATTTCTGTCCACAGGAGTACCGTTTCGAATAGTATTTACTTTGGCTCTTCCCTGGGGGCCCAGTATTAGACTCCGATGCACCACAGCAGGTTTACTGTTACCCTTCGACCATCATATTGACGATGAAACAGAGAAATTGCATCCTGCTTCAACACAAATTCGCAATGCCGATTTATAATGACAAGAGTAACGTTTTGGCGAGTCTGTTTTCTGGCTCTTCCCTGGGGGCTCAGTGTTAGACTCCGATGCACCACAGCAGGTTTACTGTTACCCTTCGACCATGACATTGACGATGAAACACAGAAATTGCATCCGGATCAATACAAAATTCACAATGCCGATTTCTGTCCACAGGAGTACCGTTTCGAAGAGTATGCACTTTGGCTCTTCCCTGGGGGCCCAGTGTTAGACTCCGATGCACCACAGCAGATTTACTGTTACTCTACGACCATCACATTTACGATGAAACAAAGAAATTGCATCCGGTTTCAATTCAAAATTCGCAATGCCGGTTTATACTGACGAGTGTAACGTTTCGGGGAGTCTGTTTCTTGGCTCTTCCCTGGGGGCTCAGTGTTAGACTCCGATGCACCACTTCAGGTTTACTGTTACCCTTAGACCAATACATTGGCGATGAAACCCAGATATTGCATCCGGTTTCAATACAAAATTCGCAATGCCGATTTCTGTCCACAGTAGTACCGATTCGAAGAGAATGTAGTTTGCTTCTTCCCTGTGGGCCCAGTGTCAGACTCCGATGCACCACAGCAGGGTTACTGTTACCCTTCGACCATCACATTGACGATGAAACACATAAATTGCATCCCGTTTCAATACAAAATTCGCAATGCCGATTTATATTGACGATCGTATCGTTTCGGGGATTCCGTTTTTTGGCTCTTCCCTGGGGACCCAGTGTTAGACTCCGACGCGCCACAGCTGGTTTATTGTTCCCTTCGACCATCACATTGACGATGAATCACAGAAATTGCATCCGGTTTCAATACAAAATTCGCAATGCCGATTTCTGTCCACAGGAGTACCGTTTCGATGAGTATGTACTTTGGCTCTTCAATGGGGGCCCAGTGTTACACTTCGATGCACCACAGCAGGTTTACTGTTACTCTTCGACCATCACATTGACGATCAATCACAGACATTGCATCCGGTTTCAATACAAAATTCGCAATGCCGATTTATATTGACGAGAGTAACCTTTCGGGGAGTCTGTTATTTGGCTCTTCCCTGGGGGCTCAGTATGAGACTCAGATGCACCACAGCAGGTTTACTGTTACCCTTCGACCATCACATTGACGATGAAACACAGAAATTGCATCCGGTTACAATACAATATTTGCAATGCCGATTTATATTGACGAGAGTAACGTTTCGGGGAGTCTGTTTTTTGGGTCTTCCCAGGGGGCTAAGTGTGAGACTCCGATGCACCACAGCAGGTTTATTGATACCCTTCAACTATCACATTGGCGATGAAACACAGAAATTGCATCCGTTTTCAATACAAAATACGCAATACCGATTTCCGTCCACAGGAGTACCGTTTGGAAGAGAATGTTTTTTGTCTCTTCCCTGGGGGCCCAGTGTTAGACTCCGACGCGCCACAGCAGGTTTACTGTTACCCATCGACCATCATATTGACGATGAATCACAGAAATTGGATCCGGTTTCAATACAAAATTCGCAATGCTAATTTCTGTCCACAGGAGTACCGTACCGAAGAGCATGTACTTCGGCTCTTCCCTGGGGACCCAGTGTTAGACTCCGACGCGCCACAGCAGGTTTACTGTTCCCTTCGACCATCACATTGACGATGAATCACAGAAATTGCATCCGGTTTCAATACAAAATTCGCAATGCCGATTTCTGTCCACAGGAGTACCGTTTCGATGAGTATGTACTTTGGCTCTTCAATGGGGGCCCAGTGTTACACTTCGATGCACCACAGCAGGTTTACTGTTACTCTTCGACCATCACATAGACGATGAATCACAGACATTGCATCCGGTTTCAATACAATATTCGCAATGCCGATTTATATTGACGAGAGTAGCGTTTCGGCGAGTATGTTATTTGCCTCTCCCCTGGGTTCTCATTGTGAGATACCGATGCACCACAGCAGGTTTACTGTTACCCTTCGACCATCACATTGACGATGAAACACAGAAATTGCATCCGATTTCAATACAAAATATCGCAATGCTGATTTATATTGACGAGAGTAACGTTTCGGGGAGTCTGTTATTTGGCTCTTCCCTGGGGGCTCAGTATAAGACTCCGATGCACCACAGCAGCTTTACTGTTACCCTTAGACCATCACATTGACGATGAAACACAGAAATTGCATCCGGTTACAATACAAAATTCGCAACGCCGATTTCTATCCACAGGAGTACCGTTTCGAGGAGAATGTAGTTTGGCTCTTCCCTGGGGGCCCAGTGTTAGACTCCGATGCACCACAGCAGGCTTACTGTTACCCTTAGACCATCACATTGACGACGAAACACAGAAATTGCATCCGGTTTCAATACAACATTCGCAATGCCGATTTCTGTCTACAGGAGTACCGTTTCGAAGAGTATGTAGTTTGGCTCTTCCCTGGCTGCTTAGTGTTAGACTCCGATACACCACAGCAGGTTTACTGTTACCCTTCGACCATCACATTGACGATGAAACACTGAAATTGCATCCGGTTTCAATACAAAATTTGCAATGCCGATTTATATTGACGAGAGTAACGTTTCGGGGAGTCTGTTTCTTGGCTCTTCCCTTGGGGGATCAGTGTGAGACTCCGATGCACCACAGCAGGTTTACTGTTACCCTTCGACCATCACATTGACGATGAAACACAGAAATTGCATCCGGTTTTAATACAAATTTCGCAATTCCGATTTATATTGACGAGAGTAACGTTTCGGGGAGTCTGTTATTTGGCTCTTCCCTGGGGGCTCAGTGAGAGACTCAGATGCACCACAGCAGGTTTACTGTTACCCGTCGACCATCACATTGACGATGAAACACAGAAATTGCATCCGATTTCAATACAAAATTCACAATGCCGATTTATATTGACGAGAGTAACGTTTCGCGGAGTCTGTTAGTTGGCACTTCCCTAGGGGCTCAGTGTGAGACTCCGATGCACCACAGCAGGTTTGCTGTTACACTTCGACCATCACATTGACGATGAAACACAGAAATTGCATCCGGTTTCAATACAAAATTTGCAATGCCGATTTATATTGGCGAGAGTAACGTTTCGGGGAGTCTGTTTTTTGGCTCTTCCCAGAGGGCTAAGTGTGAGACTCCGATGCACCACAGCAGGTTTATTGATACCCTTCAACTATCACATTGACTATGAAAAACAGAAATTGCATCCGGTTTCAATACAAAATACGCAATACCGATTTCCGTCCACAGGAGTACCGTTTGGAAGAGAATGTTTTTTGTCTCTTCCCTGGAGGCCCAGTGTTAGACTCCGATGCACCACAGCAGGTTTACTGTACCCTTCGACCATCTCATTGACGATGAAACACAGAAATTGCATCCGATTTCAATACAAAAGTCGCAATGCTCATTTATATTGACGAGAGTAACGTTTCGGGGAGTCTGTTATTTGGCTCTTCCCTGGGGGCTCAGTATGAGACTCCGATGCACCACAGCAGCTTTACTGTTACCCTTAGACCATCACATTGACGATGAAACACAGAAATTGCATCCGGTTACAATACAAAATTCGCAACGCCGATTTCTATCCACAGGAGTACCGTTTCGAGGAGAATGTAGTTTGGCTCTTCCCTGGGGGCCCAGTGTTAGACTCCGACGTGCCACAGCAGGTTTACTGTTCCCTTCGACCATCACATTGACGATGAATCACAGAAATTGCATCCGGTTTCAATACAAAATTCGCAATGCCGATTTCTGTCCACAGGAGTACCGTTTCGAAGAGTATGTACTTTGGCTCTTCAATGGGGGCCCAGTGTTACACTCCGATGCACCACAGCAGGTTTACTGTTACTCTTCGACCATCACATTGACGATGAATCACAGACATTGCATCCGGTTTCAATACAAAATTCGCAATGCCGATTTATATTGACGAGAGTAACCTTTCGGGGAGTCTGTTATTTGGCTCTTCCCTGGGGGCTCAGTATGAGACTCAGATGCACCACAGCAGGTTTACTGTTACCCTTCGACCATCACATTGACGATGAAACACAGAAATTGCATCCGATTTCAATACAAAATTCGCAATGCTGATTTATATTGACGAGAGTAACGTTTCGGGGAGTCTGTTACTTGGCTCTTCCCTTGGGGGATCAGTGTGAGACTCCGATGCACCACAGCAGGTTTACTGTTACCCTTCGACCATCACATTGACGATGAAACACAGAAATTGCATCCGGTTTCAATACAAATTTCGCAATTCCGATTTATATTGACGAGAGTAACGTTTTGGGGAGTCTGTTATTTGGCTCTTCCCTGGGGGCTCAGTGTGAGACTCAGATGCACCACAGCAGGTTTACTGTTACCCTTCGACCATCACATTGACGATGAAACACTGAAATTGCATCCGGTTACAATACAATATTTGCAATGCCGATTTATATTGACGAGAGTAACGTTTCGGGGAGTCTGTTTTTTGGGTCTTCCCAGGGGGCTAAGTGTGAGACTCCGATGCACCACAGCAGGTTTATTGATACCCTTCAACTATCACATTGGCGATGAAACACAGAAATTGCATCCGTTTTCAATACAAAATACGCAATACCGATTTCCGTCCACAGGAGTACCGTTTGGAAGAGAATGTTTTTTGTCTCTTCCCTGGGGGCCCAGTGTTAGACTCCGACGCGCCACAGCAGGTTTACTGTTACCCATCGACCATCATATTGACGATGAATCACAGAAATTGGATCCGGTTTCAATACAAAATTCGCAATGCTAATTTCTGTCCACAGGAGTACCGTACCGAAGAGCATGTACTTCGGCTCTTCCCTGGGGACCCAGTGTTAGACTCCGACGCGCCACAGCAGGTTTACTGTTCCCTTCGACCATCACATTGACGATGAATCACAGAAATTGCATCCGGTTTCAATACAAAATTCGCAATGCCGATTTCTGTCCACAGGAGTACCGTTTCGATGAGTATGTACTTTGGCTCTTCAATGGGGGCCCAGTGTTACACTTCGATGCACCACAGCAGGTTTACTGTTACTCTTCGACCATCACATAGACGATGAATCACAGACATTGCATCCGGTTTCAATACAATATTCGCAATGCCGATTTATATTGACGAGAGTAGCGTTTCGGCGAGTATGTTATTTGCCTCTCCCCTGGGTTCTCATTGTGAGATACCGATGCACCACAGCAGGTTTACTGTTACCCTTCGACCATCACATTGACGATGAAACACAGAAATTGCATCCGATTTCAATACAAAATATCGCAATGCTGATTTATATTGACGAGAGTAACGTTTCGGGGAGTCTGTTATTTGGCTCTTCCCTGGGGGCTCAGTATAAGACTCCGATGCACCACAGCAGCTTTACTGTTACCCTTAGACCATCACATTGACGATGAAACACAGAAATTGCATCCGGTTACAATACAAAATTCGCAACGCCGATTTCTATCCACAGGAGTACCGTTTCGAGGAGAATGTAGTTTGGCTCTTCCCTGGGGGCCCAGTGTTAGACTCCGATGCACCACAGCAGGCTTACTGTTACCCTTAGACCATCACATTGACGATGAAACACAGAAATTGCATCCGGTTTCAATACAACATTCGCAATGCCGATTTCTGTCTACAGGAGTACCGTTTCGAAGAGTATGTAGTTTGGCTCTTCCCTGGCTGCTTAGTGTTAGACTCCGATACACCACAGCAGGTTTACTGTTACCCTTCGACCATCACATTGACGATGAAACACTGAAATTGCATCCGGTTTCAATACAAAATTTGCAATGCCGATTTATATTGACGAGAGTAACGTTTCGGGGAGTCTGTTTCTTGGCTCTTCCCTTGGGGGATCAGTGTGAGACTCCGATGCACCACAGCAGGTTTACTGTTACCCTTCGACCATCACATTGACGATGAAACACAGAAATTGCATCCGGTTTTAATACAAATTTCGCAATTCCGATTTATATTGACGAGAGTAACGTTTCGGGGAGTCTGTTATTTGGCTCTTCCCTGGGGGCTCAGTGAGAGACTCAGATGCACCACAGCAGGTTTACTGTTACCCGTCGACCATCACATTGACGATGAAACACAGAAATTGCATCCGATTTCAATACAAAATTCACAATGCCGATTTATATTGACGAGAGTAACGTTTCGCGGAGTCTGTTAGTTGGCACTTCCCTAGGGGCTCAGTGTGAGACTCCGATGCACCACAGCAGGTTTGCTGTTACCCTTCGACCATCACATTGACGATGAAACACAGAAATTGCATCCGGTTTCAATACAAAATTTGCAATGCCGATTTATATTGGCGAGAGTAACGTTTCGGGGAGTCTGTTTTTTGGCTCTTCCCAGTGGGCTAAGTGTGAGACTCCGATGCACCACAGCAGGTTTATTGATACCCTCCAACTATCACATTGACTATGAAAAACAGAAATTGCATCCGGTTTCAATACAAAATACGCAATACCGATTTCCGTCCACAGGAGTACCGTTTGGAAGAGAATGTTTTTTGTCTCTTCCCTGGAGGCCCAGTGTTAGACTCCGATGCACCACAGCAGGTTTACTGTACCCTTCGACCATCTCATTGACGATGAAACACAGAAATTGCGTCCGATTTCAATACAAAAGTCGCAATGCTCATTTATATTGACGAGAGTAACGTTTCGGGGAGTCTGTTATTTGGCTCTTCCCTGGGGGCTCAGTATGAGACTCCGATGCACCACAGCAGCTTTACTGTTACCCTTAGACCATCACATTGACGATGAAACACAGAAATTGCATCCGGTTACAATACAAAATTCGCAACGCCGATTTCTATCCACAGGAGTACCGTTTCGAGGAGAATGTAGTTTCGCTCTTCCCTGGGGGCCCAGTGTTAGACTCCGACGTGCCACAGCAGGTTTACTGTTCCCTTCGACCATCACATTGACGATGAATCACAGAAATTGCATCCGGTTTCAATACAAAATTCGCAATGCCGATTTCTGTCCACAGGAGTACCGTTTCGAAGAGTATGTACTTTGGCTCTTCAATGGGGGCCCAGTGTTACACTCCGATGCACCACAGCAGGTTTACTGTTACTCTTCGACCATCACATTGACGATGAATCACAGACATTGCATCCGGTTTCAATACAAAATTCGCAATGCCGATTTATATTGACGAGAGTAACCTTTCGGGGAGTCTGTTATTTGGCTCTTCCCTGGGGGCTCAGTATGAGACTCAGATGCACCACAGCAGGTTTACTGTTACCCTTCGACCATCACATTGACGATGAAACACAGAAATTGCATCCGATTTCAATACAAAATTCGCAATGCTGATTTATATTGACGAGAGTAACGTTTCGGGGAGTCTGTTACTTGGCTCTTCCCTTGGGGGATCAGTGTGAGACTCCGATGCACCACAGCAGGTTTACTGTTACCCTTCGACCATCACATTGACGATGAAACACAGAAATTGCATCCGGTTTCAATACAAATTTCGCAATTCCGATTTATATTGACGAGAGTAACGTTTTGGGGAGTCTGTTATTTGGCTCTTCCCTGGGGGCTCAGTGTGAGACTCAGATGCACCACAGCAGGTTTACTGTTACCCTTCGACCATCACATTGACGATGAAACACTGAAATTGCATCCGGTTTCAATACAAAATTCGCAATGCCGATTTATATTCACGAGAGTAACGTTTCGGGGAGTCTGTTTTTTGGCTCTTCCCTGGGGGAACAGTATGAGACTCCGATGCACCACAGCAGGTTTACTGTTACCCTTCGACATTCACATTGACGATGAAACACAGAAATTGCATCCGGTTTCAATACAAAACTCGCAATGCCGATTTCTGTCCACAGGAGTACCGTTTCGAAGAGTATGTAGTTTGGCTCTTCCCTGGGGGCCCAGTGTTAGACTCCGATGCACCACAGCAGGTTTACTGTTACCCTTCGTCCATCACATTCACGATGAAACACAGAAGTTGCATCCGGTTTCAATTCAAAATTCGCAATGACGACTTATATTGACGAGAGTAACGTTTTGGGGAGTCTGTTATTTGGCTCTTCCCTGGGGGCTCAGTGTGAGACTCAGATTCACCACAGCAGGTTTACTGTTACCCTTCCACCATCACATTGACGATGAAACACAGAAATAGCATCCGGTTACAATACAAAATTTGCAATGCCGATTTATATTGACGAGAGTAACCTTTCTCGGATTCTGTTTTTTCGCTCTTCCCTGGGGGCTCAATGTGAGACTCCGATGCAACACAGCAGGTTTACTGTTACCCTTCGTCCATCACATTCACGATGAAACACAGAAATTGTATCCGGTTTCAATGCAAAGTTCGCAATGACGACTTATATTGACGAGAGTAACTTTTCGGGGAGTCTGTTATTTGTCTCTTCCCTGGGGGCTCAGTGTGAGACTCCGATGCACCACAGCAGGTTTACTGTTACCCTTCGACCAGCACATTGACGATGAAACACAGAAATTGCATCCGATTTCAATACAAAATTCGCAATGCCGATTTATATTGACGAGAGTAACGTATCGAGGAATCAGTTTTTGGCTCTTCCCTCGGGGCTCAGTGTAAGACACCGATGCACCACGGAAGGTTTGCTGTTACCCTACGACCATGACAATGACGATGAAACACAGATATTGTTTCCGGTTTCAATACAAAATTCGCAATGCCGATTTCTGTCCACAGGAGTACCGTTTCGAGTAGTATGTACTATGGCTCTTCCCTGGGGGCCCGGTGTTAGACTCCGATGCACCACAGCAGGTTTACTATTACCCTTCGACCATCACATTGACGATGAAACACAGAAATTGCATCCGGTTTCAATACAAAATTCGCAATGCCGATTTATATTCACGAGAGTAACGTTTCGGGGAGTCTGTTTTTTGGCTCTTCCCTGGGGGCTCAGTGTGACACTCCGATGCACCACAGCAAGTTTACTGTTACCCTTCGACCATCACATTAACGATGAAACACAGAAATTGCATCCGTTTTCAATGCAAAATTCGCAAAACCGATTTATATTGACAAGAGTAACATTTCAGAGAGTCTGTTATTGGCTCTTCCCTGGGGGCTCATTGTGGCACTCCGATGCACCACAGCAGGTTTACTGTTACCCTTCGAGCATGACATTGACGATGAAACACAGAAATTGCATTCGGATCAATACAAAATTCACAATGCCGATTTCTGTCCACAGGAGTACCCTTTCGAAGAGTATGTACTTTAGCTATTCCCTGGGGGCCCAGTGTTAGACTCCGATGCACCACAGCAGATTTACTATTACCCTTCGACCATCACATTGACGATGAAATACAGAAATTGCATCCGGTTTCAATACAAAATTCGCAATGCCGATTTATATTCACGAGAGTAACGTTTCGGGGAGTCTGTTTTTGCTCTTCCCTGGGGGCTCAGTGTGACACTCCGATGCACCACAGCAAGTTTACTGTTACCCATCGACCATCACATTAACGATGAAACACAGAAATTGCATCCGTTTTTAATGCAAAATTCGCAAAACCGATTTATATTGACAAGAGTAACATTTCGGAGAGTCTGTTATTGGCTCTTCCCTGGGGGCTCAGTGTTGGGCTCCGATGCACCAAGGCAGGTTTACTGTTACCCTTCGACCAAGACATTGACGATGAAACACAGATAATGCATCCGCTTTCAATACAAAATTCGCAATGCCGATTTCAGTCCACAGGAGTACCGTTTCGAAGAGTATGTACTATGGCACTTACCTCGGGGTCGAGTGTTAGACTCCGATGCACCACAGCAGGTCTATGTTACCCTTCGACCATCACATTGACGATGAAACACAGAAATTGCACCCGGTTTCAATACAAAATTCGCAATGCCGATTTCTGTCCACAGGAGGACCGATTCGAAGAGTATGTAGCTTGGCTCTTCCCCTGGGGTCCCAGTGTTAGACTCCGATGCACCACAGAAGGATTACTGTTACCCTTCACCATCACATTGACGATGGAACACAGAAATAGCATCCGGTTTCAATACAAAATTCGCAATGCCGATTTCTGTCCACAGGAGTACCGTTTCGTACAGTATGTAGTTTGGCTCTTCCCTGGGGGCCCAGTGTTAGACTCCGATGCACCACAGCAGGTTTACTGTTACCCTTCGTCCATCACATTCACGAAGAAACACTGAAGTTGCATCCGGTTTCAATTCAAAATTCGCAATGACGACTTATATTGACGAGAGTAACTTTTCTGGGAGTCTGTTATTTGGCTCTTACCTGGGGGCTCAGTGTGAGACTCCGATGCACCACAGAAGGTTTACTGTTACCCTTCGACCATCACATTGACGTTGAAACACAGAAATTGCATCCGGTTTCAATACAAAATTCGCAATTCCGATTTATATTGACGAGAGTAACGTATCGGGGAGTCTGTTTTTTGGCTCCTCCCTCGGGGGTCAGTGTGAGACTCCGATACACCACGGCAGGTTTGCTGTTACCCTTCGACGATGACATTGACGATGAAACACAGAAATTGCTTCCGGTTTCAATACAAAATTCGCAATGCCGATTTCTGTCCACAGGATTACCGTTTCGAATAGTATGTACTTTGGCTCTTCCCTCGGGGCCCAGTATTAGACTCCGATGCACCACAGCAGGTTTACTGTTACCCTTCGACCATCATATTGACGATGAAACAGAGAAATTGCATCCTGCTTCAATACAAATTCGCAATGCCGATTTATAATGACAAGAGTAACGTTTTGGGGAGTCTGTTTTCTGGCTCTTCCCTGGGGGCTCAGTGTTAGACTCCGATGCACCACAGCAGGTTTACTGTTACCCTTCGACCATGACATTGACGATGAAACACAGAAATTGCATCCGGATCAATACAAAATTCACAATGCCGATTTCTGTCCACAGGAGTACCGATTCGAAGAGAATGCCGATTTATATTGACGATGGTATCGTTTCGGGGATTCTGTTTTTTGGCCTTTCCCTGGGGACCAGTGAGAGACTCCGATGCACCACAGCAGGTTTACTGTTACCCTTCGACCATCACATTGACGATGAAACACAGATATTGCATCCGGTTTCAATACAAAAATCGCAATGCCGATTTCCGTCCACAGGTGTACCGTTTCGAAGAGTTTGTAGTTTGTCTCTTCCCTGGGGGCCCAGTGTGAGACTCCAATGATCCACAGCAGGGTTACTGTTACCCTTCGACCATCACATTGACGATGAAACACAGAAATTGCATCCGGTTTTAATACAAAATTCGCAATGCCGATTTATATTGACGAGAGTAACGTTTCGGGGAGTCTGTTTTTTGGCTCTTACCTGGGGGCTCAGTGTGAGACTCCGATGCACCACAGCATGTTTACTGTTACCCTTCGACATTCACATTGACGATGAAGCACAGGATATTGCATCCGGTTTCAATACAAAATTCGCAATGCCGATTTATGTTGACGTGAGTAACGTTTCGTGGAGTCTGTTTTTCGGCTGTTCCCAAGGGCTCGGTGTGAGAGTCCGATGCACCACAGCAGGTTTACTGTCACCCTTCGACCATCACATTGACGATGAAACACAGAAATTGCATCCGGATTCAATAAAAAATTCGCAATGCCGATTTATATTGACGAGAGTAACGTTTCTGGAAGTCTGTTTTTTGGCTCTTCCCTGGGGGCTCAGTGTTAGACTCCCATGCACCACGGCAGGTTTACTGTTACCCTTCGACCAAGACATTGACGATGAAACACAGAAATTGCATCCGGTTTCAATACAAAATTCGCAATGCCGATTTCCGTCCACAGCTGTACGGTTTCGAAGAGTATGTAGTTTGTCTTTTTCCTGGGGGCCGAGTGTGAGTCTCCGATGCACCACAGCAGGTTTACTGTTTCCCTACGACCATCACATTGACGATGAAACTTATCAATTGCATCCGGTTTCAATACAAAATCCGCAATGCCGATTTATATTGACGAGAGTAACGATTCGGGGAGTCTGTTATTTGGCTCTTCCCTGGGGGCTCAGTGTGAGATTCCGATGGACCACAGCAGGTTTACTGTTACCCTTCGACCATCACGTTGACGATAAAACACAGAAATTGCATCCGATTTCAATACAAAATTCACAATGCCGATTTATATTGACGAGAGTAACGTTTCGCGGATTCTGTTAGTTGGCACTTCCCTGGGGGCTCAGTGTGAGACTCCGATGCACCACAGCAGGTTTGCTGTTACCCTTCGACCATCACATTGACGATGAAACACAGAAATTGCATCCGGTTTCAATACAAAATTTGTAATGCCGATTTATATTGACGAGAGAAACGTTTCGGGGAGTCTGTTTTTTGGCTCTTCCCAGGGGGCTAAGTGTGAGACTCCGATGCACAACAGCAGGTTTATTGATACCCTTCAACTATCACATTGACGATGAAACACAGAAATTGCATCCGGTTTCAATACAAAATACGCAATACCGATTTCCGTCCACAGGAGTACCGTTTGGAAGAGAATGTTTTTTGTCTCTTCCCTGGGGGCCCAGTGTTAGACTCCGACGCGTCACAGCAGGTTTACTGTTACCCATCGACCATGACATTGACGATGAAACACAGAAATTGCATCCGGTTTCAATACAAGATACGCAATACCGATTTCCGTCCACAGGAGTACCGTTTCGAAGAGTATGTAGTTTGGCTCTTCAATGGGGGCCCAGTGTTACACTTCGATGCACCACAGCAGGTTTACAGTTACTCTTCGACCATCACATTGACGATGAATCACAGACATTGCATCCGGTTTCAATACAAAATTCGCAATGCCGATTTATATTGACGAGAGTAACCTTTCGGGGAGTCTGTTATTTGGCTCTTCCCTGGGGGCTCAGTATGAGACTCAGATGCACCACAGCAGGTTTACTGTTACCCTTCGACCATCACATTGACGATGAAACACAGAAATTGCATCCGGTTACAATACAAAATTCGCAATGCCGATTTCCGTCCACAGGTGTACCGTTTCGAAGAGTATGTAGATTGTATCTTCCCTGGGGGCCCAGTGTGAGACTCCGATGCACCACAGCAGGTTTACTGTCACCCTACGACCATCACATTGACGATGAAACACAGAAATTGCATCCGGTTTCAATACAAAATTCGCAATGCTGATTTATATTGACGACAGTAACTTTTCAGGGAGTCTGTTATTTGGCTCTTCCTTGGGGGCTCAGTATGAGACTCCGATGCACCACAGCAGCTTTACTGTTACCCTTAGCCCATCACATTGACGATGAAACACAGAAATTGCATCCGGTAACAATACAAAATTCGCAACGCCGATTTCTGTCCACAGGAGTACCGTTTCGAGGAGAATGTAGTTTGGCTCTTCCCTGGGGGCCCAGTGTTAGACTCTGATGCACCACAGCAGGCTTACTGTTACCCTTAGACCATCACATTGACGATGAAACACAGAAATTGCATCCGGTTTCAATACAAAATTCGCAATGCCGATTTCTGTCTACAGGAGTACCGTTTCGAAGAGTATGTACTTTGGCTCTTCCCTGGGGGCCCAGTGTTAGACTCCGATGCACCACAGCAGATTTACTGTTACTCTACGACCATCACACTGACGATGAAATAAAAAATTGCACGCGGTTTCAATTCAAAATTCGCAATGCCGGTTTATATTGACGAGTGTAACGTTTCGGGGAGTCTGTTCCTTGGCTCTTCTCTGGGGGCTCAGTGTTAGACTCCGATGCACCACGGCAGGTTTACTGTTACCCTTAGACCAATACATTGACGATGAAACACAGATATTGCATCCGGTTTCAATACAAATTTCGCAATGCCGATTTCTGTCCACAGGAGTACCGATCCGAAGAGAATGTAGTTTGCCTCTTCCCTGTGGTCCCAGTGTTAGACTCCGATGCACCACAGCAGGGTTACTGTTACCCTTCGACCGTCACATTGACGATGAAACACATAAATTGCATCCCGTTTCAATACAAAATTCGCAATGCCGATTTATATTGACGATGGTATCGTTTCGGGGATTCTGTTTTTTGGCCTTTCCCTGGGGACCTGTGAGAGACTCCGATGCACCACAGCAGGTTTACTGTTACCCTTCGACCATCACATTCACGATGAAACACAGATATTGCATCCGGTTTCAATACAAAATTCGCAATGCCGATTTCCGTCCACAAGTGTACCGTTTCGAAGAGTTTGTAGTTTGTCTCTTCCCTGGGGGCCCAGTGTGAGACTCCAATGCTCCACAGCAGGGTTACTGTTACCCTTCGACCATCACATTGACGATAAAACACAGAAATCTCATCCGGTTTCAATACAAATTTCGCAATTCCGATTTATATTGACGAGAGTAACGTTTCGGGGAGTCTGTTATTTGGCTCTTCCCTGGGGGATCAGTGAGAGACTCAGATGCACCACAGCAGGTTTACTGTTACCCGTCGACCATCACATTGACGATGAAACACAGAAATTGCATCCGATTTAAATACAAAATTCTCAATGCCGATTTATATTGACGAGAGTAACGTTTCGCGGAGTCTGTTAGTTGGCACTTCCCTGGGGGCTCAGTGTGAGACTCCGATGCACCACAGCGGGTTTGCTGTTACCCTTCGACCATCACATTGACGATGAAACACTGAAATTGCATCCGGTTTCAATACAAAATTCGCAATGCCGATTTCAGTCCACAGGAGTACCGTTTCGAAGAGTATGTACTATGGCACTTACCCCGGGGCCGAGTGTTAGACTCCGATGCACCACAGCAGGTCTATGTTACCCTTCGACCATGACATTGACGATGATACACAGATATTGCACCCGGTTTCAATACAAAATTCGCAATGCCGATTTCTGTCCACAGGAGTACCGATTCGAAGAGTATGTAGCTTGGCTCTTCCCCTGGGGGCCCAGTGTTAGACTCCGATGCACCACCGAAGGATTACTGTTACCCTTCACCATCACATTGACGATGGAACACAGAAATAGCATCCGGTTTCAATACAAAATTCGCAATGCCGATTTCTGTCCACAGGAGTACCGTTTCATAGAGTATGTAGTTTGGCTCTTCCCTGGGGGCCCAGTGTTAGACTCCGATGCACCACAGCAGGTTTACTGTTACCCTTCGTCCATCGCATTCACGAAGAAACACAGAAGTTGCATCCGGTTTCAATTCAAAATTCGCAATGACGACTTATATTGACGAGAATAACTTTTCGGGGAGTCTGTTATTTGGCTCGTCCCTGGGGGCTCAGTGTGAGACTCCGATGCACCACAGAAGGTTTACTGTTACCCTTCGACCATCACATTGACGTTGAAACACAGAAATTGCATCCGGTTTCAATACAAAATTCGCAATGCCGATTTATATTGACGAGAGTAACGTATCGGGGAGTCTGTTTTTTGGCTCCTCCCTCGGGGGTCAGTGTGAGACTCCGATACACCACGGCAGGTTTGCTGTTACCCTTCGACGATGACATTGACGATGAAACACAGAAATTGCTTCCGGTTTCAATACAAAATTCGCAATGCCGATTTCTGTCCACAGTATTACCGTTTCGAATAGTATGTACTTTGGCTCTTCCCTCGGGGCCCAGTATTAGACTCCGATGCACCACAGCAGGTTTACTGTTACCCTTCGACCATCATATTGACGATGAAACAGAGAAATTGCATCCTGCTTCAATACAAATTCGCAATGCCGATTTATAATGACAAGAGTAACGTTTTGGGGAGTCTGTTTTCTGGCTCTTCCCTGGGGGCTCAGTGTTAGACTCCGATGCACCACAGCAGGTTTACTGTTACCCTTCGACCATGACATTGACGATGAAACACAGAAATTGCATCCGGATCAATACAAAATTCACAATGCCGATTTCTGTCCACAGGAGTACCGTTTTGAAGAGTATGTACTTTGGCTCATCCCTATGGGCCCAGTGTTAGACTCCGATGCACCACAGCAGATTTACTGTTACTCTACGACCATCACACTGACGATGAAATAAAAAATTGCACCCGGTTTCAATTCAAAATTCGCAATGCCGGTTTATATTGACGAGTGTAACGTTTCGGGGAGTCTGTTTCTTGGCTGTTCTCTGGGGGCTCAGTGTTAGACTCCGATGCACCACGGCAGGTTTACTGTTACCCTTAGACCAATACATTGACGATGAAACACAGATATTGCATCCGGTTTCAATACAAAATTCGCAATGCCGATTTCTGTCCACAGGAGTACCGATCCGAAGAGAATGTAGTTTGCCTCTTCCCTGTGGTCCCAGTGTTAGACTCCGATGCACCACAGCAGGGTTACTGTTACCCTTCGACCGTCACATTGACGATGAAACACATAAATTGCATCCCGTTTCAATACAAAATCCGCAATGCCGATTTATATTGACGAGAGTAACGATTCGGGGAGTCTGTTATTTGGCTCTTCCCTAGGGGGCTCAGTGTGAGATTCCGATGGACCACAGCAGGTTTACTGTTACCCTTCGACCAAGACATTGACGATGAAACACAGAAATTGCATCCGGTTTCAATACAAAATACGCAATACCGATTTCCGTCCACAGGAGTACCGTTTGGAAGAGAATGTTTTTTGTCTCTTCCCTGGGGGCCCAGTGTTAGACTCCGACGCGCCACAGCAGGTTTACTGTTACCCATCGACCATCATATTGACGATGAATCACAGAAATTGGATCCGGTTTCAATACAAAATTCGCAATGCCGATTTCCGTCCACAGGTGTACCGTTTCGAAGAGTATGTAGTTTGGCTCTTCAATGGGGGCCCAGTGTTACACTTCGATGCACCACAGCAGGTTTACTGTTACTCTTCGACCATCACATTGACGATGAATCACAGACATTGCATCCGGTTTCAATACAAAATTCGCAATGCCGATTTATATTGACGAGAGTAACCTTTCGGGGAGTCTGCTATTTGGCTCTTCCCTGGGGGCTCAGTATGAGACTCAGATGCACCACAGCAGGTTTACTGTTACCCTTCGACCATCACATTGACGATGAAACACAGAAATTGCATCCGGTTACAATACAAAATTCGCAATGCCGATTTCCGTCCACAGGTGTACCGTTTCAAAGAGTATGTAGTTTGTATCTTCCCTGGGGGCCCAGTGTGAGACTCCGATGCACCACAGCAGGTTTACTGTCACCCTACGACCATCACATTGACGATGAAACACAGAAATTGCATCCGGTTTCAATACAAAATTCGCAATGCCGATTTATATTGACGAGAGTAGCGTTTCGGCGAGTATGTTATTTGGCTCTCCCCTGGGTTCTCATTGTGAGATACCGATGCACCACAGCAGGTTTACTGTTACCCTTCGACCATCACATTGACGATGAAACACAGAAATTGCATCCGATTTCAATACAAAATTCGCAATGCTGATTTATATTGTCGAGAGTAACGTTTCAGGGAGTCTGTTATTTGGCTCTTCCCTGGGGGCTCAGTATGAGACTCCGATGCACCACAGCAGCTTTACTGTTACTCTTAGACCATCACATTGACGATGAAACACAGAAATTGCATCCGGTCACAATACAAAATTCGCAACGCCGATTTCTATCCACAGGAGTACCGTTTCGAGGAGAATGTAGTTTGGCTCTTCCCTGTGGGCCCAGTGTTAGACTCCGATGCACCACAGCAGGCTTACTGTTACCCTTAGACCATCACATTGACGATGAAACACAGAAATTGCATCCGGTTTCAATACAAAATTCGCAATGCCAATTTCTGTCTACAGGAGTACCGTTTCGAAGAGTATGTAGTTTGGCTCTTCCCTGGCTGCTTAGTGTTAGACTCCGATACACCACAGCAGGTTTACTGTTACCCTTCGACCATCACATTGACGATGAAACCCTGAAATTGCATCCGGTTTCAATACAAAATTTGCAATGCCGATTTATATTGACGAGAGTAACGTTTCGGGGAGTCTGTTTCTTGGTTCTTCCCTTGGTGGATCAGTGTGAGACTCCGATGCACCACAGCAGGTTTACTGTTACCCTTCGACCATCTCATTGACGATGAAACACAGAAATTGCATCCGGTTTCAATACAAATTTTGCAATTCCGATTTATATTGACGAGAGTAACGTTTCGGGGAGTCTGTTATTTGGCTCTTCCCTGGGGGCTCAGTGAGAGACACAGATGCACCACAGCAGGTTTACTGTTACCCGTCGACCATCACATTGACGATGAAACACAGAAATTGCATCCGATTTAAATACAAAATTCACAATGCAGATTTATATTGACGAGAGTAACGTTTCGCGGAGTCTGTTAGTTGGCACTTCCCTGGGGGCTCAGTGTGAGACTCCGATGCACCACAGCAGGTTTGCTGTTACCCTTCGACCATCACATTGACGATGAAACACAGAAATTGCATCCGGTTTCAATACAAGATTTGCAATGCCGATTTATATTGACGAGAGTAACGTTTCAGGGAGTCTGTTATTTGGCTCTTCCCTGGGGGCTCAGTATGAGACTCCGATGCACCACAGCGGCTTTACTGTTACCCTTAGACCATCACATTGACGATGAAACACAGAAATTGCATCCGGTTACAATACAAAATTCGCAACGCCGATTTCTATCCACAGGAGTACCGTTTCGAGGAGAATGTAGTTTGGCTCTTCCCTGTGGGCCCAGTGTTACACTCCGATGCACCACAGCAGGTTTACTGTTACTCCTCGACCATCACATTGACGATGAATCACAGACATTGCATCCGGTTTCAACACACATTTCGCAATGCCGATTTATATTGATGAGAGTAACCTTTCGGGGAGTCTGTTATTTGGCTCTTCCCTGGGGGCTCAGTATGAGACCCAGATGCACCACAGCAAGTTTACTGTTACCCTTCGACCATCACATTGACGATGAAACACAGAAACTGCATCCGGTTACAATACAAAATTCGCAATGCCGACTTCCGTCCACAGGTGCACCGTTTCGAAGAGTATGTAGTTTGTATCTTCCCTGGGGGCCCAGTATGAGACTCCGATGCACCATAGCAGGTTTACTGTCACCCTACGACCATCACATTGACGATGAAACACAGAAATTGCATTCGGTTTCAATACAAAATTCGCAATGCCGATTTATATTGACGAGAGTAGCGTTTCGGCGAGTATGTTATTTGGCTCTCCCCTGGGTTCTCATTGTGAGATGCCGATGCACTACAGCAGGTTTACTGTTACCCATCGACTATCACATTGACGATGAAACACAGAAATTGCATCCGATTTCAATACAAAAGTCGCAATGCTGATTTATATTGACGAGAGTAACGTTTCGGGGAGTCTGTTATTTGGCTCTTCCCTTGGGGGATCAGTGTAGCACTCCGATGCACCACAGCAGGTTTACTGCTACCCTTCGACCATCACATTGACGATGAAACACAGATATTGCATCCGGTTTCAATACAAATTTCGCAATTCCGATTTATATTGACGAGAGTAACGTTTTGGGGAGTCTGTTATTTGGCTCTTCCCTGGGGGCTCAGTGTGAGACTCAGATGCACCACAGCAGGTTTTCTGTTACCCTTCGACCATCACATTGACGATGAAACACAGAAATTGCATCCGGTTTCAATACAAAATTCGCAATGCCGATTTCCGTCCACAGGTATACGGTTTCGAAGCGTATGTAGATTGTCTCTTCCCTGGGGGCATAGTGTAAGACTCTGATGCACCACAGCAGGTTTACTGTTACCCTTCGACCATCACATTCACGATGAAACACAGAAATTGCATCCGGTTTCAATACAAAATTTGCGATGCCGATTTATATTGACGAGAGTAACGTTTCGGGGAGTCTGTCTTTTGGCTCTTCCCAGAGGGCTAAGTGTGCGACTACGATGCACCACAGCAGGTTTATTGTTACCCTTCGACCATCACATTAACGATGAAACACAGAAATTGCATCCGGTTTGAATACAAAATTCGCAATGCCGATTTCCGTCCACCGGAGTACCGTTTCGAAGAGAATGTGGTTTGTCTCTTCCCTGAGGCCAAGTGTTAGACTCCGATGCACCACAGCAGGTTTACTGTTACCCTTCGACCATCACATTGACGATGAATCACAGAAATTGCAACCGGTTTCAATACAAAATTCGCAATACCGATTAGTATTGACGAGAGTAACGTTTCAGGGAGTCTTTACTTTGGCTCTTCCCTGGGTGCACAGTGTGAGACTCCGATGCACCACAGCAGGTTTACTGTTACCCTTCGACCATCACATTGACGATGAAACACAGAAATATCATCCGGTTTCAATACAAAATTCGCAATGCCGATCTGTTGTGACGAGAGTACCGTTTCGGGGAGTCTGTTTTTCTGCCCTTCCCTGGGGGCTCAGTGTGAGACTCCGATGCACCACAGCAGGTGAACTGTTACCCTTCGACCATCACATTGACGATGAAACACAGAAATTGCATCCGGTTTCAATACAAAATTCGCTATGCCGATTTCCGTCCACAGGAGCACCGTTTCGAAGAGAATGTGGTTTTTTTTGTCTTCCCTGGGGGCCCAGTGTTAGACTCTGATGCACCACAGCAGGTTTACTGTTGCCCTTCGACCATCACATTGACGATGAAACACAGAAATTGCATCCGGTTTCAATACAAAATTCGCATAGCCGATTTCCGTCCACAGGAGCACCGTTTCGAAGAGAATGTGGTTTGTCTCTTCCCTGGGGGCCCAGTGTTAGACTCCGATGCACCACAGCAGGTTTACTGTTACCCTTCGACCATCACATTGACGATGCAACACAGAAATTGCATCCAGTTTCAATACAAAATTTGCAAAGCCAACTTATATTGACGAGAGTAACGTTTCGGCGAGTCTGTTTTTGGCTCTTCCCTGGGGGCTCAATGTGAGACTCCGATGCACCACAGCAGGTTTACTGTTACCCTTCGACCATCAAATTGACGATGAAACACAGAAATAGCATCCGGTATCAATACAAAATTCGCAATGCCGATTTCTGTCCACAGGAGTACCGTTTCGAAGAGTATGTAGTTTGGCTCCACCCCGGGGGCCCAGTTTTAGACTCCGATACACCACAGAAGGTTTACTGTTACCCTTCGACCATCACATTGACGATGCAACACAGAAATTGCATCCACTTTCAATACAAAATTCGCAATGCCGATTTGTGTCCACAGGAGTACCGTTTCGAAGAGTATGTAATTTGGCTCTTCCCTGGGGGCCCAGTGTTGGAATCCGATGCACCACAGCAGGGTTACTGTTACACTACGACCATCACATTGACGATGAAACACAGGAATTGCATCCGGTATCAATACGAAATTCGCAATACCGATTAGTATTGACGAGAGTAACGTTTCAGGGAGTCTTTACTTTGGCTCTTCCCTGGGTGCTCAGTGTGAGACTCCGACGCACCACAGCAGGTTTACTGTTACCCTTCGACCATCACATTGACGATGAAACACGGAAATTGCATCCTTGGGGGCTCAGTGTGAGACTCCGATGCACCACAGCAGGTTTACTGTTACGCTTCGACCGTCACCTTGACGACGAAACACAGAAATTGCGTCCAGTTTCAATACATAATTCGCAATGCCGATTTATGTTGACGAGAGTAACTTTTCAGGGAGTCTGGTATTTGGGTCTTCCCTGGGGCTCAGTGTGAGACTCCGAGGCACCACAGCAGGTTTACTGTTACCCTTCGACCATCACATTGACGATAAAACACAGATATTGCATCCGGTTTCAATACAAAATTCTCAATGCCGATTTCTGTCCACAGGAGTACCGTTTCGAAGGGTATGTACTTTGGCTATTCCCTGGGGGCCCAGTGTTAGACTCCGATGCACCACAGCAGGTTTACTCTTACCCTTCGACCATCACATTAACGATGAAACACAGATATTTCATTCTGTTTCAATACAAAATTCTCAATGCCAATTTATATTGACGAGAGTAACGTTTCAGGGAGTCTGTTTTTTGGCACTTCCCTGGGGCTCAGTGTGAGACTCCGATGGACCACAGCAGGTTTACTGTTACCCTTTGACCATCACATTGACTATGAAACACCGAAATTGCATCCGTTTTCAATGCAAAATTCGCAAAACGGATTTATATTGACGAGAGTATCATTTCGGGGAGTCTGTTATTGGCTCTTCCCTGGGGGCACAGTGTTAGACTCCGATGCACCACAGCAGGCTTACTGTTACCCTTAGACCATCACATTGACGATGGTACACAGAAATTGCATCCGGTTTCAATACAAAATTCGCAATGCCGATTTCTGTCCACAGGAGTACCGTTTCAAAGGGTTTGTAGTTTTGTTCTTCCCTGGGGGCCCAGTGTTAGGCTCCGATGCACCACAGCAGGTTTACTGTAACCCTTCGGCCATCAAATTGACGATGAAACACAGGAATTGCATCCGGTTTCAATACAAAATTCGCAATGCCGATTTCTGTCCACAGGAGTACCGTTTCAAAGGGTATGTAGTTTGGTTCTTCCCTGGGGGCCCAGTGTTAAACTCCGATGCACCACAGCAGGTTTACTGTTACCCTTCTACCATCACATTGACGATGAAACACAGAAATTGCATCCGATTTCAATACAAAATTCGCAATGCCGATTTATATTGTCGAGAATAACGCTCCGGGGAGTCTGTTATTTGGCTCCTCCCTGGGGGGTCAGTGTGAACTCCGATGCACCACAGCAGGCTTACTGTTACCCTTCGACCATCACATTGACGATGAAACGCAGAAATTGCATCCGGTTTTAAATACAAATTTCGCAATGGCGATTTCTGTCCACAGGAGTACCGTTTCAAAGAGTATGTAGTCTGGCTCTTCCCTGGGGGCCCAGTGTTAGACTCCGATGCACCACAGCAGGTTTACTGTTACCCTTAGACCATCACATTGACGATGAAACACAGAAATTGCATTTGGTTTCAGTACAAAATTCGCAATGCCAATCTATATTGACGAGAGTAACGTTTCGGGGGAGTCTGTTTTTTGGTTCTTCCCTGGGAGCTCAGTATGAGACTCCGATGCACCACAGGAGATTTACTGTTATCCTTCGACCATCATATTGACGATGAAACACAGAAATTGCACCCGTTTTTAATACAAAATTCGCAATGCCAATTAATATTGACGAGAGTAACGCTACGGGGAGTCTGTCTTTGGCTCTTCCCTGGGAGCTCAGTGTGAGACTCCGATGCACCACAGCAGGTTTACTGTTACCCTTCGACAATCAAATTGACGATGAAACACAGAAATTGCATCCGGTTTCAATACAAAATTCGCTATGCCGATTTCCGTCCACAGGAGCACCGTTTCGAAGAGAATGTGATTTGTCTCTTCCCTGGGGGCCCAGTGTTAGACTCCGATGCACCACAGCAAGTTTACTGTTACCCTTCGACCATCACATTGATGATGCAACACAGAAATTGCATCCAGTTACAATACAAAATTCGCAAAGCCAAATTATATTGACGAGAGTAACGTTTCGGCGAGTCTGTTTTTGGCTCTTCCCTGGGGGCACAGTGTGAGACTCCGATGCACCACAGCAGGTTTACTGTTACCCTTCGACCATCAAATTGACGATGAAACACAGAAATTGTATCCGGTTTCAATAAAAAATTCGCAATGCCGATTTCTGTCCACAGGAGTACCGTTTGAAGAGTATGTTGTTTGGCTCTACCCCGGGGGCCCAGTTTTAGACTCCGATACACAACAGAAGGTTTACTGTTACCCTTCAACCATCACATTGACGATGCAACACAGAAATTGCATCCAGTTTCAATACAAAATTCGCAATGCCGATTTCTGTCCACAGGAGTACCGTTACGAAGAGTATGTAGTTTGGCTCTTCCCTGGGGGCCCAGTGTTAGAATCCGATCCACCATAGCAGGGTTACTGTTACCCTTCGACCATCACATTGACGATGAAACACAGGAATTGCATCCGGTTTCAATACAAAATTCGCAATGCCATTTATATTGACGAGAGTAACGTTTCGGGGAGTCTGTTATGTGGCTACTCCCTGGGGGCTTAGTGTGAGACTCCGATGCACAACAGAAGGTTTACTGTTACCCTTCAACCATCACATTGACGATGCAACACAGAAATTGCATCCAGTTTCAATACAAAATTCGCAATGCCGATTTCTGTCCACAGGAGTACCGTTATGAAGAGTATGTAGTTTGGCTCTTCCCAGGGGGCCCAGTGTTAGAATCCGATCCACCACAGCAGGGTTACTGTTACCCTTCGACTATCAAATTGACGATGAAACACAGAAATTGCATCCGGTTTCAATACAAAATTCGCAATGCCGATTTCTGTCCACAGGAGTACCGTTTGAAGAGTATGTTGTTTGGCTCTTCCCTGGGGGCCCAGTGTTAGACGCCGATACACCACAGCAGGTTTACTGTTGCCCTTCGACCATCACATTGACGATGACACACAGAAATTGCATCCGGTTTCAATACAAAATTTGCAATGCCCATATATATTGACGAGAGTAACATTTCGGGGAGTCTGAATTTTGGCTCTTCCCTGAGGGATCAGAGTGAGACTCCGATGCACCACAGCAGGTTTACTGTTACCCTTCGCCCATCACATTGACGATGAAACACAGAAATTGATTCCGGTTTCAATACAAAATTCGCTATGCCGATTTTCGTCCACAGGAGCACCGTTTCGAAGAGAATGTGGTTCGTCTCCTCCCTGGGGTCCCAGTGTTATACTCCGATGCACAACAGCAGGTTTACTGTTACCCTTCGACCATCACATTACCGATGAAACACAGAGATTGCATCCGGTTTCAATACAAAATTCTCAATGCCGATTTCTGACCACAGGAGTACTGTTTCGAAGGGTATGTAATTTGGCTCTTCCCTGGGGGCCCAGTGTTTGACTCCGATGCACCACAGCAGGGTTACTGTTACACTACGACCATCACATTGACGATGAAACACAGCAATTGCATCCGGTATCAATACAAAATTCGCAATACCGATTAGTATTCACGAGAGTAACGTTTCAGTGAGTCTTTACTTTGGCTCTTCCCTGGGTGCTAAGTGTGAGACTCCGATGCACTACAGCAGGTTTACTGTTACCCTTCGACCATCACATTGACGATGAAACACAGAAATTGCATCCGGTTTCAATACAAAGTTCTCAATGCCGATATCTGTCCACAGGAGTACCGTTTCGAAGGGTATGTACTTTGGCTCTTCCCTGGGGGCCCAGTGTGAGATTCCGATGCACCACAGTAGGTTTACTGTTACCCTACGACCATCACATTGACGATGAAACACAGAAATTGCATCTGGTTTCAATACAAAATTTGCGATGCCGATTTATATTGACGAGAGTAACGTTTCGGGGAGTCTGTTTTTTGGCTCTTCCCAGGGGGCTAAGTGTGCGACTACGATGCACCACAGCAGGTTTATTGTTACCCTTCGACCATCACATTAACGATGAAACACAGAAATTGCATCCGGTTTGAATACAAAATTCGCAATGCCGATTTCCGTCCACAGGAGTACCGTTTCGTAGAGAATGTGGTTTGTCTCTTCCCTGGGGGCCCAATGTTAGACTCCGATCCACCACAGCAGGTTTACTGTTACCCTACGACCATCACATTCACGATGAATCACAGAAATTGCAACCGGTTTCAATACGAAATTCGCAATACCGATTAGTATTGACGAGAGTAACGTTTCAGGGTGTCTTTACTTTGGCTCTTCCCTGGGTGCTCAGTGTGAGACTCCGATGCACCACAGAAGGTTTACTCTTACCCTTCGATCATCACATTGACGATGTAACACAGAAATATCATCCGGTTTTAATACAAAATTCGCAATGCCGAACTGTTCTGACGAGAGTAACGTTTCGGGGAGTCTGTTTTTCTGCTCTTCCCTGGGGGCTCAGTGTGAGACTCCGATGCACCACAGCAGGTGTACTGTTAACCTTCGACCATCACATTGACGATGAAACACAGAAATTGCATCCGGTTTTAATACAAAATTCGCAATGCCGATTTCCGTCCACAGAGCACCGTTTCGAAGAGAATGTGGTTTGTCTCTTCCCTGGGGGGCCCAGTGTTAGACTCAGATGCACCACAGCAGGTTTATTGTAACCCTTCGACCATCACATTGACGATGCAACACAGAAATTGCATCCAGTTTCAATACAAAATTCGCAAACCCAATTTATATTGACGAGAGTAACGTTTCGGTGGGTCTGTTTTTGGCTCTTCCCTGGGGGCTCAGTGTGAGACTCCGATGCACCACAGCAGGTTTACTGTTACCCTTCGACCATCAAATTGACGATGAAACACAAAAATTGCATCCGGTTTCATTACAAAAATCGCAATGCCGATTTCTGTCCACAGGAGTACCGTTTCGAAGAGTATGTAGCTTGGCTCTTCCCCGGGGGCCCAGTTTTAGACTCCGATACAACACAGAAGGTTTACTGTTACCCTTCAACCATCACATTGACGATGCAACACAGAAATTGCATCCAGTTTCAATACAAAATACGCAATGACGATTTCTGTCCACAGGAGTACCGTTTCGAAGAGTATGTAGTTTGGCTCTTTCCTGGGGGCCCAGTGTTAGAATCCGATCCACCACAGCAGGGTTACTGTTACCCTTCGACCATGACATTGACGATGAAACACAGGAATTGCATCCGGTTTCAATACAAAATTCGCAATGCCATTTATATTGACGAGAGTAACGTTTCGGGGAGTCTGTTATTTGGCTATTCCCTGGGGGCTCAGTGTGAGACTCCGATGCACCACGGCTGGTTTACTGTTACCCTTCGACCATCAGATTGACGATGAAACACAGAAATTGCATCCGGTTTCAATACAAAATTCGCAATGCCGATTCCGTCCACAGGTGTACCGTTTCGAAGAGTATGTAGTTTGTCTCTTCCCTGTGGGCCCAGTGTGAGACTCCGATGCGCCACAGCAGGTTTACTGCTACCCTACGACCATCACATTGACGAAGAAACACAGAAATTGCATCCGGTTTCAATACAAAATTCGCAATGCCGATTTCTGTCTACAGAAGAACCGTTTCGAAGAGTATGTAGTTTGGCTCTTCCCTGGGGGCCTAGTGTTAGCCTCCGATACAACACAGCGGGTTTACTGTTGCTCTTCGACCATCACATTGACGATGAAACACAGAAATTGCATCCGGTTTCAATACAAAATTTGCAATGCCCATTTATATTGACGAGAGTAACGTTTCGGGGAGTCTGATATATGGCTCTTCCCTGGGGGATCAGTGTGAGACTCCGATGCACCACAGCAGGTTCACTGTTACCCTTCGACCATCACAATGACGATGAAACACAGAAATTGCATCCGGTTTCAATACAAAATTCGCTATGCCGATTTTCGTCCACAGGAGCACCGTTTCGAAGAGATTGTGGTTTGTCTCTTCCCTGGGGTCCCAGTGTTATACTCCGATGCACCACAGCAGGTTTACTGTTACCCTTCGACCATCACATTGACGATGAAACACAGAAATTGCTTCCAGTTTCAATACAAAATTCGCAATGCCGATTTGTATTGACGAAGGTATCTTTTCGGGGAGTCTGTAAATTGGATCTTCCTTGGGGGCTCAGTGTGAGACTCCGATTCACCACAGCAGGTTTACTGTTACGCTTCGACCGTCACCATGACGACGAAACACAGAAATTGCGTCCAGTTTCAATACAAAATTCGCAATGCCGATTTATGTCCACAGGAGTACCGTTTCGAAGAGTATGTAGTTTGGCTCTTCCCCGGGGGCCCAGTTTTAGACTCCGATACAACACAGAAGGTTTACTGTTACCCTTCAACCATCATACTGACGATGCAACACAGAAATTGCATCCAGTTTCAATACAAAATTCGCAATGACGATTTCTGTCCACAGGAGTACCGTTTCGAAGAGTATGTAGTTTGGCTCTTTCCTGGGGGCCCAGTGTTAGAATCCGATCCACCACAGCAGGGTTACTGTTACCCTTCGACCATGACATTGACGATGAAACACAGGAATTGCATCCGGTTTCAATACAAAATTCGCAATGCCATTTATATTGACGAGAGTAACGTTTCGGGGAGTCTGTTATTTGGCTATTCCCTGGGGGCTCAGTGTGAGACTCCGATGCACCACAGCAGGTTTACTGTTACCCTTCGACCATCAGATTGTCGATGAAACAGAGAAATTGCATCCGGTTTCAATACAAAATTCGCAGTGCCGATTTCCGTCCACAGGTGTACCGTTTCGCAGAGTATGTAGTTTGTCTCTTCCCTGGGGGCCCAGTGTGAGACTCCGATGCGCCACAGCAGGTTTACTGCTACCCTACGACCATCACATTGACGATGAAACACAGAAATTGCATCCAGTTTCAATACAAAATTCGCAATGCCGATTTCTGTCTACAGAAGAACCGTTTCGAAGAGTATGTAGTTTGGCTCTTCCCTGGGGGCCCAGTGTTAGACTCCGATACAACACAGCAGGTTTACTGTTGCCCTTCGACGATCACATTGACGATGAAACACAGAAATTGCATCCGGTTTCAATACAAAATTTGCAATGCCCATTTATATTGACGAGAGTAACGTTTCGGGGAGTCTGATTTATGGCTCTTCCCTGGGGGATCAGTGTGAGACTCCGATGCACCACAGCAGGTTTACTGTTACCCTTCAACCATCACAATGACGATGAAACACAGAAATTGCATCCGGTTTCAATACAAAATTCGCAATGCCGATTTTCGTCCACAGGAGCACCGTTTCGAAGAGAATGTGGTTTGTCTCTTCCCTGGGGTCCCAGTGTTATACTCCAATGCACCACAGCAGGTTTACTGTTTCCCTTCGACCATCACATTGACGATGAAACACAGAAATTGCATCCGGCTTCAATACAAAATTCGCAATGCCGATTTGTATTGACGAAGGTATCTTTTCGGGGAGTCTGTAAGTTGGCTCTTCCTTGGGGGCTCAGTGTGAGACAACGATGGACCACAGCAGGTTTACTGTTACCCTTTGACCATCACATTGACTATGAAACACAGAAATTGCATCCGTTTTCGATGCAAAATTCGCAAAACGGATTTATATTGACGAGAGTATCATTTCGGGGAGTCTGTAATTGGCTCTTCCCTGGGGGCACATTGTTAGACTCCGATGCACCACAGCAGGCTTACTGTTACCCTTAGACCATCACATTGACGATGGTAGACAGAAATTGCATCCGGTTTCAATACAAAATTAGCAATGCCGATTTCTTTCTACAGGAGTACCGTTTCGAAGAGTATGTAGTTTGGCTCTTCTCTGGGGGCCCAGTGTTGGAATCCGGTGCACCACAGCAGGTTTACTGTAACCCTTCGGCCATCACATTGACGATGAAACACAGGAATTGCATCCGGTTTCAATAAAAAATTCGCAATGCCGATTTCTGTCATCAGGAGTACCGTTTCAAAGGGTATGTAGTTTGGTTCTTCCCTGGGGGCCCAGTGTTAGACTCCGATGCACCACAGCAGGTTTACTGTTACCCTTCGACCATCACATTGACGATGAAACACAGAAATTGCATCCGATTTCAATACAAAATTCGCAATGCCGATTTATATTGTCGAGAATAACGCTCCGGTGGGTCTGTTATTTGGCTCCTCCCTGGGGGGTCACTGTGAACTCCGATGCACCACAGCAGGCTTACTGTTACCCTTCGACCATCACATTGACGATAAAACGCAGAAATTGCATCCGGTTTTAAATACAAAAATCGCAATGGCGATTTCTGTCCACAGGAGTACCGTTTCAAAGAGTATGTAGCCTGGCTCTTCCCTGGGGGCCCAGTGTTAGACTCCGATGCACCACAGCAGGTTTACTGTTACCCTTAGACCATCACATTGACGATGAAACACAGATATTGCATTTGGTTTCAGTACAAAATTCGCAATGCCAATTTATATTGACGAAAGTAACGTTTCGGGGGAGTCTGTTTTTTGGTTCTTCCCTGGGGGCTCAGTATGAGACTCCGATGCACCACAGGAGATTTACTGTTATCCTTCGACCATGATATTGACGATGAAACACAGAAATTGCATCCATTTTCAATACAAAATTCGCAATGACGACTTATATTGACGAGAGTAACTTTTCGGGGAGTCTCTTCTTTGGCTCTTCACTAGTGGCTCAGTGTGAGACTCCGATGCAACACGGCAGGTTTACTTTACCCTTCGACCATCACATTGACGATGAAACACAGATATTGCATCCGGTTTCAATACAAAATTCGAAAAGCCGATTTATTCTCACGAGAGTAACGTTTCCTGGAGTCTGTTTTTCTGCTCTTCCCTGGGAGCTAAGTGTGAGACTCCGATGCACCACAGCAGGTTTACTGTTACCCTTCGTTCATCACATTGACGATGAAACACAGAAATTGCATCCGGTTTCAATACAAAATTCGCAATGCCAATTAATATTGACGAGAGTAACGTTTCGGGGAGTCTGTCTTTTGGCTCTTCCCAGGGAGCTAAGTGTGCGACTACGATGCACCACAGCAGGTTTATTGTTACCCTTCGACCATCACATTAACGATGAAACACAGAAATTGCATCCGGTTTGAATACAAAATTCGCAATGCCGATTTCCGTCCACCGGAGTACCGTTTCGAAGAGAATGTGGTTTGTATCCTCCCTGGGGCCAAGTGTTAGACTCCGATGCACCACAGCAGGTTTACTGTTACCCTTCGATCATCACATTGACGATGAATCACAGAAATAGCAACCGGTTTCAATACAAAATTCGCAATACCGATTAGTATTGACGAGAGTAACGTTTCAGGGAGTCTTTACTTTGGCTCTTCCCTGGGTGCACAGTGTGAGACTCCGATGCACCACAGCAGGTTTACTGTTACCCTTCGACCATCATATTGACGATGAAACACAGAAATATCATCCGGTTTCAATACAAAATTCGCAATGCCGATCTCTTCTGACGAGAGTAACGTTTCGGGGAGTCTGTTTTTTGGCTCTTCTCAGGGGGCTAAGTGTGAGACTCCGATGCACCACAGCATTTTTATTGATACCCTTCAACTATCACATTGACGATGAAACACAGAAATTGCGTCCGGTTTCAATACAAAATACGCAATACCGATTTTCGTCCACAGGAGTACCGTTTGGAAGAGAATGTATTTTGTCCTCTTATCTGGGGGCCCAGTGTTAGACTCCGACGCGCCACAGCAGGTTTACTGTTACCCATCGACCATCATATTGACGATGAATCACAGAAATTGGATCCGGTTTCAATACAAAATTCGCAATGCCGATTTCTGTCCACAGGAGTACCGTTTCGAAGAGTATGTATTTTGGCTCTTCAATAGGGGCCCAGTGTTACACTCCGATGCACCACAGCAGGTTTACTGTTACTCTTCGACCATCACATTGACGATGAATCACAGAAACTGCATCCGGTTTCAATACAAAATTTGCAATGCCCATATATATTGACGAGAGTAACGTTTCGGGGAGTCTGAATTTTGGCTCTTCCCTGAGGGATCAGAGTGAGACTCCGATGCACCACAGCAGGTTTACTGTTACCCTTCGCCCATCACATTGACGATGAAACACAGAAATTGCATCCGGTTTCAATACAAAATTCGCTATGCCGATTTTCGTCCACAGGAGCACCGTTTCGAAGAGAATGTGGTTCGTCTCTTCCCTGGGGACCCAGTGTCATACTCCGATGCACAACAGCAGGTTTACTGTTACCCTTCGACCATCACATTACCGATGAAACACAGAAATTGCATCCGGTTTCAATACAAAATTCTCAATGCCGATTTCTGTCCACAGGAGTACCGTTTCGAAGGGTATGTAATTTGGCTCTTCCCTGGGGGCCCAGTGTTTGACTCCGATGCACCACAGCAGGTTTACTGTTACCCTTCGACCATCAAATTGACGATGAAACACAGAAATTGCATCCTGTTTCAATACAAATTTCGCAATGCCGATTTATATTGACAAGAGTAACGTTTCGGGGAGTCTGTTTTTTGGCTCTTCCCTGGGGCTCAGTGTGAGACTCCGATGGACCACAGCAGGTTTACTGTTACCCTTTGACCATCACATTGACTATGAAACACAGAAATTGCATCCGTTTTCAATGCAAAATTCGCAAAACGGATTTATATTGACGAGAGTAACATTTCGGGGAGTCTGTTATTGGCTCTTACCTGGGGGCTCAGTGTGAGACTCCGATGCACCACAGCTGCTTTACTGTTACCCTTCGACCATCACATTGATGATGAAACACAGAATTTGCATCCAGTTTCAATACAAAGTTCGCAATGCCCATTTATATTGACGAGAGTAATGTTTCAGGGAGTCTGTTACTTGGCTCTTCCCTGGGGGCACAGTGTTAGACTCCGATGCACCACAGCAGGCTTACTGTTACCCTTAGACCATCACATTGACGATGAAACACAGAAATTGCATCCGGTTTCAGTACAAAATTCGCAATGCCGATTTATATTGACGAAAGTAAAGTTTCGGGGGAGTCTGTTCTTTGGTTCTTCCCTGGAGGCTCAGTATGAGACTCCGATTCACCACAGCAGGTTTACTGTAACCCTTCGACCATGATATTGACGATGAAACACAGAAATTGCATCCGGTTTCAATACAAAATTCGCAATGACGACTTATATTGACGAGAGTAACTTTTCGGGGAGTCTCTTTTTTGGCTCTTCCCTAGGGGCTCAGTGTGACACTCCGATGCAACACGGCAGGTTTACTGTTACCCTTCGACCATCACATTGACGATTAAACAAAGAAACTGCTTCCGGTTTCAATACAAAATTCGAAAAGCCGATTTATTCTGATGAGAGTAACGTTTCCTGGAGTCTGTATTTATGCTCTTCCCTGGGGGCTCAGTGTGAGATTCCGATGAACCACCGAAGGTTTACTGTTACCCTTCGACCATCACATTGACGATGAAACACAGAAATTGCATCCGGCTTCAATACAAAATTCGCAATGCCAATTAATTTTGACGAGAATAACGTTTCGGGGGTCTGTTTTTTGGCTCTTCCCTGGGGCTCAGTGTGAGACTCCGATGGACCACAGCAGGTTTACTGTTACCCTTAGACCATCACATTGACGGTGAAACACAGAAATTGCATCCGGTTTCAATAAAAAATTCGCAACGCCGATTTCTGTCGACAGGAATACTGTTTCCAAGAGAATGTAGTTTGGCTCTTCCCTGGGGGCACAGTGTTAGACTCCGATGCACCACAGCAGGTTTACTGTTACCCTTAGACCATCACATTGCTGATGAAACACAGAAATTGCATCCGGTTTCAATACAAAATTCGCAATGCCGATTTCTTTATACAGGAGTACCGTTTTGAAGAGTATGTAGTTTGGCTCTTCCCTGGGGGCACAGTGTTAGACTCCGATACACCACAGCAGGTTTACTGTTGCCCTTCGGCCATCACATTGACGATGAAACACATGAATTGCATCCGGTTTCAATACAAAATTCGCAATGCCGATTTCTGTCCACAGGAGTACCGTTTCGAAAGGTATGTAGTTTGGCTCTTCCCTGGGGGCGCAGTGTTAGACTCCGATGCACCACAGCAGGTTTACTTTTACCCTTCGACCATCATATTGACGATGAAACACAGAAATTGCATCCGGTTTCAATAGAAAATTCGCAATTCCGTTTTGTGTCCACAGGAGTACGGTTTCGAAGAGTATGTAGTTTGGCTCTTCCCTGGGGGCCCAGTGTTGGACTCCGATGCACCACAGCAGGTTTACTGTAACCCTTCGACCATCACATTGACGATGAAACACAGAAATTGCATCCGGTTTCAATACAAAATTCGAAAAGACGAATTATATTGACAAGAGTAACTTTGCGGGGAGTCTCTTGTTTGGCTCTTCCCTAGGTGCTCAGTGTGAGACTCCGATGCAACACGGCAGGTTTACTGTTACCCTTCGACCATCACATTGACGATGAAACACAGAAATTGCATCCGGTTTCAATACAAAATTCGCAATGCCGATTTATTCTGACGAGACTAACGTTTCCTGGAGTCTGTTTTTCTGCTCTTCCTTGGGGGCTCAGTGTGAGACTCCGATGCACCACAGCAGGTTTACTGTTACCCTTCGACCATTACATTGACAACGAAACACAGAAATTGCATTCGGTTTCAATACAAAATTCGCAATGCCGATTTATATTGACGAGAGTAACTTTTCGGGGAGTCTGTTATTTGGCTCTTCCCTGGGGGCTCAGTGTGAGACGCAGAAGCACCACAGCAGGTTTACTGTTACCCTTCGACCATCACATTGACTATGAAACACAGAAATTGCATCCGTTTTCAATGCAAAATTCGCAAAACGGATTTATATTGACGAGAGTAACATTTCGGGGAGTCTGTTATTGGCTCTTCCCTGGGGGCTCAGTGTGAGACTCCGATGCACCACAGCATGTTTACTGTTACCCTTCGACCATCACATTGACGATGAAACTCAGAAATTGCATCGGGTTTCAATACAAAATTCGCAATGCCGATTTATATTGACGAGTGTAACGTTTCAGGGAGACTGTTTTTCGGCTCTTGCCTGGGGGTTCAGTGTGAGACACCGATGCACCACAGCAGGTTTACTGTTACCCTTCGACCATCACATTGACGATGAAACGCAGAAATTGCATCCGGTATCAATACAAAATTCGCAATTCCAATTTATATTGACGAGAGTAACGTTTCGGGGAGTCTGTTATTTGGCTCTTCCCTGGGGGCTCAGTGTGAGACTCAGAAGCACCACAGCAGGTTTACTGTTACCCTTCGACCATCACATTGACTATGAAACACAGAAATTGCATCCGTTTTCAATGCAAAATTCGCAAAACGGATTTATATTGACGAGAGTAACATTTCGGGGAGTCTGTTATTGGCTCTTCCCTGGGGGCTCAGTGTGAGACTCCGATGCACCACAGCATGTTTACTGTTACCCTTCGACCATCACATTGACGATGAAACACAGAAATTGCATCGGGTTTCAATACAAAATTCGCAATGCCGATTTATATTGACGAGTGTAACGTTTCAGGGAGACTGTTTTTCGGCTCTTCCCTGGGGGTTCATTGTGAGACACCGATGCACCACAGCAGGTTTACTGTTACCCTTAGACCAGCAAATTGACGATGAAACACAGAAATTGCATCCGGTTTCAATACTAAATTCGCAATGCCGATTTCAGTTCACAGGAGTACCGTTTCGAAGAGTATGTAGTTTGGCTCTTACCTGGGGGCCCAGTGTTAGACTCCGATGCACCACAGCAGGTTTACTGTTATCCTTCTACCATCACATTGACGATGAAACACAGAAATTGCATCCGGTTTCAATACAAAATTCGCAATACCGATTTATATCGACGAGAGTAACGTTTCAGGGAAACTGTGTTTCGGCTCTTCCCTGGGGGCTCAGTGTGAGACTCCGATGCACCACAGCATGTTTACTGTTACCCATCGACCATGACATTGACGATGAAAATCAGAAATTGCATCCGGTTTCAATACAAAATTCGCAATGCTGATTTCTGTCCATAGGAGTAACGTTTCGTAGAGTATGTAGTTTGGCTCTTCCCTGGGGGCCCAGTGTTAGACTCCGATGCACCACAGCAGGTTTACTGTTACCCTACGACCACCACATTGACGATGAAACACAGAAATTGCATCCGGTTTCAATACAAAATTCGCAATGACGACTTATATTGACGAGAGTAACTTTTTAGAGAGTCTGTTTTTTGGCTCTTCCCTGGGGGCTCAGTGTGAGACTCCGATGCAACACGGCAGGTTTACTGTTACCCTTCGACCATCACATTGCGATGAAACACAGAAATTGCATCGGGTTTCAATACAAAATTCGCAATGCCGATTTATATTGACGAGTGTAACGTTTCAGGGAGACTGTTTTTCGGCTCTTCCCTGGGGGTTCATTGTGAGACACCGATGCACCACAGCAGGTTTACTGTTACCCTTAGACCAGCAAATTGACGATGAAACACAGAAATTGCATCCGGTTTCAATACTAAATTCGCAATGCCGATTTCAGTTCACAGGAGTACCGTTTCGAAGAGTATGTAGTTTGGCTCTTACCTGGGGGCCCAGTGTTAGACTCCGATGCACCACAGCAGGTTTACTGTTATCCTTCTACCATCACATTGACGATGAAACACAGAAATTGCATCCGGTTTCAATACAAAATTCGCAATACCGATTTATATCGACGAGAGTAACGTTTCAGGGAAACTGTGTTTCGGCTCTTCCCTGGGGGCTCAGTGTGAGACTCCGATGCACCACAGCATGTTTACTGTTACCCATCGACCATGACATTGACGATGAAAATCAGAAATTGCATCCGGTTTCAATACAAAATTCGCAATGCTGATTTCTGTCCATAGGAGTAACGTTTCGTAGAGTATGTAGTTTGGCTCTTCCCTGGGGGCCCAGTGTTAGACTCCGATGCACCACAGCAGGTTTACTGTTACCCTACGACCACCACATTGACGATGAAACACAGAAATTGCATCCGGTTTCAATACAAAATTCGCAATGACGACTTATATTGACGAGAGTAACTTTTTAGAGAGTCTGTTTTTTGGCTCTTCCCTGACGGCTCAGTGTGAGACTCCGATGCACCACAGCAGGCTTACTGTTAACCGTTATAAAATAAATAAAATAAAAAGTATTATTTAAATATCAATTTTTCTATCTGTATGATGGTGATTGTGAGTGTAATTGTAATTGATATTTGCTTATCTGGAACGTGGACGTTTAATTATTCGGTATCAGACGCTTGACAATGGCTTTCTCGTAAAGGCAATGTTACTCGTAGTTGACCGTGAAATAAAACTGAAATAATCGGACTTCGTAAATAAATCGTTTCCAAAGACTGCTGCGGTAGGTGCGGACTCACAATCTAAATCTCAATATTTCAATAATTTGCCAGCCATGCCAATACGTCGAACAGAGGTGATTGTCTACTAAACATAAAAAAGTTACACAGTTAGTTAAATCAGGTATATTCAATGAATAAGCCTACAGTTCATAATCCTACTTACTTTTATAAATATAAATTCTTTACAGAATCGAGTGCCTAGTCTTTTTGCAACTCGCAGTATTCTTCTATAACATGAAATATGGCGGTGTGCCAGACAATAGAATAAAATACGTGCTTCTTGCACCACTTCTACCAGAGCTCTCTCTTTCTTAATCAAACATAAGAGTAACGTAATTGTGCTTTTGTTTTATCAGCGACACAGCGCTGCAGTTGTGTGCCATAGGCTTTATTTATTTGTCACTGATTATTTATTTAATTAATATTTCGCGTTTCCGACGAAACTCACGCTCGGCATGCAAATGTGCCTTTATATTGCCCCCTGAATTGCGAGGCGAAAGGACACACCTGCAGGCGAGCAATTCACCTAAAGGCACAAGAAAATCTAAGTTATCTACAACTATTTACATGACTTACATTATACACATTATATACAAAATTTGAATGACGCAGGTGCGCCGTAAAAGTTCTTATGTTGGCAGATAGAGTGCGCGCATGCGCAGAAGCGTCTGTGTGACTCCGGCACTGCCGTTATATCGTACAGTTAGATCACGCGGCACAGTATTGCAGTTCATATTGTTCGTGTGCGCGCGTTTCTCAGTCGTTGCACAAAGAAAATATTCAACCAAGATTACATATGAAGACTACATTCTATGACAGGTAACTTAGTTTTAAATTTACAATATTTGTTATAACACAATACAACTTAGATTGTTGAATGTTCTTAGTTACATAGTATTGTTTTGAAATACTTCAAAGAAAAATGTCCGTATGTTTCAGGTGCGTTGACCTATACACATCGTGTCGTTATTACAGTTCATATTCATCTGCTGCACAATAATTTTTTTTACAGGTTAGTATCGTCGTGGTAAAGTTTTTTTGATCACAGTAACATCGTTGTATAACAACGTGATTAATACATACGCGTGTCCATTTCCCATTTCCATTATAGTCGTTGTGATGCAGTTCGTTGTGACTAAAGGCATTGCTCATTACAGATCAGACGTGACCCGTCGAGTAATTGGTCCACGTGCAGTTCGTTTTTTTTTTGTTTTTTTTTTTTTTTTTTTTGTACATTCCGTGGAAGCTTGGTTGCAGAACCTCGGACGGCACATAGCTGTCGTCGATCCTTGGACAGTCCAGGTAAGAGTGTCCGTCACATTTCGAGAACATTTCATTCCCTGAAGTTCCAACCAAAATTCTTCCACCCGTCGTGTTGTTTTCTGGACAGGCACTTTGTGTCCATTTAATCCAGTTAACATCTTGAAGTTAGGTACTGTAGTAATGTCACTAGACGATGCACGAATTATGCCCTTCACATTTTCAGTTTTGCTGAATATAGCTCACCTAAATGTTCGTAGTTATTAATCAAAGAAATCATTCATCGCGTTTACATAGATACGCTGCATAATGAATGGCATTAACCGTTTCTGTCAGATAGGTTTCTGCGTAGTTGCAGAGTTAGTAATGTTCGTTAATGTCCGTGAACAGAGGTTCACTATGCAATGTCTTTTTGGCACTCGTTTTGTTCAAATTTTTTACATAGTAACAGTTACATGATACATCAGTTAAAAAAAATAAGTAATTATACATACACACGTCACATATTTTCTTAGCATAAACATAATACAGTTGCACATAAACATGTTTGCATCATCATTAGATAGCTATAGGTTATTACATTGTGTCACGTGATGTCATCTGAAATTAAGATAGGTTAGACACAACATTCATTACATCAGTAGGCAAGACCAGGCGTTTTCACTACTCAATAATATTCAAAATAGTAAGAGAGAGAAAATGTTCGATTCCTCGCGTTTTGTGCGTGTGTGTAGAGTGTCTGTGTGGCCTTGACTACTGATAGATGCTTTTCGTGTTGAGAGATGTGCGTCTAATCTATTTCTCAAAGTAAAAGATCGCTTCACAGATGACGTCTGTCGGTTCGTCAGGTGTCATACCAAGTCAGTGGTACCTACAATAACAAATGTTCCGTGAAAAATTAATATATCATTCACTGCTACGTAATCATAAATTTTATTTTGATATTCCGTCTTCCAGGTTGTGGCGCGCGCTGAAAGAAGAGTTCTTCTGCCTTCAACTGCGACTCTGGAACCGCTGAAATGAAAATTTCTACACCACTTATTATCTGTGTTGTAACAACAGAGTTTTTCGAGTTGCTTAGCAATATTTCGATGGGTATGACTTTGACATTATTCAGCATGAAATGCTCTAAGATCTCGGTGTGCGTATAGCCCAATAATTTTGTTAGTTCTACGATGTTGTAACAGATACGCACCAGGATGCGGTATGTTAACAATTATATAAGGTCCTTCATATAGCAGACGCCACTTAGCGTTGCGTCGTTTGAGTGCTACAGATTTATGATGAGTACGAAGTAGTACAAGCATTCCTACCTCGAATTTTTGTTTTCTTTTTATTATGTTTCTGTGATGTTTGTTTCGTATCTGAGCGTGATGTGTCAGCGTAGTCAATACTTCTTTTATTTTTTGTTCAGGTGTGATGTCCTTGCCTGACAACTTAGGTAATGGTTCTATCCACTGATCGTTCTGTTTGCAATTGAACATGATCTCGTTAGGTGTGTAATTTGTATCATAAATATTTAAGTTATTGTGTACGTCTTCGAAAAGACTTAGGTAGGACACCCAATTAGTATGTTTTGATGAAATATAGGTCCTCATGAATAGATTTAATTCTCGGAAAAGTCTCTCAGTCGCATTACATTGTGGACTAAACCTCGAAATAAATATACTTTTAATGTTATTGTCCTTCAAGAAATTTCTCCATTTGTACCCAGAGTAGTATGCTGCATTATCTGACAGAATTGCTTTAGGTTTTCCCACGTGCGTCAGGTAATCACTTGAGAATCTTCGTATTATAGCACTTGCAGTGGCGGATTTTAAAGCATAAAGTTTGACATGTTTAGAAAATATATCGTAGAAAGCTAAGATATATTTGACGCCTCCAGAGCTTGCTGGATGCGGTCCACTGATGTCAGTACACAGAATTTCCAGGGGTTTACTAGGTAAAATAGAATGTAAATCTGTTTTTGTGGATAAATTCTGAGGTTTTGATTTTTGACATATGACACATGTTTTCAGTTCCCTGTAAATTTTTCTTCTCATATTGCTAAAATAACAGTATGTGCTGAGCTTTGCCAAACACTTTTTCGTCCCATAATGACCCCAAACTAAGTGTGTGTGCCAAATTAGATTACGTTCAGACTCTTTGGGAATGCATACACACCAGTTAGTTGCATTTGGATGTCAGCGGTAAAATGACACATCATTGTGTAACTTGTAATACTTAGTCGAAGGATGATTGTGTTTTTCTACCAGTAATGTTATTATCTTATACCAGTGAGGGTCAGATTTTTGTAATTTAGCCATGTGTCTGCACATATCAATATAATATTGGTGATACTGCTTGTCTTGCATTAAGAGAATCCTGTAGTCATTTATATTTTCTAAGTCACTGTTGGTATCATTCATACCTTGTGGAAGTCTAGACAAAGCGTCTGCAATGGTGTTGTCCTTACCTTTTATGTACTTAATTTCAAAAGAGTAGTTCTGAAGTGTAACTGCCCATCGTGATAGTCTAGGATGTACAAGTTTACAAGTTAACAAAAATGTGAGGGCCTGGTGATCGGTGTAAATTACTGTATGTTTTCCAAATAAATAATAATTGAATTTCTTGAATGCCCATACTATGGAAAGTGTTTCTAACTCAGTAGTGGAATATGTACGCTCACATTCAGTTAGAGTACGACTTGCAAACCCAATAATTCTTATCTGTTCCTTTCCTTTATTCTTTACAACTTGAAATAAGCAACATCCCAAGCCAGTTCGTGAAGCGTCACAAGTCATACAAAAGTCTAAATTGAAATCTGGATGGCTCAATAAGTTTGCACCCACTAAAGCATGTTTAATTGTATTAAAGTCATTCTGGCACTGTTCTGACCAGATCCAAACTTGATTCTTTCTGAGTAGATTTAGCAGATGTTTACTGTTCAAAAGTGGTTGTGGCAAAAAACGTCTGAAAAATGAACATAGCCCAAGGAATGATTTTAACTGCTTTTTAGTTTGAGGGCTAGGAAAGTTTCTGATAACATCTAATTTACTGGGATCCGGACGTATGCCCTGCGAATTAATGATATGTCCTAAATACTTTATCTCACTGCAACCAAACTTTGATTTTCTAAGATTGGCTGTGACTCCAGCTTGTGCAAATTTTTCTAAAATTCTTTGAAGTGTGTCAACGTGTTCCTTCCAAGACTGTGTAGCTATCAGTATATCATCTACATAGTGTGTGACTGTCTCAACTAAATCGTCGCCAAGCACGGTATCCAGGGCTGTAATGAATACCCCAGAGCTGACATTCAGTCCGAAAGGTAGAACACAAAACTGATAGGTTCGCCCCCCAAACATAAATGCAGTATATTTCCGTGAATCAGGAGTGATACCCACCTGCCAAAACGAATTAGCGAGATCTATTGTGGAAAAATATTTTGCATCTAGAAATTTCTGTAATTGCTCTTCTAAATTTTCGGGTTTTGTGTGAACCGGTAAAATTATTTCATTAATTGCTCGTGCGTCTAACACTAACCTAATGCTTCCATTTAATTTTTTGACAACAAGTAGAGGACTACAATAAGGTGAGGTGGATGGTTCAATGACCTTCCAGTCTAACATTTGTTTTAATTCTTGCCACACAGCAGGTGGTTGAGATAACGGTACGTTATATGTCTTGTGGTAGAAGATCTTGTGAGGCTTAACTTCAATCTTGTATACATACGTGTTGATAACACCTAATCGTTTGGTAAAAACTTGTAAATATTTGGATAACACTTCCTGTAGTTTTATACGTTCATGTACACTGAGAGCTGTAGCTTCACTTATCTTATGATCAAGCAATGTTTACAAGTCCATTAGCTCTGTGTCAGATGAGTGTGTTTGCATATCTTGAATGTCATTGTCAAGTACTAACTGAACCTTGTACCCTGTACAGTGTTTGTCATGCTTTAGAGTTCTCCTGTCCAAATCAATAATAATTACACTGCCTTTATCATTTAAAATACATTTACCTTTGGAGAAGTCTATAATAGAGTCCTTCTCGCTCATAATATCTATTCCTAATATGCAATTTGTCACAAGGTTTTGTACAACCAGGAATGGCCATTGTACGGTTCCATTACCTATTTTAATGTTTACAAAAACTTGCTTCGTAACCCTACATGACTTATTACCTAGTGCAGTAGTTATTTTACAGTTTTGGGCAGGAAACTCAGGCACAGGTTCCAATTCACACATCTTTTTATAGAAATTAAAAGACAAAACGCTCACAGCTGCACCTGTATCTAGGATAATAGTAGTTGGAATCCCACCTACTACACCAGTAGTAGATGCTAAAACAATTTCATTTGTGTTTGAACGACATTGTGTACTGTCTTGTAAAAGTTCATCTGATATATTCTCATTGTGGTTGTATCTTATAAATAAAACAGGTAATTTTTGTTTAGAATTATTCGGCATATCATTATTCTGTTGTTCAAGTGTGGTGTCAAATAACTGATTAACATTGCAGTCGCCCCGCAAGAATTCTTCAGCCACGACCTGGGGCATAGAAGTGACTGTTTCTAGTTTGTTGGATTAGCATTTGTACTAGGTACTGACACAGATTGAGGTTGTGCATCAGGTGTCATTTCTATTATATTCACATTCGGATATTGCCTATTATGATCTCCAAACTTTTGCGGTTGTTATTGCTGTTGCGCATTATAACTTACCTGTCGGTCGTAAGGTATGCTCCAATTTTGTCCTGGTGGCTGCTGTGGTAAAGCAGAGTTTGAATGGAAGTACTGATCGTTACGAGTCCAACCTTGATGCTGTCTTGGCTCGTAGTTATTATTATTTCTATTTCTGTTTGTGTTTTTGTTGTTGCCTTTGTATCCGTTGTTACCGTTGTAGTTATTACCGCGGTGCCTTTTGTATGGATTGCCGCATGAAGTGTTATTACTGTTGTAACTATTGTTTGCATTGGAATACGCGTGTTGATTTTGATTTTCGTATTGAAACGGCATGTGAGTTTGCTGTTTTTGCTGTACCGCGTATCCAACTGTGGGCGCGCCAGAATTGAGTTGGCAAGCCTGCATGTTTTGCATACCACTAGTGTAAACATTGTGGCTGCTGTTTTGCCGCGCGAAGCGCTGATCTTCAAGTAACATGTCAACCGAATCTAAGGCTGTTAAAAAATAATCTGAATCGTCATCCGGGATATGTAGGAGTTTTTCTTTAATGTTGAAAGGCAATTTGGCCTTCAACGCACGGAGTATATCACGCGTTGCGACTGGTTCGTCTAAAAAGTGTCCCATGTTCAAGTATTTTTCAAAATATCTGCGTAAGTTGCCATTTTTACTGTTAAAAGTTTCAGGTTCTAAAATTTGTCTTCTGAGTCGCTCCTGGACGGATTGCGACCAGAATTTGTTCAGAAAAGCACGCTCAAACTCATTGTACGTGGTACATACGTCAGCTTGACTGTATGCCCAGACAGCTGCATCGCCTTGGATGTAACCGACAATATATGAAATCTTTTTCCAGTCACTCCAAGTGCGTGGAAATGCGTTACTAAAAGATTTAAGAAAAATCACCGGATGAATGGTTCGTTTTTCTGGGATAAAAATCTGAAATTGCCTGTGTTTCATTAAGCTTTCTTCTTCCTTCGTATTGTGATATGGATTTATTCCACTGTAATTACTGGTATGTTCAGCTGGCGAGTAATTACGATAATGTTGCTGTGGTTTACCATGATAATAGCTTGTGTTTGTGTTTGCACATCGTGGTATGTGTTGTAGTCGTGGTGTGTTTTGTTCTTGTGTGTTTGTCGTGTGCGGTATGTGTGTGTCATACTCGAATGTATATTGGTTCCTGAACTGTGCATTTTGACTGATATTTTCGTTACATTCAGACTGTGGTCGATCGGTGAATTGTCTCATGGGTGCAGTGACGGATTGTACTGCGTCGCTGATCAGCTGTTTGTTATTAGTAATGTATTGCGCTACGGAGTCGTGCACAATTGTTGGTAAATTTTCACGTAAGCATCTATCAAAATGTTTGTCTTTGTTCACTACCCAATCATGAAATTCTTTATTAATATTTTGAAAATGAGCTGTGGCATCAGATTGTAAGATGTCAGTCAGGTGTTGTTCAACATTGTCAAATTTATTCTGTACGTCAGTAATTCGTTTTTCAAGGTTGTCATGTACTGAAGGATATGTTTGAATTTGTTCAGTAAGAACTTCACACGTGACATTAAGGTTTTTTACTTGTGTCTGTAAAAGTGCTATGTCAGTTTTAGTCTTTTCTTGTCTCGTATTAAGCTGGGAAAATTTAGTACTGAGTTCAGTCATCTGTTTGGTCAGTGTGGCCTCTATAAGTTCCACACGTTTACATAAAGTGTCATTACCTGTCTTGAGTGCTATGAGGTCAGATTTAATTGCGTCATTTTGTGTCTGTAAGGTTGCCATGTTTTCGGCGTTTTGTTTCATTAGCATTTGTAACATGTCGGCAATGTTTACTGTTTGCAAGGTCTGTGCCCCCGTCGCGTCATTAGACATGACGTCATGCATCAACATGGGCTCTGACTGAGACTTTGAAATTTTTGTAGTGGACGGCCTATTGCCAAAATTTCCGTCAACACTTGCGTCAATGTTTGACAAATCGTCACTACCGGTTGCTGTCGTAAAGTCATTTTCTAACATTTGTCTCTCGTCCGAGTCGGATTGCGTCTGAATAGTACGTCTTTGCTGTTCCATTTTTGCGTATTGATTTCTAGTTATTACCATGCCACACGTGATATATGTTTCAAGAAAATATTTGACACTGATTTTAAAATAAAATGCAGTTGAGCATGAATCGCTCGTAGCAACAATGGCTGTCTGTTAATTTAAAAATATAAACTGAATTTGAGATTATTGGTAATGGCTGCTGTCCGTGTTACTACGTATCGTACAGAAGTCGCCCATATTGTACACTCGTGTATTGGTATTGTTGCATACGTTATTGTTTAAGGAAAAGTACTGAGAATGAAATTTATCACTGAAAACTGTTATGCACGAAATAAACACTACAGAATCTACTGAAAAGCTAATACACTGAATTATACGTCTGGTCAAGCCTGCTAATGCAAAGATGCTGCGTCTTACCTTATTTTGCTGGAAGTTTCATTGCGTCTTCCCGCAAAATTTTAGAATTGGAAAATATCTTCAGATTTTTTGTTATCTCTCATACATTCACGTCCAGGTCCAGAAAGTTGATTTTTCACATGAAACAAAGAGAACAATGTAACAAATGACAAAATAACAAGTCCGACACGCAGTCGCCAATATAAAATAAATAAAATAAAAAATATTATTTAAATATTAATTTTTCTATCTGTATGATGGTGATTGTGATTGTAATTTTAATTAATATTTGCTTATCTGGAACGTGGACGTTTAATTATTCGGTATCAGACGCTTGACAATGGCTTTCTCGTAAAGGCAATGTTACTCGTAGTTGACCGTGAAATAAAACTGAAATAATCGGACTTCGTAAATAAATCGTTTCCAAAGACTGCTGCGGTAGATGCGGACTCACAATCTAAATCTCAATATTTCAATAATTTGCCAGCCATGCCAATACGTCGTACAGAGGTGATTGTCTACTAAACATAAAAAAGTTACACAGTTAGTTAAATCAGATATATTCAATGAATAAGCCTACAGTTCATAATCCTACTTACTTTTATAAATATAAATTCTTTACAGAGTCGAGTGCCTAGTCTGGTCGCAACTCGCAGTATTCTTCTATAACATGAAATATGGCGGTGTGCCAGACAATAGAATAAAATACGTGCTTCTTGCACCACTTCTACCAGAGCTCCCTCTTTCTTAATCAAACATAAGAGTAACGTAATTGTGCTTTTGTTTTATCAGCGACTCAGCGCTGCAGTTGTGTGCCATAGGCTTTATTTATTTTGTCACTGATTATTTATTTAATTAATATTTCGCGTTTCCGAGGAACTCACGCTCGGCATGCAAATGTGCCTTTATACCTTCGACCATCACATTGACGAAGAAACACAGAAATGGCATCCGGTTTCAATACAAATTTCGCAATGCCGATTTCTGTCCACAGGAGTACCGTTCTTAAGATTATGTAGTTTTGCTCTTCCCTCGGGGCCCAGTGTTAGACTCCGATGCACCACAGCAGGTTTACTGTTACCCTTCGACCATCACATTGACGATGAAACACAGAAATAGCATCCAGTTTCAATACAAAATTTCCAATGCCGATTTATATTGACGAGAGTAACGTTTCAGCGAGTCTGTTATTTGGCTCTTCCCTGACGGCTCAGTGTGAGACTCCGATGCACCACAGCAGGCTTACTGTTACCCTTCGACCATCACATTGACGATGAAACACAGAAATTGCATCCGGTTTCAATACAAAATTCGCAATGCAGATTTCTGTCCACAGGAGTACCGTTTCTAAGATTATGTAGTTTTGCTCTTCCCTCGGGGCCCAGTGTTAGACTCCGATGCACCACAGCAGGTTTACTGTTACCCTTCTGCCATCACATTGACGATGAAACACAGGAATTACGTCTGGTTTCAATACAAAATTCGCAATGTCGATTTATTTTAACGAAAGTAACGTTTCGCTGGAGTCTGTTATTTGGCTCTTCCCTGGGGGCTCAGTGTGAGACTCCGATGCAAAACGGCAGGTTTACTGTTACCCTTCGTGCATCACATTGACGATGAAACACAGAAATTGCATCCGGTTTCAATACAAAATTTGCAATGCCGATTTATATTGACGAGAGTAACGTTTCGGGGAGCCTGTTTTTTGGCTCTTTCCTGGGGGTCAGTGTGAGTCTCCGATGCACCACAGCAGGTTTACTGTTACCCTTCGACCATCACATTGACGATGAAACACAGTAATTGCATCCGGTTTCAATACAAAATTTGCCATGCCGATATATATTGACGAGAGTAACTTTTCAGGGAGACTGCTGTTTGGCTCTTCCCTGGGGGCTCAGTGTGAGACTCCGATGCACCACAGCAGGTTTACTGTTACCCTTCGGCCATCACATTGGCGATGACACACAGGAATTGCATCCGGTTTCAATACAAAATTCACAATGCTGATTTCTGTCCACAGGAGTACCGTATCGAACAGTATGTACTTTGGCTCCTCCCTGGGGGCCCAGTGTTAGACTCCGATGCACAACAGCAGGTTTACTGTTACCCTTCGGCCATCACATTGACGATGAAACACAGGAATTGCATCCGGTTTCAATACAAAATTCGCAATGCCGATTTCTGTCCACAGGAGTACCGTTTCGAAGAGTATGTAGTTTGGCTCTTCCCTGGGGGCCCAGTGTTAGACTCCGATGCACCACAGCAGGTTTACTGTTACCCTTCGGCCATCACATTGGCGATGAAACACAGGAATTGCATCCGGTTTCAATACAAAATTCCCAATGCTGATTTCTGTCCACAGGAGTACAGTATCGAACAGTATGTACTTTGGCTCTTCCCTGGGGGCCCAGTGTTAGACTCCGATGCACAACAGCAGGTTTACTGTTACCCTTCGGCCATCACATTGACGATAAAACACAGAAATTGCATCCGGTTTCAATACAAAATTCGCAATGCCGATTTATATTGACGACAGTAACGCTTCGGGGGAGTCTGTTTTTTGCTCTTCCCTGGGGGCTCAGTATGAGACTCCGATGCACCACAGCAGGTTTACTGTTACCCTTCGACCATCACATTGACGATGAAACACAGAAATTGCATCCGGTTTCAATACAAAATTCGCAATGACGACTTATATTGACGAGAGTAACTTTTCGGGGAGTCTCTTTTTTGGCTCTTCCCTAGGGGCTCAGTATGAGACTCCGATGCAACACGGGAGGTTTACTGTTACCCTTCGACCATCACATTGACGATGAAACACAGAAATTGCATCCGGTTTCAATACAAAATTCGCAATGCCGATTTATTCTGACGAGAGTAACGTTTCGGGGAGTCTGTTTTTTGGCTCTTCCCTGGGGGCTCAGTGTAAGACCTAGATGCGCCACTGCAGGTTTACTGTTACCCTTCGACCATCACATTGACGATGAAACACAGATATTGCATCCGGTTTCAATACAAAATTCGCAATGCCGTTTTCTGTCCACAGGAGTACCATTTCGAAGAGTATGTAGTTTGGCTCTTCCCTGGGGGCCCAGTGTTAGACTCCGATGAGCCACAGCAGGTTTACTGTTACCCTTCGGCCATCACATTGACGATGAAACACTGGAATTGCATCCGGTTTCAATACAAAATTCGCAATGCCGATTTATATTGACGAGAGTAACATTTCGGGGAGTCTGTTTTTGGCTCTTCCCTGAGGCTCAGTGTGAGACTCCGATGGACCACAGCAGGTTTACTGTTACCCTTCGACCATCACATTGACTATGAAACACAGAAATTGCATCCGTTTTCAATGCAAAATTGGCAAAACGGATTTATATTGACGAGAGTAACATTTCGGGGAGTCTGTTATTGGATCTTCCCTGGGGGCGCAGTGTGAGACTCCGATGCACCACAGCAGGTTTACTGTTACCCTTCGACCATCACATTGACGATGAAACACAGAAATTGCATGCGGTTTCATTACAAAATTTTCAATGCCGATTTATATTGACGAGAGTAACGTTTCAGGGAGACTGTTTTTCGTCTCATCCCTGGGGGCTCAGTGTGAGACTCCGATGCACCACAGCAGGTTTACTCTTACCCTTCGACCATCACAATGACGATGAAACACAGAAATTGCATCCAGTTTCAATACAAAATTCGCAATGCCAATTTATATTGACGAGAGTAACGTTTCGGGGAGTCTGCTTTGGCCCTTCCCTGGCGGCTCAGTGTGAGTCTCCGATGCACCACAGCAGGTTTACTGTTACCCTTCGACCATCATATTGACGATGAAACACAGAAATTGCATCCGGTTTCAATACAAAATTAGCAATGCCTATTTCAGTCCACAGGAGTACCGTTTCGGAGAGTATGTAGTTTGGCTCTCCCCTGGGGGCCCGGTGTTAGACTCCGATGCTCCACAGCAGGGTTACTGTTACCCTTCGACCATCAAATTGACGATGATACACAGATATTGCATCCGGTTTCAATACAAAATTCGCAATGCCGTTTTCTGTCCACAGGAGTACCATTTCAAAGAGTATGTAGTTTGGCTCTTCCCTTGGGGCTCAGTGTGAGACTCCCATGCACCACAGAAGGTTTACTGTTAGCCTTCGACCATCACATTGACTATGAAACACAGAAACTGCATCCGGTTTCGATACAAAATTCGCAATGACAACTTATATTGACGAGAGTAACTTTCGGTGAGTCTCTTTTTCTGCTCTTCCATAGGGGCTCAGTGTGAGACTCTGATGCAACACGGCAGGTTTACTGTTACCCTTCGACCATCACATTGACGATGAAACACAGAAATTGCATTCGGTTTCAATACAAAATTCGCAATGCCGATTTATTCTGACGAGAGTAACGTTTCGCGGAGTCTGTTTTTCTGCTCTTCCCTGGGGGCTTAGTGTGAGAGTCCGATGCACCACAGCAGGTTTAGTGTCACCCTTCGACCATCACATTGACGATGAAACACAGAAATTGCATCCGGTTTCAATACAAAATTCGCAATGCCAATTAATATTGACGAGAGTAACGTTTCGGGGAGTCTGTCTTTGGCTCTTCCCTGGGATCTCAGTGTGAGACTCCGATGCACCACAGCAGGTTTACTGTTACCCTTCGACCATCAAATTGACAATGAAACACAGAAATTGCATCCGGTTTCAATACAAAATTCGCAATGCCGATATCTGTCCACAGGAGTACCGTTTCGAAGAGTATGTAGTTTGGCTCTTCCCTGGGGGCTAAGTTTTAGACTCCGATACACCAGAGAAGGTTTACTGTTACCCCTCGACCATCACATTGACGATGCAACACAGAAATTGCATCCAGTTTCAATACAAAATTCGCAATGCCGATTTCTGTCCACAGGAGTACCATTTCGAAGAATATGTAGTTTGGCTCTTCCCTGGGGGCTCAGTGTGAGACTCAGATGCACCACAGCAGGTTTACTGTAACCCTTCGACCATCACATTGACTGTGAAACACAGAAATTGCATCCGTTTTCATTGCAAAATTCGCAAAACGGATTTATATTGACGAGAGTAACATTTCGGGGAGTCTGTTATTGGCTCTTCCCTGGGGGCTCAGTGTGAGACTCCGATGCACCACAGCAGGTTTACTGTTTCCCTTCGACCATCACATTGATGATGCAACACAGAAATTGCATCCGGTTTCAATACAAAATTTGCATAGCCGATTTATATTGACGAGAGTAACGTTTGGCGAGTCTGTTCTTTGGCTCTTCCCTGGGGGCTCAGTGTGAGACTCCGATGCACCACAGCAAGTTTACTGTTGCCCTTCGACCATGACATTGACGATGAAACTCAAAAATTGCATCCGGTTTCAATACAAAATTCGCAATGACGACATATATTGACAAGAGTAACTTTTCGGGAGTCTGTTATTTGGCTCTTCCCTGGGGGCTCAGTGTGACACTCCGATGCACCACAGCAGGTTTACTGTTACCCTTCGACCATCACATTGACGTTGAAACACAGTAATTGCATCCGGTTTCAATACGAAATTTGCAATGCCGATTTATATTGACGAGAGTAACGTTTGGGGAGTCCGTTCTTTGGCTCTTCCCTGGGGGCTCAGTGTGAGACTCCGTTGCACCACAGCAGGTTTACTGTTACCCTTCGACCATCACATTGACGATGAAACACTGAAATTGCGTCCGGTTTCAATACAAAATTCGCAATGCTGGTTGCTGTCCACAGGAGTACCGTTTCGAAGAGGATGTAGTTTGGCTCTTACCTGGGGGTCCATTGTTAGACTCCGATGCACCACAGCAGGTTTACTGTTACTCTTCGGCCATCATACTGATGATGAAACACAGGAATTGCGTCCGGTTTCAATACAAAATTCGCAATGTCGATTTATTTTGACGAAAGTAACGTTTCGGGAGAGTCTGTTATTTGGCTCTTCCTTGGGGGCTCAGTGTGAGACTCCGATGCACCTCAGCAGGTTTACTATTACCCTTCGACCATGACATTGACGATGAAACACAGAAATTGCATCCGGTTTCAATACAAAATTTGCAATGACGACATATATTGACGAGAGTAACTTTTCGGGAGTCTGTTATTTGGCTCTTCCCTGGGGGCTCAGTGTTAGACTAAGATGCACCACAGCAGATTTACTGTTACCCTTCGTCCATCACATTGACGATGAAACACATAAATTGCATCCGGTTTCAATACCGAATTCGCAATGCCGATTTCCGTCCACAGGAGTACGGTTTCGAAGAGGATGTAGTTTGGCTCTTACATGGGGGTCCATTGTTAGACTCCGATGCACCAAAGCAGTTTTACTGTTACTCTTCGGCCATCATATTGACGATGAAACACAAGAAATGCGTCCGGTTTCAATACAAAATTCGCAATGTCGATATATTTTGACGAAAGTAACGTTTCGGGGGAGTCAGTTATTTGGCTCTTCCTTGGGGGCTCAGAGTGAGACTCCGATGCACCACAGCAGGTTTACTGTTACCCTTCGACCATCACATTGACGATGAAACACAGAAATTACATCCGGTTTCAATAAGAAATTCGCAATGACGACTAATATTGACGAGAGTAACTTTTCGGGGATCCTTTTATTTGGCTCTTCCCTGAGGGCTCAGTGTGAGACTCCGTTGCACCACAGCAGGTTTACTGTTACCCTTCGGCCATCACATTGACGATGAAACACAGAAATTGCGTCCGGTTTCAATACAAAATTCGCAATGCTGATTGCTGTCCACAGGAGTACCGTTTCGAAGAGGATGTAAATTGGCTCTTACCTGGGGGTCCATTGTTAGACTCCGATGCACCACAGCAGGTTTACTGTTACTCTTCGGCCATCATACTGACGATGAAACACAGGAATTGCGTCCGGTTTCAATACAAATTTCGCAATGTCGATTTATTTTGACGAAAGTAACGTTTCGGGGGAGTCTGTTATTTGGCTCTTCCTTGGGGGCTCAGTGTGAGACTCCGATGCACATCAGCAGGTTTACTATTACCCTTCGACCATGACATTGATGATGAAACACAGAAATTGCATCCGGTTTCAATACAAAATTTGCAATGACGACATATATTGACGAGAGTAACTTTTCGGGAGACTGTTATTTGGCTCTTCCCTGGGGGCTCAGTGTTAGACTAAGATGCACCACAGCAGATTTACTGTAACCCTTCGACCATCACATTGACGATGTAACACAGAAGATACATCCGGTTTCAATACAAAATTCGCAATGCCGATTTATATTGATGAGAGTAACGTATCGGGGAGTCTGTTTTTTGTCTCTTCCCTGGGGGCTCAGTGTGAGACTGCGATGCACCACAGCAGGTTCACTGATACCCTTCGACAATTACATTAGCGTGAGAGTCCGATGCACCACAGCTGGTTTACTGTCACCCTTCGACCATCACATTGACGATGAAACACAGAAATTGCATCCGGTTTCAATACAAAATTCGCAATGCCAATTAATATAGACGGAGTAATGTTTCGGGGAGTCTGTATTTGGCTCTTCCCTGGGATCTCAGTGTGAGACTCCGATGCACCACAGCAGGTTTACTGTTACCCTTCGACCATCAAATTGACGATGAAACACAGAAATTGCATCCGGTTCCAATACAAAATTCGCAATGCCGATATCTGTCCACAGGAGTACCGTTTCGAAGAGTATGTAGTTTGGCTCTTCGCTGGGGGCTACGTTTTAGACTCCGATACACCAGAGATGGTTTACTGTTACCCTTCGACCATCACATTGACGGTGCAACACAGAAATTGCATCCAGTTTCAATACAAAATTCGCAATGCCGATTTCCGTCAACAGGAGCACCGTTTGTCTCTTCCCTGGGGGCCCAGTGTTATACTCCGATGCACCACAGCAGGTTTACTGTACCCCTTCGACCATCACATTGACGATGAAACACAGAAATTGCATCCGGTTACAATACAAATTTCGCAATGCCGATTTCTGTCCACAGGAGGACCGTTTCGAAGGGTATGTATTTTGGCTCTTCCCTGGGGGCCCAGTGTTAGACTCCGATGCACCACAGCAGGTTTACTGTAACCCTTCGACCATCACATTGACGATGAAACACAGAAATTGCATCCTGTTTCAATACAAAATTCGCAATGCCGATTTATATTGAAGAGAGTGACGTTTCGGGGAGTCTGTATTTTGGCTCTTCCCTGAGGCTCAGTTTAAGACTCCGATGGACCACAGCAGGTTTACTGTTACCCTTCGACCATCACATTGACAATGAAACACAGAAATTGCATCCGTTTTCAATGCAAAATTCGCAAAATGGATTTATATTGACGAGAGTAACATTTCGGGGAGTCTGTTATTGGCTCTTCCCTGGGGGCTCAGTGTGAGACTCCGATGCACCACAGCAGGTTTACTGTTACCCTTCGACCATCAAATTGACGATGAAACACAGAAATTGCATCCGGTTTCAATACAAAATTCGCAATGCAGATTTCTGTCCACAGGCAGTACCGTTTCTAAGAGTATGTAGTTTTGCTCTTCCCTGGGGGCCCAGTGTTAGACTCTGATGCACCACAGCATGTTTACCGTTCCCTTCGACCATCACATTGACGATGCAACACAGAAGTTGCATCCGGTTTCAATACTAAATTTGCAATGCCGATTTATATTGACGAGAGTAACGTTTCGGGAAGTCTGTTTTTTTGCTTTTCCCTGGGGGCTCAGTGTGGGAGTCCGATGCACCACAGCAGGTTTACTGTTACCCTTCGACCATCACATTGACGATGAAACACAGTAATTGCAGCCGGTTTCATTAAGAAATTTGCAATGCCGATTTATATTGACGAGAGTAACGTTTGGGGAGTTTGGTTTTTGGCTCTTCCCTGGGGGCTCAGTGTTAGACTCCATGCACCACAGCAGATTTACTGTTACCCTTCGACCATCTCATTGACGATGAAACACAGAAATTACATCCAGTTTCAATACAAAATTCGCAATGACGACTAATATTGACGACAGCAACTTTTCGGGGATCCTTTTATTTGGCTCTTCCCTGGGGGCTCAGTGTGAGACTCCGATGCACCACAGCAGGTTTACTGTAACCCTTCGAACATCACATTGACGATGAAACACAGATAATACATCCGGTTTCAATACAAAATTCGCAATGCCGATATGTATTGACGAGAGTAACGTATCGGGGAGTCTGTTTTTTGGCTCTTCCCTGGGGGTTCAGTGTGAGACTCCGACGCACCACTGCAGGTTTACTGTTACCCTTCGACCATCACATTGACGATGAAACACAGAAATTGCATCCGGTTTCAATACAAATTCGCAATGCTGATTGCTGTCCACAGGAGTACCGTTTCGAAGAGGATGTAGTTTGGCTCTTACCTGGGGGTCCAGTGTTAGACTCCGATGCACCACAGCAAGTTTACTGTTACCCTTCGGCCATCACATTGACGATGAAACACAGGAATTGCGTCCGGTTTCAATACAAAATTCGCAATGTCGATTTATTTTGACGAAAGTAACGTTTCGGGGTAGTCTGTTATTTAACTCTTCCCTGGTGGCCCAGAGTGAGACTCCGATGCACCACAGCAGATTTACTGTTACCCTTCGACCATCACATTGACGATGAAACACAGGAATTGCATCCGGTTTCAATAAAAAATACGCAATGCCGATTTATATTGAAGAAAGTAACATTTCAGGGAGGCTGATGTTTGGCTCTCCCCTGGGGGCACAGTGAGAGACTCCAATGCACCACAGCAGGTTTACTGTTACCCTTCGACCATCACATTGACGATGAAACACAGAAATTACATCCGATTTCAATACAAAATTCGCAATGACGACTAATATTGAGAGTAACTTTTCGGGGATTCTTTTTTTCGGCTCTTCCCCTGGGGTTCAGTGTGAGACTCCGATGCACCACAGCAGGTTTACTGTTACCCTTCGACCATCACATTGACGATGAAACGCAGAAATTGCATGCGGATCAATACAAAATTCACAATGCCGATTTCAGTTCACAGGAGTAACGTTTCGAAGAGTAAGTAGTTTGGCTCTTCCCTGGGGGCCCAGTGTTAGACTCCAATGCACCACAGCAGGTTTACTGTTACCCTTCGAACATTACATTGACGATGAACACAGAAATTGCATCTGGATCAATACAAAATTCACATTGCCGATATCTGTCCACAGGAGTACCGTTTCGAAGAATATGTAGTTTGGCTCGTCCCTGGGGGCCCAGTGTTAGACTCCGATGTACCACAGCATGGTTACTGTTACCCTTCGACAATCACATTGACGATGAACCACAGAAATTGCATCCCGTTTTAATACAAAATTCGCAATGCCAATTTAAATTGACGAGAGTAAGGTTTCGGGGAGTATGTTTCTTGGCTCTTCACTGGGGGCTTAGTGTGAGACTCCGATGCACCACAGCAGGTTTACTGTTACCCTTCGACCATCACATTGACGACGAAACACAGAAATTGCATCCGGTTTCAATACAAAAATCGCAATGCGGATTGCTGTCCACAGGAGTACCGTTTCGAAGAGGATGTAGTTTGGCTCTTACCTGGGGGCCAGTGTTAGACTCCAATGCACCACAGCAGGTTTACTGTTACCCTTCGGCCATCTCACTGACGATGAAACACAGGAATTGCGTCCGGTTTCAATACAAAATTCCCAATGCCGATTTATTCTGACGAGAGTAACGTTTCGCGGAGTCTGTTTTTCTGCTCTTCCCTGGGGGCTTAGTGTGAGAGTCCGATGCACCACAGCAGGTTTACTGTCACCCTTCGACCATCACATTGACGATGAAACACAGAAATTGCATCCTGTTTCAATACAAAATTCGCAATGACGACTTACATTGACGAGAGTAACTTTTCGGGGAGTCTCTTTTTTTGCTCTTCCCTAGGGACTCAGTGTGAGACTCCGATGCAACACGGCAGGTTTACTGTTACCCTTCGACCATCACATTGACGATGAAACACAGAAATTGAATCCGGTTTCAATACAAAATTCGCAATGCCGATTTATTCTGACGAGAGTAACGTTTCGCGGAGTCTGTTTTTCTGCTCTTCCCTGGGGGCTTAGTGTGAGAGTCCGATGCACCACAGCAGGTTTACTGTCACCCTTCGACCATCACATTGACGATGAAACACAGGAATTGCATCCGATTTCAATAAAAAATACGCAATGCCGATTTATATTGACGAAAGTAACGTTTCGGGGCGTCTGATGTTTGGCTCTCCCCTGGGGGCACAGTGTGAGACTCCGATGCACCACAGCAGGTTTACTGTTACCCTTCGACCATCACATTGACGATGAAACACAGATAATACATCCGGTTTCAATACAAAATTCGCAATGCCGATTTGTATTGACGAGAGTAACGTATCGGGGAGTCTGTTTTTTGGCTCTTCCCTGGGGGTTCAGTGTGAGACTTCGACGCACCACAGCAGGTTTACTGTTACCCTTCGACCATCACATTGACGATGAAACACAGAAATTGCATCCGGTTTCAATACAAAATTCGCAATGCTCATTGCTGTCCACAGGAGTACCGTTTCGAAGAGGATGTAGTTTGGCTCTTACCTGGGGGTCCAGTGTTAGACTCCGATGCACCACAGCAAGTTTCCTGTTACCCTTCGGCCATCACATTGACGATGAAACACAGGAATTGCGTCCGGTTTCAATACAAAATTCGCAATGTCGATTTATTTTGACGAAAGTAACGTTTCGGGGTAGTCTGTTATTTAACTCTTCCCTGGTGGCCCAGAGTGAGACTCCGATGCACCACAGCAGGTTTACTGTTACCCTACGACCATGACATTGACGATGAAACACAGAAATTGCATCCGGTTTCAATACAAAATTCGCAATGACGACATATATTGACGAGAGTAACTTTTCGGGAGTCTGTTATTTGGCTCTTCCCTGGGGGCTCAATGTGAGACAACGACGCAAAACGGCAGGTTTACTGTTACCCTTCGACCATCACATTGACGATGAAACACAGTAATTGCATCCGGTTTCAATACAAAATTTGCAATGCGATTTATATTGACGAGAGTAACGTTTCGGGGAGACTGTTCTTTGGCTCTTCCCTGGGGGCTCAGTGTGAGACTCCGATGCACCACAGCAGATTTACTGTTACCCTTCGACCATCTCATTGACGATGAAACACAGGAATTGCATCCGGTTTCAATAAAAAATACGCAATGCCGATTTATATTGACGAAAGTAACGTTTCGGGGAGTCTGATGTTTGGCTCTCCCCTGGGGGCACAGTGAGAGACTCCAATGCACCACAGCAGGTTTACTGTTACCCTTCGACCATCTCATTGACGATGAAACACAGAAATTACATCCGGTTTCAATACAAAATTCGCAATGACGACTAATATTGACGAAGGTAACTTTTCGGGGATTCTTTTTTTCGGCTCTTCCCTGGGGGTTCAGTGTGAGACTCAGATGCACCTCAGCAGGTTTACTGTTACCCTTCGAACATTACATTGACGATGAACACAGAAATTGCATCTGGATCAATACAAAATTCACAATGCCGATTTCTGTCCACAGGAGTACCGTTTCGAAGAATATGTAGTTTGGCTCTTCCCTGGGGGCCCAGTGTTAGACTCCGATGCACCACAGCAGAGTTACTGTTACCCTACGACCATGACATTGACGATGAAACACAGAAATTGCATCCGGTTTCAATACAAAATTCGCAATGACGACATATATTGACGAGAGTAACTTTTCGGGAGTCTGTTATTTGGCTCTTCCCTGGGGGCTCAATGTGAGACAACGACGCAAAACGGCAGATTTACTGTTACCCTTCGACCATCACATTGACGATGAAACACAGTAATTGCATCCGGTTTCAATACTAAATTTGCAATGCGATTTATATTGACGAGAGTAACGTTTCGGGGAGACTGTTCTTTGGCTCTTCCCTGGGGGCTCAGTGTGAGACTCCGATGCACCACAGCAGATTTACTGTTACCCTTCGACCATCACATTGACGATGAAACAGAGGAATTGCATCCGGTTTCAATAAAAAATACGCAATGCCGATTTATATTGACGAAAGTAACGTTTCGGGGAGTCTGATGTTTGGCTCTCCCCTGGGGGCACAGTGAGAGACTCCAATGCACCACAGCAGGTTTACGGTTACCCTTCGACCATCTCATTGACGATGAAACACAGAAATTACATCCGGTTTCAATACAAAATTCGCAATGACGACTAATATTGACGAAGGTAACTTTTCGGGGATTCTTTTTTTCGGCTCTTCCCTGGGGGTTCAGTGTGAGACTCAGATGCACCACAGCAGGTTTACTGTTACCCTTCGAACATTACATTGACGATGAACACAGAAATTGCATCTGGATCAATACAAAATTCACAATGCCGATTTCTGTCCACAGGAGTACCGTTTCGAAGAATATGTAGTTTGGCTCTTCCCTGGGGGCCCAGTGTTAGACTCCGATGCACCACAGCAGAGTTACTGTTACCCTTCGACAATCACATTGACGATGAAACACAGAAATTGCATCCCGTTTTAATACAAAATTCGCAATGCCAATTTATATTGACGAGAGTAAGGTTTCGGGGAGTATGTTTCTTGGCTCTTCACTGGGGGCTCAGTGTGAGACTCCGATGCACCACAGCAGGTTTACTGTTACCCTTCGACCATCACATTGACGACGAAACACAGAAATTGCATCCGGTTTCAATACAAAAATCGCAATGCGGATTGCTGTCCACAGGAGTACCGTTTCGAAGAGGATGTAGTTTGGCTCTTACCTGGGGGCCAGTGTTAGACTCCAATGCACCACAGCAGGTTTACTGTTACCCTTCGGCCATCTCATTGACGATGAAACACAGGAATTGCGTCCGGTTTCAATACAAAATTCGCAATGCCGATTTATTCTGACGAGAGTAACGTTTCGTGGAGTCTGTTTTTCTGCTCTTCCCTGGGGGCTTAGTGTGAGAGTCCGATGCACCACAGCAGGTTTACTGTCACCCTTCGACCATCACATTGACGATGAAACACAGAAATTGCATCCGGTTTCAATACAAAATTCGCAATGCCAATTAATATTGACGAGAGTAACGTTTCGGGGAGTCTGTTTTTCTGCTCTTCCCTGGGGGCTTAGTGTGAGAGTCCGATGCACCACAGCAGGTTTACTGTCACCCTTCGACCATCACATTGACGATGAAACACAGAAATTGCATCCGGTTTCAATACAAAATTCGCAATGCCAATTAATATTGACGAGAGTAACGTTTCGGGGAGTCTGTTTTTGGCTCTTCCCTGGGATCTCAGTGTGGGACTCCGATGCACCACAGCAGGTTTACTGTTTTCCTTCGACCATCAAATTGACGATGAAACACAGAAATTGCATCCGGTTTCAATACAAAATTCGCAATGCCGATATCTGTCCACAGGAGTACCGTTTCGAGGAGTATGTAGTTTGGCTCTTCCCTGGGGGCTAAGTTTTAGACTCCGATACACCAGAGAAGGTTTACTGTTACCCTTCGACCATCACATTGACGATGCAACACAGAAATTGCATCCAGTTTCAATACAAAATTCGCAATGCCGATTTCTGTCCACAGGAGTACCGTTTCGAAGAGTATGTAGTTTGGCTTTTCCGAGGGGGCCCAGTGTTAGACTCCGATGCACCACAGTAAGGTTACTGTTACCTTTCGACCATCACATTGACGATGAAACACAAAAATTGCATCCGGTTTCAATACAAAATTCGCAATGCCGATTAATATTGACGAGAGTGACGTTTCGGGTAGTCTGTTATTTGGCTCTTCCCTGGGGGCTCAGTGTGAGACTCAGATGCACCACAGCAGGTTTACTGTTACCCTTCGACCATCACATTGACGATGCAACACAGAAATTGCATCCGGTTTCAATAAGATATTTGCAATGCCGATTTATATTGACGAGAGTAACGTTTCGGGAAGTCTATTCTTTGGCTTTTCCCTGGGGGCTCAGTGTGAGATTCCGATGCACCACAGCAGGTTTACTGTTACCCTTCGACCATCACATTGACGATGAAACACAGAAATTGCATCCGGTTTCAATAAGATATTTGCAATGCCGTATTATATTGACGAGAGTAACGTTTGGGGAGTCTGTTTTTTGGCTCTTCCCTGGGGGCTCAGGGTTAGACTCCGATGCACCACAGCAGATTTACTGTTACCCTTCGACCATCACATTGACGATGAAACACAGAAATTGCATCCGGTTTCAATACCGAATTCGCAATGCCGATTTCCGTCCACAGGAGTACCGTTTCCAAGAGTATGTAGTTTGGCTCTTCCCTGGGGGCCCAGTGTTAGACTCCGATGCACCACAGCAGGTTTACTGTTACCCTTCGACCATCACATCGACGATGAAACACAGAAATTGCATCCGGTTTCAATACAAAATTCGCAATGCCGATTGCTGTCCACAGGAGTACCGTTTCGAAGAGGATGTAGTTTGGCTCTTACCTGGGGGCCAGTGTTAGACTCCAATGCACCACAGCAGGTTTACTGTTACCCTTCGGCCATCTCATTGACGATGAAACACAGGAATTGCGTCCGGTTTCAATACAAAATTCGCAATGCCGATTTATTCTGACGAGAGTAACGTTTCGTGGAGTCTGTTTTTCTGCTCTTCCCTGGGGGCTTAGTGTGAGAGTCCGATGCACCACAGCAGGTTTACTGTCACCCTTCGACCATCACATTGACGATGAAACACAGAAATTGCATCCGGTTTCAATACAAAATTCGCAATGCCAATTAATATTGACGAGAGTAACGTTTCGGGGAGTCTGTTTTTCTGCTCTTCCCTGGGGGCTTAGTGTGAGAGTCCGATGCACCACAGCAGGTTTACTGTCACCCTTCGACCATCACATTGACGATGAAACACAGAAATTGCATCCGGTTTCAATACAACATTCGCAATGCCAATTAATATTGACGAGAGTAACGTTTCGGGGAGTCTGTTTTTGGCTCTTCCCTGGGATCTCAGTGTGGGACTCCGATGCACCACAGCAGGTTTACTGTTTTCCTTCGACCATCAAATTGACGATGAAACACAGAAATTGCATCCGGTTTCAATACAAAATTCGCAATGCCGATATCTGTCCACAGGAGTACCGTTTCGAGGAGTATGTAGTTTGGCTCTTCCCTGGGGGCTAAGTTTTAGACTCCGATACACCAGAGAAGGTTTACTGTTACCCTTCGACCATCACATTGACGATGCAACACAGAAATTGCATCCAGTTTCAATACAAAATTCGCAATGCCAATTTCTGTAAACAGGAGTACCGTTTCGAAGAGGATGTAGTTTGGCTTTTCCGAGGGGGCCCAGTGTTAGACTCCGATGCACCACAGTAGGGTTACTGTTACCTTTCGACCATCACATTGACGATGAAACACAAAAATTGCATCCAGTTTCAATACAAAATTCGCAATGCCGATTAATATTGACGAGAGTGACGTTTCGGGTAGTCTGTTATTTGGCTCTTCCCTGGGGGCTCAGTGTGAGATTCCGATGCACCACAGCAGGTTTACTGTTACCCTTCGACCATCACATTGACGATGAAACACAGTAATTGCATCCGGTTTCAATAAGATATTTGCAATGCCGATTTATATTGACGAGAGTAACGTTTGGGGAGTCTGTTTTTTGGCTCTTCCCTGGGGGCTCAGGGTTAGACTCCGATGCACCACAGCAGATTTACTGTTACCCTTCGACCATCACATTGACGATGAAACACAGAAATTGCATCCGGTTTCAATACCGAATTCGCAATGCCGATTTCCGTCCACAGGAGTACCGTTTCAAAGAGTATGTAGTTTGGCTCTTCCCTGGGGGCCCAGTGTTAGACTCCGATGCACCACAGCAGGTTTACTGTTACCCTTCGACCATCACATCGACGATGAAACACAGAAATTGCATCCGGTTTCAATACAAAATTCGCAATGCCGATTGCTGTCCACAGGAGTACCGTTTCGAAGAGGATGTAGTTGACTCTTACCTGGGGGGTCCAGTGTTAGACTCCGATGAACCACAGCAGGTTTACTGTTACCCTTCGACCATCACATTGACGATGAAACACAGAAATTACATCCGGTTTCAATACAAAATTCGCAATGACGACTAATATTGACGAGAGTAACTTTTCGGGGATCCTTTTATTTGGCTCTCCCCTGGGGGCTCAGTGTGAAACTCCGATGCACCACAGCAGGTTTACTGTAACCCTTCGACCATCACTTTGACGATGAAACACAGAAAATGCTTCCGGTTTCAATACAAAATTTGCAATGCCGATTCATATTGACGAGAGTAACGTATCGGGGAGTCTGTCATTTGGGTCTTCCCTGGGGGCTCAGTGTGAGACTCCGATGCACCATAGCAGGTTTGCTGTTTCCCTTCGACCATCACATTGACGATGAAACACAGTAAATGCATACGGTTTTAATACGAAATTTGCAATGCCGATTTATATTGCCGAGAGTAACGTTTGGGGAGTCTGTTCTTTGGCTCTTCCCTGGGGGCTCAGTGTGAGACTCAGATGCACCACAGCAGGTTTACTGTTACCCTTCGACCATCACATTGACGATGAAACACAGAAATTGCATCCGGTTTCAATACAAAATTCGCAATGCCGATTGCTGTCCACAGGAGTACAGTTTCGAAGAGGATGTAGTTGACTCCTACCTGGGGGTCCAGTGTTAGACTGCGATGAACCACAGCAGGTTTACTGTTACCCTTCGGCCATCACATTGACGATGAAACACAGGAATTGCGTCCGGTTTCAATACAAAATTCGCAATGTCGATTTATTTTGACGAAAGTAACGTTTCGGGGGAGTCTGTTATTTAACTCTTCCCAGGGGGCTCAGTGTGAGACTCCGATGCAGGTTTACTGTTACCCTTCAACCATGACATTGACGATGAAACACAGAAATTACATCCGGTTTCAATACAAAATTCGCAATGACGACATATATTGACGAGAGTAATTTTTCGGGAGTCTGTTATTTGGCTCTTCCCTGGGGGCTCAGTGTGAGACTCCGACGCAAAACGGCAGGTTTACTGTTACCCTTCGACCATCACATTGACGATGAAACACATAAATTGCATCCGGTTTCAATACCGAACTCGCAATGCCGATTTCCGTCCACAGGAGTACCGTTTCCAAGAGAATGTAGTTTGTCTCTTACCTGGGGGCCCAGCGTTAGACTCCGATGCACCACAGCAGGTTTACTGTTACCCTTCGACCATGACATTGACGATGAAACACAGAAACTGCATCCGGTTTCAATACAAATTCGCATTGCCGATTTCTGTCCACAGGAGTACCGTTTCGAAGAGTATGTAGTTTGGCTCTTCCCTGGGGGCCCAGTGTTAGACTCCGATGCACCACAGCAGGTTTACTGTTACCCTTCAGCCATCACATTGACGATGAAACACAGGAATTGCATCCGGTTTCAATAAAAAATACGCAATGCCGATTTATATTGACGAAAGTAACGTTTTGGGGAGTCTGATGTTTGGCTCTCCCCTGGGGGCACAGTGTGAGACTCCAATGCACCACAGCAGGTTTACTGTTACCCTTCGACCATCACATTGACGATGAAACACAGAAATTACATCCGGTTTCAATACAAAATTCGCAATGACGACTAATTTTGACGAGAGTAACTTTTCGGGGATCCTTTTTTTCGGCTCTTCCCTGGGGGCTCAGTGTGAGACTCCGATGCACCACAGCAGGTTTACTGTAACCCTTCGACCATCACATTGACGATGAAACACAGAAAATACATCCGGCTTCAACACAAAATTCGCAATGCCGATTTATATTGACGAGAGTAACGTTTTGGGGAGTCTGTTTCTTGGCTCTTCCCTGGGGGCTCAGTGTGAGACTCCGATGCACCACAGCAGGTTTACTGTTACCCTTCGACCATCACATTGACGATGAAACACAGAAATTGCATCCGGATCAATACAAAATTCACAATGCCGATTTCTGTCCACAGGACTACCGTTTCGAAGAGTATGTAGTTTGGCTCTTCCCTGGGGGCCCAGTGTTAGACTCCGATGCACCACAGCAGGTTTACTGTTACCCTTCGACCATCAAATTGACGATGAAACACAGAAATTGCATCCGGATCAATACAAAATTCACAATGCCGATTTCTGTCCACAGGAGTACCGTTTCGAAGAGTAAGTAGTATGGCTCTTCCCTGGGGGCCCAGTGTTAGACTCCGATGCACCACAGCAGGCTTACTTTTACCCTTCGACCATCACATTGACGATGAAACACAGAAATTGCATCCGGTTTCAATACAAAATTCGCAATGCCGATTTATTTTGACGAGAGTAACGTTTTGGGGAGTCTGTTTCTTGGCTCTTCCCTGGGGGCTCAGTGTGAGACTCCGATGCACCACAGCAGGTTTACTGTTACCCTTCGACCATCACATTGACGATGAAACACAGAAATTGCAGCCGGATCAATACAAAATTCGCAATGCCGATTTCTGTCCACAGGAGTACCGTTTCTAAAAGTATGTAGTTTTGCTCTTCCCTGGGGGCCCAGTGTTAGACTCCGATGCACCACAGCAGATTTACTGTTACCCTTCGACCATCACATTGACGATGAAACACAGAAATTGCATCCGGTTTGAATACAAAATTTGCAATGCCGATTTATATTGACGAGAGTAACGTTTGGGGAGCCTGTTCTTTGGCTCTTCCCTGGGGTCTCAGTGTGAGACTCCGATGCACCACAGCAGGTTTACTGTTACCCTTCGACCATCACATTGACGATGAAACACAGAAATTGCATCCGGATCAATACAAAATTCACAATGCCTATTTCTGTCCACAGGAGTACCGTTTCGAAGAGTATGTAGTTTGGCTCTTCCCTGGGGGCCCAGTGTTAGACTCCGATGCACCACAGCAGGTTTACTGTTACCCTTCGACCATCAAATTGACGATGAAACACAGAAATTGCATCCGGATCAATACAAAATTCACAATGCCGATTTCTGTCCACAGGAGTACCGTTTCGAAGAGTAAGTAGTTTGGCTCTTCCCTGGGGGCCCAGTGTTAGACTCCGATGCACCACAGCAGGCTTACTTTTACCCTTCGACCATCACATTGACGATGAAACACAGAAATTGCATCCGGTTTCAATACAAAATTCGCAATGCCGATTTATATTGACGAGAGTAACGTTTTGGGGAGTCTGTTTCTTGGCTCTTCCCTGGGGGCTCAGTGTGAGACTCCGATGCACCACAGCAGGTTTACTGTTACCCTTCGACCATCACATTGACGATGAAACACAGAAATTGCATCCGGATCAATACAAAATTCGCAATGCCGATTTCTGTCCACAGGAGTACCGTTTCTAAGAGTATGTAGTTTTGCTCTTCCCTGTGGGTCCAGTGTTAGACTCTGATGCACCAGCACAGGTTTACTGTTACCCTTCGACCATCACATTGACAATGAAACACAGGAATTGCGTCCGGTTTCAATACAAAATTCGCAATGTCGATTTATTTTGACGAAAGTAACGTTTCGGGGGTGTCTGTTATTTGGCTCTTCCCTGGGGGCTCAGTGTGAGACTCCGATGCACCACAGCAGGTTTACTGTTACCATTCGACCATGACATTGACGATGAAACACAGAAATTGCATCCGGTTTCAATACAAAATTGACAATGACGACTTATATTGACGAGAGTAACTTTTCGGGAGTCCGTTATTTGGCTTTTCCCTGGGGGCTCAGTGAGAGACTCCGACGCAATACATCAGGTTTACTGTTACCCTTCAACCATCACATTGACGATGAAACACAGTAATTGCATCCGGTTTGAATACAAAATTTGCAATGCCGATTTATATTGACGAGAGTAACGTTTCGGGGAGACTGTTCTTTGGCTCTTCCCTGGGGGCTAAGTGTGAGACTCCGATGCACCACAGCAGATTTACTGTTACCCTTCGACAATCACATTGACGATGAAACACATAAATTGCATCCGGTTTCAATACCGAATTTTCAATGCCGATTTCCGTCCACAGGAGTGCCGTTTCCAAGAGAATTGTAGTTTGTCTCTTACCTGGGGACCCAGCGTTAGCCTCCGATGCACCACAGCAGGTTTACTGTTACCCTTCGACCATGACATTGACGATGAAACACAGAAACTGCATCCGGTTTCAATACAAATTCGCACTGCCGATTTCTGTCCACAGGAGTACCGTTTCGAAGAGTATGTAGTTTGGCTCTTCCCTGGGGGCCCAGTGTTAGACTCCGATGCACCACAGCAGGTTTACTGTTACCCTTCAGCCATCACATTGACGATGAAACACAGGAATTGCATCCGGTTTCAATAAAAAATACGCAATGCCGATTTATATTGACGAAAGTAACGTTTCGATGAGTCTGATGTTTGGCTCTCCCCTGGGGGCACAGTGTGAGACTCCAATGCACCACAGCAGGTTTACTGTTACCCTTCGACCATCACATTGACGATGAAACACAGAAATTAAATCCGGTTTCTATACAAAATTCGCAATGACGACTAATATTGACGAGAGTAACTTTTCGGGGATCCTTTTCTTCGGCTCTTCCCTGGGGGCTCAGTGTGAGACTCCGATGCACCACAGCAGGTTTACTGTAACCCTTCGACCATCACATTGACGATGAAACACAGAAAATTCATCCGGCTTCAATACAAAATTAGCAATGCCGATTTATATTGACGAGAGAAACGTATCGGGGAGTCTTTTTTTTGGCTTTCCCTGGGGGCTCAGTGTGAGACTCCGATGCACCACAGCAGGTTTACTGTCACCCTTCGACCATCACATTGACGATGAAACGCAGAAATTGCATCCGGATCAATACAAAATTCACAATGCCGATTTCTGTTCACAGGAGTAACGTTTCGAAGAGTAAGTAGTTTGGCTCTTCCCTGGAGGCCCAGTGTTACTCCCATGCACCGCAGCAGGCTTACTGTTACCCTTCGACCATCACATTCACGATGAAACACAGAAATAGCATCCGGTTTCAATACTAAATATCCAATGCCGATTTATATTGACGAGAGTAACGTTTCAGGGAGTGTGTTATTTGGCTCTTCCCTGACGACTCAGTGTGAGACTCCGATGCACCACAGCAGGCTTACTGTTACCCTTCGACCATCACATTGACGATGAAACACAGAAATTGCATCCGGTTTCAATACAAAATTCGCAATGCCGATTTCTGTCCACAGGAGTACCGTTTCTAAGAGTATGTAGTTTTGCTCTTCCCTGGGGGCCCAGTGTTAGACTCCGATGCACCACAGCAGGTTTACTGTAACCCTTCGACCATCACATTGACGATGAAACACAGAAAATTCATCCGGCTTCAATACAAAATTAGCAATGCCGATTTATATTGACGAGAGAAACGTATCGGGGAGTCTTTTTTTTTGGCTTTCCCTGGGGGCTCAGTGTGAGACTCCGATGCACCACAGCAGGTTTACTGTCACCCTTCGACCATCACATTGACGATGAAACGCAGAAATTGCATCCGGATCAATACAAAATTCACAATGCCGATTTCTGTTCACAGGAGTAACGTTTCGAAGAGTAAGTAGTTTGGCTCTTCCCTGGAGGCCCAGTGTTACTCCCATGCACCACAGCAGTCTTACTGTTACCCTTCGACCATCACATTCACGATGAAACACAGAAATAGCATCCGGTTTCAATACTAAATATCCAATGCCGATTTATATTGACGAGAGTAACGTTTCAGGGAGTGTGTTATTTGGCTCTTCCCTGACGACTCAGTGTGAGACTCCGATGCACCACAGCAGGTTTACTGTTACCCTTCGACAATCACATTGACGATGAAACACATAAATTGCATCCGGTTTCAATACCGAATTTTCAATGCCGATTTCCGTCCACAGGAGTGCCGTTTCCAAGAGAATGTAGTTTGTCTCTTACCTGGGGACCCAGCGTTAGCCTCCGATGCACCACAGCAGGTTTACTGTTACCCTTCGACCATGACATTGACGATGAAACACAGAAACTGCATCCGGTTTCAATACAAATTCGCACTGCCGATTTCTGTCCACAGGAGTACCGTTTCGAAGAGTATGTAGTTTGGCTCTTTCCTGGGGGCCCAGTGTTAGACTCCGATGCACCACAGCAGGTTTACTGTTACCCTTCAGCCATCACATTGACGATGAAACACAGGAATTGCATCCGGTTTCAATAAAAAATACGCAATGCCGATTTATATTGACGAAAGTAACGTTTCGATGAGTCTGATGTTTGGCTCTCCCCTGGGGGCACAGTGTGAGACTCCAATGCACCACAGCAGGTTTACTGTTACCCTTCGACCATCACATTGACGATGAAACACAGAAATTAAATCCGGTTTCTATACAAAATTCGCAATGACGACTAATATTGACGAGAGTAACTTTTCGGGGATCCTTTTCTTCGGCTCTTCCCTGGGGGCTCAGTGTGAGACTCCGATGCACCACAGCAGGTTTACTGTAACCCTTCGACCATCACATTGACGATGAAACACAGAAAATTCATCCGGCTTCAATACAAAATTAGCAATGCCGATTTATATTGACGAGAGAAACGTATCGGGGTGTCTTTTTTTTGGCTTTCCCTGGGGGCTCAGTGTGAGACTCCGATGCACCACAGCAGGTTTACTGTCACCCTTCGACCATCACATTGACAATGAAACGCAGAAATTGCATCCGGATCAATACAAAATTCACAATGCCGATTTCTGTTCACAGGAGTAACGTTTCGAAGAGTAAGTAGTTTGGCTCTTCCCTGGAGGCCCAGTGTTACTCCCATGCACCACAGCAGGCTTACTGTTACCCTTCGACCATCACATTCACGATGAAACACAGAAATAGCATCCGGTTTCAATACTAAATATCCAATGCCGATTTATATTGACGAGAGTAACGTTTCAGGGAGTGTGTTATTTGGCTCTTCCCTGACGACTCAGTGTGAGACTCCGATGCACCACAGCAGGTTTACTGTAACCCTTCGACCATCACATTGACGATGAAACACAGAAAATTCATCCGGCTTCAATACAAAATTAGCAATGCCGATTTATATTGACGAGAGAAACGTATCGGGGAGTCTTTTTTTTGGCTTTCCCTGGGGGCTCAGTGTGAGACTCCGATGCACCACAGCAGGTTTACTGACACCCTTCGACCATCACATTGACGATGAAACGCAGAAATTGCATCCGGATCAATACAAAATTCACAATGCCGATTTCTGTTCACAGGAGTAACGTTTCGAAGAGTAAGTAGTTTGGCTCTTCCCTGGAGGCCCAGTGTTACTCCCATGCACCACAGCAGGCTTACTGTTACCCTTCGACCATCACATTCACGATGAAACACAGAAATAGCATCCGGTTTCAATACTAAATATCCAATGCCGATTTATATTGACGAGAGTAACGTTTCAGGGAGTGTGTTATTTGGCTCTTCCCTGACGACTCAGTGTGAGACTCCGATGCACCACAGCAGGCTTACTGTTACCCTTCGACCATCACATTGACGATGAAACACAGAAATTGCATCCGGTTTCAATACAAAATTCGCAATGCCGATTTCTGTCCACAGGAGTACCGTTTCTAAGAGTATGTAGTTTTGCTCTTCCCTGGGGGCCCAGTGTTAGACTCCGATGCACCACAGCAGGTTTACTGTAACCCTTCGACCATCACATTGACGATGAAACACAGAAAATTCATCCGGCTTCAATACAAAATTAGCAATGCCGATTTATATTGACGAGAGAAACGTATCGGGGAGTCTTTCTTTTGGCTTTCCCTGGGGGCTCAGTGTGAGACTCCGATGCACCACAGCAGGTTTACTGTCACCCTTCGACCATCACATTGACGATGAAACGCAGAAATTGCATCCGGATCAATACAAAATTCACAATGCCGATTTCTGTTCACAGGAGTAACGTTTCGAAGAGTAAGTAGTTTGGCTCTTCCCTGGAGGCCCAGTGTTACTCCCATGCACCACAGCAGGCTTACTGTTACCCTTCGACCATCACATTCACGATGAAACACAGAAATAGCATCCGGTTTCAATACTAAATATCCAATGCCGATTTATATTGACGAGAGTAACGTTTCAGGGAGTGTGTTATTTGGCTCTTCCCTGACGACTCAGTGTGAGACTCCGATGCACCACAGCAGGTTTACTGTTACCCTTCGACAATCACATTGACGATGAAACACATAAATTGCATCCGGTTTCAATACCGAATTTTCAATGCCGATTTCCGTCCACAGGAGTGCCGTTTCCAAGAGAATGTAGTTTGTCTCTTACCTGGGGACCCAGCGTTAGCCTCCGATGCACCACAGCAGGTTTACTGTTACCCTTCGACCATGACATTGACGATGAAACACAGAAACTGCATCCGGTTTCAATACAAATTCGCACTGCCGATTTCTGTCCACAGGAGTACCGTTTCGAAGAGTATGTAGTTTGGCTCTTCCCTGGGGGCCCAGTGTTAGACTCCGATGCACCACAGCAGGTTTACTGTTACCCTTCAGCCATCACATTGACGATGAAACACAGGAATTGCATCCGGTTTCAATAAAAAATACGCAATGCCGATTTATATTGACGAAAGTAACGTTTCGATGAGTCTGATGTTTGGCTCTCCCCTGGGGGCACAGTGTGAGACTCCAATGCACCACAGCAGGTTTACTGTTACCCTTCGACCATCACATTGACGATGAAACACAGAAATTAAATCCGGTTTCTATACAAAATTCGCAATGACGACTAATATTGACGAGAGTAACTTTTCGGGGATCCTTTTCTTCGGCTCTTCCCTGGGGGCTCAGTGTGAGACTCCGATGCACCACAGCAGGTTTACTGTAACCCTTCGACCATCACATTGACGATGAAACACAGAAAATTCATCCGGCTTCAATACAAAATTAGCAATGCCGATTTATATTGACGAGAGAAACGTATCGGGGAGTCTTTTTTTTGGCTTTCCCTGGGGGCTCAGTGTGAGACTCCGATGCACCACAGCAGGTTTACTGTCACCCTTCGACCATCACATTGACGATGAAACGCAGAAATTGCATCCGGATCGATACAAAATTCACAATGCCGATTTCTGTTCACAGGAGTAACGTTTCGAAGAGTAAGTAGTTTGGCTCTTCCCTGGAGGCCCAGTGTTACTCCCATGCACCACAGCAGGCTTACTGTTACCCTTCGACCATCACATTCACGATGAAACACAGAAATAGCATCCGGTTTCAATACTAAATATCCAATGCCGATTTATATTGACGAGAGTAACGTTTCAGGGAGTGTGTTATTTGGCTCTTCCCTGACGACTCAGTGTGAGACTCCGATGCACCACAGCAGGCTTACTGTTACCCTTCGACCATCACATTGACGATGAAACACAGAAATTGCATCCGGTTTCAATACAAAATTCGCAATGCCGATTTCTGTCCACAGGAGTACCGTTTCTAAGAGTATGTAGTTTTGCTCTTCCCTGGGGGCCCAGTGTTAGACTCCGATGCACCACAGCAGGTTTACTGTAACCCTTCGACCATCACATTGACGATGAAACACAGAAAATTCATCCGGCTTCAATACAAAATTAGCAATGCCGATTTATATTGACGAGAGAAACGTATCGGGGAGTCTTTTTTTTTGGCTTTCCCTGGGGGCTCAGTGTGAGACTCCGATGCACCACAGCAGGTTTACTGTCACCCTTCGACCATCACATTGACGATGAAACGCAGAAATTGCATCCGGATCAATACAAAATTCACAATGCCGATTTCTGTTCACAGGAGTAACGTTTCGAAGAGTAAGTAGTTTGGCTCTTCCCTGGAGGCCCAGTGTTACTCCCATGCACCACAGCAGGCTTACTGTTACCCTTCGACCATCACATTCACGATGAAACACAGAAATAGCATCCGGTTTCAATACTAAATATCCAATGCCGATTTATATTGACGAGAGTAACGTTTCAGGGAGTGTGTTATTTGGCTCTTCCCTGACGACTCAGTGTGAGACTCCGATGCACCACAGCAGGTTTACTGTTACCCTTCAACCATCACATTGACAATGAAACACAGGAATTGCGTCCGGTTTCAATACAAAATTCGCAATGTCGATTTATTTTGACGAAAGTAACGTTTCGGTGGAGTCTGTTATTTGGCTCTTCCCTGGGGGCTCAGTGTGAGACTCCGATGCACCACAGCAGGTTTACTGTTACCCTTCGACCATGACATTGACGATGTAACACAGAAATTGCATCCGGTTTCAATACAAAATTCGCAATGACGACTTATATTGACGAGAGTAACTTTTCGGGAGTCCGTTATTTGGATTTTCCCTGGGGGCTCAGTGTGAGACTCCGACGCAAAACGGCAGGTTTACTGTTACCCTTCGACCATCACATTGACGATGAAACTCAGTAATTGCATCCGGTTTCAATACAAAATTTGAAACGCCGATTTATATTGACGAGAGTAACGTTTCGGGGAGACTGTTCTTTGGCTCTTCCCTGGGGGCTCAGTGTGAGACTCCGATGCACCACAGCAGATTTACTGTTACCCTTCGACAATCACATTGACGATGAAACACATAAATTGCATCCGGTTTCAATACCGAATTTTCAATGCCGATTTCCGTCCACAGGAGTACCGTTTCCAAGAGAATGTAGTTTGTCTCTTACCTGGGGGCCCAGCGTTAGCCTCCGATGCACCACAGCAGGTTTACTGTTACCCTTCGACCATGACATTGACGATGAAACACAGAAACTGCATCCGGTTTCAATACAAATTCGCACTGCCGATTTCTGTCCACAGGAGTACCGTTTCGAAGAGTATGTAGTTTGGCTCTTCCCTGGGGGCCCAGTGTTAGACTCCGATGCACCACAGCAGGTTTACTATTACCCTTCAGCCATCACATTGACGATAAAACACAGGAATTGCATCCGGTTTCAATAAAAAATACGCAATGCCGATTTATATTGACGAAAGTAACGTTTCGTGGAGTCTGATGTTTGGCTCTCCCCTGGGGGCACAGTGTGAGACTCCAATGCACCACAGCAGGTTTACTGTTACCCTTCGACCATCACATTGACGATGAAACGCAGAAATTGCATCCGGATCAATACAAAATTCACAATGCCGATTTCTGTTGACAGGAGTAACGTTTCGAAGAGTAAGTAGTTTGGCTCTTTCCTGGGGGCCCAGTGTTAGACTCCGATGCACCACAGCAGGTTTAGTGTTACCCATCGAACATCACATTGACGTGAAACACAGAAATTGCATCCGGATCAATACAAAATTCACAATGCCGATTTCTGTCCACAGGAGTACCGTTTCGAAGAATATGTAGTTTGGCTCTTCCCTGGGGGCCCAGTGTTAGACTCCGATGCAGCACAGCAGGGTTACTGTTACCCTTCGACAATCACATTGACGATGTTGTTGTTGTTGTGGTCTTCAGTCCTGAGACAGGTTTGATGCAGCTCTCCATGCTACTCTATCCTGTGCAAGCTTCTTCATCTCCCAGTATCTACTGCAACCTACATCCTTCTGAATCTGCTTAGCGTATTCATCTCTTGGTCTCCCTCTACGGTTTTTACCCTCCACACTGCCCTCCAATGCTAAATTTGTGATCCCTTGATGCCTCAGAACATGTCCTACCAACAGATCCCTTCTTCTGGTCAAGTTGTGCCACAAACTTCTCTTCTCCCCAATCCTATTCAATACCTCCTCATTAGTTACCTGATCTACCCACCTTATCTTCAGCATTCTTCTGTAGCACCACATTTCGAAAACTTCTATTCTCTTCTTGTCCAAACTAGTTATCGTCCATGTTTCACTTCCATACATGGCTACACTCCATACAAATACTTTCAGAAACGACTTCCTGACACTTAAATCTATACTCGATGTTAACAAATTCCTCTTCTTGAGAAACGCTTTCCTTGCCATTGCCAGTCTACATTTTATATCCTCTCTACTTCGACCATCATCGGTTATTTTTCTCCCTAAATAGCAAAACTCCTTTACTACTTTAAGTGTCTCATTTCCTAATCTAATTCCCTCAGCATCACCCGACTTAATTTGACTACATTCCATTATCCTCGTTTTGCTTTTGTTGATGTTCATCTTATATCCTCCTTTCAAGACACTGTCCACTCCGTTCAACTGCTCTTCCAAGTCCTTTGCTGTCTCTGACAGAATTACAATGTCATCGGCGAACCTCAAAGTTTTTACTTCTTCTCCATGAATTTTAATACCTACTCCGAATTTTTCTTTTGTTTCCTTTACTGCTTGCTCAATATACAGATTGAATAACATCGGGGAGAGGCTACAACCCTGTCTTACTCCTTTCCCAACCACTGCTTCCCTTTCATGCCCCTCAACTCTTATAACTGCCATCTGGTTTTTGTACAAACTGTAAATAGCCTTTCGCTCCCTGTATTTTACCCCTGCCACCTTCAGAATTTGAAAGAGAGTATTCCAGTTAACATTGTCAAAAGCTTTCTCTAAGTCTACAAATGCTAGAAACGTAGGTTTGCCTTTTCTTAATCTTTCTTCTAAGATAAGTCGTAAGGTCAGTTTTGCTTCACGTGTTCCAACATTTCTACGGAATCTAAACTGATCTTCCCCGAGGTCGGCTTCTACCAGTTTTTCCATTCGTCTGTAAAGAATTCGCGTTAGTATTTTGCAGCTGTGACTTATTAAACTGATAGTTCGGTAATTTTCACATCTGTCAACACCTGCTTTCTTTGGGATTGGAATTATTATATTCTTCTTGAAGTCTGAGGGTATTTCGCCTGTCTCATACATCGTGCTCACCAGATGGTAGAGTTTTGTCATGACTGGCTCTCACGAGGCCATCAGTAGTTCAAATGGAATGTTGTCTACTCCCGGGGCCTTGTTTCGACTCAGGTCTTTCAGTGCTCTGTCAAACTCTTCACGCAGTATCTTATCTCCCATTTCGTCTTCATCTACATCCTCTACCATTTCCATAATATTGTCCTCAAGTACCTCGCCCTTGTATAAACCCTCTATATACTCCTTCCACCTTTCTGCCTTCCCTTCTTTGCTTAGAACTGGGTTGCCATCTGAGCTCTTGATATTCATACAAGTGGTTCTCTTCTCTCCAAAGGTCTCTTTAATTTTCCTGTAGGCAGTATCTATCTTACCCCTAGTGAGACAAGCCTCTACATCCTAACATTTGTCCTCTAGCCATCCCTGCTTAGCCATTTTGCACTTCCTGTCGATATCATTTTTGAGACGTTTGTATTCCTTTTTGCCTGCTTCATTTACTGCATTTTTGTATTTTCTCCTTTCATCAATTAAATTCAATATTTCTTCTGTTACCCAAGGATTTCTATTAGCCCTCGTCTTTTTACCTACTTGATCCTCTGCTGCCTTCACTACTTCATCCCTCAGAGCTACCCATTCTTCTTCTACTGTATTTCTTTCCCCCATTCCCGTCAATTGTTCCCTTATGCTCTCCCTGAAACTCTCTACAACCTGTGGTTCTTTCAGTTTATCAAGGTCCCATCTCCTTAAATTCCCACCTTTTTGCAGTTTCTTCAGTTTCAATCTGCAGTTCATAACCAATAGATTGTGGTCAGAATCCACATCTGCCCCAGGAAATGTCTTACAATTTAAAACCTGGTTCCTAAATCTCTGTCTTACCATTATATAATCTATCTGATACCTACTAGTATCTCCAGGATTCTTCCAGGTATACAACCTTCTTTTATGATTCTTGAACCAAGTGTTGGCTATGATTAAGTTATGCTCTGTGCAAAATTCTACAAGGCGGCTTCCTCTTTCATTCCTTCCCCCCAATCCATATTCACCTACTATGTTTCCTTCTCTCCGTTTTCCTACTGACGAATTCCAGTCACCCATGACTATTAAATTTTCGTCTCCTTTCACTACCTGAATAATTTCTTTTATCTCGTCATACATTTCATCTATTTCTTCATCATCTGCAGAGGTAGTTGGCATATAAACTTGTACTACTGTAGTAGGCATGGGCTTTGTGTCTATCTTGGCCACAATAATGCGTTCACTATGCTGTAGCTAACCCGCACTCCTATTTTCCTATTCATTATTAAACCTACTCCTGCATTACCCCTATTTGATTTTGTATTTATAACCCTGTAATCACCTGACCAAAAGTGTTGTTCCTCCTGCCACCGAACTTCACTAATTCCCACTATATCTAACTTTAACCTATCCATTTCCCTTTTTAAATTTTCTAACCTACCTGCCCGATTAAGGGATCTGACATTCCACGCTCCGATCTGTAGAACGCCAGTTTTCTTTCTCCTGATAACGACGTCCTCCAGAGTAGTCCCCGCCCGGAGATCCGAATGGGGGACTATTTTACCTCCGGAATATTTTACCCAAGAGGACGCCATCATCATTTAATCATACAGTAGAGCTGCATGTCCTCGGGAAAAATTACGGCTGTAGTTTCCCCTTGCTTTCAGCCGTGAGCAGTACCAGCACAGCAAGGCCGTTTTGGTTAATGTTACAAGGCCAGATCAGTCAATCATCCAGACTGTTGCCCCTGCAACTACTGAAAAGGCTGCTGCCCCTCTTCAGGAACCACATGATTGTCTGGCCTCTCAACAGATACCCCTCCGTTGTGGTTGCACCTACGGTACGGCCATCTGTATCGCTGAGGCACGCAAGCCTCCCCACCATCGGCAAGGTCCATGGTTCATGGGGGGTCATTGACGATGAAACACAGAAATTGCATCCGGTTTTAATACAAAATTCGCAATGCCGATTTATATTGACGAGAGTAACGTATCGGGGTGTCTGTTTTTTGGCTCTTCCCAGGGGGCTCAGTGTGAGACTCCGATGCACCACAGCAGGTTTAACGTTACCCTTCGACCATCACATTGACGATGAAACACAGAAATTGCATACGGATCAATACAAAATTCACAATGCCGATTAGTGTCCACAGGAGTACCGTTTCGAAGACTATGTAGTTTGGCTCTTCCCTGGGGGCCCAGTGTTAGACTCCGATGCGCCACAGCAGGGTTACTGTTACCCCTTGACCATCAAATTGACGATGAAACACAAAAATTGCATCCGGATCAATACAAATTTCACAATGCCGATTTCTGTCCACAGGAGTACCGTTTCGAAGAGTAAGTAGTATGGCTCTTCCCTGGGGGCCCAGTGTTAGACTCCGATGCACCACAGCAGGTTTACTGTTACCCTTCGACCATCACATTGACGATGAAACACAGAAATTGCATCCGGTTTCAATACAAAATTTGCAATGCCGATTTATATTGACGAGAGTAACGGTTCGGGAAGTCTATTTTTTGGCTCTTCCCTGGGAGCTCAGTGTGAGACTCCGACGAACCACAGCAGGTTTACTGTTACCCTTCGACCATCACATTGACAATGAAACACAGTAATTGCATCCGGTTTCAATACAAAATTTGCAATGCCGATTTATATTGACGAGACTAACGTTTGGGGAGCCTGTTTTTTGGCTATTCCCTGGGGGCTCAGTGTGAGTCTCCGATGCACCACAGCAGGTTTACTGTTACCCCTCGACCGTGACATTGACGATGAAACACAGATATTGCATCCGGTTTCAATACAAAATTCGCATTGACGACTTATATTGACGAGATTAACTTTTCCGGAGTCTGTTATTTGGCTCTTCCCTGAGGGCTCAGTGTGAGACTCCGATGCAAAACGGCAGGTTTACTGTTACCCTTCGACCATCATATTGACGATCAAACACAATAATTGCATCAGGTTTCAATACATTTCGCAATGCCGAGTTATATTGACGAGAGTAACGTATTGGGAAGATTTTTTTTTTTGGCTCTTCCCTAGTGGCTCAGTGCGAGACTCCGATGCACCACAGAATGTTTACTGTTACCCTTCGACCATCACATTGACGATGAAACACAGAAATTGCGTCCGGTTTCAATACAAAATTTCCAATGCAGATTTATATTTACGAGAGAAACGTTTCAGGGAGTCTGTTATTTGGCTGTTTCCTGGGGGCTCAGTGTGAGACTCCGATGCACCATAGCAGGCTTACTGTTACCCTTCGACCACCACATTGACGATGATACACAGAAATTGCATCTGGTTTCAATACAAAATTCGCAATGCCGATTTCTGTCCACAGGAGTAACGTTTCGAAGTGTAAGTAGTTTGGCTCTTCCCTGGGGGCCCAGTGTTAGACTCCAATCCACCACAGCAGGTTTATTGTTACCCTTCGACCATCACATTGACGATGAAACACAGAAATTGCATCCGGTTTCAATACAAAATTCGCAATGCCGATTTATATTGACGAGAGTAACGTTCTGGGGAGTCTGTTATTTGGCTCTTCCCTGGGGGCTCAGTGTGAGACTCCGATGCACCACAGCAGGTTTACTGTTACCCTTCGACCATCACATTGACGATGAAACAGAGTAATTGCATTCGGTTTCAATATGAAATTTGCAATGCCGATTTATATTGACGAGAGTAACGTTTGGGGAGTCTGTTTTTTGGCTCTTCCCTGGGGGCTCAGTGTGAGACACCGATGCACCACAGCAGGTTTACTGTTACCCTTCGACCATCACATTGACGATGAAACACAGTAATTGCATTCGGTTTCAATACGAAATTTGCAATGCCGATTTATATTGACGAGAATAACGTTTGGGGAGACTTTTCTTTGGCTCTTCCCTGGGGGCTCAGTGTGAGACTCCGATGCACCACAGCAGGTTTACTGTTACCCTTCGACCGTCACATTGACGATGAAATACAGAAATTGCATCCGGTTTCAATACAAATTTCGCAATGCTGATTGCTGTCCACAGGAGTACCGTTTCGAAGAGTAAGTAGTTTGGCTCTTCCCTGGGGGTCCAGTGTTAGACTCCGATGCACCACAGCAGGTTTACTGTTACCCTTCGGCCATCACATTGACGATGAAACACAGGAATTGCGTCCGGTTTCATTACAAAATTCGCGATGTCGATTTATTTTGACGAAAGTAACGTTTCGGTTGAGTCTCTCATTTGGCTCTTCCCTGGGGGCTCAGTGTGAGACTCCGATGCACCACAGCAGGTTTACTGTTACCCTTCGACCATGACATTGACGATGAAACACAGAAAGTGCATCCGGTTTCCATACGAAATTCGCAATGACGACTTATATTGACGAGAGTAACTTTTCGGGAGTCTGTTATTTGGCTCTTCCCTGGGGGCTCAGTGTGAGACTCCGATGCACCATAGTAGGCTTACTATTACCCTTCGACCATCACATTGACGATGAAACACAGAAATTGCATCCGGATCAATACAAAATTCACAATGCCGATTTCTGTCCACAGGAGTACCGTTTCGAAGAGTATGTAGTTTGGCTCTTCCCTGGGGGCCCAGTGTTAGACTCCGATGCACCACAGCAGGGTTACTAATACCCTTCGACCATCAAATTGACGATGAAACACAGAAATTGCATCCGGATCAATACAAATTTCACAATGCCGATTTCTGTCCACAGGAGTACCGTTCGAAGAGTAAGTAGTTTGGCTCTTCCCTGGGGGCCCAGTGTTAGACTCCGATGCACCACAGCAGGTTTACTGTTACCCTTCGACCATCACATTGACGATGAAACACAGTAATAGCATCCGGTTTCAATACAAAATTTCCAATGCCGATTTATATTGACGAGAGTAACGTTTCAGGGAGTCTGTTATTTGGCTCTTCCCTGGGGGCTCAGTGTGAGACTCCGATGCACCATAGCAGGCTTACTGTTACCCTTCGACCACCACATTGACGATGAAACACAGAAATTGCATCCGGTTTCAATACAAAATTCGCAATGCCGATTTCTGTCCACAGGAGTACCGTTTCAAAGAATATGTAGTTTGGCTCTTCCATGGGGGCCCAGTGTTAGACTCCGATGCATCACAGCAGGTTTACTGTTACCCTTCAGCCATCACATTGACAATGAAATACAGGAATTGCATCCGGTTTCAATACAAAATACGCAATGCCGATTTATATTGGCGAAAGTATCGTTTAGGGGAGTCTGATTTTTGGCTCTCCCCTGGGGGCACAGTGTGAGACTCCGATGCACCACAGCAGGTTTACTGACACCCTTCGACCGTCACATTGACGATGAAACACAGAAATTACACCCGGTTTCAATACAAAATTCGCAATGACGACTAATATTGACGAGTGTAACTTTTCGGGGAGCCTCTTCTTTGGCTCTTCCCTGGGGGCTCAGTGTGAGACTCCGATGCACCACAGCAGGTTTACTGTAACCCTTCGACCATCACGTTGACGATGAAACACGGAAAATGTATCCGGTTTCAATACAAAATTCGCAATGCCGATTTATATTGACGAGAGTAACGTATCGGGGAGTCTGTTTTTTGGCTCTTCCCTGGGGCCTCAGTGTGAGACTCCGATGCACCACAGCAGGTTTACTGCTACCCTTCGACCATCATATTGACCATGAAACACAGAAATTGCATCCGGATGAATTCAAATTTCACAATGCCGATTTCTGTCCACAGGAGTACCGTTTCGAAGAGGATGTCGTTTGGCTCTTCCCTGGGGGTCCAGTGTTAGACTCCGATGCACCACAGCAGGTTTACTGTTACCCTTCGACCATCACATTGACGATGAAACACAGTAATAGCATCCGGTTTCAATACAAAATTCGCAATGACGACTTATATTGACGAGAGTAACGTTTGGGGAGTCTGTATTTTGGTTCTTCCCTGAGGGCTCAGTGTGAGACTCCGATGCACCACAGCAGGTTTACTGTTACCCTTCGACCATCACATTGACGATGAAACACAGTAATTGCATCCGGTTTCAATACGAAATTTGCAATGCCGATTTATATTGACGAGAGTAACGTTTGGGTAGTCTGTTCTTTGGCTCTTCCCTGGGGGCTCAGTGTGAGACTCCGATGCACCACAGCTGGTTTACTGTTACCCTCCGACCGTCACATTGACGATGAAACACAGAAATTGCATCCGGTTTCAATACAAAATTCGCAATGCTGATTGCTGTCCACAGGAGTACCGTTTCGAAGAGAATGTAGTTTGGCTCCTCCCTGGGGGTCCAGTGTTAGACTCCGATGCACCACAGCAGGTTTACTATTACCCTTCGGCCATCACATTGACGATGAAACACAGATATTGCATCCGGTTTCTATACAAAATTCGCAATGCCGATTTATATTGACGAGAGTAACGTATTGGGAAGACTGTTTTTTGGCTCATCCCTGGGGGCTCAGTGCGAGACTCCGATGCACCACAGAAGGTTTTCTGTTACCCTTCGAACATCACATTGAAGATGAAACAAAGAAATTGCGTCCGGTTTCAATACAAAATTTCCAATGCAGATTTATATTGACGAGAGTAACGTTTCAGGGAGTCTGTTATTTGGCTCTTCCCTGGGGGCTCAGTGTGAGACTCCGATGCACCATAGCAGGCTTACAGTTACCCTTCGATCACCACATTGACGATGAAACACAGAAATTGCATCCGGTTACAATACAAAATTCGCAATGCCGATTTCTGTCCACAGGAGTACCGTTTCAAAGAGTATGTAGTTTGGCTCTTCCATGGGGGCCCAGTGTTAGACTCCGATGCACCACAGCAGGTTTACTGTTACCCTTCAGCCATCACATTGACGATGAAACACAGGAATTGCATCCGGTTTCAATACAAAATACGCAATGCCGATTTATATTGACGAAAGTAACGTTTCGGGGAGTCTGATTTTTGGCTCTCCCCTGGGGGCACAGTGTGAGACTTCGATGCACCACAGCAGGTTTACTGTTACCCTTCGACCATCACATTGACGATGAAACACATAAATTGCATCCGGTTTCAATACCGAATTCGGAATGCCGATTTCCGTCCACAGGAGTACCGTTTCCAAGAGAATGTAGTTTGTCTCTTACATGGGGGCACAGCGTTAGACTCCGATGCACCACAGCAGGTTTACTGTTAACCTCCGACCATGACATAGACGATGAAACACAGAAACTGCATCCGGTTTCAATACAAAATTCGCAATGCCGATTTCTGTCCACAGGAGTACCGTTTCGAAGAGTATGTAGTTTGGCTCTTCCCTGGGGGCCCAGTGTTAGACTCCGATGCACCACAGCAGGTTTACTGTTACCCTTCAGCCATCACATTGACGATGAAACACAGGAATTGCATCCGGTTTCAATAAAAAATACGCAATGCTGATTTATATTGACGAAAGTAACGTTTCGGGGAGTCTGATTTTTGGCTCTCCCCTGGGGGCATAGTGTGAGACTCCGATGCACCACAGAAGGTTTACTGTTACCCTTCGAACATCACATTGACGATGAAACACAGAAATTGCGTCCGGTTTCAATACAAAATTTCCAATGCATATTTATATTGACGAGAGTAACGTTTCAGGGAGCCTTTTATTTGGCTCTTCCCTGGGGGCTCAGTGTGAGACTCCGATGCACCACAGCAGGTTTACTGTTACCCTTCGACCACCACATTGACGATGAAACACAGAAATTGCATCCGGTTTCAATACAAAATTCGCAATGCCGATTTCTGTCCACAAGAGTACCGTTTCAAAGAGTATGTAGTTTGGCTCTTCCATGGGGGCCCAGTGTTAAACAACGATGCAGCACAGCAGGTTTATTGTTACCCTTCAGCCATCACATTGACGATGAAACACAGGAATTGCATCCAGTTTCAATACAAAATACGCAATGCCGATTTATATTGAAGAAAGTAACGTTTTGGGGAGTCTGATTTTTGGCTCTCCCAAGGGGGACAGTGTGAGACTCCGATGCACCACAGCAAATTTACTGTTACCCTTCGACCGTCACATTGACGATGAAACACAGAAATTACATCCGGTTTCAATACAAAATTCGCAATGACGACTAATATTGACGAGAGTAACTTTTTGGGGAGCCTTTTTTTTTGGCTCTTACCTGGGGGCTCAGTGTGAGACTCCGATGCACCACAGCAGGTTTACTGTAACCCTTCGACCATCACATTGACCATGAAACACAGAAATTGCGTCCGGATCAATACAAAATTCACAATGCCGATTTCTGTCCACAGGAGTAACGTTTCGAAGAGTAAGTAGTTTGGCTGTTCCCTGGGGGCCCAGTGTTAGACTCCAATGCACCACAGAAGGTTTACAGTTACCCTTCGACCATCACATTGACGATGAAACACAGAAATTGCATCCGGTTACAATACAAAATTCGCAATGCCGATTTATATTGACGAGAGTAACGTTCCGGGGAGTCTGTCATTTGGCTCTTCCCTGGGGGTTCAGTGTGAGACTCCGATGCACCACAGCAGGTTTACTGTTACCCTTCGAACATCACATTGACGATGAAACACAGAAATTGCATCCGGTTTTAATACAAAATTCGCAATGCCGATTTATATTGACAAGAGTAACGTTTCGGGGAGTCTGTTTCTTGGCTCTTCCCATGGGGCTCAGTGTGAGACTCCGATGCACCACAGCAGGTTTACTGTTACCCTTCGACCATCACATTGACGATGAAACACAGAAATTGCATCCGGATCAATACAAAATTCACAATGCCGATTTCTGTCCACAGGAGTTCCGTTTCGAAGAGTAAGTAGTTTGGCTCTTCCCTGGGGCCCCAGTGTTAGACTCCGATGCACCACAGCAGGTTTACTGTTACCCTTCGACCATCACATTGACGATGAAATACAGAAATTGCATCCGGTTTCAATACAAAATTCGGATTGCTGATTGCTGTCCACAGGAGTAACGTTTCGAAGAGTAAGTAGTTTGGCTCTTCCCTGGGGCCCAGTGTTAGACTCCGACGCACCACAGCAGGTATACTGTTACCCTTCGACCATCAAATTGACGATGAAACACAGAAATTGCATCCTGATCAATACAATATTCAGAATGCCGATTTCTGTCCACAGGAGTAACGTTTCGAAGAGTAAGTAGTTTGGCTCTTCCCTGGGGGCCCAGTGTTAGACTCCGACGCACCACAGCAGGTATACTGTTACCCTTCGACCATCACATTGACGATGAAACACAGAAATTGCATCCGGTTTCAATACAAAATTTCCGATGCAGATTTATATTGACGAGAGTAACGTTTCAGGGAGTCAGTTATTTGGCTCTTCCCTGGGGGCTCAGTGTGAGACTCCGATGCACCAAAGCCGGCTTACTGTTACCCTTCGACCACCACATTGACGATTAAACACAGAAATTGCATCCGGTTTCAATACAAAATTCGCAATGCAGATTATTGTCCACAGGAGTACCGTTTCGAAGAGTATGTAGTTTGGCTCTTCCATGGGGGCCCAGTGTTAGACTCCGATGCACCACAGCAGGTTTACTGTTACCCTTCAGCCATCACATTGACGATGAAACAAAGGAATTGCATCCGGTTTCAATACAAAAAACGCAAGGCCGATTTATATTGACGAAAGTAACGTTTCGGGGAGTCTGATTTTTGGGTCTCCCCTGGGGGCACAGTGTGAGACTCCGATGCACCACAGCAGGTTTACTGTTACCCTTCGTCCGTCACATTGACGATGAAATACAGAAATTACATCCGGTTTCAATACAACATTCGCAATGAAGACTAATATTGACGAGAGTAACTTTTCGGGGAGCCTTTTTTTTGGCACTTACCTGGGGGCTCAGTGTGAGACTCCGATGCACCACAGCAGGTTTACTGTTACCCTTCTACCATCACATTGACGATGATACACAGATATTGCACCCGGATCAATACAAAATTCAAAATGCCTATTTCTGTCCACAGGAGTAACGTTTCGAAGAGTAAGTAGTTTGGCTCTTCCCTGGGGGCCCAGTGTTAGACTCCAATGCACCACAGTAGGTTTACTGTTACCCTTCGAGCATCACATTGACGACGAAACACAGAAATTACAACCGGTTTCAATACAAAATTCGCAATGCCAATTTATATTGACGAGAGTAACGTTCCGGGGAGTCTGTTATTTTGCTCTTCCCTGGGGGATCAGTGTGAGACTCCGATGCACCACAGCAGGTTTACTGTTACCCTTCGAGCATCACATTGACGATGAAATACAGAAATTGCAACCGGTTTCAATACAAAATACGCAATACCGATTTATATTGACGAAAGTAACGTTTCGGGGAGTCTGATTTTTGGCTCTTCCCTGGGGGCTCAGTGTGAGACTCCGATGCACCACAGCAGATTTACTGTTACCCTTCGACCATCACATTGATGATGAAACACATAAATTGCATCCGGTTTCAATATCGAATTCGCAATGCCGATTTCCGTCCACAGGAGTACCGTTTCCAAGAGAATGTAGTTTGTCTCTTACCTAGGGGCCCAGCGTTAGACTCCGATGCACCACAAGAGGTTTACTGTTACCCTTCGACCATGACATTGACAATGAAACACAGAAACTGCATCCGGTTTCAATACAAAATTCGCAATACCGATGTCTGTCCACAGGAGTACCGTTTCGAAGAGTATGTAGTTTGGCTCTTCCCTGGGGGCCCAGTGTTAGACTCCGATGCACCACAGCAGGTTTACTGTTACCCTTCAGCCATCACATTGACGATGAAACACAGGAATTGCATCCGGTTTCGATAAAAAATACGTAATGCCGATTTATATTGACGAAAGTTACGTTTCGGTGAGTCTGATATTCGGCTCTCCCCCGGGGGTACAGTATGAGACTCCGATGCACCAGAGCAGGTTTACTGTTACCCTTCGACCATCACATTGACGATGAAACACAGAAATTACATCCGGTTTCAATACAAAATTCGCAATGACGACTAATAATGACGAGAGTAACTTTTCGGGGATCCTTTTTTTTGGCTCTTCCCTGGGGGCTCAGTGTGAGACTCCGATGCACCACAGTTGGGTTACTGTTGCCTTTCGACCATCACATTGACGATGAAACACAGAAATTGCATCCGGATCAATACAAAATTCACAATGCCGATTTCTGTCCACAGGAGTACCGTTTCGAAGACTATGTAGTTTGGCTCTTCCCTGGGGGCCCAGTGTTGGACTCCGATGCACCACAGCAGGGTTTCTGTTACCCTTCGACCATCACATTGACGATGAAACACAGAAATTGCATCCGGATCAATACGAAATTCACAATGCCGATTTCTGTCCACAGGAGTACCGTTTCGAAGAGTATGTAGTTTGGCTCTTCCCTGGGGGCCCAGTGTTAGATTCCGATGCACCACAGCAGGTTTACTGTTACCCTTCGACCATCACATTGACGATGAAACACAGAAATTGCATCCGGTTTTAATACAAAATTCGCAATACCGATTTATATTTTCGAGAGTAACGTTTCCGGGATTCTGTTTCTTGGCTCTTCCCTGGGGGCTCAGCGTGAGACTCCGATGCACCACAACAGGATTACTGTTACCCTTCGACCATCACATTGACGATGAAACACAGAAATTGCATCCGGATCAATACAAAATTCACGATGCCGATTTCTGTCAACAGGAGTAACGTTTCGAAGAGTATGAAGTATGGCTCTTCCCAGGGGGCCCAGTGTTAGACTCCGATGCACCACAGCAGGGTTACTGTTACCCTTCGACCATCAAATTGACGATGAAACACATATATTGCATCCGGATCAATACAAAATTCACAATGCTGATTTCTGTCCACAGGAGTACCGTTTCGAAGAGTAAGTAGTTTGGCTCTTCCCTGGGGGCCCAGTGTTAGACTCCGATGCACCACAGCAGGTTTACTGTTACCCTTCGACCATCACATTGACGATGAAACACAGAAATAGCATCCGGTTTCAATAAAAAATTACCAATGCCGATTTATATTGACGAGAGTAACGCTTCAGGGAGTCTGTTATTTGGCTCTTCCCTGACGGCTCAGTGTGAGACTCAGATGCACCACAGCAGGCTTACTGTTACCCTTCGACCATCACATTGACGATGAAAAACAGATATTGCATCCGGTTTCAATACAAAATTCGCAATGCCGATATCTGTCCACAGGAGTACCGTTTCTAAGAGTATGTAATTTTGCTCTTCCCTGGGGGCCCAGTGTTAGACTCCGATGCATCACAGCAGGTTTACTGTTACCCATCGACCATCACATTGACGATGAAACACAGTAATTGCATCCGGTTTCAATACAACATTTGCAATGCCGATTTATATTGACGAGAGTAACGTTTGGGGAGCCTGTTATTTGGCTCTTCCCTGGGGGCTCAGTGTGAGACTTCGATGCACCACAGCAGGGTTACTGTTACCCTGCGGCCATCACATTGACGATCAAACACTGAAATTGCATCGGGTTGCAATACAAAATTAGCAATGCCGATTTATATTGACGAGAGTAACGTATCGGGAAGACTGTTTCTTGGCTCTTCCCTGGGGGCTCAGTGCGAGACTCTGATGCACCACAGAAGGTTTACTGTTACCCTTCGACCATCACATTGATGATGAAACACATAAATTGCATCCGGTTTCAATATCGAATTCGCAATGCCGATTTCCGTCCACAGGAGTACCGTTTCCAAGAGAATGTAGTTTGTCTCTTACCTAGGGGCCCAGCGTTAGACTCCGATGCACCACAAGAGGTTTACTGTTACCCTTCGACCATGACATTGACAATGAAACACAGAAACTGCATCCGGTTTCAATACAAACTTCGCAATACCGATTTCTTTCCACAGGGGTACCGTTTCGAAGAGTATGTAGTTTGGCTCTTCCCTGGGGGCCCAGTGTTAGACTCTGATGCACCACAGCAGGTTTACTGTTACCCTTCAGCCATCACATTGACGATGAAACACAGGAATTGCATCCGGTTTCAATAAAAAATACGTAATGCCGATTTATATTGACGAAAGTTTCGTTTCGGTGAGTCTGATATTCGGCTCTCCCCTGGGGGTACAGTATGAGACTCCGATGCACCAGAGCAGGTTTACTGTTACCCTTCGACCATCACATTGACGATGAAACACAGAAATTACATCCGGTTTCAATACAAAATTCGCAATGACGACTAATATTGACGAGAGTAACTTTTCGGGGATCCTTTTTTTTTGCTCTTCCCTGGGGGCTCAGTGTTGGACTCCGATGCACCACAGCAGTGTTACTGTTACCCTTCGACCATCACATTGACGATGAAACACAGAAATTGCATCCGGATCAATACAAAATTCACAATGCCGATTTCTGTCCACAGGAGTACCGTTTCGAAGAGTATGTAGTTTGGCTCTTCCCTGGGGGCCCAGTGTTAGATTCCGATGCACCACAGCAGGTTTACTGTTACCCTTCGACCATCACATTGACGATGAAACACAGAAATTGCATCCGGTTTTAATACAAAATTCGCAATACCGATTTATATTTTCGAGAGTAACGTTTCGGGGAGTCTGTTTCTTGGCTCTTCCCTGGGGGCTCAGCGTGAGACTCCGATGCACCACAACAGGATTACTGTTACCTTTCGACCATCACATTGACGATGAAACACTGAAATTGCATCCGGATCAATACAAAATTCACGATGCCGATTTCTGTCCACAGGAGTACCGTTTCGAAGAGTATGAAGTATGGCTCTTCCCAGGGGGCCCAGTGTTAGACTCCGATGCACCACAGCAGGGTTACTGTTACCCTTCGACCATCAAATTGACGATGAAACACATATATTGCATCCGGATCAATACAAAATTCACAATGCCGATTTCTGTCCACAGGAGTACCGTTTCGAAGAGTAAGTAGTTTGGCTCTTCCCTGGGGGCCCAGTGTTAGACTCCGATGCACCACAGCAGGTTTACTGCTACCCTTCGACCATCACGTTGACGATGAAACACAGAAATAGCATCCGGTTTCAATACAAAATTACCAATGCCGATTTATATTCATGAGAGTAACGCTTCAGGGAGTCTGTTATTTGGCTCTTCCCTGACGGCTCAGTGTGAGACTCCGATGCACCACAGCAGGCTTATTGTTACCCTTCGACCATCACATTGACGATGAAAAACAGAAATTGCATCCGGTTTCAATACAAAATTCGCAATGCCGATTTCTGTCCACAGGTGTACCGTTTCTAAGAGTATGTAATTTTGCTCTTCCCTGGGGGCCCAGTGTTAGACTCCGATGCATCACAGCAGGTTTACTGTTACCCATCGACCATCACATTGACGATGAAACACAGTAATTGCAACCGGTTTCAATACAACATTTGCAATGCCGATTTATATTGACGAGAGTAACGTTTGGGGAGCCTGTTACTTGGCTCTTCCCTGGGGGCTCAGTGTGAGACTGCGATGCACCACAGCAGGTTTACTGCTACCCTTCGACCATCACATTGACGATGAAACACAGATATTGCATCCGGTTTCAATACAAGATTCGCAATGCTGATTGCTGTCCACAGGAGTACCGTTTCGAAGAGGATGTAGTTTGGCTCTTCCCTGGGGGTCCGGTGTTAGACTCCGATGCACCAGCACAGGTTTACTGTTACCCTTCGGCCATCACATTGACAATGAATCACAGTAATTGCGTCCGGTTTCAATACAAAATTCGCAATGTCGATCTATTTTGACGAAAGTAACGTTTCGGGGGAGTCTGTTATTTGGCTCTTCCCTGGGGGCTCAGTGTGAGACTTCGATGCACCACAGCAGGTTTACTGTTACCCTGCGACCATCACATTGACGATCAAACACTGAAATTGCATCGGGTTGCAATACAAAATTAGCAATGCCGATTTATATTGACGAGAGTAACGTATCGGGAAGACTGTTTCTTGGCTCTTCCCTGGGGGCTCAGTGCGAGACTCCGATGCACCACAGAAGGTTTACTGTTACCCTTCGACCATCACATTGACGATGAAACACAGAAATTGCATCCGGTTTCAATACAAAATTTCCAATGCAGATTTATATTGACGAGAGTAACGTTTCAGGGAGTCTGTTATTTGGCTCTTCCCTGGGGGCTCAGTGTGAGACTCCGATGCACCATAGCAGGCTTACTGTTACCCTTCGACCACCAAATTGACGATGAAACACAGAAATTGCATCCGGTTTCAATACAAAATTCGCAATGCCGATTTCTGTCCACAGGAGTACCGTTTCGAAGAGTATGTAGTTTGGCTCTATAAAGGCACATTTGCATGCCGAGCGTGAGTTTCCTCGGAAACGCGAAATATTAATTAAATAAATAATCAGTGACAAATAAATAAAGCCTATGGCACACAGCTGCAGCGCTGTGTCGCTGATAAAACAAAAGCACAATTTCGTTACTCTTATGTTTGATTAAGAAAGGAGAGAGCTCTGGTAGAAGTGGTGCGAGAAGCACGTATTTTATTCTATTGTCTGGAACACCGCCATATTTCATGTTATAGAAGAATACTGCGATTTGCAACCAGACTAGGCACTCGATTCTGTAAAGAATTTATATTTATAAAAGTAAGTAGGATTATGAACTGTAGGCTTATTCATTGAATATATCTGATTTAACTAACTGTGTAACTTTTTTATGTTTAGTAGACAATCACCTCTGTACGACGTATTGGCATGGCTGGCAAATTATTGAAATATTGAGATTTAGATTATGAGTCCGCACCTACCGCAGCAGTCTTTGGAAACGATTTATTTACGAAGTCCGATTATTTCAGTTTTATTTCACGGTCAACTACGAGTAACATTGCCTTTACGAGAAAGCCATTGTCAAGCGTCTGATACCGAATAATTAAACGTCCACGTTCCAGATAAGCAAATATTAATTACAATTACAATCACAATCACCATCATACAGATAGAATAATTAATATTTAAATAATATTTTTTATTTTTTTTATTTTATATTGGCGACTGCGTGTCGGACTTGTTATTTTGTCATTTGTTACATTGTTCTTTTTGTTTCATGTGAAAAATCAACTTTCTCGACCTGGACGTGAATGTATGAGAGATAACGAAAAATCTGAAGATATTTTCCAATTCTAAAATTTTGCGGGAAGACGCAATGAAACTTCCAGCAAAATAAGGTAAGACGCAGCATCTTTGCATTAGCAGGCTTGACCAGACGTATAATTCAGTGTATTAGCTTTTCAGTAGATTCTGTAGTGTTTCTTTCGTGCACAACAGTTTTCAGTGATAAATTTCATCCTCAGTACTTTTCCTTAAACAATAACGTATGCAACAATACCAATACACGAGTGTACAATATGGGCGACTTCTGTACGATACGTAGTAACATGGACAGCAGCCATTACCAATAATCTCAAATTCAGTTTATATTTTTAAATTAACAGACAGCCATTGTTGCTACGAGCGATTCATGCTCAACTGCATTTTATTTTAAAATCAGTGTCAAATATTTTCTTGAAACATATATCACGTGTGGCATGGTAATAACTAGAAATCAATACGCAAAAATGGAACAGCAAAGACGTACTATTCAGACGTAATCCGACTCGGACGAGAGACAGATGTTAGAAAATGACTTTATGACAGCAACCGGTAGTGACGATTTATCAAACATTGACGCAAGTGTTGACGGAAATTTTGGCAATAGGCCGTCCACTACAAAAATTTCAAAGTCTCAGTCAGAGCCCATGTTGATGCATGACGTCACGTCTAATGACGCGACGGGGGCACAGACCTTGCAAACAGTAAACATTGCCGACATGTTACAAATGCTAATGAAACAAAACGCCGAAAACATGGCAACCTTACAGACACAAAATGACGCAATTAAATCTGACCTCATAGCACTCAAGACAGGTAATGACACTTTATGTAAACGTGTGGAACTTATAGAGGCCACACTGACCAAACAGATGACTGAACTCAGTACTAAATTTTCCCAGCTTAATACGAGACAAGATAAGACTACAACTGACGTAGCACTTTTACAGACACAAGTAAAAAACCTTAATGTCACGTGTGAAGTTCTTACTGAACAAATTCAAACATATCCTTCAGTACATGACAACCTTGAAAAACGAATTACTGACGTACAGAATAAATTTGACAATGTTGAACAACACCTGACTGACATCTTACAATCTGATGCCACAGCTCATTTTCAAAATATTAATAAAGAATTTCATGATTGGGTAGTGAACAAAGACAAACGTTTTGATAGATGCTTACGTGAAAATTTACCAACAATTGTGCACGACTCCGTAGCGCAATACATTACTAATAACAAACAGCTGATCAGTGACGCAGTACAATCCGTCACTGCACCCATGAGACAATTCACCGATCGACCACAGTCTGAATGTAACGAAAATATCAGTCAAAATGCACAGTTCAGGAACCAATATACATTCGAGTATGACACACACATACCGCACACGACAAACACACAAGAACAAAACACACCACGACTACAACACATACCACGATGTGCAAACACAAACACAAGCTATTATCATGGTAAACCACAGCAACATTATCGTAATTACTCGCCAGCTGAACATACCAGTAATTACAGTGGAATAAATCCATATCACAATACGAAGGAAGAAGAAAGCTTAATGAAACACAGGCAATTTCAGATTTTTATCCCAGAAAAACGAACCATTCATCCGGTGACTTTTCTTAAATCTTTTAGTAACGCATTTCCACGCACTTGGAGTGACCGGAAAAAGATTTCATATATTGTCGGTTACATCCAAGGCGATGCAGCTGTCTGGGCATACAGTCAAGCTGACGTATGTACCACGTACAGTGAGTTTGAGCGTGCTTTTCTGAACAAATTCTGGTCGCAATCCGTCCAGGAGCGACTCAGAAGACAAATTTTAGAACCTGAAACTTTTAACAGTAAAAATGGCAACTTACGCAGATATTTTGAAAAATACTTGAACATGGGACACTTTTTAGACGAACCAGTCGCAACGCGTGATATACTCCGTGCGTTGAAGGCCAAATTGCCTTTCAACATTAAAGAAAAACTCCTACATATCCCGGATGACGATTCAGATTATTTTTTAACAGCCTTAGATTCGGTTGACATGTTACTTGAAGATCAGCAATTCGCGCGGCAAAACAGCAGCCACAATGTTTACACTAGTGGTATGCAAAACATGCAGGCTTGCCAACTCAATTCTGGCGCGCCCACAGTTGGATACGCGGTACGGCAAAAACAGCAAACTCACATGCCGTTTCAATACGAAAATCAAAATCAACACGCGTATTCCAATGCAAACAATAGTTACAACAGTAATAACACTTCATGCGGCAATCCATACAAAAGGCACCGCGGTAATAACTACAACGGTAACAACGGATACAAAGGCAACAACAAAAACACAAACAGAAATAGAAATAATAATAACTACGAGCCAAGACAGCATCAAGGTTGGACTCGTAATGATCAGTACTTCCATTCAAACTCTGCTTTACCACAGCATCCACCAGGACAAAATTGGAGCATACCTTACGACCGACAGGTAAGTTATAATGCGCAACAGTAACAACAACCGCAAAAGTTTGGAGATCATAATAGGCAATATCCGAATGTGAATATAATAGAAATGACACCTGATGCACAACATCAATCTGTGTCAGTACCTAGTACAAATGCTAATCCGACAAACTAGAAACAGTCACTTCTATGCCCCAGGTCGTGGCTGAAGAATTCTTGCGGGGCGACTGCAATGTTAATCAGTTATTTGACACCACACTTGAACAACAGAATAATGATATGCCGAATAATTCTAAACAAAAATTACCTGTTTTATTTATAAGATACAACCACAATGATAATATATCAGATGAACTTTTACAAGACAGTACACAATGTCGTTCAAACACAAATGAAATTGTTTTAGCATCTACTACTGGTGTAGTAGGTGGGATTCCAACTACTATTATCCTAGATAGAGGTGCAGCTGTGAGCGTTTTGTCTTTTAATTTCTATAAAAAGATGTGTGAATTGGAACCTGTGCCTGAGTTTCCTGCCCAAAACTGTAAAATAACTACTGCACTAAGTAATAAGTCATGTAGGGTTACGAAGCAAGTTTTTGTAAACATTAAAATAGGTAATGGAACCGTACAATGGCCATTCCTGGTTGTACAAAACCTTGCGTCAAATTGCATATTAGGAATAGATATTATGAGCGAGAAGGACTCTATTATAGACTTCTCCAAAGGTAAATGTATTTTAAATGATAAAGGCAGTGTAATTATTATTGATTTGGACAGGAGAACTCTAAAGCATGACAACAACTGTACAGGGTACAAGGTTCAGTTAGTACTTGACAATGACATTCAAGATATGCAAACACACTCATCTGACACAGAGCTATTGGACCTGAAAACATTGCTTGATCATAAGATAAGTGAAGCTACAGCTCTCAGTGTACATGAACGTATAAAACTACAGGAAGTGTTATCCAAATATTTACAAGTTTTTACCAAACGATTAGGTGTTATCAACATGTATGTATACAAGATTGAAGTTAAGCCTCACAAGATCTTCTACCACAAGACATATAACGTACCGTTATCTCAACGACCTGCTGTGTGGCAAGAATTAAAACAAATGTTAGACTGGAAGGTCATTGAACCATCCACCTCACCTTATTGTAGTCCTCTACTTGTTGTCAAAAAATCAAATGGAAGCATTAGGTTAGTGTTAGATGCACGAGCAATTAATGAAATAATTTTACCGGTTCACACAAAACCAGAAAATTTAGAAGAGCAATTACAGAAATTTCTAGATGCAAAATATTTTTCCACAATAGATCTCGCTAATTCGTTTTGGCAGGTGGGTATCACTCCTGATTCACGGAAATATACTGCATTTATGTTCGGGGGGCGAACCTATCAGTTTTGTGTTCTACCTTTCGGACTGAATGTCAGCTCTGGGGTATTCATTACAGCCCTGGATACCGTGCTTGGCGACGATTTAGTTGAGACAGTCACACACTATGTAGATGATATACTGATAGCTACACAGTCTTGGAAGGAACACGTTGGCACACTTCAAAGAATTTTAGAAAAATACGCATACCGAGATCTTAGAGCATTTCATGCTGAATAATGTCAAAGTCATACCCATCAAAATATTGCTAAGCAACTCAAAAAACTCTGTTGTTACAACACAGATAATAAGTAGTGTAGAAATTTTCATTTCAGCGTTCCAGAGTCGCAGTTGAAGACAGAAGAACTCTTCTTTCAGCGCGCGCCTCCACCTGGAAGACGGAATATCAAAATAAAATTTATGATTACGTAGCAGTGAATGATATATTAATTTTTCACGGAACATTTGTTATTGTAGGTACCACTGACTTGGTATGACACCTGACGAACCGACAGACGTCATCTGTGAAGCGATCTTTTACTTTGAGAAATAGATTAGACGCACATCTCTCAACACGAAAAGCATCTATCAGTAGTCAAGGCCACACAGACACTCTACACACACGCACAAAACGCGAGGAATCGAACATTTTTTCTCTCTTATTATATTGAATATTTATTGAGTAGTGAAAACGCCTGGTCTTGCCTACTGATGTAATGAATGTTGTGTCTAACCTATCTTAATTTCAGATGACATCAAGTGACACAATGTAATAACCTATAGCTATGTAATGATGATGCAAACATGTTTATGTGCAACAGTATTATGTTTATGCTAAGAAAATATGTGACGTGTGTATGTATAATTACTTATTTTTTAACTGATGTATCATGTAACTGTTACTATGTAAAAAATTTGAACAAAACGAGTGCCAAAAAGACATTGCATAGTGAACCTCTGTTCACGGACATTAACGAACATTACTAACTCTGCAACTACGCAGAAACCTATGTGAAAGAAACGGTTAATGCCATTCATTATGCAGCGTATCTATGTAAACGCGATGAATGATTTCTTTGATTAATAACTACGAACATTTAGGTGAGCTATATTCAGCAAAAAACTGAAAATGTGAAGGGCATAATTCGTGCATCGTCTAGTGACATTACTACAGTACCTAACTTCAAGATGTTAACTGGATTAAATGGACACAAAGTGCCTGTCCAGAAAACAACACGACGGGTGGAAGAATTTTGGTTGGAACTTCAGGGAATGAAATGTTCTCGAAATGTGACGGATACCCTTACCTGGACTGTCCAAGGATCGACGCCAGCTATGTGCCGTCCGAGGTTCTGCAACCAAGCTTCCAAGGAATGTAAAAACAAAAAAAACGAACTGCACGTGGACCAATTACTCGACGGGTCACGTCTGATCTGTAATGAGCAATGCCTTTAGTCACAACGAACTGCATCACAACGACTATAATGGAAATGGGAAATGGACACGCGTATGTATTAATCACGTTGTTATACAACGATGTTACTGTGATCAAAAAAACTTTACCACGACGATACTAACCTGTAAAAAAAATTATTGTGCAGCAGATGAATATGAACTGTAATAACGACACGATGTGTATAGGTCAACGCACCTGAAACATACGGACATTTTTCTTTGAAGTATTTCAAAACAATACTATGTAACTAAGAACATTCAACAATCTAAGTTGTATTGTGTTATAACAAATATTGTAAATTTAAAACTAAGTTACCTGTCATAGAATGTAATCTTCTTATGTAATCTTGGTTGAATATTTTCTTTGTGCAACGACTGAGAAACGCGTGCACACGAACAATATGAACTGCAATACTGTGCCGCGTGATCTAACTGTACGATATAACGGCAGTGCCAGAGTCACACAGACGCTTCTGCACATGCGCGCACTCTATCTGCCAACATAAGAACTTTTAAGGCGCACCCGCATCATTCAAATTTTGTATATAATGTGTATAATGTAGGTCATGTAAATAGTTGTAGATAACTTAGATTTTCTTGTGCCTTTAGGTGAATTGCTCGCCTGCAGGTGTGTCCTTTCGCCTCGCAATTCAGGATGCAATATAAAGGCACATTTGCATGCCGAGCATGAGTTTCCTCGGAAACGCGAAATATTAATTAAATAAATAATCAGTGACAAATAAATAAAGCCTATGGCACACATCTGCAGCGCTGTGTCGCTGATAAAACAAAAGCACAATCACGTTACTCTTATGTTTGATTAAGAAAGGAGAGAGCTCTGGTAGAAGCGGTGCGAGAAGCATGTATTTTATTCTATTGTCTGGCACACCGCCATATTTCATGTTATAGAAGAATACTGCGAGTTGCAACCAGACTAGGCACTCGATTCTGTAAAGAATTTATATTTATAAAAGTAAGTAGGATTATGAACTGTAGGCTTATTCATTGAATATACCTGATTTAACTAACTGTGTAACTTTTTTATGTTTACTAGACAATCACCTCTGTACGACGTATTGGCATGGCTGGCAAATTATTGAAATATTGAGATTTAGATTATGAGTCCGCACCTACCGCAGCAGTCTTTGGAAACGAGTTATTTAAGAACTCCGATTATTTCAGTTTTATTTCACGGTCAACTACGAGTAACATTGCCTTTACGAGAAAGCCATTGTCAAGCGTCTGATACCGAATAATTAAACGTCCACGTTCCAGATAAGCAAATATTAATTACAACTACAATCACAATCACCATCATACACATAGAATAATTAATATTTAAATAATATTTTTTATTTTATTTATTTTATAGCTCTTCCATGAGGGCCCAGTGTTAGACTCCGATGCACCACAGCAGGTTTACTGTTACCCTTCAGCCATCATATTGACGATGAAACACAGGAATTGCATCCGGTTTCAATACAAAATACGCAATGCCGATTTATATTGACGAGAGAAACGTTTGGGGAGTCTGTTCTTTGGCTCTTCCCTGCGGGCTCAGTGTGAGAGTCCGATGCACCACAGCAGGTTTACTGTTACCCTTCGACTATCACATTGACGATGAAACACAGTAATTGCATCCGGTTTCAATACGAAATTTGCAATGCCGATTTATATTGACGAGAGTAACGTTTGGGGAGTCTGTTCTTTGGCTCTTTCCTGGGGGCTCAGTGTGAGACTCCGATGCACCACAGCAGGTTTACTGTTACCCTTCGACCATCACATTGACGATGAAACGCAGAAATTGCATCCGGTTTCAATACAAAATTCGCAATGCTGATTGCTGTCCACAGGAGTACCGTTTCGAAGAGGATGTAGTTTGGCACTTCCCTGAGGGTCTAGTGTTAGACTCCGATGCACAACAGCAGGTTTACTGTTTCCCTTCGGCCATCACATTGACGATGAAACACAGGAATTGCGTCCGGTTTCAATACAAAATTCGCAATGTCGATTTATTTAGACGAAAGTAACGTTACGGGGGAGTCTGTTATTTGGCTCTTCCCTGGGGGCTCAGTGTGAGACTCCGATGCACCACAGCAGGTTTACTGTTACCCTTCGACCATCACATTGACGATGAAACACAGTAATTGCATCCAGTTTCAATACAAAATTCGCATTGCTGATTGCTGTCCACAGGAGTACCGTTTCGAAGAGGATGTAGTTTGGCTCTTCCCTGGAGGCTCAGTGTGAGACTCCGACGCAAAACTGCAGGTTTACTGTTACCCTTCAACCATCACATTGACGATGAAACACAGTAATTGTATCCGGTTTCAATACAAAATTTGCAATGTCGATTTATATTGACGAGAGTAACGTTTCGGGGAGCCTGTTTTTTGGCTCTTCCCTGGTGGCTCAGTGTGAGACTCCGATGCACCACAGCAGATTTACTGTTACCCTTCGACCATCACATTGACGATGAAACGCAGAAATTGCATCCGGTTTCAATACAAAATTCGCAATGCTGATTGCTGTCCACAGGAGTACCGTTTCGAAGGGGATGTAGTTTGGCTCTTCCCTGGGGGCTCAGTGTGAGACTCCGATGCACCACAGCAACATTACTGTTATGCTTCGACCATCACATTGACGATGAAACACAGATAATGCATCCGGTTTCAATACAGAATTCGCAATGCCGATTTATATTGACGAGAGTAGCGTATCGGGGAGTCTGTTCTTTGGCTCTTCCCTGGGGGCTCAGTGTGAGAATCCGATGCACCACAGCAGGTTTACTGTTACCCTTCGACCATCACATTGACGATGAAACGCAGAAATTGCATCCGGATCAATACAAAATTCACAATGCCGATTTCTGTCCACAGGAGTAACGTTTCGAAGGGTAAGTAGTTTGGCTCTTCCCTGGGGGCCCAGTGTTAGACTCCGATGCACCAAAGCAGGTTTACTGTTACCCTTCGACCATCACATTGACGATGAAACACAGAAATTGCATCCGGCTTCAATACAAAAGTTGCGATGCAGATTTATATTGACGAGAGTAACGTTTGGGGAGCCTGTTATTTGGCTCTTCCCTGGGGGCTCAGTGTGAGACTCCGATGCACCACAGCAGGTTTACTGTTACCCTTCAGCCATCATATTGACGATGAAACACAGGAATTGCATCCGGTTTCAATACAAAATACGCAATGCCGATTTATATTGACGAAAGTAACGTTTCGGGGAGTCTGATTTTTGGCTCTCCCCTGGGGGCACAGTGTGAGACTCGGCTGCACCACAGCAGGTTTACTGTTACCCTTCGACCATCACATTGACCATGAAACACAGGAATTGCATCCGGATCAATACAAAATTCACAATGCCGATTTCTGTGCACAGGAGTAACGTTTCGAAGAGTAAGTAGTTTGGCTCTTCCCTGGGGGCCCAGTGTTAGACTCCAATGCACCACAGTAGGTTTACTGTTACCCTTCGACCATCACATTGACGATGAAACACAGAAATTGCATCCGGTTTCAATACAAAATTCGCAATGCCGATTTATATTGACGAGAGTAACGTTCCGGGGATTCTGTTATTTGGCTCTTCCCTGGGGGCTCAGTGTGAGACTCCGATGCACCACAGCAGGTTTACTGTTACCCTTCGACCGTCACATTGACGATGTAACACAGTAATTGCATCCGGATTCAATACGAAATTTGCAATGCCGATTTATATTGACGAGAGTAACGTTTGGGGAGTCTGTTGTTTGGCTCTTCCCTGGGGGCTCAGTGTGAGACTCGGATGCACCACAGCAGGTTTACTGTTACCCTTCGACGATCACATTTACGAAGAAACACAGTAAATTCATCCGGTTTCAATACGAAATTTGCAATGCCGATATATATTGACGAGAGTAACGTTTGGGGAGACTGTTCTTTGGCTCTTTCCTGGGGGCTCAGTGTGAGACTCCGATGCACCACAGCAGGTCTACTGTTACCCTTCGACCATCACTTTGACGATGAAACACAGAAATTGCATCCGGTTAAAATACAAAATTCGCAATGCTGATTGCTGTCGACAGGAGTACCGTTTAGAAGAGGATGTAGTTTGGCTCTTCCCTGGGGGTCTAGTGTTAGACTCCGATGCACCACGGCCAGTTTACTGTTACCCTTCGGACATGACATTGACGATGAAACACAGTAATTACATCCGGTTTCAATACAAAATTCGAAATGACGAATAATATTGACGAGAGTCGCTTTTCGGAGATCCTTTTATTTGGCTCTTCCCTGGCGGCTCAGTGTGAGACTCCGATGCACCACAGCAGGTTTACTGTAACCCTTCGACCATCACATTGACGATGAAACACAGAAAATGCATCCGGTTTCAATACAAAATTCGCAATGCCAATTTATATTGACGAGAGTAACGTATCGGGGAGTCTGTTTTTTGGCTCTTCCCTGGGAGCTCAGTGTGAGAATCCGATGCACCACAGCAGGTTTACTGTTACCCTTCAACCATCACATTTACGATGAAACGCAGAAAATGCATCCGGATCAATACAAAATTCACAATGCCGATTTCTGTCCACAGGAGTAACGTTTCGAAGAGTAAGTAGTTTGGCTCTTCCCTGGGGGCCCAGTGTTAGACTCCGATGCACCACAGCAGGTTTACTGTTACCCATGGAACATCACATTGACGATGAAACACAGAAATTGCATCCGGATCAATACAAAATTCACAATGCCGATTTCTGTCCACAGGAGTACCGTTTCGAAGAGTATGTAGTTTTGCTCTTCCCTGGGTGCCCAGTGTTAGACTCAGATGCACCACAGGAGGGTTACTGTTACCCTTCGACCATCACATTGACGATGAAACACAGAAATTGCATCCGGTTTTAATACAAAATTCGCAATGCCGATTTATATTGACGAGAGTAACGTTTCTGGGAGACTGTTATTTGGCTCATCCCTGACGGCTCAGTGTGAGACTCCGATGCACCACAGCAGGCTTAATGTTACCCTTCGACCATCACATTGACGATGAAACACAGAAATTGCATCCGGTTTCAATACAAAATTCGCAATGCCGATTTCTATCCACAGGAGTACCGTTTCTAAGAGTATGTAGTTTTGCTCTTCCCTGGGTGCCCAGTGTTAGACTCCGATGCACCACAGCAGGTATACTGTTACCCTTCGACCATCACATTGACGATGAAACACAGAAATTGCATCCGGTTTCAATACAAAATTTGCAATGCCGATTGATATTGACGAGAGTAACGTTTTGGGAAGTCTATATTTGGCTCTTCCCTGGGGGTTTAGTGTGAGACTCCGATTCACCACAGCAGGTTTACTGATACCCTTCGACCATCACATTGACGATGAAACACAGTAATTGCATCCGGTTTCAATACAAAATTTTCAATGCCGATTTACATTGACGAGAGTAACGTTTGGGGTGCCTGTTCTTTGGCTCTTCGCTGGGGGCTCAGTGTGAGACTCCGATGCACCACAGCAGGTTTACTGTTACCCTTCGACCATCACATTGACGATGAAACACAGAAATTGCATACGTTTTCAATACAAAATCCGCAAGCTGATTGCTGTCCACAGGAGTACCGTTTCGAGGAGGATGTAGTTTGGCTCTACCCTGGGGGTCCAGTGTTAGACTCCGATGCACCAGCACAGGTTTACTGTTACCCTTTGGCCATCACATTGACAATGAAACACAGGAATTGCGTCCGGTTTCAATACAAAATTCGCAATGTCGATTTATTTTGACAAAAGTAACGTTTCGGGGGAGTCTTTTATTTGGCTCTTCCCTGGGGTCTCAGTGTGAGACTCCGATGCACCACAGCAGGTTTACTGTTACCCTTCGACCATGACATTGACGATGAAACACAGAAATTGCATCTGGTTTCAATACAAAATTCGCAATGACGACTTATATTGACGAGATTAACTTTTCGGGAGTCTGTTATTTGGCTCTTCCCTGGGGGCTCAGTGTGAGACTCCGATGCGAAACGGCAGGTTTACTGTTACCCTTCGACCATGACATTGACGATAAAACACAGAAATTGCATCCGGTTTTAATACAAAATTCGCAATGCCGATTTATATTGACGAGAGTAACGTATCGGAAAGACTGTTCTTTTGCTCTTTTCTTAGGGCTCAGTGCGAGACTCCGATGGACCACAGAAGGTTTACTGCTACCCTTCGACCATCACATTGACGATGAAACACAGAAATAGCATCCGGTTTCAATACAAAATTTGCAATGCCGATTTATATTGACGAGAGTAACGTTTCGGGAAGTCTATTTTTTGGCTCTTCCCTGGAGGCTCAGTGTGAGACTCCGATGCACCACAGCAGGTTTACTGTTACCCTTCCACCATCACATTGACGATCAAACACAGAAATTGTATCCGGTTTCAAAACAAAATTCGCAATGCCGATTTATATTGACGAGAGTAACGTTTCGGGAAGTCTATTTTTTGGCTCTTCCCTAGGGGCTCAGTGCGAGACTCCGATGCACCACAGAAGGTTTTCTGTTACCCCTCAACCATCACATTGACGATGAAACACAGAAATTGCATCCGGTTTCAATACAAAATTTCCAATGCAGATTTATATTGACGAGAGTAACGTTTCAGAAGACTGTTATTTGGCTCTTAACTGGGGGCTCAGTGTGAGACTCCGATGCACCACAGCAGGTTTACTGTTACCCTTCAGCCATCACATTGACGATGAAATACAGGAATTGCATCCGGTTTCAACACAAAATTCGCAATGCCGATTTATATTGATGAGAGTAACGTTCCGGGGAGTCTATGTTTTGACTCTTCCCTGGGGGCTCAGTGTGGGACTCCGATGCACCACAACAGGTTTACTGTTACCCTTCGACCATCACATTGACGATGAAAAACAGAAATTGCATCCGGATCAATATAAAATTCACAATGCCGATTTCTGTCCACAGGAGTACCGTTTCGAAGAGAATGTAGTTTAGCTCATCCCTGGGGGCCCAGTGTTAGACTCCGATGCACCACAGCAGGATTACTGTTACCCTTCGGCCATCAAATTTACGATGAAACACAGAAATTGCATCCGGATCAATACAAAATTCACAGTGCCGATTTCTGTCCACAGGAGTACCGTTTCGAAGAGTAAGTAGTTTGGCTCTTCCCTGGGGGCCCAATATTGGACTCTGATGGACCACAGCAGGTTTATTGTTACCCTGCGACCATCACACTGACGATGAAACACAGAAATAGCATCCGGTTTCAATACAAAATTTCCAATGCCGATTCATATTGACGAGAGTAACGTTTCAGGGAGTCTGTTATTTGGCTCTTCCCTGACGGCTCAGTGTGAGACTCCGATGCACCACATCAGGCTTACTGTTACCCTTCGACCATCACATTGACGATGAAACACAGAAATTGCATCCGGTTTCAATACAAAATTCGCAATGCCGATCTCTGCCCACAGGAGTACCGTTTCTAAGAGTATGTAGTTTTGCTCTTCCCTGGGGGCCCAGTGTTAGACTCCGATTCACCAGCACAGGTTTACTGTTACCCTTCGGCCATCACATTGACAATGAAACACAGGAATTGCGTCCGGTTTCAATACAAAATTCGCAATGTCGATTTATTTTGACAAAAGTAACGTTTCGGGGGTGTCTGTTATTTGGCTCTTCCCTGGGGGCTCAGTGTGAGACTCCGATGCACCACAGCAGGTTTACTGTTACCCTTCGACCATGACATTGACGATGAAACACAGAAATTGCATCAGGTTTCAATACAAAATTCGCAATGACGACTTAAATTGACGAGATTAACTTTTCGGGAGTCTGTTATTTGGCTCTTCCCTGGGGGCTCAGTGTGAGACTCCCATGCGAAACGGCAGGTTTACTGTTACCCTTCGACCGTCACATTGACGATAAAACACAGAAATTGCATCCGGTTTTAATACAAAATTCGCAATGCCGATTTATATTGACGAGAGTAACGTATCGGGAAGACTAATTTTTGGCTCTTCTCTAGGGGCTCAGTGCGAGACTCCGATGCACCACAGAAGGTTTTCTGTTACCCCTCAACCATCACATTTACGGTGAAACACAGAAATTGCATCCGGTTTCAATACAAAGTTTCCAATGCAGATTTATATTGACGAGAGTAACATTTCAGAAGACTGTTATTTGGCTCTTAACTGGGGGCTCAGTGTGAGACTCCGATGCACCATAGCAGGCTTACTGTTACCCTTCGACCACCACATTGACGATGAAACACAGAAATTGCATCCGGTTTCAATACAAAATTCGCAATGCTACTTCTGTCCACAGGAGTACCGTTTCGAAGAGTATGTAGTTTGGCTCTCAAATGGGGGCCCAGTGTTAGACTCCGATGCACCACAGCAGGTATAATGTAACCCTTCGACCATCACATTGACGATGAAACACAGAAAATGTATCCGGTTTCAATACAAAATTCGCAATGCCGATATATAGTGACGAGAGTAACGTATCGGGGAGTCTGTTTTTTTGCTCTTCCCTGACGGCTCAGTGTGATACTCCGATGCACCACAACTGGTTTACTGTTACCCTTCGACCATCACATTGACCATGAAACACAGAAATTGCATCCGGATCAATATAAAATTCACAATGCCGATTTTTGTCACAGGAGTAACGTTTCGAAGTGTAAGTAGTTTGGCTCTTCCCTGGGGGCCCAGTGTTAGACTCCAATGCACCACAGCAGGTTTACAGTTACCCTTCGAGCATCACATTGACGATGAAGCACAGATATTGCATCCGGTTTCAATACAGAATTCGCAATGACGACTAATATTGACGAGAGTAACTTTTCGGGGAACCTTATTCTTTGGCTCTTCCCTGGTGGCTCAGTGTGAGACTCCGATGCAACACAGCAGGTATAATGTAACCCTTCGACCATCACATTGACGATGAAACACAGAAAATGTATCCGGTTTCAATACAAAATTCGCAATGCCGATTTATATTGATGAGAGTAACGTTCCGGGGAGTCAATTTTTTGGCTCTTCCCTGGGGGCTCAGTGTGAGACTCCGATGCACCAAAACAGGTTTACTGTTACCCTTCGACCATCACATTGACGATGAAACACAGAAATTGCATCCGGATGAATATAAAATTCACAATGCCGATTTCTGTCCACAGGAGTACCGTTTCGAAGAGAATGTAGTTTAGCTCTTCTCTGGGGGCCCAGTGTTAGACTCCGATTCACCACAGCAGGCTTACTGTTACCCTTCGACCATCAAATTTACGATGAAACACAGAAATTGCATCCGGATCAACACAAAATTCACAATGCCGATTACTGTTCACAGGAGTACCGTTTCGAAGAGTAAGTAGTTTGGCTCTTCCCTGGGGGCCCAATGTTAGACTCTGATGCACCACAGCAGGTTTACTGTTACCCTGCGACCATCACACTGACGATGAAACACAGAAATAGCATCCGGTTTCAATACAAAATTTCCAATGCCGATTTATATTGACGAGAGTAACGTTTCAGGAAGTCTGTTATTTGGCTCTTCCCTGACGGCTCAGTGTGAGACTCCGATGCACCACAACAGGTTTACTGTTACCCTTCGACCATCACATTGACGATGAAACACAGAAATTGCATCCGGTTTCAATACAAAATTTGCAATGCCGATTTATATTGACGAGAGTAACGTTTCGGGAAGTCTATTTTTTGGCTCTTCCCTGGGGGCTCAGTGTGAGACTCCGATGCACCACAGCAGGTTTACTGTTACCCTTCGACCATCACATTGACGATCAAACACGGAAATTGCATCCGGTCTCAATACAAAATTCGCAATGCCGATTTATATTGACGAGAGTAACGTATCGGGAAGACTAATTTTTGGCTCTTCCCTAGGGGCTCAGTGCGAGACTCCGATGTACCACAGAAGGTTTACTGTTACCCTTCGACCATCACATTGACGATGAAACACAGAAATTGCACCCGGTTTCAATACAAAATTTCCAATGCAGATTTATATTGACGAGAGTAACATTTCAGGGAGTCTGTTAATTGGCTTTTCCCTGGGCGCACAGTGTCAGACTCCGATGCACCATAGCAGGCTTACTGTTACCCTTCGACCACCACATTGACGATGAAACACAGAAATTGCATCCGGTTTCAATACAAAATTCGCCATGCCGATTTCTGCCCACAGGAGTACTGTTTCGAAGTGTAAGTAGTTTGGCTCTTCCATGGGGGCCCAGTGTTAGACTCCGATGCACCACAGCAGGTTTACTGTTACCCTTCAGCCATCACATTGACGATGAAACACAGGAATTGCATCCGGTTTCAATACAAAATACGCAATGCCGATTTATATTGACGAAAGTAACGTTTGGGGGAGTCTGATATTTGGCTCTCCCCTGGGTGCACAGTGTAAGACTCCGATGCACCACAGCAGGTTTACTGTTACCATTCGACCATCACATTGACCATGAAATACAGAAATTGCATCCGGTTTCAATACAAAATTCGCAATGCCGATTTCTGTCCACAGGACTACCGTATCGAAGAGAATGTAGTGTGGCTCTTCCCTGGGGGCCCAGTGTTAGAGTCCGATGCACCAAAGCAGGCTTACCCTTCGACCATCACATTGACGATGAAACACAGAAATTGTTTCCGGTTTCAATACAAAATTTGCATGCCGATTTATATTGACGAGAGTAACGTTTGGGGGGGGGGGGTCTGTTTTTTGGCTCTTCCCTCGGGGCTCAGTGTGAAACTCCGATACACCACAGCAGGTTTACTGCTACCCTTCGACCATCACATTGACGATGAAACACAGAAATTGCATCCGGTTTCAATACAAAATCCGCAATGCCGATTTCCGTCCACAGGAGTACCGTTTCGAAGAGGATGTAGTTTGTCTCTTCCCTTTGGGCCCAGTGTTAGACTCCGATGCACCACAGCAGGTTTACTGACACCCTTCGACCATCAAATTGACTATGAAACACAGAAATTGCATCCGGTTTCAATACAACTTTCGCAATGCCGTTTTCTGTCCACAGGAGTACCGTTTCGAAGAGTATGTAGTTTGGCTCTTCCCTGGGAGCCCAGTGTTAGATTCAAAAGCACCAGAGCAAGTTTACTGTTACCCTTCGGCCTTCAGATTGACGATGAAACACAGGAATTGCATCCGGTTTCAATACAAAATACGCAATGTCGATTTATTTTGACGAAAGTAACGTTTCTGGGGAGACTGTTATTTGCCTTTTCCCTGGGGGCTCAGTGTGAGACTCCGATGCACCACAGCAGGTTTACTGCTACCCTTCGACCATGTCATTGACGATGAAACACAGAAATTGCATCCGGTTTCAATACAAGATTCGCAATGACGACTTATATTGACGAGATTAACTTTTCGGGAGTCTGTTATTTGGTTCTTCCCTGGGGGCTCAGTGTGAGACTCCGATGCACCATAGCAGGCTTACTGTTACCCTTCGACCATCACATTGACGATGAAACACAGAAATTGCATCCGGTTTCAATACAAAATTTGCAACGCCGATTTATATTGACGTGAGTAACGTTTGGGAGGGGGGGGGGTCTGTTTTCTGGCTCTTCCCTGGGGGCTCAGTGTGAGACTCCGATGCAAAACGGCAGGTATACTGTTACCCTTCGACCATCACATTGACGATCAAACACAGAAATTGCATCCGGTTTCAATACAAAATTTCCAATGCAGTTTTATATTGACGAGAGTAACGTTTCAGGGAGTCTGTTATTTGGCTCTTCTCTGGGGGCTCAGTGTGAGACTCCGATGCACCATAGCAGGCTTACTGTTACCCTTCGACCATCACATTGACGATGAAACAAAGAAATTGCATCCGGCTCAATATAAAATTCACAATGCCGATTTCTGTCCACAGGAGTACCGTTTCGAAGAGAATGTAGTTTAGCTCTTCCCTGGGGGCCCAGTGTTAGACTCCGATTCACCACAGCAGGCTTACTGTTACCCTTCGACCATCAAATTTACGATGAAACACAGAAATTGCATCCGGATCAATACAAAATTCACAATGCCGATTTCTGTCCACAGGAGTACCGTTTCGAAGAGTAAGTAGTTTGGCTCTTCCCAGGGGGCCCAATGTTAGACTCTGATGCTCCACAGCAGGTTTACTGTTACCCTGCGACCATCACACTGACGATGAAACACAGAAATAGCATCCGGTTTCAATACAAAATTTCCAATGCCGATTTATATTGACGAGAGTAACGTTTCAGGGAGACTGTTATTTGGCTCTTCCCTGACGGCTCAGTGTGAGACTCCGATGCACCACAGCAGGCTTACTGTTACCCTTCGACCATCCCATTGACGATGAAACACAGAAATTGCATCCGGTTTCAATACAAAATTCGCAATGCCGATCTCTGTCCACAGGAGTACCGTTTCTAAGAGTATGTAGTTTTGCTCTTCCCTGGGGGCCCAGTGTTAGACTCCGATGCACCACAGGATGTTTACTGTTACCCATCGACCATCACATTGACGATGAAACACAGAAATTGCATCCGGTTACAGTACAAAATTTGCAATGCCGATTTACATTGACGAGAGTAACGGTAGGGGAGCCTGTTCTTTGGCTCTTCCCTGGGGGCTCAGTGTGAGACTCCTATGCACCACAGCAGGTTTACTGTTACCCTTCGACCATGACATTGACGATGAAACACAGAAATAGCATCCAGTTTCAATAAAAAATTCGCAATGACGACTTATATTGACAAGATTAACTTTTCGGGAGTCTGTTATTTGGCTCTTCCCTGGGGTATCAGTGTGAGACTCCGATGGATAACGGCAGGTTTACTGTTACCCTTCGACCATCACATTGACGATCAAACACAGAAATTGCATCCGGTTTCAAAACAAAATTCGCAATGCCGATTTATCTTGACAAGAGTAACGTATCGGGAAGACTAATTTTTGGCTCTACCCTAGGGGCTCAGTGCGAGACTCCGATGCACCACAGAAGGTTTACTGTTACCCTTCAACCATCACATTGACGATGAAACACAGAAATTGCATCCGGTTTCAATACAAAATTTTCAATGCAGATTTATATTGACGAGAGTAATGTTTCAGGTGACTGTTATTTGGCTCTTAACTGGGGGCTCAGTGTGAGACTCCGATGCACCATAGCAGGCTTACTGTTACCCTTCGACCACCACATTGACGATGAAACTCAGAAATTGCATCCGGTTTCAAAACAAAATTCGCAATGCCGATTTATATTGACGAGAGTAACGTTTCGGGAAGTCTATTTTTTGGCTCTTCCCTGGGGGCTCTGTGTGAGACTCCGATGCACCACAGCAGGTTTACCGTTACCCTTCGACCATCACATTGACGATCAAACACAGAAATTGCATCCGGTTTCAAAACAAAATTCGCAATGCCGATTTATATTGACGAGAGTAACGTATCGGGAAGACTAATTTTTGGCTCCTTCCTAGGGGCTCTGTGCGAGACTCCGATGCACCACAGAAGGTTTACTGTTACCCTTCAACCATCACATTGACGATGAAACACAGAAATTGCATCCGGTTTCAATACAAAATTTTCAATGCAGATTTATATTGACGAGAGTAATGTTTCAGGTGACTGTTATTTGGCTCTTAACTGGGGGCTCAGTGTGAGACTCCGATGCACCATAGCAGGCTTACTGTTATTCTTCAGCCATCACATTGACGATGAAATACATGAATTGCATCCGGTTTCAATACAAAATTCGCAATGACGACTAATATTGACGAGAGTAACTTTTCGGGGAACCTTTTTTTTGGCTCTTCCCTGAGACTCAGTGTGAGACTCCGATGCACCACAGCAGGTATAATGTAACCCTTCGACCATCACATTGACGATGAAACACAGAAAATAAATCCGGTTTCATTACAAAATTCGCAATGCCGATTTATAGTGACGAGAGTAACGTAACGGGGAGTGTGTTTTTTTGCTCTTCCCTGACGGCTCAGTGTGAGACTCCGATGCACCACAACAGGTTTACTGTTACCCTTCGACCATCACATTGACCATGAAACACAGAAATTGCATCCGGATCAATATAAAATTCACAATGCCGATTTCTGTCCACAGGAGTAACGTTTCGTAGTGTAAGTAGTTTGGCTCTTCCCTGGGGGCCCAGTGTTAGACTCCAATGCACCACAGCAGGTTTACAGTTACCCTTCGAGCATCACATTGACGATGAAACACAGAAATTGCACCCGGTTTCAATACAAAATTTCCAATGCAGTTTTATATTGACGAGAGTAACATTTCAGGGAGTCTGTTAATTGGCTTTTCCCTGGGGGCTCAGTGTCAAACTCCGATGCACCATAGCAGGCTCACTGTTACCCTTCGACCACCACATTGACGATGAAACACAGAAATTGCATCCGGTTTTAATACAAAATTCGCAATGCCGATTTCTGCCCACAGGAGTACCGTTTCGAAGTGTAAGTAGTTTGGCTCTTCCATGGGGGCCCAGTGTTAGACTCCGATGCACCACAGCAGGTTCACTGTTACCCTTCAGCCATCACATTGACGATGAAACACAGGAATTGCATCCGGTTTCAATACAAAATACGCAATGCCGATTTATATTGAGGAAAGTAACGTTTCGGGGAGTCTGATATTTGGCTCTCCCCTGGCTGCACAGTGTAAGACTCCGATGCACCACAGCAGGTTTACTGTTACCATTCGACCATCACATTGACCATGAAATACAGAAATTGCATCCGGTTTCAATACAAAATTCGCAATGCCGATTTCTGTCCACAGGACTACCGTATCGAAGAGAATGTAGTTTGGCTCTTCCCTGGGGGCCCAGTGTTAGACTCCGATGCACCAAAGCAGGCTTACCCTTCGACCATCACATTGACGATGAAACGCAGAAATTGCATCCGGTTTCAATACAAAATTCGCAATGACGACTTATATTGACGAGATTAACTTTTCGGGAGTCTGTTATTTGGTTCTACCCTGGGGGCTCAGTGTGAGACTCCGATGCAAAACGGCAGGTATATTGTTAACCTTCGACCATCACATTGACGATCAAACACAGAAATTGCATCCGGTTTCAATACAAAATTTCCAATGCAGTTTTATATTGACGAGAGTAACGTTTCAGGGAGTCTGTTATTTGGCTCTTCCCTGGGGGCTCAGTCTGAGACTCCGATGCAAAACGGCAGGTATACTGTTACCCTTCGACCATCACATTGACGATCAAACACAGAAATTGCATCCGGTTTCAATACAAAATTCGCAATGCCGATTTATATTGACGAGAGTAACGTATCGGGAAGACTGTTTTTTGGCTCTTCCCTAGGGGCTCAGTGCGAGACTGCGATGAACCACAGAAGGTTTACTGTTACCCATCGACCATCACATTGACGATGAAACACAGAAATTGCATCCGGTTTCAATACAAAATTTCCAATGCATATTTATAATGACGAGAGTAACGTTTCAGACAGTCTGTTATTTGGCTCTTCCCTGGGGGCTCAGTGTGAGACTCCGATGCACCATAGCAGGCTTACTGTTACCCTTCGACCACCACATTGACGATGAAACACCGAAATTGCATCCGGTTTCAATACAAAATTCGCAATGCCGATTTCTGTCCACAGGAGTACCGTTTCGAAGAGTATGTAGTTTGGCTCTTCCCTGGGGGCCCAGTGTTAGACTCCGATGCACTACAGAAGGTTTACTGTTACCCTTAGACCATCACATTGATGATGAAACACAGAAATTGCATCCGGTTTCAATACAAAATTTGCAATGCCGATTTATATTGACGAGAGTTACGTTTGGGGGGGGGGTCTGTTTTTTGGCTCTTCCCTGGGGGCTCAGTGTGAGACTCCGATACACCACAGCAGGTTTACCGCTACCCATCGTCCATCACATTGACGATGAAACGCAGAAATTGCATCCGGTTTCAATACAAAATTCGCAATGACGACTTATATTGACGAGATTAACTTTTCGGGAGTCTGTTATTTGGTTCTACCCTGGGGGCTCAGTGTGAGACTCCGATGCAAAACGGCAGGTATATTGTTAACCTTCGACCATCACATTGACGATCAAACACAGAAATTGCATCCGGTTTCAATACAAAATTTCCAATGCAGTTTTATATTGACGAGAGTAACGTTTCAGGGAGTCTGTTATTTGGCTCTTCCCTGGGGGCTCAGTCTGAGACTCCGATGCAAAACGGCAGGTATACTGTTACCCTTCGACCATCACATTGACGATCAAACACAGAAATTGCATCCGGTTTCAATACACAATTCGCAATGCCGATTTATATTGACGAGAGTAACGTATCGGGAAGACTGTTTTTTGGCTCTTCCCTAGGGGCTCAGTGCGAGACTGCGATGAACCACAGAAGGTTTACTGTTACCCATCGACCATCACATTGACGATGAAACACAGAAATTGCATCCGGTTTCAATACAAAATTTCCAATGCATATTTATAATGACGAGAGTAACGTTTCAGACAGTCTGTTATTTGGCTCTTCCCTGGGGGCTCAGTGTGAGACTCCGATGCACCATAGCAGGCTTACTGTTACCCTTCGACCACCACATTGACGATGAAACACCGAAATTGCATCCGGTTTCAATACAAAATTCGCAATGCCGATTTCTGTCCACAGGAGTACCGTTTCGAAGAGTATGTAGTTTGGCTCTTCCCTGGGGGCCCAGTGTTAGACTCCGATGCACTACAGAAGGTTTACTGTTACCCTTAGACCATCACATTGATGATGAAACACAGAAATTGCATCCGGTTTCAATACAAAATTTGCAATGCCGATTTATATTGACGAGAGTTACGTTTGGGGGGGGGGTCTGTTTTTTGGCTCTTCCCTGGGGGCTCAGTGTGAGACTCCGATACACCACAGCAGGTTTACCGCTACCCATCGTCCATCACATTGACGATGAAACACAGAAATTGCATCCGGTTTCAATACAAAATTCGCAATGCCGTTTACTGTCCACAGGAGTACCGTTTCGAAGAGTATGTAGTTTGGCTCTTTCCTGGGGGCCCAGTGTTAGACTCCGAAGCACCAGAGCAGGGTTACTGTTGCCCTCCGGCCATCACATTGACGATGAAACACAGGAATTGCATCCAGTTTCAATACAAAATTCGCAATGCCGATTTATATTGACGAAAGTAACGATTCGGGGGAGTCTGTTTTTTGGCTCTTCCCTGGGGGCTCAGTATGAGACTCCGATGCACCACAGCAAGTTTACTGTTACCCTTCGACCATCACATTGACGATGAAACACAGAAATATCATCCGGTTTCAATACAAAAGTTGCAATGACGACTTATATTGACGGGAGTAACTTTTCGGGGAGACTGTATTTTGGCTCTTCCCTAGGGGCTCAGTGTGAGACTCCGATGCAACACGGCATGTTTACTGTTACCCTTCGACCATCATACTGACGATGAAACACAGAAATTGCATCCGCTTTCAATACTAAATTCGCAATGCCGAATTATTCTGACGAGAGTAACGTTTCGCGGAGTCTGGTTCTTCTCTCCCCTGGGGGCTCAGTCTGAGACTCCGATGCAAAACGGCAGGTATACTGTTACCCTTCGACCATCACATTGACGATGAAACACAGAAATTGCATCCGGTTTCAAAACAAAATTCGCAATGACGACTTATATTGACGAGATTAACTTTTCGGGAGTCTGTTATTTGGCTCTTCCCTGAGGGCTCAGTGTGAGACTCCGATGAAAAACGGCAGGTATACTGTTACCCTTCGACCATCGCATTGACGATGAAACACAGACATTGCATCCGGTTTCAATACAAAATTCGCAATGCCGATTTCTGTCCACAGGAGTACCGTTTCGAAGAGTATGTAGTTTGGCTCTTCCCTGGGGGCCCAGTGTTAGACTCCAAAGCACCAGAGCAGGTTTACTGTTACCCTTCGGCCATCACAATGACGATGAAACACAGGAATTGCATCCAGTTTCAATACAAATTTCGCAATGCCGATTTATATTGACGAAAGTAACGTTTCGAAAGAAACTGTTCTTTGGCTCTTCCCTGGGTTCTCAGTATGAGACTCCGATGCACCACAGCAGGTTTACTGTTACCCTTCGACCATCACATTGACGATGAAACACAGAAATTTCATCCGGTTTCAATACAAAATTCGCAATGACGACATATTGACGAGAGTAACTTTTCGGGGAGACTCTTCTTTGGCTCTTCCCTAGGGGCTCAGTGTGAGACTCCGATGCACCTCAGCAGGTTTACTGTTACCCTTCGACCATCAAATTGACGATGAAACACAGAAATTGCATCCGGTTTCAATACAAAATTCGCAATGCCGATTTCTGTCCACAGGAGTACCGTTTCGAAGAGTATGTAGTTTGGCTCTTCCCTGGGGGCCCAGTTTTAGACTCCGATACAGCACAGAAGGTTTACTGTTACCCTTCGACCATCACATTGACGATGCAACACAGAGATTGCATCCAGTTTCAATACAAAATTCGCAATGCCGATTTCTGTCCACAGGAGTACCGTTTCGAAGAGTATGTAGTTTGGCTCTTCCCTGGGGGCGCAGTGTTAGACTCCGATGCACCACAGCAGGGCTACTGTTACCTTTCGACCATCACATTGACGATGAAACACAGAAATTGTATCCGGTTTCATACAAAATTCGAAATGCCGATTTATATTGACGAGAGTAACGTTTCGGGGAGTCTGTTATTTGGCTCTTCCCTGGGGGCTCAGTGTGAGACTCAGATGCACCACAGCAGGTTTACTGTTATCCTTCGACCATCACATTGACGACAAAACACAGAAATTGCATCCGGTTTCATACAAAATTCGAAATGGCGATTTATATTGACGAGAGTAACGTTTCGGGGAGTCTGTTATTTGGCTCTTCTCTGGGGGCTCAGTGTGAGACTCCGATGCACCACAGCAGGTTTACTGTTACACTTAGACCATCATATTGACGATGCAACACAGAAATTGCATCCAGTTTCAATACAAAATTCGCAATGCCGATTTCTGTCCACAGGAGTGCCGTTTCGAAGAGTATGTAGTTTGGCTCTTCCCTGGGGGCGCAGTGTTACACTCCGATGCACCACAGCAGGGCTACTGTTACCTTTCGACCATCACATTGACGATGAAACACAGAAATTGTATCCGGTTTCATACAAAATTCGAAATGCCGATTTATATTGACGTGAGTAACGTTTCGGTGAGTCTGTTATTTGGCCCTTCCCTGGGGGCTCAGTGTGAGACTCAGATGCACCACAGCAGGTTTACTGTTACCCTTCGACCATCACATTGACGACAAAACACAGAAATTGCATCCGGTTTCAATATAAAATTCGCAATGCCGATTTATATTAACGAGAATAACGTTTCGGGGAGTCTGTTATTTGGCTTTTCCCTGGGGGCTCAGTGTGAGACTCAGATGCACCACAGCATGTTTACTGTTGCCCTTCGACCGTCACATTGACGATGTATCACAGAAATTGCATCTGGTTTCAATACAAAATTTGCAATGCCGATTTATATTGACGAGAGTAACGATTCGGGAAGTCTGTTTTTTGGCTCTTCCCTGGGGGATCAGTGTGAGACTCCGATGCAACACAGCAGCTTTAGTGTTACCCTTCGACCATCACATTGACGATGAAGGAGAGAAATTGCATCCGGTTTAAGAAAAAAATTCGCAATGCCGTTTTCCGTCCACAGGAGCACCGTTTCGAAGAGAATGTGGTTTGTCTCTTCCCTGGGGGCCCAGTGTTAGATTCCGATGCAGCACAGCAGGTTTACTGTTCCCCTTCGACCAACACATTGACGATGAAACACAGAAATAGCATCCAGTATCAATACAAATTTCGCAATGCCGATTTCTGTCCACAGGAGTACCGTTCCGAAGGGTATGTAGTTTGGCTCCTCCATGGGGGACCAGTGTTAGACTCCGATGCACCACAGCAGGTTTACTGTTACCCTTCGACCATCACATTGACGATGAAGGAGAGAAATTGCATCCGGTTTAAGAAAAAAATTCGCAATGCCGTTTTCCGTCCACAGGAGCACCGTTTCGAAGAGAATGTGGTTTGTCTCTTCCCTGGGGGCCCAGTGTTAGATTCCGATGCACCACAGCAAGTTTACTGTAACCCTTCGACCATCACACTGACGGTGAAACACAGAAATTGCATCCGGTTTCAATACAAAATTCGTAATGCCCATTTATATTGACGAGAGTAACGTATCAGGGAGTCTGTTGTTTGTCTCTTCCCTGGGGGCTCAGTGCGAGACTCCGATGCACTACAGAAGGTTTACTGTTACCCTTCGACCATCACATTGAAGATGAAACACAAAATTGCATTATGTTTCAATACAAAATTCGCAATGCCGATTTATATTGACGAGAGTAACGTTTCGGGGAGTCTGTTTTTTGACTCTTCCCTGTGGCTCAGTGTGAGACTCCGATGGACCAGAGCAGGTTTACTGTTACCCTTCGACCATCACATTGACTATGAAACACAGAAATTGCATCCGTTTTCAATGCAAAATTCGCAAAACGGATTTATATTGACGAGAGTAACATTTCGGGGAGTCTGTTAGTGGCTCTTCCCTGGGGGCTCAGTGTGAGGCTCAGATGCACCACAGCAAGTTTACTGTAACCCTTCGTCCATCACATTGACGGTGAAACACAGAAATTGCATCAGGTTTCAATACAAAATTCGCAATGCCGATTTATATTGACGAGAGTAACGTTTCGGGAAGTCTATTTTTTGGCTTTTCCCAGGGGCTCAGTGTGAGACTCCGATGCACCACAGAAGGTTTACTGTTACCCTTCGACCATCACATTGACGATGAAACACAGAAATTGCATCCGGTTTCAATTCAAAATTCGCAATGCCGATTTCTGCCCACAGGAGTACCGTTTCGAAGAGAAAGTAGTTTGGCTCTTCCATGGGGGCCCAGTGTTAGACTCCGATGCACCACAGCAGGTTTACTGTTACCCTTCGACCGTCACATTGACGATGAAACACAGAAATTACATCCGGTTTCAATACAAAATTCGCAATGACGACTAATATTGACGAGAGTAACTTTTGGGGAGCCTTTTTTTTGGCTCTTCCCTGGGGGCTCAGTGTGAGACTCCGATGCACCACAGCAGGTTTACTGTAACCCTTCGACCATCATATTGACGATGAAACACAGAAAATGTATACGGTTTCAATACAAAATTCGCAATGCCGATTTATAGTGACCAGAGTAACGTATCGGGGAGTCTGTTTTTTGGCTCTTCCCTGGGGGCTCAGTGTGAGACTCCGTTGCACCACAACAGGTTTACTGTTACCCTTCGGCCATCACATTGACCATGAAATACAGAAATTGCATCCGGATCAATACAAAATTCACAATGCCGATTTTTGTCCACAGGAGTAACGTTTCGAAGTGTAAGTAGTTTGGCTTTTCCCTGGGGGCCCAGTGTTAGACTCCAATGCACCACAGCAGGTTTACAGTTACCCTTCGAGCATCACATTGACGATGAAACACAGAAATTACATCCGGTTTCAATACCAAATTCGCAATGCCGATTTATATTGATGAGAGTAACGTTCCGGGGAGTCTGTTATTTGGCTCTTCCCTGGGGGCTCAGTGTGAACTCCGATGCACCACAGAAGGTTTACTGTTACCCTTCGAGCATCACATTGACGATGAGACGCAGAAATTGCATCCGGCTTCAATACAAAATTCGCAATGCCGATTTCTGTCCACAGGAGTACCGTTTCGAAGAGTATGTAGTTTGGCTCTTCCCTGGGGGCCCAGTGTTGGACTCCGATGCACCACAAAAGGTTTACTGTTACACTTAGACCATCATATTGACGATGAAACACAGAAATTGCATCCGGTTTCAATACAAAATTTGCATGCCTATTTATATTGACGAGAGTACCGATTGGGGGGGGGGGGGTGTTTGTTTTTTGGCTCTTCCCTGGGGGCTCAGTGTGAAACTCCGATACACCACAGCAGGTTTACTGCTACCCTTCGACCATCACATTGACGATGAAACACAGAAATTGCATCCGGTTTCAATACAAAATCCGCAATGCCGGTTTCCGTCCACAGGACTACCGTTTCGAAGAGAATGTAGTTTGTCTCTTCCCTGGGGGCCCAGTGTTAGACTCCGATGCACCACAGCAGGTTTACTGACACCCTTCGACCATCAAATTGACGATGAAACACAGAAATTGCATCCGGTTTCGTTACAAAATTCGCAATGCCGTTTTCTGTCCACAGGAGTACCGTTTCGAAGAATATGTAGTTTGGCTCTTCCTGGGGCCCAGTGTTAGACTCCAAAGCACCAGAGCAGGTTTACTGTTACCCTTCGGCCATCACATTGACGATGAAACACAGGAATTGCATCCGGTTTCAATACAAAATTCGCAATGTCTATTTATTTTGACGAAAGTAACGTTTCGAGGGAGACTGTAATTTGGCTCTTCCCTGGGGGCTCAGTGTGAGACTCCGATGCACCACAGCAGGTTTACTAATACCCTTCGACCATGACATTGACGAAGAAACACAGAAA